>NW_028262290.1:157463325-158075825 GCF_047370975.1 Nipponia nippon | reverse complement strand
CTATTAATATTAAAACAGGACTGAAAAAATCATGTGAAGGAACCCAGTAAAGTCAGAAGATTTGGACATATTGTAACAATGCCTAATATTTATACAAATACCCATTGAATGAGTGGAAAGAAAAAATGCTGACAATTTTCCGCTTCCATATATACATTATAACATTATTATAGACCAGTTATATTATAACAAACTTATGGCCTGATACTCTGTGTGGAAACATGGGCTGATACATGTTTTAGGAACATGCTCTTACCCAGATCCCACCCTTCAAGTCATGTAAGGGGGCGCCCTATGCTCCATGGGATCCTGTCCTCAATTTAAAGGCCACTAATGCCATATGCCATAACTTCCACCTCATGCAAGGCCACTGAATGTAAAGGGATATAAGAAAAGAGAAGCATGTGTCTCATTTTAAAATTCCTTGGAGCAAGAGCATCTGGCTAATTTAATTTTATTTTAATTGGGAACCCAAGAGAGCATACACCATGTAGTACTGCAGCAAGGCAGACTTGCAAGGTGGTTCAGTGTCTAGAGCTCAACACCATTTAAGTTCCATTGAAATTTGAGGCACTGGGTACCTAGATGTTTTTGAAAATCTCAATATGCTTCTATTTGCCCCTCTCGACATCTGAATATCTTAAAAATTCTTCCTCTTCTCTCCTCTTCCAACAGAGGCTTCCAAAATGAGATCCTTTCATTATTAGAGCCAGGGTGGTAGCTAATTGCTATTGAGGAGCTTTTCATCGTGGCCAAAACCAACAATAACAAGCAATAAAAAACTAATAATCCAAGCGATCGACTGTTTATTGAATAATTCTTCTGAGAGCACAGTACAAATAGCACAATTCTGGGCATACTAAAGAGAGTGAAAGATTAAAATCCTAAATGAACACAGAAAATGTCTGTCATGTCAGATACATCAACTCTGTCAGTCCAATACATACACTTAATTAAAATGGTTCAACCATCTGTCCAAGAGGGTGCATGGGAAAACTTTAATTGATCGTCTCAGTTTTTCTGAGTGATCAGGAAATAGGGCTAAAGCTAGCTCTCCTGGAATGGATTTAAGAATTATAAAACTGACAGTTGGGGAATTTTCTGCTTTAGCTATTTTAAGCCTCTCTTGTTTCTCCCCACAACTTTGATAGAATTGGACGATTCAAAAATATAGGAGCATCTTAAATACCCAGATGTCAGGTGAATCACGTCCCTCGGTGACAGCCAGGCCTTGTGCTCAAGGGGCGATTTGCTGCGAAGGAGGGTAGGTGTTTTCCTGCCCTCCCTGGAGGATACTGTGGAGGAGCAAAGGCAGCTTTCATTTTCTGCTGAGGGTCTCCAGGAGCTCAGTGAATGGAAGCAGCTGAGAGGACATGCAGAATCCCTCTCTACTTTAATCACCTCACCCACCTCTTGATCAGATCTTTGCGCTGTAAAAAGATGCAAAGTCAGAGTTATATTCAGCTGGGTGTAGCCACCTCACCTAGAGCTGTGCCTAGCATTGAGGCTCCTGGAATGAGATTCAGCTCATCTAATTTGAGCTGCCTAAAAGGTATCTGGTCTAAGCCGGTCACCTTATGACGTCAGTGAGAGAAAGGCCCCTCTAGAAGGTGGCTGAAACTGCTTTCTGCAGGTGTCTGTCCCCATAAAGCCAGTGGGAAGAAGCTCATGCTGCTGAAGGCCTCCAAAAAGACATCAAGTCCATATAATTGTTTTCTCTAAAACACAAGTTGTAATCAACGACTGAAGGCAAGAGGCCTTCATCTGTGCTAAGAGCTTCACGGTCACTGGTTTCCCCAGCCCAGACTCATCCTGCTTGTTTTTTCCCAAATTCAGTCTTGGGATTACAATGTAAGGTGGGTTTTTTATCTCCTACTTTGCAACTTCCATTGCCCTCTACCATTTACCTCCAAAAGACCAGGTTCTAACAGCCATCTTCCCGGAAATGCCCTAAAAGATAATTTGACCAGTTCCAGGGGAAAAACGTTCTTCATACGGAAACATCTGTACAAGAAAAAAAATAACAGTGGCTATTCTTTCTTACTTCTAGGAGAATGTTTGCCAGGTAGCCCAAGTATCTCCAACTGATACTGTATTGTCATTCACAAGCCTCTGAAATAACAACTTCCACCAATGTGGGTGAAGAAAAGCCTCCACAGAGCAAGCACAGAAGCAGGGATAGCTGAGAGTAGGAGCAATTCCTTCTGGAATCACCCCCTTAAGCCCTTGAAAACCAAGACAGTGAGAACTCAAACCCTTATCCAGGGCCCTCTCACCAGCCTCTCTGCTGTTTTCATGGCTGCCTACTCTCATCAAGACACACTGGCTCCAGCGGTATTTTATATTCCTTGTTGTGGGAAGAGGTTTATGCCTACCCATTGCTTCACCAACAGCTAGAGGAGACAGCTGAGCAAGTTGAGCCATGGTAGGAGCAAAATGAGTACTCCTTCAGCCTGCTCAGTAGCCTCAGGAAATAGCACGGTTGGGGCACACCCTGCTCGAGCAGTAGGGTGGGTGGGAATTGAGCTTAAGAAATCTGTCTCTATCCCTTTAGACCACTAGCAATCTTCCAGTCCATTCAGGTCTTTGCAAAAATGGACAGACCCCAGGAACCTTTTGTACATGTCTATGAACTGGAAGCAGTCACAGCAGCTGGTTAACATGCCCATGCATGTCTGCTGGTGGGAGATGTATGTGATGGCATTGCCATGGGGAGCTTCTGCAAGTTGAAATACACACCACCAGTTCCCTGAGTTCATTGGGAATTCAGCACTCTCTGTGGCTGTCTGGTTCAGGACTTCAGGTCCATGAAGAAGTTTTAAACGTTGGTATGTGTGTGCAGGGAGTTAACAACTGGCTGATGCCAGGTGACCAGTCACATGCTGAAAATAACCAGTGATCAGAGCATTTTCAGAGTTGTTCCTATGCTGTGAGTTGTAGAAATGTTTTTTACAAGCTTGTCCCAGTCTAGCTGCGAAAGTGTTGCAAAAGTCTAGAGGGATAGCAGTCAGGTGGAAAGCTTGTGGGAAAAATAAGGAAGGAAGCGTCATGAACAGAGAGGTTATGCTGGGCTTGCTTCTCTGATGTTCCAAGTAATGTCTTTTGGTATTACTGACATGCCCTTGGTCCTGTCTCTAGCTTTCCCACCCATTCTCCCCTCTTCTCCCACCATCCACCCCTGTTACTCCTCGCTCCCAAGCTGAGATCCCTGCCCTCAGTGCAGAACTCTGCCCTGTCCCGTATGACCAAACCGTCCTTAGTGTTGCTGTCAAATGAGGCCAAAGCCATGAATGTGTCTTTTACCAGGGCCTATGCCCCGTACCTTACCATCCACTCTACACCTTTCTTATCTAGGACTCCACGAATGAACCCCACTGTTGTCCTGTCCACAGGCTCTCTCTGCTTATGCTGTTCACTGCACCAGAGCCCAAGATGTGCACCCAGCCATAGAGCAAGTTTGGGTGCAGATTAGACATTTTCTCTGTGTTTGACGAAGGGCAACTTCCACTCCTGACACCAGGCCCTGTGCCTGTTGCACTGTCCCACCAGCTCTCAGTGACAGTCCAGTTCCTTGTGAAATGTTGTTTTCTTTGGTGGCCTTTTCCCAGTGGGGTCATACTATCTATTTGTGTTCATTGAGGCAAAACCTCATCTTCCAGCCACATCGAGCTTGATGTGTTATTATCCTAAACTAATTTTCTCATTTAATTTCAGGAATATAATTGTGTGATTTGTTTGGAAGCTCCTGTTTCCACTGACAGTAGCTACTGCTTGCTGTAAATTACATTGTATTATGATATCTCATTTTTTATGATAAAAAATAGATTGTCACCATCCCAGTCTTCTGGTGTACTGATTTAGTAGTTAAGCTCTGTGGGTAAACTGGGGAGAGTTTACAAGAAGACATATCATCCTTAATATTTAAAATACACTTTAAGATGAATGACTAATTGTGTGGGAATAATGTCATCTGTATGCTTGCCTTATAGCTTTATGATCAAAGACGGACTTCTAAGATATAATCTAAGCTCACTTAAATCCTAATGAGAAATTACATGGGAATGTTGGTATTTCAACAATCCACAAGAGTAGGTGAGCTCAATTATCCCAATGTCATAAGGGATTTGTTTGGATAATTGAGACTTCTGACCATTGAGACAATGTTCATTGTAACTAATAGACATGCAGGGATAAATCTCTAGTTTGAGGAACAGGGAATTGTGGACAGCTACACTTTGGATAATCAAGTTGCACTGTAAACGCAGTTTGGATTCCCATGGATCCTTGTGGTTAATAAATAAGTAACAAGGAGGGCCTGGAACTCCTCTGAGGGATTTGTCAATTGGTTCATAAACATGATCAAGTTAGTACAGAGATAAATGGCTCCACCTGTTACCCAGCCCTGCAAAATTTATCAACTCGAGATTAAAATCTCTTTGCCTATCCTTATGATGAAGTTCATAATTATGAAAAAATGTATCATATATTACTCGCAAGTCAAAACAAATACTATTCCTTAGATTAGTGGACCAGCACAATTACACAAGTCTGCCTAATACTTTCTCCTTGAATTAATTAACAGGGTGCGAAAATGTACTAAATTCTTTGTAAGGGTGAAGTCTTTTTACACTTGCTAAAGACATTGTTATCTTTCTGGGTCTCTCTGAGCCAAAGGAGGTATTAGGGCCAGCTGGACAAGATTCACTCCATGCTCCCATGGTTTCAGAGTCATCCCAAGATAATAGAAAGCATGGAGATGGGAGCAGAGATACGGGCAAAGAGCTCACTGTGTTTCTATCTGAAGACTGTGAAAATAGGTCAAGTAGGTTTGTTTGTCTGTTAATGAAGTCTGTAAGAGTTTTCCCATGTCTTCTTTAGGAGAAGGCTCTTCTTGTAACACCTAATAACATCTGACTGGCTGAGAGAATAAAGCAAGGGCTGAAATCTTTGAAAAGATGTGTGATTGTGCATAATAATGCAATTTTTAAGAGCATCTTAGGATCACAGCTCTCACTGAATGTTGTAAAGGCTGTGTTCTCAATTCACCTCAACATTTCTGAAAACTGTATTTTAATTAATGAAGATTTTAACAGCCTCTATTAGTGTTGACAAGCCAACAGTGTAGGGAACGGAAAAAATAACAGAAAAATGAAGAACATCTTTCTGCCACTCTATAAATCCATGGCACTTGCATGTCTTGTGTACTGCATGAACTTCTGGTAACTCCCTGTCTAAGGTAATAAGAAGAGGAATAAGAATTACTGGAAGAATGAAACAGCTTGCATACAAGCAAAGACTGAATAGACAAGGTTCCTTTAATTTGGACAAGAAAAAATAAAGAAAGGATATGATAAGAGATCTAAACATCCATGAATGTTGTGAAGAACATAAAAAGGAAATGATGATTCACTATTTTCATAATGGCAGCAGGTTCAAAATTAAAAAAGGAAGAATATTTTTGCACAATAGAACAGTACTAACCTGTTGCTACAGGATGTAGTGGAACATGGAAATGCAGTGGGTTAAAAAGCCTAGAAAAATTCGAAATAGACAAAATGAGAGTGGTGGCTATTAAAAATAATGATCCATGTTCAAATATGGTTAATGGAGACCTTTATCTACTGATTGCTGGAATTAGAGATCAGATGACATGGTAGCACTATGTTGTACTTTGTTTCTTAAGCACTTTCCTGAATATCCACTCCTGAAGGCTACTGGAGGAAGTGGAATACCTTTCTGACCCTGTGGCTATGTCTACACTAGTAAACTAGACAGGCCAGGACACAGGCAGGAGGGCTGTCACAGTTAATTTATCAGTTTAGTCCCTGGTATGGGTTTGACCTGTGCCAACTGTGAGAAAATATTCTTACCAAGAAAATGCACAGGGATAGTTTGGGTTGTCTATGACCAGCAGTTACTCACAATGGGCAGTTTCAACATGGCCACCTGCTTTGGAGGTAAGACTCTGCCTTCATGGAAAGCAAGCTGGGCCGTGCCAGTTGGCCTCAGGGTGCAGGAATGGTCCCTATCCAGCTTAATTTGCTAGTGTAAGTGTAGACAGTATGGCTGTCCTTACATGACTAACCACAACAGAAGATCCTGTAAAATAGTGTGAAGGAAACTTCTGAACATGACCTTCAGAACGCTTCTTTCATAAGCATGAATTTCAATGGGAAGTAGAAGATGTCACCGATAAGTGAGTCCAGGGATTTTAATCTATAGACAGGTGACCCCAGAATCCCTAAGAAATGACCAGGTTTCAGGAGATAAAATCAATGAAATGTGAGTGCCTCATAAAAAAGAAGGCAGCAAAGGGCTATTTAGAACTTGTGCCACTTTTTTCATGAAGAGTAGGAAAATAGATGAGTCCTGAACAGATCTTCAAAGTTCTTACCTGAACCAGATTGAAATCACAATTAAAATCACAACTGATTGACCATGGATTCATCTGGCTCCATGTTATAAGGCTCAGAAATTACCAGGGACAGTATATGGCACAGCGCCTGTGCCACCCTTGGAATTAACTAGGGGAATCTGATTTTGCACTATGTGCCACTATACTATTAATAATATGGGCAGACATGTTAGACAAGACTTGTTCTCACTTGATTGATCTTGGCTCAATACTATTTTGGAAGCTAAGTACTTTAACCTTTATCCCATTGCTGCTTGGTGTGATGTAATAGTAGAGCTCCTAAGTGCATTTCTTGTCAGAAGCATCTTAAATCATGCACAACTTAATCGAGTTATTAAAAAATAAAATTTCTTCTCTTGCTTAGTCTACTTTCCGTCCTCAATGACTGAGTTCCACTAGTAGGAGTCAATCATATTAAGGAGCAATTGGCTTCTTGCCTTGGTTTGCCTCATGGAATCACAGACCATCTTCCCTGGGTGTGCTTCTTGGTGGTCTGGTCAGCCAGGCTGGATCGCAGCAAAAGGCTAGAGGCATCACTTGAATTCCTAGGGTCATATCTGGGACTCTTCCCACTACAATGTTACTACAGACTCACAAGGGCAGAGTTTGGCAAGGAAGAGGGGAACGGCTAGGAACTTGCAAGGACACAGTCACAAAGAAGTCCTACTTTCTTTCCATAGTCTGCGTGAAGCAAGCAGTGTCCCATCAGTCAGCTCTGTTGTTTGACTCACTTTTAGTCCTTCAATTTCCATATTGCTTTTCTTCTAAGGTGACCACACCATAGATCATATTCTGCAACATCTCATTCATTCTTTATGAAGGGCCATGGAGAAGTATATTCAGATCACATGCAATGGCACTTTGCATTGGAATTGGTACCTTCAGTGTCATCTACATTCAAGAGACTGATGATGCAGACTACCTTGCCAATCTGCCAGAGCCTGGATCCTTGTCCAGTCAATTCAGAGAGATAGACACAAATTCTGAGTTATGTATTTAGCCTAGGTGATCTGGTCACCACCTCTACTTCTCTCTGGGACTTGAATAGGGCATGATATCTCCTTTTCAGTTTATGATTAATGATGTATTTTAACTTTCTGGCTTTCATTCAAAATAATGCTCTCTATGCCAGATTTGTCCCTCTTCTGTTCTAGTCCGTTAGGTCATAGTGGAAGATATGCATCACCCTGGAGATGGCATCATTAGTTTCCACTCTGGGGTCCTTAAGAATCTCATCAGCAGAAGGCACCAGATACTATTAAGCCTTCAGTTGTCATGGCTACCTTCCTTCCACCTCACTCGCAGAATTGCCTTGGGAGCTTTAATGGAGAAGACACTGGAAATCTTGCATCACTGCAACTTCTTTTTAACAGATTGTGAGATCCCTGAGTTTCTGCACCTTCGCTGGGAGGGATTGTCATCCTCTGGTTCCCATCGGTCACTCCACAACAGGAAGCGAAAGATGAGGTTTGGCTGAAAGAACAGCTCTGGAAAAAGAAGGAAAAAGAAGAAAAAGGCAGAAGAAAATGGATTAAGACAGAAATACCTCAGTAGAGAACAGACATGTAATGATAAGGAACAGGAAAAAATGCAGGTTGCAGGAGACAAAATGGGGAACAAGTGGAAAGAAGAGCGAAACAGATCAGAAAAGATGAGAGAAGTGAAGAGCAGATCTATTTTTCCCTTTCTGGCAGTCTGTAGCACATAACCTAGGAAGAATTAGGATTTTAGTGTTGCACAGCAAAGAAGATCTCTTCTTCAAAGCTGCAGGAATAGGCTCAAGTCTGGCCCTAGATCCTTCTCATCCATTGACAATCACATGTGAAAGGCAAGGTGAGAGCACTGCACTTTTGCTTGTTTTCCCTAAGTCCATGAAGGAAGATGGGAGGGGAGTTGGTGCCCTGGATGACTTCAGACAATCTGAGCCCATGAGCTAATTACTAAGGTTAAGCAGAAAGAACAGGAGAGTATTACTTCTAAGTGTGCTAGCCCCAAAGACAGGCACATATAAATGCTTTCCTGCCTGTTGAGGAGCTGGATGCCTGGATTTACTGTATGTGAACCATAGAAGAGAAGCAGGAATACAGGCATTTGATGCAGAGAACCTGCTGTGCTATAAATTTACCACTTAGCCTAATCTAATGTAATACATTCCTATACCTTTATCACATTTGTACAAAATGCTTGTGATGTATTTTAGGATTTAGTAATGGAAAAATACTATAGGTGTTTTTATTCAGTAATAAGCTTTTACAGGTTATGTGGGTTACACAGGTGTTATTCAGTAGTAATGTGTTACAGATTCATCTCTGTAACACGCTGTTTGGAATTCTCCTTTGGGAGTTATCTAAGTCTGCAGAAAACATTCATGGTTCTCATTTTCAGACACCAGAGCAGATGCTAGTGCTGACTTTATTGTAGATGCTGGCCCAAGCTTGGACTTCCCTGAAATAAGCTTTGGGCCCTCATGGGCTCTCCCTCCAGCAAAAGCACTTTAGAAACACGAGTCTTTAAGCACTGAAACTTTGAGCACTGAGGTCACTGGGACAATCTGTGTGTCTACGCATGCATTGCTTGACAAGGGTCATAGGCAGCAAGCAAGCCCAGTCAGTACAGATTATCTCTCCATCTTTCTCATTGACTAACTCCTAACCTGATTGCCTACTGACTTTGCAAATGATGCGGTTACCTTGGATTAGGTATAAGGAAGCCTTAGACAGGTTTTTCTCTTGTAAAGCAAGCATTGTCATTTTAAACATCACTGTGGCAGTAGCAGGATGCTGATGCACTGAAATGTTTGAGACAATTTTTTTTTTCCTGAGGAGAAGGCCCTCATCGTGCATTTAACTTACCTGCATCGCATCACTGAACAGAAAGTGCCTCTGAGTGTGCAGGATAAACAAAGAGTGTGCAGACCTATTTTTAGTCTTAATTTGGTTGCCTGTTTCCTAGGCTTGTTCTGCGATTGAATGATTTTTAATTTATTATTTATTAGAATATTAACAGCTGTATATTTTCTTGAGATTCGTTTCCTCTTCAGATGAAAACACTGTCTGCTCCCTTTTTCGCTTAATGTATAAACCGTTTGCTACATGTTTACAAAATTATATCAAGTGTAAATCTAGTCCTGATAAGCAACCTTGACAAGGAAATAACTTAGCATCCAATGTTCATAAGAAGGGAGGGCGGGAGAGAAAGAGAGAGAATGAAAGAGAGAGAAAGGATAAGATCTCAAATGAAATGCGCACAATGTGCTCCTTTAGGATTGGTTCTAGAGCAGATAAGGTTTCTATTCCTCCATAAACAGGTCAAAGAGTCTCGGCATCAAAACTGTATTTACCAAAGTTTTCTGTCATTTGGTGAATTGATCACACATACAGTAAACAAACCTTTGTAAATATGAAACCAGATTAGCATTTTCAGGTTTTTCAAATGCAGCATTCCCTTTAAAATGGTTGGGCATTTTTCTTAGACATTTAAATCCTATGCAAATAGTTACGGCAAATATATGAATCAGAAAAATGCACTTTCAACTGCAGTGACCACTCCTTTCTGTATCTCCTTTTATTTGAAAATAGGCAAACACAGTACTGAGTTATTTCTATTTGCTTTTTCTGTTGAATATTTTTAATGGTTTGTACTGACGGAGGGAAAAACTGATGTTTAGTTAAAGCTGATACAACCCACAAGTGGACATGTCAAAACAAGCTATAGAAAGTTACTTTTGATGTGTTTTATTGAGATATCTATGGTACTTTCCAATTACTTTATGCCAAAAAAGGTAGCTCTACTCAAAAATTATTTCTTTTGAAAACCACAAATACAACTTGTCAGCTTTTTGAATGTGCTTCGGTATATTTAAAGGGATCCTTCTTAAAGTAGCAATTGTCTGATACTAGGAAAAAAAAAAAGGTGAGTAATACAATAAAATCCCTTCAAAAATCTTTACATAAAGTTCATAATTTCATTAAAGTGGTGATATCAGGTCATTGTTATCTTGTGTGTGCATACATGTGTTTTTGTCTTCAGTAGCTGCATTTGCAGGAGTTAAAAAGTAACTGTGTGTAGAGAGCCAAGTTACTAGCTCTGTGATTGCTAGCGCTCTGAGCCAAAATTACAGAATACTTGATGACACTCAGGTGTCCTTTCTATTTTAGGATTCTTCCTCCTAATCCAGAGAAGTACTCCAACCTGAAATTTTCCAGGATTTTCTGTTTCCTCCTTTTTTAATCAGACCTTAAAACTGCTACTGAGAAAAAAAAAAAAAAAAAAAAAACAACAGAAAACTCATTCTTTTTCCGTACACAGAGATATGGTTTTCCCCACCTTAAACATACACAATTTGAGTTCAAAGGCTCAGCTTCCTGAGTGATAGTGAAGGTCTGTTGTTAGCCAAAGGATCAAGAGGATACTGGGCTCTGAGATGTCAGAAAGCGTGTCTAGGCAGGGGTGGGAGGTTTCTCGGTGGAGGTGGGAGGGATGGTAACCTTGATGATACTTAAATGTTCTGTCTTATCCACGACTGCTGCAACCACAGGGGGAGAAAATGGGAGGAAAAAGCCTAAGAAAGTGGTTTGTGACTTTTACAACTAGAAAGTGTGTGAGGCCGGGTGCCCATACATTCCTCCTCCTGCCATGGTAGAAAGATGTGGGCGCTGCTTGCTGGGACACTGCCCTTCAAGGGAGCGTGACCAGGTGTGCCAGGAGCCTTGGGAGAGCTGCCCTTGCTCGGGATGCTGATCGGCAGAGTGAACACACACAGCCCTGCTGAGCACCACCAGGACATCCATGGCAGGTACCACCAGGGCTGAAGAGAAGCCAGAGGTGATGCCCAAGGAAGAGTCAGACATCATCAGCCCTCCAGAAATATCAGCCACAGCAGTGGGGGTGCATGCTCAGGCTAGAGAAAAGAACCTGCTGCAAGGATGGGAACTTCCAGGGAAAGCTCTGTAATCCCTGAGATGCAGATTTATCCAACATGAAAGAAGCTCTTTCTGAAAAATAAGGATTGCAAAAAGCCCTTGCATTGCCCAGGAGCCTCTGCCTGAGTGAGTGGTAGACGCCCAGACCTTGTTATCCTACAAAAACTCATGATTAGAGCTGGACAAAGGGTTTCTGGTTACCCTTAGAGGAGGCATGCAAGTATCAGTCTAGGAAAAGCTTGCCTAGTTTATTCAGGGCTGGGAGTCTTGGGCTGAAGCCCTAACTCTGCCATGCTGCCATTACACTCTTAGGGTAGCTTTTCCATATCATACCTCATTACCCATGTCAGAGAGTGGCCCACATTCCCAAGGCTGCATGGGTAGATAGACTTGTACCTATGCTGTACACCAGGAGCAGACCCTGACATGAACAATCCATCTGTACTGGGGGGTTCCTGACAAAGAAACTGTTAGCCAGTGTGGAGCTGAAGTGCAAATACCCATAGTCATGACAGGGGAGAGGATGAGGATCCCGGAGCACAACAAAAGGCAATGAAGATTCTCCAGTAGAAGGCCAATGGACATGGCGTCATACAAACCCATAACAGATGGTCTGTGTCCTGAAGAGCTTCCTACTGAGATATGAGACAAGGAGAGGGGAAGTGATGGTTTGAAGGTGCAAAGTAGCTCCATTAAGCTTTGTATCTTTTTGCTATTTATGCCCAATCGTGTTCTGTATTTATCAGACTCCCAGTCTCCACTGGATTGGTGCCTGCTAGCAAACCCAATGTGTCCTTCTCCCATCCACAAAGCTACCTCTGTGAGTGCCCTCTGGAAACATGCAGACTTTTAAGGTTCTGTATCTATATATACATGTGTGTGTTCTTCAGTGATGAGCCCTGCTTTAGAAAGAACTGGAAATAGCTAAGACATAAAATCCATCATAATAGGGCGGGGTGGAGAAAAATGAGAAGAGGAAAAATTGCAGATGATATTAATTTGTACAAAATGTTTACATGTGTTTTGATAAAACTATTGCTGTAATATAGTGCAGCCTCTGGTAACTTACACAGCGTTTAGTGCACTAACGTGTTGTCATTTTTACTGTTTTCATTGCTATTTTACTCTTTTATTAGCTTCTTTGTGTTTTAACTTTTGATAGATGTTGGTAGCTTTCCCCCTTTTTGTGCATCTGAGCCTCTTGAAACATAAATCTGCTGGTTTAGAAGATATAGTTAGAGATATTATGATAGGATTAAGAGCACTCTTTTCCCCTTAATACAATCATTCATTAAAATACTTTTTCATTAAATTACAAAGTGTATGTTGCTGACTTTTGTCATTTGTTACTTTCGGTATCTGCAACTGAAGTCTTTATTGACTCTATAATTAAAATGTATTCACAAAGAAGGTTATTGTGGGTTGTATTGTAAAAGCGGCATTAGAAGAATACAAATATCTCAGGAAGAATCTCATGAAACATCTCAACTTAAGCCTTGATAAATGAACCTGTATATGGCATTACACCTAAAAGAGAGCAAAACACAACCTCAAACATATTCTTAAATAAGAATACCTGAGACTTCCTATCAGTATCTGAGCAAAAAGGGTTTGCAAAACACTAATAGGTGTAGTATTTCCTGCAATGAATTATGCCTGTTGACTTCTGTGAGTAAGGACTTTGTCTAATATTAAGTGTTAGCAGGATTAGGCCTAACCTGGCTCCTCACAGTAGAAAAGCATGCTTGCTGCAAGCCACTAGCTGTCAAAAATGAGCAACCTGCCAGCATATGGGTGAGGTTTGGCTCTTCTGTGCAACAAGGAATTCGGAGGACATTGCTATTTTTTGACAGTGGAAGGAACCAGATCAGGTTTTAACTTGACTGCAAATTAAGAGCTCACTGGGCATAAGAAGAATACTCCTCTGAAGAGCAAATAGGCTGAGGAAGAAGTGTGTGCCTGATCTTGCAGGGAACCTATTAATGGAGTCATTAAAAAAAGACATGTTCTGCTATTGGTGAAAATGTTGCCCGTGACTCACAGGCTGTATCACTACAACATGTGGTTCTCTGCCCACAGCCAGCTTAACCTGTGCGCTTGACTTCTGTGCAAGTGTCTAGCTTCCATTTAAAAATCAGCCTGTCTGCCCAGTTACTCTGACTGTCTGCAATTACCCCCTGGCCAGCCCACATGGGTTCGGGATAGCCAACAGATAATCTGCTCCCATCCCTGCGACTGTGCAGTCTCACAGTCAGCAAAGTAGGTACATCCAGCTGTTAAAGCCAGCTGTTGAAAACCACCTCTGATGCCTCCAAATCCCTGCAATATTGATGCCTTTTCTGGGAGTCATGCCACATGGCTTGGCTCAGCCAGTGTTTCCTCCTTCTCGCCTGTTTTCTCCAGCTCAGCGGTGGAAATCCCCACTCGGTTCCCCTCTCCCCCAGCCCATGCCCCTGGGGCCAGCCTGGCCCACCTACCCGGGGTGATGCCTTCCCCACAACGTTGCTCTCAGCATGGGCCACACTCCCCATGCAGCTGAGACTGCAAAACTTTCTGTGTCTGCTCTGTGGGTGCATGTTTGTGGAGGGTTGATCCATCCTTCAGAAGGGAGTGTGGGTGAACCAGACTGGCCAGGAGCTGCGGCAACATGGATTTCATCAAACGTGAAGTCTGCTTATTTTCTATTGTCCTCTCCCATCTGTTTTGTTCACTGCCTGGTCTTCTGGATGGCAAGAAGGTCAGAGGCCCTCCCTGAACTCCATGTCTTTATGCAAATCCATCTGTTATTGTTATAGCCATACAAACCAGTTTTGATAAAGCCTGCTCTTGATACTTCAGTATGGCCAATGTAAAATGTTGAGAATCTGTGAAGTTACCAATAAACGGTAAGACTTAAATATAACAAGTATCCATTCAGGTCATTTTATTTGCTGCATAGTTTCAAAGTCTTTGAGATACATTCTGATCATGTTTCCCATCTTAATCCTTAAGTCTTAAGGGCTAGAGACTTTTATAGAAAGAGAAAATGGATATTTTGGAACACACTCTTTATTGCAATAGGGTAAGCTTTACGAAAGTCACCAGCAACTATGAGACATGTAACAAAATACAAAATATGGGCAGTTCTGATATGTGGTAGCAAGGCTTGAAAGCAAGTTAAACCAGAACAACAGTTCTTTATTTGATGAAACTCTTAAAGCTTAAGATGAGAACTGATAAAATTGATCAATTATTTTTCCCTGGAAATATTAAAAAATATGTATTATTTTTTTAAAGCAGAACTGCTTTCTTTTGACTGTCAGATTTTTAAGCCCTAAGTAAAAAGGAAAAAATACTAAAGCAAACTTAAAATACAGAAAAGTTGAGTTAAACTTTTAAAATACAGACAAAAAGTTTGTTTGATGGAAAGTGCCTTTGATCAAAAATGTTTAGGGAAGCTTTGTTCCACCTGGTAGCCAAGTGAAGCAGCCATGTATTTGTTATTCCTGTTATGCTTCACAAGTCAGACTGGGCCCTATTGTTGTCTATATACGGTATAAGCACACCTGTATATGTAAAATGCTAGATAGCGTATCAAAGTATTTGTGAAATGTTGCTGCTGATCAGGCATGTGCAGAATGGATTGGAAATATGCAGAATGCTGATCATTATAGTAATTTCCATATACTCATGCCTCTGTTCCTTTTATTAAACTTTTATTAAAGTAATTCAGGTTTCACTATTCATTTCCAAAGACACAAAGGTAAGAACTGAGAAAATATGAGAGGTCTGCCCACATTTATCTATGAAGCCATGTCTTATTCGCTTTTTCTGCTGGAGTGCAGGATCAGATGTGAAAGAAACATTGGCACCAACTGCATTTTTGTGAGAGTTTTAAACCTTCCAAGTTTACTTTTCCCAAGTAGTCTTCCTCTGAGTCACCTGTCTGAAGCAGAGCAGAGGCATGTGGAAGAGGACAAAAAGCCTGTGCATCTTCACCCTTGTTGAGGATTATTGCACCTGTGTGCAAGGAAAGCCTGTAGCATGGGCAAGAACCTCAATGTTCCCAAACCCTAACAGAGCTGGTGGTTATGGGAGGCCACAGACATGCTCTGTTGCAAGACTCACTTCCCTCCCAAAGCCTCCCTGCTGGTAACCTGCCGCAACTGATGGAAAAGGAGGAGATTTTAAAATTGTCTGCTTAAGAAAATATGAGAAAAAATGGTCAGCTTTTACTTACCTTTACTTAAAAAGAAAAATTGCATGAGAGGGATGAAACTGGTTATGGGGGAGGGCTGAGAACTGTCAAAACGTTTCCCCCATCATTTTACACACAGTGGAGTGAGGGATAGGAGAGGACCAGGGACATACATGGTCCTCTGCTACACCTTGCACCATGGGGTTACAAAAATGGGAGAACTAGTTATAGGGTCAGTCAACAGACTGCTGGCCACCTCTAGTGGTCGCTGGGAGTTGCAGGTAATTCATACTTTCTAGAAACATGCTCTTGGTATGTCTGAAGGCATTTGGCACTGACTGGTTTACTCTCTGAAATCTGGGAAAGATCCAACCTGCGTTGCTCAGGGATGTTTTAGCAGTGCTTCTTCTGAGATGGGGCAGCTCCTTGCTTCAATTTCTCCTCAGGCAAGAGGAGAAATGGTCCTTAAAGTTACAGCACTCATGAGTTTTATGGGAATGAGATTAATTCTCCAGCAAGCAGAAGTGTGCTGTTTCCACGCTTTGCATTGCTCTTGGTGGGAACCCTGCAAACAGCCCACAGTATGGAAACCACAAGGTGGACAGACATTTGGAGACATGTACAATAAAGGAGTGCATTGATTTAAGAGATTCTTCCAGAGTGCATCAACAAGACTGACTGCACTTAAAAGAGAAAAAAAAAAGGCAAAAAAAGAGAGAAAAGAAAAAGAGTCCATTCCCAGTCTCTGGGAAAGTAGGATAGTCTGAAAGGAATTGTCAACTTTGGTGAGAAAGAGAGCTGCACACAAGAAAAATGTAACTTTAAAATACACAACCACATGATGTCGGGTATGCTTAATGGAGGGAAGGACTATATTAATCTGTTTGAATTGCTAATTGGGGATTTAGTTGGCTAGATTGAGGGTTATAAGATTAAGGCTTTTATTCTGTGTTTTTGTTCTTTTCCAAAGGTAGGAATCCTGCATAGATCCCCGCTCTTGGGAATCTAATGCCCTCAAATGCACAACTCGCCAGCCGACTAGCAAGCTGATAAAGCATTCCTCGCAGATACTTAATGGGTACATTCTGTATCTCCGTCTGCATCTTTCTGTCTGCCTATCTTTTTTTTCCCCCTTAGCACGCTTGGAGAAAGGTAAGCAAACAAAACAAACTAAAAGAACTACCTCTTCCCTTCATGTTTATAGTTGCTTTTCCAGAAGCAATTTCCATTTATGGAAATAACTCTTTAAATTTCTCCTGTTTCAAGGGTTAAGATCCCTATTTTATTTCAAGTTGCTTCAGCTGAATGGGACAAAATGGAAAGAGGCCCTCAGGACTCTACACATTTTGCATTACAGCTGTACATCAAAACATGCTGGATTCCTTGGAGGATGAGGCAGCTTCGTGCAAGGCAGGTCTGACATCGCAGAACGCTTCCCGCGTTGCAGGATCAGCTCCATTACGTGCTACGTTCCTTTCTTGGGCACAGATACCAGAGTTCACTGGAGGAAGTACAGTTTCCATTACCCTCCAAAAACTACAAGTCCTCACCACAGTTGTTGCAGTACAATAACTGAAATAATAATAAGGATGTGGAGCAAAGGAGAGCCTTTATTTTTTAAGATAGGAAGGGGCAGTTTTTTGTTGTAAGGTGGTTTATTTTTGTGCAAAGGGAAGCTGCGAGGTTGTGTTACTTGCACAGCTTCCAGTGGACAGCTATGACATTTTGAAATCATTGACTCTTTCTTTGAAGAGGCAAATACAGTAAAAATGTATTATGTAGTAAAATGATTACAAATGTCCTGAGTTCTAAAGTGTATACAGAAACCCTCTTCAGAAATCTTAACCCTCTTCAGAAATCTTAATAATCTAAATAATCAGAAATGCAATAATTATCTGTACTTCCTCAAAGTCAAGTGAACATATCTTCAGAATTGTTTTTGTAGCAGAAACATCAGAACAGACATTTTTATCACTCAAGGAAAACCACTGTAAATTCTGTGTTTGCTGAAAATGAGGTAACTGTCCTCAGCCAGAAGGCGAAAAATAAATTCTTCAGCTAGTTTCTTATTTACTCACAGGGAGCTTCTCTGCTGGGTACAAACAACTGCCAAACTCATTTGTATCTTGCTGCTTATGTACTTAAATTCCCCAGTGGTTTGCAACTGTTTAAAAAACTGTGACCATTCTTATATTGGTAGAGTACTCCCGACTCCCAAGTTGCCTCTTTACATCCATTTTGCACTTGTAAGAATGGTTATTTATTGTGCAAATGTACCGATGAACTGGATTTAAGATGTTAGCAAAGCTGAGTCTCACATTTTTCCTATGGGGTCCAAAATCTTTATTCTGTGCTGTGTGGGCATATTCCTACCCTGATCAGAGCCTTAATGAAGTCAGAAAAGGACAAGAAATGCTCAGGGATGCACCAGCTTTGATGATAGTAGATCAGGGACCCAGCAGGTGATGGCAACCTGCCCACTTTTAATGGGATGAATCTCATAGGAAATTTTGCGTAAAATTCGTTGTCAAAACAGTGCCAAGTCAGATCCTTCAGTTATAACAGAAGAACCAAAATATGGCTCTGCAGGGAGCTAAAAGCACGAAAGCAGATGATGCTGCTGTGTGGCTGGAACTACCACACGATGCGGTGAAAAGCTGAGAGGGGTGGTTTTGAGAAATTATTGTTTAAAATGTTGTGCATAATACAACAGCAGAAAGAACTTGAGAAAGTTTGGGGCATGAGAAGTAACGTGCAGATGAAGCTGATAAACAGTTCCAGAGCTGGGAACAGCAAAAGGAGTATTCCCGTGTGAGAAAGGGTTTCAAATCCACTTGCTGTTCAGGCTTTTTGGATTTAGAGGCTCTAAGAAGTTACAATGCAGGTAACCTCCTCTAGGTACACTTTACCTCCACGTGTCCACCTTGTTGAGATGGAGTTTGTGCTTCTTGAAGACTGAAAGAGGAATTGACACATTTCTACTCAGCCAAATGAGCTCTGCTGGGGGGAATCAAATTGCTACTCCTGGAAGACACTTGTCTTCACTGATCCAATTTTTAAAGCGTCTTATAGAATTCACTCATCACCCTACATCTGTCCCCTTGTCAGTTGGGCTTGATCAGTATTTCTCGGTTCCTTTGTAGAGATTTAAAAGCTTCCCATTCTTCCTTTGAAATGTGGGAATAAATCACATATTGGGTTTTGCAAAGTGAGTGAACGGCCCCTTTCAACTAGTCAGCAAAAAGTTTCAATAGAGGAATTAAGGCCGATGGAAGAGGAAATGTGATTCTGGGCTTAAAAGTTGTTTTTGGTGTAGACTTCTAGAAATCTAGTGCATACATTCATTGTGTGAGTAATAATGGAAAAGAAATGTCTTAAGCAAATACCTTTTGTAGGATAAGTTTAATGCCACAATCATATTACTTGGGTTGACTGCAGAAATGGGAATGCAAATGATAAACCTTTCCCAACAACACTAATCTTAGAGGAGCTCTCTGGGAAGAATAGCATCTGAAATATTGTACACAATGAAATATTGTGTCCTTCTCTACCCCCAAGGTTGAGGTCTTCTTCCTCTCTTCAGGCAAGTAGCACTAGTCGGATTATAACAACTAAAAATGGAAAAAGCTACTGGGCCATTTAATCTCTTCCCCTGCCAGTAGAGGATTACCCCTGAAGCATATTCTTCAATGCCTTGTCCAGTTCTGGGTGACTGGAGCAATAGGCTTCCATCATTTTTTAGAGAGATTATCTTTTAGATAAGACCTTAACGACCTATGTCCTAACTACTCTGCACGAATCCTCAGAGCTGGATTCCTCAAAGTTAGGCTTAAATACAGCTGTGTGCATGCATTTGCCTGTACTTATTTTTAAAATCAAACTTAGGGCTGTCACAGTGATTTTGATTAAAGTTGTTAACAGTTCTTTGGCCAAAAGTCCCTTCACTCCCACATCTGTATTACATGCAAAGAAACTAATTGGCCATTTGCTTTCAATCCGTGTGTAAGTACGTATCGGAGGTTCTTCTGCAAATTTTTAATTTGGAAAGAACTTTAGGATCTTTAAAATCCATGAATGGAGTAGTTCGACTAAAAATTGCTATCTAGTTCGTCTGACCTAATTTGCTCTTTTAAAGAGTCTTAGATAAGGTCAGGCTTATTTATTGATTCATTTGTAACTTTTATTATTCTGTCTATGTGTTCAGATTTTTTTGTGTTAAGAGTTGTTCTGTTATTTTGTCAGGGACTCATATTTTGCTTACCAAATTATAGTTGTGAGGTTATGGTTATTTTTAAATATAAAGCTTAGTAAGGCATTTTGTTTTCCTATTCCTTTACTTCACTTCCTCTGTATTATTATTATTACTAGTGTATATATTATTATGAGTGTACATATGTTCTTGTATGTGCAGGAATACATATAGGGCCAACAATGTTCTAACTTCTCTACTTTGTTTATAAAGCAAGTGCCCAGAGAACTCCAATTCTGCAAACATTAGAAACTTGTTTTACTTTGAACAGAAAGAGAATAGTAACATCTGTAATACAATGTACAATGAAATAACGGCTCCTTTCTCCCCTAGTGAAGAGCGGTCAGGTCTTCATCCCTTCCTCAGGCAATGGAGAAGTCAGATTATTAGTGAATTCTAATAATGAAAATAGGGGGAAAAAGTTAATTTAAGTATGAACTGTCATGTATTTAAGCTTGTAGACATGTAGGATCAGGATGTAAATTGATACTATCCTGTTGAAGATTTGATGAAAGGAATGTTTGTGTTTGTGTTTTTGCATCTGGATCTGTTGATATTTATTAGAAAAGAGGACTGGTCCTTTTCGTTCTTATAATGGAAATTACATTTAAAGGAGGATTCAGAAGGAGAAATTAAATAGGAATGTGATTTAGATTGCGCAGGCAGCTTCTGACAGACATCCTGCCAGAGAAGAAGGTCATACGGGATCATGGTAGAAGGATGTCAACAAACTGTGATGGTCTTGCATGTTGAGTGGCCAGAGCTTTGTAAGATGGAGCAAAAAGGATGAAAAATGCAAGGTCAGTAGCAAGTCGATTGGACAAATAAATGATTTGCTTTTTTTCTGAAAGGGCAGAGGAAACTGTACGTGAGGATGAAAGCGATCATGAGTACTCTCTAATCATTAGTTAAGGTGAATATAGTTTGTCCATGTTGATTCTGGCTCTTTATTTCATTTCTTTGACATTGTAGAACCTTCATGAGTTTTATCTGATGATTCAATTATTTCCATTTTTTCAGCTAAATTGTCAATAATTTTTCGTGACTAAACATATGACAAAGCGTCTAAATTACTTTTTGCAATGTTCCATTGTAAACATCATTTATCTAATACAGACTTGACTGTTAAAAAAAAGTCTGAGGTTTATCTGTGCAACACCACAGAAATTTCAGACAGCTGAATTCTCCTTTGTAAAGTTGAATGTAGCAATTTCCAAATGTTGAAAATCGAGAATAACAGGGAAAATGGGTACCACCAATAGGCAGGAGTGATTGATTTCATTACAAGCTGCTAAGACAGTTTAAACACTTGTGTGTAGAAGCTAGATATACAGTAGTAAATAAATGGGAGTTTTCTTTGGCCCAGAGGCCAGCTGGCGTGCCCTGGCATGGCTCAAACCCATGCGGCTTAATTTTCTCTGTCCCCCAGAAGAGTAGCTGCATCCCCTGCTGCTTATTGGCAGTGGTCCCTGGTCTACACTAACCCCTGAACTGTGCCCAGACCTTGTCAGGGAAAAACGAGACACTTGGCACAGGTCAAAACTGTGCCACGCGCCGAGCCAGCAGTTTCCCAGCATGGGTGATTGCTGGCCGGAGTGCAGGCGTCTCTCCTGGTCCTGCTTTGCTTTCCAAAGCAGGCTGCAGTCCTACGTGCCCAGCCTCATGTTAGGCTGCACATGCACAATTTTATTGATTGCAAAACTATAAAAGAATAAATAATTTGTTCTCTTTTTTTTGAAGCTGTGACAACTTTAGAGGTAAATAAGGTAATAGATACTAGATGGAAAGACTGGTATACTGGCGAGAGCAAGCAAAGTATATAAATGATGCAAGAGATGCTTTGCTTAGGATATATAAATAGAAGGAGAAATGCAATGAAAAACACATAAAAGCAAAAAATCTGGACCTAGTTTCTCTATTCCTACATTGTCTCTTCCAGGAGAAAATGTTCCCAGGAATGTTAATACTTTTTCTCAGATCTGCTTGAAAATACTTAGCAAGTCTGATTAAATCAAGGATAAATTTAGTTATCCCCATAGCTGGTTTGATCTCACTTGCATTTTTTGATTGGTTAATTGTAATTGCCATTTTTATTTTATTGTATCTTTAATTGGTGCAAAGTTTCTTTTAATTTAGTGGTATCTAACTTACCTTGCAGTGTGTTTTGGTTCTAAGCAATTTCAGTCTTAAGCATACTTAATTCCCTTCTGAGATCCTCCATCACTAACAACACAAGATCAAATAACCAACTAATTAAAATTTATGTCCATCTTCTATTGAAGTCATCATTCATATCCCCTTGAGTAGGTGATTTCTGACTGTGTGATCCCACAGGAATATTTTTATGTCTACAGTAATATGTGAGTGTGGAAATGTGGAGTTTATTCTGTTTCATTCCTGTGTAAATGGAAAAGGTTTCAATTAAAGGGTTAGTATTGTTGTTTTTTTTTTCAGTTTTCAGATATAGTCTGCAAAGATTTAGCAAAATTTGCCTTCTTGCAAGGAAACAGTGTAAAGTTCTATATATATTGTTTTCTCATTAAAAATGTATATTGGATAAAATAAACTTCATCTTTCAAGAGACACCTTTTTTCTGTTGTTTCCTTGTAGGCACAACTGTTTCACTGGAAATATGGGTGCAAAGCCTTTCTGAGCAGTCAGTATCCATCTGAAAGTGTCATTTGGGGTGTCGGGTGACTGGTCATCTCTTCTGTAGGTGAAAAATGGCCTTAGGTTGTACTTAACGACAACCTTACCTCCACGGATATGTCTATGTTTGCAAATGAAGCAGGGCTGGGGCTCAGGCTCAGACTAGACTAGTGGTTCCCCATCATCCATGCTGTATCATTGCACATTGGCACCCCACGAGACATTTCCTAGTCCCCATTAGGGGATGGCGTGTGCCTGTGGCCATTCCCAACAGGCAGTACGAGTGAGATTGCAAACTTTCTGGCTCCGTCCACCTTACACAGTACTCCAATGCTATCCCAGAAGCATTTGTACCCTTAAATGCATACTCACATGCCATTGCCCGATGCAAACAATTCTTAGCAAAGGCTTCAGGCTATGAAAACACCACCCTGATGGGCAGCAACACAGCCCTCACATGATTTAAAAAACATGGAGCTACAGAAGCGCACACAAAGGATGATCACTATGTCTTAAGGCCCCCATTGGCAGCACAATATGGTCCAGAAGAAACCCAAGACCAAGTGCTGTGCAACATGGATTTGACCAGGTCATGTCATTTGGCCTCAGGCCTGTTTTATTTAGCATGAATTGCAACATTTCTTTAGCAATACAGATACAGCTTAAGACAAACTTTATGAACTCTGCTTCCCACATGAGGGCAAGGAGGGGGAACAGTGCTTCCTCTCTGCAGTGCACCCACTAAGTCCTTGCTTCTCCTTTCACCCAGCTGGAGGAAGCCATCTAAGAACAGCTCTACAATTGCACAGACCTCAGAACTGATCTCTAAATGGAAAACCACAGTGCTGCAGAGGTGCCTCCTGTGCTGATTACCATGGAAAGAAATTAGAACAGGACTTGGACCAAAGTGAGTGTCTAAGAAAACAGTTGTGCATGCAAAAGTGGCTAAGATAAAGCAAAGGGAATCATGCGGCTTCCTGATAAGCTGGGCCCTCAACAGTTTTTTTGAGCTAAAATTAAAAGTCTAGTGATGTTTTCAGCACTATTTATGCCACTCTGTGGTTTATTTACTTTTATTTAGATGCTTTCAATGATTTTTATGCTGTATTTCTAGTGAGTCAGGGCCATTTTTTAGCACATCCAGTTGGTGTAAAGTCTTTCCAACCAGGACAATTCCCAAGTACACAGTGTCCTCAGTCCCAACAAAATAATAAAAAGTTACTGTGGGACTGTGAAGCTCCTGGTCAAACTTGCACTCCTGGTTATTGGTGCTCATAATAGCTAGCTAGTATCAAGTTCTGATTCATAGTCCTCATAGATATGTCTCTCACTGATCATCCACTATAAGCTGCTGAGATCAGAAACCTGGGAGAGGGATGTGTCCTCAAACTATGCCATAGATGTGCGAAAGCCAAGCACAACACCTCTCCTCAGTCCACAGAGAAGAGCAAGCACCTTCACAGGGACAATGATGGCATCCTAAGATAGACGTCCAAAATTGATTAAATTATTTCCATACAGAAGTGGGACTACAGAGAAAGTCGTGATGCCTACCTTCTAGACACCTTCTTAGGTGAGATGAACCTGACCCTTAACACCTTGCCTGCACATTGTAACAAGATGTGTTTACTTGGATCGCTGAACATAGGTGTAAGCTGTGCTGTTGGTGCTCTGCTCTGGTTTCCTCCTGATGGTGTGTTTGTGTTAGCACAGCTTGGTGCACTGGGCAGATACACCCATCCTCCCCAGGGAGTGTTTCAGAGACAGGACACCACCATACCAGGGCACCCACAAAGCTTCCAGATCTCTGGGCCAAGGAGGTCACACACCTCCACATTCACCTGTGTAGATACACATGTGATGCAGCCTCTGGTGTGGGGTAGGAAGGAGGGGTGGTGGGCTTGGCTGCTCAGGGGATAGTGCTGCACCTCATGTTCAAATGAGGGGTGCTAAACAACACTAAGGTCCTTCCCTCTCAGATGAATCCACGCTTGCATATTAAACCTGGCAAAACCCTCAAAGCTGAAACAGAGAAAGGAGTGGCTTTGCCAGAGGTCTTGTGTCACAGAATTGGGAGGAGCTGTTGACACTCTTGAGGGCAGAGAGGCCCTGCAGAGACATCTAGACAAATTAGAGAGCTGGGCAATCACCAACTGTATGAAGTTTAACAAGGGCAAGTGCCAGATTTTGCACCTGGGACATGGCAACCCTGGATGTACATACAGACTGAGAAACGAGAGGCTGGAGAGCAGTCCCGTGGAGAGGGATCTGGGGGTTTTGGTCGATGGCATATTGAACATGAGCCAACAGTGTGCCCTGGCAGCCAGGAGGGCCAACCGTGTCCTGGGGTGCATCAAGCACTGAATTGCTAGCTGGTCGAGGGAGGTGGTTGTCCCGCTCTGCTCTGCACTCGTGCGGCCTCACCTTGACCACTGTGTGCAGTTTTGGGTGCCACAGTACAAAAAGGGTACGAAGATACTAGAGAGTGTCCAGAGGAGAGCCACAAAGATGGTGAAGGGTTTAGAGGTGAAGCTGTACAAGGAGCAGCTGAAGTCACTTGGTCTGTTCAGCCTGGAGAAAAGAAGCCTGAGGGGAGACCTCATCGCGGTCTACAGCTTCCTCACAGGGGAAGGAGGAGGGGCAGGCACTGATCTCTTTTCCCTGACGCCCAATGGTAGAACCCGAGGGAACGGCAGGAAGATATGCCAGGGAGGTTTAGGTTGTACATTAGGAAATGTTCTTCACCCAGAGGGTGGTGGAGCGCTGGAACAGGCTCCCCCGGGAGGCAGTCACGGCACCAAGCCTGACAACATTTAAGAAGCATTTGGACAACACCCTCAGACACAGGGTGTGAATTTTGGGGTTGCCCTATGCAGGGACAGGAGTTGGACTTGATGATCCTTGTGGGTCCCTTCCAACTCAGGACATTCTGTGATTCTATGATCAAAGCAGTGGAGAGATAAAATACTGTGCCCTCGGGTCCTGCTGCCACGTGCTGCTTTCCTCCATTGCCTTTGAACTGAGATTAGGTGAAATGTGCTTTAGCTCCTCATGGATCTGCTCCCACCCGCTGCTTAGTCCTCAGGTCTCAGCCTGGGCCACTGCTCAGATTCCCCAGGGCAGCAGAGAAGGCACCTGCAGACATAACCAGAGAGCGTGTAGGAACAGAAACTAGCAATGGACTCGTTTCCATCACAGGCAGAGTTGGCCTGTTATGAAGGAGTTGCACAGGGCATGAAGCTCCTCTGACCCCACAGGCTTTAGATGCAGGGATTTCCAGCACCAACGGCAGAGAAAAAGGTGTGAGGATCTTTGTCTGTGAGCAGTTCAGAAGAAATAACTTATGTTGGTGTTCACTAGTTATCTCCTTCCCAAGCATGCCAGTTCTGTTTAGAAATTACTGTGTCATTGATGGAATTTAGGCAGGAGGATATGATTGAATGCTTCTAACACGAGAGAAAGGATGAGAAATACCACACAGTGGTCCTAGAGATGTATTTCTCCTCTGGCCTCCTGTGTGGGGCCATAATTAGAGATCTGATTTACCATTATTGCATGATTTATTTCCTTTAGTTCTTGCTTCCACCAAGTCTAATAGATTTCTCATGTTATTAGATAACCCTCTCTGTGTGCCATTGTATAGGTAATGGTTTCATGTCCCAGACACAGAGCTTTAATTTTCACAAGTGCACTTAAAAAAAACCAATCAGGCAATGAGTTATTAGTCAAGTTATTAGTCTTAATTGTGTCACCATTAAATAGTTTGGTCGCTTTCTTAGCTACAAGAGCAATCGGCTGACTGTTCTCCTGGTCTCCTGGCTGTGGAACGAGCCCGATGATACCTTCATTATGCCATCAGAGGGGCTCACATCACTTGGATGCCAGCACTTGTTTGGCTTGACATGTCCAAGGCTGAAGTTTAACACTTAAGCCAGTACTTACATCCTGTAGAGTTCAATGGAATTAAAGCAAATTCTTTGTTAAGTAGAAATGTATTAAAGTGCTTGCTTCATTTTAAGGAAAAGCAGGAGTGCTTTATGGCATTTTGACCAGTGAGCATGTGGATCCAGTTCTTCAAACACAGCAGGTCCCCAGAAAAGCCACTCCCAGCTATTGGCATGGACTTTTCCATTTTGAAATTGCATATCAAGTTACCTGGGCTTTGGCAGTCTGATCATATCAGAGCCAGAGCCCACTGTGAAGTGAAGGGCATTTGATGCGTAATGGATGTCGTTCAGCAGCAGGGCGAATCAGGCTCTTAAGCTTTTACTGCATCCCACAACGTGAAAGTGGAGAAGTCCAAGTTTTATTTAGCTCCATAAAATATTTAACCTCAACAGTGATGGAGTTGATAAAAAACTGTATTTTGTAAAAAGCTTTTGTTTCAAGGCTATCCTTTTTATGATTAGCCTGTACATTCTCAGAAAAAAAAGCAATATCTATTATTACCAGCGAATGATCCAATAAGTGTCTTGGGTATTTCTGCCAAACTTCTGTGCAGGTTCCTAATGAGGGAGATATTAAGTTAAAATCAATGTGGGAGTAGTTCTTGTAGACCAGAGGAAAGTGTGTCATTATTTTTGCTGGCCAAATATAGTATCATCATCCATTAACTCCCCAGCTGAAAAATATCCTGTATCTCACTGGGATGCTGATCAAGTCATGTTCTTGTGTATGATTTCTCTTAAGACATGCCTAGCATGTATTTTAGCAGGAAGATTTATGGCAGGAGAATCTCAAAGCACTGAGAAATTTTGTGTTGCTAAATTTTACCTGTATCCTACAAATCTCCAAAAATAAAAAGGAAAAAAAGGCATGACGTCAAAAAACATTTGCAGTAGGCTACAGGTAGTAATTTTACCCAAACAGACCATTCTAAAAATTTGAAACCTAAACTAGGAAAGTTATCTGGGAGGGTAGATCCAAAGCTGTAAGAAACATAACAAGTGTGAAGGTACAAGAAACAAAGAGTTGTCATGAGGAAATTCAGGATCTGGTGTTCAAGTAAGGCAAAACTATGAAAAGACAATATAATCCATGTTGCATGTATGTTTTTAAGGAGCTGATGTTCTAACTAGAGGTAGATAATTTTTGTCTCAATATTTTGTACCCTCAAAATACAGTTTGGGGTTGTCTAAAATTATTGATGGATTTGGGTTAAACAAAGTGAATAATTTTGATGGAAAAAATTATTTCAAAAGCATATTTCAGTTCTGCATTGAATAAAAATTCATTATTGGTACTGCTTATGCTCTGAAGGAAGAATTTAAAATAGTTGCTCAAGAAAAGTATAACAACAGAGTCCTTCCTCTCTTCTAGATTAATGTCATGGTCTTTGTTTTTATGTTTCTAGTTTGGCCATGCAACTGAAAATATAGTTATTCACCCAGCTCTGTACTTACTCACATTGATGTAGAAATGCTATTGAGAAATTAATTTAATTGAGCATCTTTAAAGCAAGATATCTCAAATCTAAAGCTTCTGCTCATTTCAGGTATAGGAGGAATCACTGACAGAGACAAAAGACTTCTAATCTTAAGTGAGAGAGAGCACATAAAAATTGCATTGTTTGGTATTTTCTGGTATTGTGATCACCCATACTATGGCCTTCTCAGGGAAAACGGTAGAATGTGCTTCAGGAACATTTCATTTAACATAAACAAAATGCAGCTATTTGGAAAAGCCATGACGAGCTGTAAGTGAAGTGCATTTGAAAGACTTGTTGGCTGGGGGTGCATGGCAGCAGCCCCGCTGTGGAGCTGTGTGCAGCTATGGTCAACAGCAAAGCAGGGGACATGGGGCACCAGGCTCTGCTGGCGGGAGATGCCAAACCCCAGACCCTTCCCTCTGCCCTCACACAAGCTGCTTGGGGAAGTGTCTCTGGCAGCTGCCAGAGGGTCTGTCCTGGAGGGACCTCCCTATGTGCCTGGCAGTGGCCATGCCACCAGGTTTTGCAGCAGTATGGAGGGCTGCTGCCAGAGAGGGCTTCCTGACCCACCAGGGAAGGAGGCCTGGGTGTGCACGGGGCAGACCTTTACTGTAAAGGCAATCCTGACTCTCATTAATCTCCTCGTTTGATAATGATCCACTAATAGAGAGAATTAAAGTTGGCAGCCTTTGCCTTGCAGCTGTTCTCCACTCCCTCCCGCTGAAGGCAGGCTTTGGGGAGCTGGTCTGCCATCAGGAGATGCTCCTTCCCTTAGGCTCTACCTCCTCCTTGCATCACGCTATCCGAGCCCCGTGGCTGTCTGCATGGCTGAGGCACCCAAATGGCTGCATTTATCTATTTCAGTGTTGTTAGAAGTCAGGCAGGCTTATTTTGAAGCTTGGATGTCTCAGAGTTTTTGCCAGAAAATTAAGAGTCTACTATGAACTTTACATTGCATGCTACCAGAATTGCTTAAATTTCTGTTAAATCTTTGTCATTTTTTTTTTCCTTAGCTGGTTACATGACTTTTGGAAAAGTCCTTTAAGTCATATTATAACATTATAAATCACCTGCTGAACAACTGGGATTCAAGGTGGTTGATTCCTCACAATTTCTGCAAGATCAAAGGTATGGCTGTCCTCCAAAAGCTGTGATGCTTCACATCAAAGTTCACAATGAAAACTATCTCAATTTTCCTCTTCAGCATTTGGATTTGACTTCATGACAATAACATTTCAACTGGCGTGTTCAGCCTTCATTTGTGAGAGAACATGGCTGTGCTCGTTAGAATGGCAAATGCAAAACCAAATGGAGCAACCTTGATTTCAAATCTTCTGTTCCTAGAATTTGTGAGTCTGTTTAAAAAAATGAATGTCTTTAGCACTGCTATAAATATCCCTTTGGTAAATGCCTTGAGTATCTTTCAATCCATGCTGATCCTTGTAATCACAGCTGCATTGTTCTGGTCATGTCATTGAAAATGCTTTTGACAGAACAAATGATGATCACCTGTGCTAGAGTTTGTAAAAAGCCTAAGATCCAATCTGCTATTTCATCAAGAAAAAACAACATTCAGTTCATGTCTTTCTCTCTTTCATGTGCAATGCTTTTCTCTGGGACACACTGTTTTTTCACTAGCTTTTTTTATTCTTTTTCTCCACGAGCCTCACAAAACAAATAACTGGTGGGAAGTTCATAAAGGAATTGCTTTTACTTGCTTCAGGTGCTGACGGCCTGGTGTGGCTTGCTATGTTGGTTTTTTTTTTCTTAAAACAGGCAAAAAAAAAGTTTAGGGACTGGACTCTGCTTTGCTTAAGAATTCTGCAGATGTGCAATGGCTGATATTCCTGTACCTATCCTTGTACAGCAGAACTAGACTTTAAAGTGTCTGAAGTTGGTATATTCAGAGAATATCAGTCATAAATACTTTTATGTCTGACTCATTTAAGCTAGAGTTGTAACTTTCACATTGCCATGTGCCTTTATATTATTGAAGTTTAAAGGAATTCCTTTCGAAGCCTAATGTTTGGCTCATGATGAAAGAAAATCAAACAGCTTATTTGGAGTTACGTTAAATAATTACATGTGTAACCCTTTAAATGCTAGATATGCAAATAAAGTGTTATACGGTCATTTATATAGCAAAGACTTAAGGCCAAATTCCCCCTGTCTATCCCCCCTCCCCAATTCCATTCCTGTTTCTTCTTCTGAAGTTATTTGAAACCAAAATCACCCCCAGCAAAAATGGTTTGATTAGATAAAATCCAATTTAATTCCCGAAAAAATGTTCATAGCAAAGGACCCAGTTCTGTACCCAACATTATTGCTGACATCATTGGAAATTCAAATGAATTGAAGACTCACAGGATTATTCCCCATTTCTCATGGTACTTGCTGTGACCCTCAGTACTGTAGGCTTTTCCAGGTGGGAAAAGGTACATCTGAGTCATAAATATACCTACGTTGATAAATAGACACAGACCCTGAAAGGCAATTGCTGCTGTTTGTCTCACTGAAATGGGTACACCAGTGGAGACTTCAGAAGGTACTAAGAAGGCGCGATGCAGAACCTGGGCAGGGAGACCTGTATCTGTGCAAAAGATTTATGAATTCAGCAACTACTCTCAACCTCTATTAGACATTTCTTGTGTTAGCTCACCTAGCAATGCTGATGTTATTTCAAACTTTTGTATAGAAAAAGGAGCTAAAAGCGTATATCCTGCAAAGGATCTAGGCCTAGCTGAGTCATCCAAGGTAATTTAGGAATTGCTTGGATTTATGCCCTCTTCGACCCCTGTTAAGGTTAATACACAGGATTATCTATTTAGGATCGGTCATTTCACTCAAACCATTAAAAAAGAGAGAGTGACACATTTTCAAAATATTATGAAGTCTCTTTTATGAGATCTTGTTTGTATGCTAACTTTTTATTAACTTAATTGCTGTGTACAACTAAAGAGAGTCAGAAAAAATTGCTGTTTTTCATGGGTTCAAGTACTTCAAGGAGAACACTGGGCTTCATTGTATTAGCGTATTTTTGGTTTCTTCATTGCCCTGAACCAGGACAATTTGTTGTCAAAATATGTGAGCAAATATCATAAAGCCTGGGACAAGGAGCAAAATTTTCTCTAATGTCAGAGAAGATTAAGTTTAAAATCTGGGCTATGATTCAGATCAAGTTTTCTTTGTTTGTTTGTTTGTTTATGTCTTTTTTTTTTTCTTTCTGTTTATTTGATCCAAAATAATGTCTCCTTACAAAGTCTTTTTTTCTGGCAAAACTCCATCTGTCTTCAGTTTGGTTTGCTGGAGCTTGTGTTTATGTACCACAAAAAATGTCTGCCTTCACTGAAAGCTTTGCCAGAATAAAAATTGTAGTATTTGACCTTTACATACAAGACCAGGGATGGGCATGAACTAGTTCAGATCAAATGTAGAAGGAAGTTTTGGCTTTAAATAATGTTAAGAACACTTAAATGTACCAGTATGTATTTATGTATTTTTCCTATTTTTAAAACATTTGGAAAAAGAATACAAAAGGTAGACAGAACTGTATTTCTGAACCACAAACAAAACCATAGCACCGTGAGAACTAGAAATGAACAAATGTATTTTTAGGTGCTTGTTACCACGATGCTACTCTTTTGTTTAGATCACACAAATATGACCATTGCTTAACTTTGTCATTCACTTTCTAAATATTTTACAAAAGGGAATAAACCACGTTCATTTTTGACAGAGTGCTGTTGCATGCAAGGGCACTCACAGTTTGCTTATAACATACCAAAAGCATTCTGTTAATGAAACATTTCAAGGCTAATGAACCAAAACTTTGCACCAAACAGACAGCGGCTGCAAACGCTTTCTTGTCTGCGTTTGTCAGAGTTCACGTTTCAGCTGTGCTCTCCGCTCCACCCACTCTGCGCCGCTGCAGATAAAACAACATCTCGGATTGACAAGTCAAGTTTGCAGGATTAGCTTTCTATGAAAAAGCTGCAGCAAGTCATGCCATTAACTCTTTTGAGGCAAATATGCTCATGCTTTTTGGGCAAATTGTCTACAACTGGGGGGCTAAGCTGCTGTCCTGTTCCCCTGAAGTTTTAATGTCCTATTGATGAGGTCCAAAAGGAATAATGAAAAAGTACCATTTGCGAAGAGGGATTTCACATCTATGGTATGTGCTAATGGTCTAGTGGTTCTGACTGTGTAAAATCAACAGTTGGCTTTTGGGAAGATGGTTAGCTTGGCAATGCTGATGCAAGTTCAAGACCTTTCACTGTGTTTTGAGGATCTAATTCATTTGGGAGGTAATATGTTTTATGGTGGCCACTTCCAAACTGAGTTTTGACCAAAGCAATCCAAGGTCTTCATCCTGCAAGTCTATAAGCAGCCAAGTAAACATCCATGGCAAAATCATGATCCAAGGCTAAGTGGTAAAGGCACCACTCTGGGGATCTATGTTCACTTCTGCTCTGTCTCTGATTTTCTTTGTGGCCTCAGGTAAAGTACTCTTACAAGACTTTTTCTAGCTGCGCATTTGCACAGTACCTGGCAAAGACCCTACTCTGATTTGGGGCCCTCAAGCAACACCTTGAGTAAGCGAGCTATAGCATTAATCAATCTGGAATGAACCTCCACACTGAGCAGAAGTAAGGTCTCAGCCAGTCACCTTGCAAATGCATGGAGTAAGAAAAAGGTATAAGCACAGAATAGATAGGTGTGGAGGGAGAGATTATTCTAAATCTTTTCTGGTTCATGGTGAAGATAACCACAGAGCCACGGTTGCACCTAACTGTTAACAGCCAAAAGTCCTCTGATGCTGTGAAAGTGCTGTGAACACAGGATCGGGTTGGGGTTGTTGCTGCTGCCCATCTCAGGTCATCATCCCTGCAGTGCTCCTCACCTGGGCTGTTATCAGGAATCCAGTCCATCTTGTTAGAAGGGAAGCTCCTTTGTATGTGAATCCAAAACCATATGTATTAACACAAACAGTTGCTTATTTTGATGAATGTAGAGTCAGTAATGTGATCTAGAGCAAATACTCCAAGTGAGTTATTGTTGAAATCTTAGTATTTCATTGCTGTCCCTATTGTTCACGTAAGTCAGTGGATTGTCTGCTTCAGAAGAAGGTAGAGACATACATCAGGTACTTTAAAAGATGTTTTTTGAACAGGGTCTTCTGTATCAATGGGCTGTCCTAGCAGCTTGCCACAGGACTGGAGGTGGAGCAAAAAGGCATCAGACAGCTTCTATCACGTAGGACAAAAACAATTTGGTACAAGGAAACTTGAGAGAAGAGCTAATCAGGAAGAAAGGCCTCTGGTGGATCCCAGTGATAAATAAGAGACTCATGGTCTTTATTTGGCATAGTGCCATTATTCTCTATATTCAAAAAAGGGTAATTCTGTGAGCACAGTTGCAGGTGAACACTCTGCATACCATCATCCAACTGTGATTACAGCTATGACTGTGTCATAAACCTATTCCTCGGCTGTTATGCTTCATTGTTATAATAAAGTTACTTCGTGCACTAGAAAAAACAACCACAAAAAAATATCTTCCCCGAATTAATAACATCTTTGAAAATAACAGCTGTGTATAGGCAATAGCTACTATATTTTTAAGAACAGTCATTGCCTTTCAGGCAGCTGGAAAGGTTATTCCTACTGGTTTTGCATCTGAGATAGTCATCTTCACCAGCCACAATGAACAGGCCCTGTCTGGAAGTAGAGAGACAATATCTTTAGCCTACTTTTCTCCAAGGAACATGTATGAGTGTGGTTTTTGGTTTGGTAGTGGAGTTCTCTGATGTGTATCAACTGAAACACGGGAGTGTTTTTTTTATCACCATCATTTGTAGATGTGGTCCAAGTTAGCATTGGGTAAACCTACTATCTGCAAAATGAAATATGAATAAATTCACCTGCTTACTCTGAACTCCTGTTATTCGGTAGTTTGTTTTTTTTTTTTTTCCCAGGCTTTTCACTCCATTAATATGTGAGGTACCTTTAGTGCATAGTATATGCAGATGCAAATTAATAATCACTTTTTCTTTAGCTGAAATCAGTGAAATCCTACTGTTGTGAAGTGGAATAGGTACCCATCATGTAGCAGGACTATTATCATGTTGAATAGCAGGTAAGGATCACAGCATCCTCAGCATGCAATAAAAAAACCTCTTTAGATGATGTTCAAACTGATATTTTGAGTTGCTGATCCCAGGGTATGTCCTTCAGGAATAAAAAACCAGAAAGGTAGGAAATCAGTGAATGACTAGGAATTGGTGCTACAAAGCGCTGTTCACCAGCCACCCTCCAATTCTTCGGCTCTCCCGCAAAGTTGTGCAGGAGATACTCCTGCCTTTTGCTAGAGATGACAGCCACTCCTACTGGCCTACTGCAGCAGAGACAAGCTCAGAGTAAGTCCCCTAAATAACTACTGTGTTTGGAGAAAAGAGAGAAAGATGATAGTTTTTCCGTTTTAGTTCTTTCGTGGAACAAGTTATCTCTGAGTCTGGCAGAGCTCCTGGGTTTTTGGCATGCTACTTTGCTTTATCCCATGACTGTTATCATTCTTCTGTTCCCAACATTGCACCAGCTGACAAACCCCCAAGCGAATATGAATGCAAATGCCAAGGGCAAAATACTGAGGAGATGTCATCTTGTCTTGTTTGACACAACCCTCTATATCTTGGATGTATTGGTAAAATCCTCTTCAATATAGTGAGAGCTGATAGCTCTCTTAAGATAGCAATGAAGATCTGAAATAGGTTATTTTATGTTTCTTCAAGAGAAATTTGCAGGAGTATGTAGACAGGGCGTATCATGCAAGGGGATTCATTTTAGCAAAAATAAATGTCACTACAAAAGCAGCTTGAGGTTTTCTTCTATGGGAGCCCAGAAATTGAGGCAGCACAATATAGCCAGTTGCTTTCTAGCCTTTCACTCTTTGGAGCTGAGCCTAAGACCTCCAATTTCAAAAGTGAGTATTGATTTTGGGTATCCAACTTGAAACTCCTTAAAAGTAGCATACTTTAAACAGTAGTAGTAGATAGAAAGAGGGGGTCCCTCAATTTCTGCAAATCAGGCCTTTTCTAACTGGCTCAAGCTACTCATCTTGGAGTGCTTAGATCAGTCCAGCAACGAAAGTTTTCCGAATGACTTTACTCATGAGTGAAGGTAGATGGCACAATGTAAATGCACTACAAGTAATCACAAAGCACCTTTTAAGTGTGCTGTATATTTGTGCTTAATCCTGAAATCACAAGTATTTTCAAGCCATATCAGTAGAGAAGTAGAATATTGGTATAGTTGAGCATTTTGCTGTGAAATCTTTTCTCATTTTGCATGACAAAGGCAGACAAGATTAAGTGTGTTGAATCATATCCAAACATTTCTCCTCAAGAGCCAAATAATGCATGAAAGCAATATTTACAATATTTTAACATAAATATTGCAAGAAACCTGAAGAGTCCATATTTTACATTTAAAAGAACTCTGCTTCATTAAATTGGTAAGTCAATTAACTGAGGAAAATGTAGCTGACATTTATTTGAAATGTGAAAGACATTTTACATATTTTAATTTTTTTATGGTATTCTGCTGTGTAATAGGAGTCCATAATTATCTGTCAAAGCCACCGACTTACCTTTTTTTCCAAAACCTACTTCATAATAAAGTCCTACTGTCATAATAGCTATTCTACTTTTGTCTCTGAAGTTCTTTGCCACTTGGAAGAATAATAGGTATTGAATATAATTCTATAGAATCAGCTTCTATAAGGCTAAAACAGGTGTTTTACTGGAAAAGAATAACGTTTAAAAAGGATTAAAATTGAAACAGGAAGTATTTTGTGCCAAAAATATTGTGCTCATGATCTCAAAGTTGATGTTTCAGACAAAGGTTTACATTCATTTGGGTGGAAAGATTTCTGTATCTTATTATCCTTTCAAATACCTACATAGAAATGTTAGAAAGCCCAGCCAAATAGGTGGACACACCCTGTATTTTGGCAATTTTGTGAAAGTGACACCTGGACAAACATCTGGGCAGCCTAATCTGTCAGCAGTAGTGAAAGTCAACCAGAAAGGTCAAAAATGCTGTAGGCAATTGTAATACTTTGATTTAATAATATGTTTAGATTAAAGTTGCGAGGAAGGCTGGTTCAAAGAAATGCAGTGAAAGTGGGTGGGAATTTGATAAGGCAGTGAAATGAAGACAACCCATGGAGAAGGTCCTGTTTTAACCTGGCACTGGCAGAATTTCAGTGTTGTCCCTCAGCTGCCCAGCCATGTCAACTCACTTCACAAGTGTCCCAAGGGAAAGAATGTAGACCCTACCACGGGCAGGTAGGTGCACAGCTGTGAGGCTGGGGCCTGCCATCTTCTCCTTGATGGCTTTTAATATTTGGGGAGGCTTGTTTCTATAGTGAATGAGACCAGATTTTGAAAAATCTAACATACTCTGAAAAATATAGGCTCACTTTTCTCTGCCCAGCTCTGGTAGTACGTTTGGTTCTTCAACATCTAGATAATGATGTGCCTGAACCATTATGTTTTGAGCACAGCAGAGCTAGAGGCAAAGAAATTGAGATAGTGTTTTTGCTTTATCACCATAAAACTCTACTTGAAGTCCATGATGGAAGTAAAACTTGATGGCCTTAAATCCTCACTGTCTTTCCTTGACTGGGGTTCCTCCAGAGTTGGAGAAAGACTGAGGAGCACAGAACATGCCTAAGTTGTCCTAGTTTCCCTGCACTCCCCTGTAGGCCTCAATACTCTAAAATCTCCATCATGGTTTAGCTTGCTATACCAGGATGTTCCCATTTTACCTGAAGTGACATTTGACTGAGCCATGATGCCACATTTTACAAAGGAATGTCTGTGAAACAGCCACGTGATTTACCTCTACCTTGCGTACTGTTGTCAAGCCTCTTGTTCTCTTTTAATTAGCAGAGTGTCTTTTCACATTGTAGGTAATGGGATGAAATGAGTGCACAAGAAATAGACTTGATTTCTTTAATAAGAAATTTTACATTATTTCATCTTTGGCAAACCTGCTAACTATGACATTTGGTCATCTGGACACAGCCCAGGCCTGAGATCTGACCATATTATGCATTTTTGATTGAACTTGATCGTAAATTAAAACCCAAGGGGAAATGTAGCTGAAGAGGGATGCTCTTTGCAGAGTAAAATAGTAAAGCAGGCAAGAAATACTATTCCTGAAAAATGAATTTCTAGGACCTTTTTTACTCTGATCTGCTCTTTTGACCTCAGAGATGAGGTCAGCAACTTGGCCACCATGTTGTCACAGCTGGGCACAGTGTACTGGCAGAGCTACTTATATTGAATTCACTCCTGCTTGTTTCCCACACACACAGCAGGTACTTTCCTCTCCTCTTGTTCCATAGCATGGTACCTTACAAGTGGTCAGTCCGGTTCCAGCAAAACTCTGCATGAGTAAGGCAGTAGTAATCTTGCTCTTAATTAGCGGAGAAGTACTACTACGGAATTGTTCATGGAAGAGGAGGCTTCTGCAATCAGGATGCCTAATTTGATATATGCCCTGTGACAGCTTACTGACACAAAGGGAAACCAGTTCATTTTTTGAACAGACCTGGTATTATGAACGTGCCGCACGTCCCAAGATCTTGGCTCCTGTTTCCCAGCACCCCCAATGGTTTGTTACACTTTCCTTTGTAGGGTGACAACCGTATTTCAAACACTTCCAAATTTATGAAGATTATGACTGTTTCACACCTGCCAAGCAAATGGACATTGCCCTTCTAAATGGACGTCTAATTGGTGCGCAGTGTCATTTGCATGTGTTTTCAGTTTTCAACAGGTGGCACTAAAGAGCCAATAAATGATTCTATTCCCAGACTCCAGCATGCAAACTCCTGGGCAGGCACTTTTATGTGTGTTTATCTATTTAAATATGGTATTATAATTCCAACATAATTAGTCATCTAATTGAATTGCATGACCACATCCATCCAAGACATTTGCATGTACAATTAATTAGGATTTATCTAAAAGCATTCTTTTTGTTCTCTATTTCCTACAAGTTAAATTACTCATGGATGGATTAGATGCTGATTTCATTTTGAAAGTGTTACAATACATATACGTGAAGAAAAATAAGTCTGCAGAATTGGTAAGCAGCAGACAAGTAAAGAATTCTTTTTCTTTTCCTTTCTATTTTTGTAACGCTACCAAAGGCCAATGCTCTAGAACATGGCCAATGAGGGTCAGACTTGCTGTAGTCCTAGAGAAGTAAAAGTCTGTAGTGTCTTCTTCAGACACCTTCATTTTGACAGAAGCAGGATTTACAAAAGCAGAATGTCTTTGCACATACAACTAGGTTGCAGTCTTCCTCCAGCATAGTTTTTACTTAAACTTACGTGTTCTTGATGGTGGCAATGTGTTTGTCAACTTGCATTCTTGAAGAATAATGGACAGAAAAAGAAACTGTTAAAGACATCCTTGGGAAACTGCCTTGTTTTCATGCAAAACATTTCCATCCATCTCCATTGCAGGAGCAAATGGAGACCCACCTTGAGATGTGTTGTGCTACACCAAATGGGAACTGAAACACTATGAATGGCCCAGAAATAGAAAATTAGCTTTGAGGAGGTGTCCAAACTGATGATGGACCAAAATACCTTGGAAACAAGAAGGGCAATATAGCTTTGTTTTTCTTAATTGTTTGACAAAGCTCTTTTTCTTCACAATGTATGTGCGTGCTTCAATATTAGCTGCTATAGGACAGTGAAGCTCTTCTTTCACTGTTTCTTTTGTTATCCAGTTGCAACCAGCGCAGGATGTACCCAGTCAATTCCAGAAGAATAAACACAGTTAAAGAAAAGCTTTGAACACCCATCTGAGATATATGTGAAGAATTATAAATACAACTGTGCAAAAAGAAACAAACAAACAAACAAACAAACCCAGACATTTCATTTTGCAGGAGGGTGTGTAACAACTAAAATATATTGTGCTTCAGTCCTGGATCTTTGAGGACAGTTTGGTCCTGAAAACTGTGTAGAGAACAGGGAAAATGGTACCAAGATAATTGGTGTTTAGAAATAATTTCACAAGTAGGGTAGAGAACACTATTGTGGCAACACCGCAGTGTAAAAGGGAGGAGCAGGCCAACATTCCCCATTTCTGTATAGTCTTTGAAGTGACCTTTGCTTTGCGGCTCTTTCTTTTAAACAAATTATCTCCTGTGCCTCTTATATGAGCTCTTTTAGTCCACACCTTCTCAGAGGCCTTTTGTTCTATGAATGGCTTCTGGTGGGGTAAGCAGTAGACTGGTTCAAAATTGTTCCTCCCTGAGATCTCTCTCCTCTTTTTTCTTCTGCTTCCAAAAGGCTTTTTTCTTCCTTTTCTTCTTCTTTTTTTTTTTTTTTCTGTGTGGATGGGGTGGGTGTATTTTTATCAATATTTTATTCTTTCAGAAAAGCTCACCCTATACTTCCAGAGGAGTAAACAGTGAGTCCCCAAGGGGTATGCTGGCTGCCAATCATGTCTTTAGCAAGTATTTCTGATCTGGGTGTTTCTCTCGCTGTTACTGTTTTTAGCATCCTATTAAACTTAGGCCAGATGGATTTTCTGCTGGCAGAAGTACCCACTGTCTGACTGAAATAGATATTTTTTTCATCTCAGAAAGTTAGTGGAAGGAGGTTTCCTCCTATAGTGTATAAAGTATCAGTAAGTACTGTCCGTCTCAACCTTTCATTAAACAACTCATTGCTCATTGCAATGTGCTTAGCTTCAGCCTTATCCTTAATTTTATGTTTAAGTGCTTTGTTGAACAGAATGCAAGCAGGCTCAATTCTTTGCTGAACTGTAGATGAAAGAACTACAGCCAGACACAAACATGTGTGTGCAGCACAAGCATGCGTGTGTGTATTTAAGCTGTGACAACTGATGGACAGTACTATGTCTGACACATACCTATTTGAAAGATGATTACAGTTAGAGCAAAATTAGAAGAAATAGTTGAGAGGACAGAAGAAAAGAAAAGAAAGGAAAAGAAAGGAAAAGAAAGGAAAAGAAAAGAAAGGAAAAGAAAGGAAAAGAAAAGAAAAGAAAAGAAAAGAAAAGAAAAGAAAAGAAAAGAAAAGAAAAGAAAAGAAAAGAAAAGAAAAGAAAAGAAAAGAAAAGAAAAGAAAAGAAAAGAAAAGAAAAGAAAAGAAAAGAAAAGAAAAGAAAAGAAAAGAAAAGAAAAGAAAAGAAAAGAAAAGAAAAGAAAAGAAAGGAAAAGAAAGGAAAAGAAAGGAAAAGAAAGGAAAAGAAAAGAAAAGAAAAGAAAAGAAAAGAAAAGAAAAGAAAAGAAAAGAAAAGAAAAGAAAAGAAAAGAAAAGAAAAGAAAAGAAAAGAAAAGAAAAGAAAAGAAAAGAAAAGAAAAGAAAAGAAAAGAAAAGAAAAGAAAAGAAAAGAAAAGAAAAAAGAAAAGGGCTAAAAGGAAATTAATCTTCCTTAATGTCTAGGTCATTTAATATTCAACGGGGGAGAGTTTTGTAACGTAGTGTAAGGTACAATTTTCCAGTGGCCCAGGGTGCCACTGGAGCAGTCTCCCAACAACCTGCTCTCTGTCTACTTTGTAAAACCATCTGAGCAATGCATCGTCCTCCCATCTACGGAAACTCTGCTGTTTCCCATTTCCTTTTATGGGATAAAACCATGCTTTGCAGATACACGTACCTTTATAATTTTTTTGGAAAAAAAATACTTTTATACACTGTTGTGTATAAAAGTTGAGAGCTTCATGACCTCGGTGGAAATGCTTGTTTGTGACTTTAGAGAGTGCACTCTGCCAATAGCCCATTCACCTCCAATGATGACAGATGCAGCAGTTCTGATGATATGTCATATACTGTATGTGGCTTTAGACGCTCCATCAAAATATGAAAAGTCCAGCATCACATCCATATTTCAACAACTTGCCAAAGCTTCCACTGAAACAGTGGACTATAATGCAAGCATCTGATAAATGTTTGTAAGAGTCTAACAAGCATAAGAAACTCTACCTAGAAAACTTTTAAAAAAAAGATAGAAAAAGTGTAATACCAAGCTTAATTTTTGGAACTAATTGACTCCTACTTTGTTACCTAGCGAAGGGATTTGATTTCTGAAAGGGTGTAACATTTAAATTTGCCTGAAAAAAATGAAGAGGTTTTGCTTTGGCAACAATTTGTTATCTGGCATTTAAAAGGCAAGTAAGGCAATAATTCCCCAGGTGTTGACTGGCAAGAGGTCAAATTGCTGGAACCAGAAGGATACTGAAAACCAGATGAGAAGAAGGGGAAGTCAGTGGTGTCTTTACTGAAGTCTAATTAGGAAATGGCATCTTGTCCTCTGCTCTGGAAAGAGCAGAAACTATCAGTGAAATATCAGCAAACAGTTTGGCATCTTCAAAGATATTAATTAAGTAAAATTTGGAAAGTGCTTTGAAGATGAAAAATGGTAGGGAGTGCTAAGTATCACTATAAGCAGGACCAATGTGTCAACTGATGTTGTCTGTCTGCGTAGTATTGGGTGAACACTTGGGTAATTAAGCTCAAATGAATAGCCTTGCCTGGTCAATTTATTGGATAAAGTGTGTCTCATTGCTAGCTGAAGCAAGATGTGGTATCTGTGTGACCAACAGACCTGGAAAGTGAACGCCTATGCCAAATATATTTCATTGCTTCAGGAGCCACCAGCAGGAATAGCTGTTTCTTACTCTTTAGGTCTGTCTTATACTCTGTAGATACCAGGACAGTGAGTAGTTTTTCATAGCATTTAGCAGTTTCTAAACTTGTGATTACTAGTTTGACATCATACCTGTCTTCATTAGAGGCTTGCATGCCTTCTTGAACTAAGACAATACCTCATTCTCCAGATCTAATTTTTTCCAGCTTACCAATATTTTAATACTAAAACATTATGGAATCAGTTTGGCAAAGGTTGAGGTAGTGAAGGATTGCTATTGCTGACCAAGAGGTGCTGTTCAAACCCCTATCTACAGTCTGCACTTCAACCCTTGTGTTATTACTCTGGGAGCTCTTGTCATGGACTGACCGCAATTTGTTACAACCTCTGGGATATAAAAAAGAGATATACCATAAGCTTTTGCTCTACATTTGCTGTACCAAACTGGGAATTTGCATTACTGTTAATTTGCTAAGTTTCAATGTGTATTTTGACTTACCTTAATGAAATCCCCAGACAGTACAGCCCAATACAGACCACAGCTGTCCAGCGAGCATGCAGTCGAACTACGGGTGAGTGCAGCTGGGTAGGGGAGCAGCCTTGAGCATCAGTCTCAGCAATGGGCATGGGGTCTGGTGCAACATGGGCAGGAACAGCATACCAGGACTTACAGCCCAAGACCTGGGGAGCACAACCATGCAGACACCCCAGTAGGAAGGCCCAGGTTTCTCAAATGCTTAGTTCTGTTGCAAAATCAAGTTTAGAGGCAGCTTAAACTGTCCTGTGTAACAGTTTAGAAAGCAGGAGGAGCACTTGTACTTGAGCCTTTGGTCTCAGCTAGGAGAGAGCCAGTAACAGTAGATGGGAGGTTGTTGCCAGTGCTTGGAACCACCTGGCTAAGACTTTAATCAGCTGAGAAATTGTTGCAGATACTGCTTTCCAGCTGCAGTTATTTGCTTCCAAATGTACCTAGTGCCAGGACAGTGTGGACAACCTTAGCAGAAGCTGGTGTGCTCAGTGTAACCACCTGCTTGGCTTGTGAGCTGATGTTTTGTCTTTGGGCTGCAGACTGGGACCTCCATTTCCTAACTGAGCACGTATAACTAAGCATCCCTTTCTGTTAAACATATTTTCTGTTTTATTTAAAAAAATGGCAAAAAACTCCCCGACACATTTCACGTAGGAGAGCACCAGATGAGTATTGCTGAGGTAGATTCAGGCAGAATGGTGTCACTCTCTGGCAATGAACAAAAAGCTAAACCAAGCCAGCTCTCAAATCTTGTTGTTTTTTTTTTGTTTTTTTTTTTTTTTTGCCTAAATGCACTGTCATCTAATTAACACTGTAAAGGTGAACTGTGCATTCCTACGTTCTGTAAAAATTCAGAAGTGTAGGATGCCACGGAGATCAAGGGACACAAGGATGGGGCAGGCCTGGCTGTGTAAGTTATGACAGTTCTGCACACAAATAACACGATAAGAATATCCCTGGTGGCCAATAATGCAAACTAAACTGCCTTGAAATATAACTAGAAGGAGAACAGCTTTCCATTTGGCATATTTTGCTGATTGAATCCAAAGCAATTCTTCAGAGCAAAGCAAGTGCAGAGCACAAGACCGTAAAGCTGCAAGTCCTTTCACAGAGTTGCAGGCTAAGAATTACAGAGAAAACTTGTGCATCCTGAAAGAGGCAGCAAGAAAGACTGCTAAGAGTCTTGTCACCATGTTTCTTGTCTCTTTGCTCTGCACCTGATACAGACACATGTCAGGATACCTTCCTATAACAACACACAAGCAGACTTTAGATGCATACATTCAAAAAGCCATCACTGAGCACTGAAAGTTTTGGCTTTCAGTCAGCATCTGCATTTTGGATCTCAGGGTGCCTATGTGAGTAATCTGCCTTCGCAGGAGCTGCTACCTCCAGCCTGACTGTCTGATAGGGACAGCTGTTAGACATGCTCTCAGCACAGAGATGCTCTTGGATGCACAGTAGAGCACAGTCCTTATCTCTTCAGTGCATAAACCTGCTTAGAGCTTATGGTATACCTCTTTCTTCATATCCTGGAGGCTGTAGCATGTACAGAGGAAGGATTTAAGATCTAAACTTTGAGTCTTGCTCAAAATTACTTTAAGAATCTTGATGACTCTTTAGTTCTTTTAGTTATGAGTGTTGGGCTTCTCTCCTTTCCATCATAGCTAAAATAATCAGCATCTAGGGTGAAGAGGAGAAACCTATGGAGAATAAATAAGAATAATTAAACCAAATGACAGTCAGAGCCACCCGCTGTTAATATCTCCTATTGTCTGTGTCCAATCTCACAGGGAGCTATACCCAGCTACCCAAAGGATCAGTAGCTCATTTAGCATTTGTCATACCCCAAGGATGAGTCAGTCTATGACTTAACTAATCTGGCACAGTGCACTTTCTGCAATGCCAAGTTTGATCAGACTATTTCAGTGGTTCAGCATTACAGAAAAGAGGCACTAAAGACTAAAAGTGATGTTGACTCAGCTATTTGGCTCCTGCCAGTGAACATTAGTGATTTTTGAACTGCTTAGATTCCACTTCTAATGAAAATCCATTTAGACAAAGTAATTTACATGCATTGCTCATTTCCATATGAGGTTTGAAGCCTTTGCCACATTGCTACAAAGAGATGCAGTTCAGAATGCAGTCATTTCTCTCTGCCCTCATACCATACACAAATGATTCTGTCTCACATAATTGCTTGATATCAATACTCAGTAGATATATTTCGACACATGACAGAAGATAATGGAATTTCCCAGGGAGAGGGGAGAAACAGAATATTCTAGTAGGAAGAAGAGGGGTTTTGCATTGGATTGATTAAAAATTTTAGCTGGTACATCAAGAATGTTTCATCTCCGCAGCTAAATCAAAAATTGCCCAGTCATAGCTCATAGCAAGTAACAGGCTATTAGCTCCAAAACATTAAGGAAAAATTCCAGCTGTATTGAAGTCAATGGTAAAACATCCATGGATCTGCATGAGGTGAGAATGTCATCCTGCAAAATCAGTAACAGCCAAACAAGCACTTCAGCACTGACATGCAGATTCCATAGACCACAGTGAAAGAAAACTTCAGGCATCTAGAGCTGGCTGTAAGGGAATCTGGGCTGCAGGTATTCATGGTGTCATCTTAGTGCTTAAAGGTTCACCAGGCACCGAGGGTTTGGGTCTTTATAAAAAAGTGAGGCAAAGTCCCCCCAGGACACAGTACTAGCTGGATTTGGGCGGTGGGGAGCTCAGCCAGGTCCGGAGTCTCCCTCAATCTGAGGGGATCAAATCCATCCAATCCCAAAGAGCGTGCTGGCCTCACACTGACCAGGAGGTCTTACTGGGGCACTCTCTGCCTCTCCTTTTGACCTTTTACCAGTGAAAGGAGTACAAAATTCAACTGTGTGTATCATGGAGGGGGAGAGATGAGAAAAAAGCTAGACATGGAAACTCTAATGCAGCAATTGGAAACTAAGCAGAGAAAGATCTCAGGTTTGGTTCCTGGCCCCAGAGTTTTTCCTGTACGTAGTATTAGCTGCTAGGTAAACTACAGAATTGCTCTTATTTTGAGGATAAGAAATTGAGATTCTGAAAAGTTACAGAAACTTATCTGAAATCCTACTTTAAGGCAGTAGCGAGTTAACAGGACCTCCAGACTCAGTATTTCTCACTCCCTGGCCTTAAGTAGGGTAATGTTACCAGTGTTCTTCTAGTTGTAGGTTCAAAAAGATCTTGCTAAACTGTTTACTTTAGACGAAACACCACCATGAGAGAGTGGTCAGATGATAGCTGGGCTAGGGGACATTTTGCAGATGTGTTGCTTTTTCTTCCCAGCCTTCCTATATTGTTACCATCTTTCGTAGAGCAGGCACTCAGCTGCTATGGTGATGGGCAACAGTGTAAAGCTCTAAGCTAGAGAGATGGATGTTGGAAGAGCAACTTTTACCGCCTCTTACTTGCCTTTTCTTTAAGTAATTAGAGCCCTATATTTATCCTGGCACTGCTCACAGAGCCTACATTTACAAAATGAAATTGTCTATGAGGCTGTGCTCTTTCAGCCAGCCATTTAAAGCTGCAGCTCTGAGACAGCAAAGTGCCTAATTTTGGATGGTGCTCAGCAGACCTAGGTGAGGTGTCGGGGTTTTTACTTTAGGAGCTTAAGGGGTTTGTCAAAAGGTATATTTGCCCAAATACATAGTTTTGTTCTCTTGTGGGTATTTGGAAATTGAAAGTAAATACCTTTGGCTTCTGAATGAGAAAAGAAAGTAAAAATAATATTACTTGTCTTCTACTTATAACGTAAAGGGTGTTTGTACTGCCCTCCTTGTGCAAGGTCAGTAGTCAGGTCTCACCTATGCCCAGAGCAGTTTTTGATGACAGCATCCCTAAAAGTTTTCTGCTTTACTGCCACGCTACAGGGGAGTTTTGGGTAAGAAAGCAGCCCTTTCTCTCTGCTCCTCATGCTCAGGGTGTCCACTGGCTGCAGACTTGGGACATCTCCCAAAACAAGCAAGAGAGAGATGTTCTTATGGTCTTTGTCTCAATGACAAGGCAGTGCTTTACTGAAAATGGAATAGTAAAGGAGAGACTGAGGCCCACTGCACTACATCCAGACACCCTTTGGGTGGGAGTGCTTCCCAAATGAGGCCATGGCCACCCAACTGCTTCACTGAAAATGGTCTGTGAATATTGCTATTAATTTCCTCTATCTTATGTTGAATTAGTCATTTTGGATGCAATTCATGATGGAATTAGAGAATGGAAAACACTGGATACTTCTAGATAGTGAGCTATCAAAACAGAGGCAAAAATGAATGACCCATGGGCCTCAGTTCCTTGTAATATTTTATATCTAGTTTAAAAACCTCAGAAATTTTCTCCAAAGCAATACAGTTCCTAAATGTTAAATTTAAAATACAGTAGGAATGTCAGGTCGGGAATGATCCAATGTTACATTTTTAAAGGAGATGGATAGGCTGCAAAGGCTGTGGTCTTCTGCAAAGGGTGTGGTCTTCTGCAAAGGGTGTGGTCTTCATGTGCAAATTAAAGTAGAGAGCTAAAGCAGATTAATCACTCTGGGTGAGACTCAGCTCACATATTATGATGCTGAAATATTGGTGTCTGAGCTGTCTAAGCTTCCATTGTAGTCAGTGAAAATCTAATGTAAGGTCTAGTCAATGCAGTCTAAAGAGCTATTCAGTTCACCGTGAAGTAAGTACCTACATGGTCCTCCATATCCCTGATGAGAATTTGGAGCCATAGCTGTGGAAACAGGTTAGTACTAATTATTCTCAAACAAAATGTTTCATTTAGGTGCCTGGCAAACTGTAATTTTCCAGAACATTAAAGTACACAAAGGAATTAATATTTCAACTTTTGGTCTCAGTTCAAGGTAGAAAAGCACCCCTGAAATAATCAGAATTAGTTCCAGAGCAGCAACACCAACATACCTGGCTGCTTCGCTTCTGGAGTAATCTGTGAGCTGTATTTGTTCTTCTTGGCAAACTTGTGAGTAGAAATGAGGGATACCAGCACAGACACCCTTAAAACATCTTCTGTTGGTTTTCTGAGGGGAAGAGTAGGGTTTGTTTTGAGGTACCTGACAGATTTGTGGCTGAGGAAATATATGTTAAGTTTGACTGTGTCCCTATTAACCCACCTTGAATGTCAGCCTAAGCTACATTAATCCATCAATTGGTGGAGTCCATTGTACAAGCATCTGGCCACTAACTAGGAGAAAACACATTAAAGATAAAGATGGGTTAAGCTCCTGTGTGAAGTTCCTAATGAGAATAAAATTCTACAGACTATATTCCATTTCTTATAATTACCAATCATTTGAACTCTCAAGTGCCCAGTCTCTCCTTTGACTGCTTCAGTCTAAATTTAGCTTTAAAAACCCCCAAAACAACAAAACCCCCAAAAATCCTTCCTTAATTTGTCCAAAATGTTTGGTCTTGACTTTAATTGCTTTTAAATCCTGTCAATTAAGGTTTATAATGGAGAAAACCTGTTAATAGTGAAATGAATCCCCTTGCGTTCCCAAAGTGTGCAGTAAGTCTTCTCACCCAATTGTAATAAAATTTGTTGTGGCATAGTTTTTGGGATCAATACAGCAGACCACTGTCAATCAAAGAATTTTCTGCTTACTTAAAAGTTAACAGACTTTTAGCGTCTTTGTGTTGGACTGAGGACAGTCTGAGTTACCACAGAAGATTAAATCTTTAATTTTACATTACTTCAGCCATCTCTATAGAACAAAGTGGGCTTTACCTGTTGAATATGAGGCTTATGTGAGCTGAAGTGCTCTTGAGACATTAAGAGGCAGTCTTGAACAGTCTCTGAGATTTAAGCTGAGAGGAATTCTAAAGGGATTACTGCAGCATTTTACATAAAACGAGAAATAAAAACAGACTTGAGCAATGCATGATCATAAACGCATTCCTGCTGTGATCAAGAGTCCTGTTCCCATTGCTGTTCTAAGACTAAAGCAGGAAGAACTGTCAAAGGGCAACCATACTTGTAAGGATTTGTACAAGTCCAATTTATAATGAAATTAAGGGGCTGAGTAGTTTTGAAAGATTTGTTAAAAAGGGAGATACTTTTCATAGTCTCTCCAGCCCAGAGGTGAGAAATACAAGCATTATTGCTGCTTTCCAAGAACAGACATGGCTAACAGCTCATACACAAATACACAATTTCAGCAAAAATTCACAAAGATTTTAACTATTGGTTACCCTTTTCTGAAGAAAACAGGGGCAAATAAACTATGAAGAAATATCTCAGAAATAAAATAAATGCTGTTACTTGTGTTTACCCTTGCATGCATAGTGTATGAGAAAATAAGTAATAAACAGTGTGCTCTTGCCAGCTGTGATTCACCTTTACACTACAGCTCCCTTAATCGCAAGAATGGTATAAAAAGACCTCAGTATAAAATGCAAGGTTGATCTCTGTACTGTCTGTACTGAGAGAGAAGTCTGTGTGTGTTTGTGTGCATGTGTAAAACATAAACACAAAACACAGCGTACTTACTGTTTTAATAAAGAAGAATTAGGATACGACACCAGGCAACTCAGCAAATGCAGACATCATTTTTTTGTCACACATTCACTACCAAAAAAACATATTTGCCTTTTGTGTCTGAAAATTCTCAGGAGGTGAAAGCCAGGATATTGTTCTGTGTACTGAAGGTGCCTTGGCAGGTATCAGAGCTATAAGTCCTCCTGGTCCTCAAGGCCAGCAGAAAACATAACTTGCCAGTCTAGGTCAGGGATGACCAAATTTCCCAACACTGAGCAACAGATCTCAACCATCACATGAGCCAAAGCCACAACAATGTATCACCTACATATTGTTAAGTGTGAAGACAGAGCTCCAGAGAAGTCCCTTGGTCCAAGAGAACAGCTTCTCTGGGTCTTCCATTGCTTTCCTGACAAATGGATTTGGGTTGAATGTACTGTGGGTACCAGGACAACCACAGTCAGGTGCTGTGTCAGCAGCATATGATAGCACTTGTGTGTGTGTGTGTCCCAGCCAAGGACCAGCTAGACCAGCAACCTCCACCTCAGCACCAGACCACTGTCCTTAGGCAGAGCATGGCACAGCCCGTCATCTGGTCCTCCCTACCTTTCCTAAGCACAACGTTGGGCAAAGTGTTGGGTGCATTGAAACACAGGCAAGGCCAAGGTCCACTCTTTCTTGGTCCTTTTGACCATCCTGCATGTCATAACAGCTATGCAGAGCTGTATTTCTCCTCTGGGCTGTTCTCTGTGATGTCCATATTCAGTTCAGGTGTGGAAAAAGTGATTTATGCCCATTTTTTTTCTCCTGGACAAGTCTGAGGTTGGCCTTCAGGCTTTGGTGATGATCCTGTGTTTGCTCACTGTTCCAGGTCCCAAGGAAATCAATTAAACCTTTGCCCATCAGTCAGTGCTATATGTCTAACACATCCTATGGGCTCCAGCACCAAACCATAGCTTTATTAATTATTTCATTGCTAGTAAGCAGTAAAGCATGAAGTCTCTACTGAGAAACAAGTATAGATATTGAATTGTACATTTGGTTATGCCAGCATGATGAACAAAACTTTCCTGCTATGTATTAGAAACTCCATTAAAAACACAAAATAGCTGAAATCAGCAGAGAAGAGATAAATCTATGAAATTCAGTTTACAAAACTTGTCTGAATAGAAGTTAAATTTGTCCATTGGTAGACACTGTGATTACTAAATCTCAGCAAATATTTACTTGAGGAAATAACATGGAGATAATTCCAACTCTATTTATATATCTAAATGGTAGACATCCCTCTGTCAAAATCTCTTCTGTTCAATTAGAAGAAGCATGAAGGAAACAAGGATCACAGAAAAGAAGTATTTGATAATTGTCATACAATAAAATATGGAATATGAATAAAGATCAAGCACACATTGTGAACCACACTCATTATTATCATAAACTTTTATGGTGAGTCTTGCTCTTTATTATGGCCTTACCATATAAAATACAGATCAGCTTCAATTAGAGTAATTCTGAAAACAGATGCCCACCTTTCGACATAGTTTCTCAGCTATGCAGTGTACTACATGGATAAATATTAAATTTAAAATATTAATGTTACGTGTATATGATTATCCCAAACTGTCCCTAAAATAGCTAAGATACAGGTAGTAGTGAAAGAAAGTCAAGGAAGGCCTGTGCTCGAGGTGGAAAGTGGTAAGGTTTGTGGTGATCTTACCGCATGAAGATTTTTGTTTCCACCATACTGGTGGAAACCGCTGTGCCCTTCATAGATGAGCATGGCCCACACCTTGTGAAATTCCATTGCGCTCAAGGACTCCAGCTGGTGTTCACGGTCTTTACGAGGTCTTTGCTCTCAAGTGGAAGGACAGAGGGACTCCTATGGCACAGGAATATCTTTCAGTTTGCAGGATGGCCACATTGACAGGGGGCTGAAGGGAAGCAGCATGGCTGCAGGTCATGGCCCCTCTCCAGTGCGGGACCCCCGGCAAGCGCCGTCACCTCCCAGTGACACTGAGCTTGTGCCCTGTGATGTGATCTTACATCTGCAACATAAGTTTTGTCCCACTTCATGATCGGCCACAGCAATCAGCAAAACCAGAAGATAAACTGGAGAGGCCGATTCATCTGATTTCTGCTGTCCTTGAATTCATGATCCAACCTTAACGATTCTATGATTCTATGATTCTATGACGAGCTTCTGTAATGCTGGGCATGGATCAGACCAGAAGAGTGACTTCATCACAACCCCCGACTGTAACGTTTAGATCCTGAATTAGAAGTGTGTTTAAACTTACTAAAATTAGAAGTTAAACGTGGCAGGTGTTTAACTCTGCCATGAGTGAACTGTCCCAAAGTACCAAGCTCAGAAACGAATGATGTCATAGCAAACAGACAAATATTATTTGCTATATTCTCACAGATTTTCACCAGTTCCTCTTCTTTTCTCTCCTGTTTTCATAACTTCTCTACCTTTTCCAGGATTCGTGGTCATCTTAGTCAAATGAAGGGAATGGTAATTCTGAGTGGCTGCTCAGGAAGGGTATTGAATCATTATCTTACCTTTGATCAATGGCTACCAAAAAGTTATTTCCTATTTCTCAATCACACCACCTTTCAGAAAGTAAAAGCATTTGCCCCAAGGAAATACAAACATAAACATTCGACATCTGTAAATATTTAAAAAGAACTAGGATATTCCACAGTAGTGAGGAAAACATACCTGAAAGCTCCTGAGAGCAGTAAGCACCTAATGAATTTAGCTGGTGATTCTGACATTCTGCTGTAAAGTCATCCCATTGTGAGCTGAAGATTAGATAGCCCAGTCTGGGTTGTGTTTATTTTGTTATGTTGAAAAAGATATCTCAGTTGATTAAAATATTTTTTATAGATTAAAGACATTTTTGTCATTTTTAATGACTTACTACTAGTACTTTATAAAAAGTATTTGAGATTATGTTGACATATGCTTTAAAACAAGAAAAGCTTAAGTGGTATTTAATGGATAACTTATTACAAAGAAGGAATTCTCTAGACCTGCTTTACCTTTAATTCACATTGTTTGGATGGAGCACTTTTTCACACGATAAAGCACTATGTGTACAGCTAGAAAGAGGTGATTTGTGTGGCCAGAGAGCAAATCAACGTCACGTTACTGCAAACAGGGGAGGGCTCCAGTGCTGTTGTACATTCAAGAGAGCTAGAAATGCTGAACTGTATCATGAACATCACATTCCACAGAAATCACCCCAGGTCCCTGAGGAGTCTGATGGAACTGCACAGACATCAGCAATATCACCATTGTCTTCATGTCCTCACCATTGTCCTCATCAATTAGGGGCCAAAAGTGGAATGAAGTCCCCTTCCTGGCTCTAAATGTGTGTAGTCTAAATGGATAGCAGAGAGAGAGAGAGGTTCTCAGTGGGTTCCTCCTATCAGAGCTGTTCCTCTGTGCTAAACAGCACAATCAACAAAAATGAACGTGGGAATAAAGTCCGTAATCCATGTCTTTGTCAACATTAGTTAGGTTCCCTTTTGCTTGTCACGTGGCCCCACCATTCTTGTGTATCTGGCTACATGATGGCCTCAAAAAGTCTACATGGTGCAGTTAGTGAGCTCTACTTTGGGAAGTTGTAGTTGTGAGCTCTAATTCCTCAGTCTAAGAGGTATCCACAGACTATCCCTTAAGCTCCTGGGCAAGGACATTAATTTTGCTATGGAAATTCTCAAGGAGTGATTGTATTTGCAATTTTTATAATGTAAGAGCTACAGCTATTGGTGATTCTTCATTTTTTATTTATTTTTGTACAAATATGATGTATATTGGTGGCTGGGGTGTCATCATGATGCACCTCCTAATATGAGGATATTCAGCAATCTGTTCCATGACTCCACTGACATCTATTACACCCCTATACTGGCACTCTGTTAAATACAGGTCTCTGGAGCTGTTGATGACTCTCTTGAAAACCAGCAAAGCCAAATGTGGTTAATTAACAGCAATGCAAAAGTTGACAGTGGTGACAACTACATTTCTTTGGGCTGGGCAAAATCAAGTTTGTGCACATTAGGCATTCTTTAAATGCTGTGCTGGGTCTCCAGGGCTTAGAAAAATAACTAGCTGCTTAAATTTCTAAACTGAGTGACTTCCACACAAGCCTGAGTACCTCACTGCAGGAACCCAGGCACTCTGCAGTTTTTATGTAGCTACCAAATAAATGTAGGGTTCTTGTATGAAGGGGGGACGGGTCTGAATCATTATCTCGGACCAAGGCAACTAGACTCAGGCTCAGCTCAATTTTATGTTACAGAATGAGCTCTCAGGATCTCAGACTGAATGTTGTAGACAAGATAACACTGGAAAACCACAGTGGAGTGGGGCTGAACTACAGCTTTAAACACCAAGAATACTTAAATACCCAAATCAAAACATTTTTCTAACATTTCAGTTCTAGGTCTGTCTCCAAAATAAAAAGGCACTGTTTGCCAGACTTAGTTTAGATGAAACCTAGCTGGGAGGAATCTCAGCTGGTCTGCCATTTGGGATTTGAGCCTCACAACTGAAGGCGTCATACTGCAATGCAGCAACTTTAAGTGAAAGCTTTTTCATGGGAACAATGCCCAATTAAACTTAAAATCAAACAAAAAAAGGAAACCAATGAAACCCTCATCTTTTAGTACACACTGAACACCCTCAATTCTAAGAGAAACTGAGAAATTAAAAGAGCTACTTTTTACTCTTATGCATATTTTCATTAATGTTTTGGCGTTCCTCCAAAGTCATGGAGGTAATAGAAATATGCCTGAAAAGAGTTGCTCATGAGTTTTCACTGCCACTGAATACCCTGATCCTAGTATTCCCAGATCTTAGTATCAGTCATAATTAAAACAGCATTAGAAGTTCAGGGTCTTTGTCAGCTTTTTCTCTTGACACTTGTTCTCTCTTTTATCAGATGGTTGCTCCATGAAGCTGGTGGTCTTAAGGCTTGAGTTTGTCTGTTGGTTCATTTTAAATACCAGAGGCTGGAACACCACGCAAGGAACAATCACTTCAAGTGTAGCTGGCCAAAATCATGTTCAAAATGGTAAATCTAGGATAGGTAGGTTCTTGCATATTCTGTTGCCAAGCTGCTGAACCCTAAATTATCTAAAACATCTTAAAGTGTACCTGAACCTCACCCTGTGCTTATCTCAGCCCTAGCCACAGAATATGCTAGAGGCCCAAGCAAGCTGCAGTTCTTCCCTGCTGTGATCTTGGGATGGTGGCAAAATACATAATCTGTGGGATATGATGATCCATAACTCAGTGCACATGCAGCCATGTGAAGTCAAAGCTTTACATATTTCTGGGATTTCTCCATGTCTTCTGTCCACTGAGGATTTCCCCTCTCTGTTTCCATACTCATGGCAGCGCTGCCCAGGTAGCCCAACCAGAGAGATCAGGAAGGTTTTTGGTCTCTGACACCCTCCTGCATGGATTGTTGTGATGAGGTGTCTGACGTGCCCATTGACAAATCTTTTCAACAGCTCACACAGACTACGTTGACCCTGTCATCCAATGAAGCCTGTTTTCCTTTAAAAATCAGTACCAGGTCCCATGAATTTGCATTATTTCATTACTCACCACAAAGAAGGCTTCTGGCAAGGCATTTCAACAATCACTAGATAATGGTTGGGAAGCATAAGTAATTATTTAAAAACTTACAGGACTTTAATCAGCATGCCATTTAGGCAGGATTTTTATGTTGCCTGGTAGGAGAGCACGCATAATGGGGCCTCTTCGGAGGCATTTTTCACAACAGATTACTCAGCATATAGCAAGGGATATAGTCAGTATTAAGGTGTCTGAGCCAAAAGAACTGGGCAGGAATGGGCAAGCTCTACCAATTCATGCAGATAAACTCGGTAAGAATGGCTTTGTTCGTGGGCAACCTTGCAGGCATTGCTCTTGTGTCACGACAGCTTTGCTTGCACAGGAGCACCAGCCCAGAGAGCCAGTCTGCTGAGAATTACCCAGCCCACATATGAGCCCAACAGAGCCCGGGATGGGCATGGGATATAACAGAAGATAAGAAAGAAGTTTCATCATGCTCCCACGTATTAGTAAAAGTCAGACAGACTATGCCATGTAACAAACAGTAGGGTTTACCTCTGTAAAAAAAAAAAAAAATTGCTCTCCTTCCCATCTGATGGATAAAGAAACTGAAATAAAGATGGCTGAATTGCTACTAGGCCCTAGCACTGGTTTAGCAAAACAGGATTTACATTCATCTCCTCAAAACAGCTCAAAAACTCTAGCAAAGACTTAAATATTTATTTAATCTATCTTTTTAACCCATGGGTTGAACAGTCTTAAAATAATAGATTTTAACAGAATTAATTAAATTGCATTTAAAAACCCACATAAACATCATCCCATAGGGTGGGCAGAACACTGTGTTGGAATGAGACACAGTGCTAAAGGATGGAGATCTGGATTTACCTCTCCACAGGCCTATCTTAAACCATAGCTGTCCTTGGGTCCTTTTTTGACAAGACAATATAACCCTAGCGGGTCTTTTTGGTACCTGAATAACATTTTATATATATATATATATATGTCACCCTGCAATTACTTTGTAAAAGAGGTTTCAGATTCCGAGTCACGGACAAGCTATGACAATTTTACCTTGAGAAGTTTATTTTTTCCTTGCTTATAGTACATCAGTCTTTTTCCCTGCTCTTCGGTTACTCAGTTGTTCTTCACACGTCCGCAGGAAGGTCTGAGCCTGCCTGTTGGCTTCTCTCTGAGGAATGTCCTGAATGGAGCTTGCTGTCAACACAGATTCCAGGACAAAGAAGGGAGATTTTTAAAAATGTAGACTGGAGCACAGTGCCTAACTCTGTTGAACTGTTAGTGGGAGCAAGGCACATTACTGCCCTTTGTGCTTTTAAAAATCGTCCTGAGAGTTATTTATCAGATTAAGGTTTTAACACAAATAGTTTGACTCTTGCCACAATCTCTCCAGTCAAATCACCAGGAGGGAGGAAGAGCTTGAGTTTTGCACTTTGTTTATCCTCAAGAAATGTTCATGGTTAAAAAAAATACTTATGGAGTCTGTGTTTAAATCTACATCCAGCACTACGCAAATATTTGCATGCTGTAACTTAACTTGACATAAATCAGGGTTCTTGTCAATGAATTGTTTGATTAATCAGTGGTTTAATTTGTGCATCAGAGCAAGAGAGAGAAGAACAACCCAAACCAGCTGTGTGATTGATTTTTTTTTTCCCTCCAGACCAGCCCTAAGTATTGTATAAATAACTAACTTCTGTTGTGGTTAACTTCCGCAAAAGATAAAGAGGGAGGCCAGAAGCATGTTTTTCCACAGTCCTCACTTGAATACTGGTAGATCTGGGGCTGTGAAAATCCCAGTACAAGCCTGGAAAGGCCCAAGGATGTTGAATGTTGGTCCACTGATTTCCACAAGTTAGATCAGGTTAGGTGATTTGGTCCAGAGTACCTACAAAATATAAGAGTTTTCGACAGTTTTGAAATGGTCTCCAACTTTTGAGCTTTCTGGCAGGGTAAGCTTTGTTGTACAAGTCGGGTGACCATTCAGGACATAAAGGTTGTCAGAATGACTATATTTGTTCAAATTAAAGGTACCTGTAGCCGAGGAGGATGTTCCTGTGGCCAGTAACAGATTCTCTAACTGCAAGACAGACAGTGCGTTGAGTAGTCAATGCTAATCAGTAAATAGACACTTAATCTCTGTTGAGGACCCTGATGTTTGCTGACTCCCAGCATATTCAGTGGACGGCTCACCTTGGATTGGCTGTGTCCCTGTCCTGTCCCATCCTGCAAACACCAGCCCCTACTTACTTACCACACTATATAAGGGCATTTTGAGTTGGGCTATGACATCTCTACTTGCAAAGCAGGTTGGAAGCGTCTGACCAGGAGGTGCCCTCCTGCTCCTTGGCAACAAAGGCAGAAGACAGACGCAAGATGTGGATGCTCTGCAAGGCTGCTACAGCTGAGGTAAGCAGGATTATCTGTTTCACACTTGGGCTGACTTCACCCTCTACGGCACACATGGATGCTTATCTACTCTCCATGTTTGCCGTTATATGCATTCAATGTGGCAGATAAAATAACAGTTATAGTTATTAAAGCTGTGTGTAACCTCTTGTGCTACAGTCAGCTTTCCCTGCAGTTGCAGGTTGGTGCAAGAACAAACTTGCCGTAGTGCTACACATGATTCCCCAGTCACGTTGGGAATCAAACAGTGGGACATGTGTCACAGTCTGTGTAATGGGAATTTGAGTGTAAGCGATATCCTTTTCCTGTTAGACTGAGTGAACTGAAAGGTCTTGGAAATTTGTTAGGTGATAAGAAATTGAGAAATAGAGGCTGGACTTCTGCAGGCATGTGGTATGGAGGAACGAATGGGTTTGTGTGAAATCACTGAAGGAGCCTTGGCAGGTCCTGTGTCTGCCTTTGCCCCAGACTCCTGCATGACAAGGAGAAATGCAACATCTCTTGGTTGTGGTGTGAGGTGGGTACAGGAAAGTGGTGAAACACCCCTCCTACTCAGGAATACACTCAGAAGTGCTCACCACTTTTTGCTGGGGGTTGCAGAAATAGGGGCTATGACAGGAGGCACTTTGGGATACACAGCAAGAAGTCAGAGCCTGGAACTGAGACTGTGGTCATCTCTTTGATAGCACCGTGCACTCAAGCAATGGGAGAGGTCAAGCCCCTTCAGGGAGAAATGGCACTTAACATATTTAAAGAAAATACCATTCAGAAATGCCATCAGCAGCTCAGAGGCTGATTTTGGTTTTTTAAATCTTTTCTCTCTGCTGCCTCTTTTCTTTGCTTTCTTCTGCTTTGCCAGCAGTGTTTTCCACCAAAAACTGTTTGGACAGTTTCACATTTACACTGACAAGCCCTGGAGACCTGTGGTGTGAAGGAGGCATATATAAAATGCTGTGTAGCAGGTTGACAGCCAGGATTTTCGGGTGCTTAAAAAGCCCTTCAGAACTGAAGCATTGACTGTCCTTTGTCAGACACTATTCAGTTTTAAAATAGTGGCTACTACAGGAGGAGTTCTGGTAGAAACATCACTGCATTAAAATTGAGGCAGACCAGAAGAAAAAAGATGGAAAAACACAAATTTCCTGGCAGATGTAAAATAAGATACAAATTCTTGTTGCTGGAGATTCACTATAACCAATATAAAAGGCAACACCATCATGGAGGTCCAACATGATGCATTTGGGATAATGCAAGTTTTAATGTTTGATAAGCACTTAGATGGCAGGTCAGTCAGAGATGAGGCAAGAGACTCATAGCTGTATGAGCACTCCTGGAAGTCTTCTGGAAATGTCTAGGGTGGTGTTTTAATGGGTCGCGAGTATCCAAATCCCTAAGGTAGTGCTGAAAATTTCAGCCCTATAAAATGCTGGACATGCTACACATGGAAAAGCAGCAAGTGTATTCACCTGCAGCAGAATCAGAGATACTCTGAGGAGCAGAAACCTTCATTCTAGCCTTGGAGCTTTCCACACCCTAATGAGTTTGTTAAAGCTGTATATTTAAATTTAAGATTTGGAATAAATGTAGGAGAGAATGTTTCAATAGATTATACGTATCATTTGGCAACGCAAGTCACAGGTTTTGAGGTGTAACCCAATAAATACTAAAGACAACAGCAAGAAAACAGAATAGATATCCCTTTGCATATTGTTGAAAAATGTGGATAAATATGCAGGTAGCAAGGTTTGCACAAAAGCTCAGACAGCCACTACTTTCCAGGTGTTGCCCATGATGACAGTGATGGGGTCCCAAAGGAAGAAGCAATGTTCCTAGACATACTGGAGGACTGTTTCCTCACAAGGTTTGTTTAGCAATCAACAAGAACAGACACTGTTTTCACTGTGTCCTAGGAAGTGAGCCAGGTATAATAAATAAGTAAGCAGTTGGTAAACATCCAGGGTCTCCTGTTCACAGTATCATCAGAAAAACTCCTGGGGATATGTGCAGAAGTCAGCAGCACAGAAATATTGGCAATGTGGGAACAAAGAATGAGGTAAAGAAAGTTGACTGATATTGCCAGAAGAAACATCTTGTAAAAGTGGAAGACATAAAAGAGAAAGTTAGAAGTGATTTCATTTCAACAAATAAAAGCGATGTTACTTTTTACATGCAACATAAGGAGCAAATTCTAAACAAATTTGTAAAGAAAAATATCAATTTTATGCATGCAAGTTTTGGCTTGTTTACAAGCATTAGGTAAATATGGCTACACATCCAGAAATCAAACGTAGGCTTGGGGCAAATATACGCCTTTTTTTTTTTCTTTTCTCATATAATGACTAAAGACAAGGTCAGCAGTTGAATTTGCACTAATCTGTATGTATCATAAAAGAACTGTGTATACCTTTACCCCTGTTGTGAGAAAATAACTGCATTTTTTCACTAACTAAAGTGACTGCTGATATCCTCCTTGTCCTGATACACCTGACACCTTTTTCCAAGTCCTTTGAAACTGTTGGTGTCTTTGCTATGTCATGGCTATGGGATGATTCTGCAGTATGGTGGACAGGAGTCCCCTTTTCCATATTCAGGCTTGTTCCATCCTATTTGACGCTCCCTTGCTCCTGACTGGAATGGAGTAGCTAGCTGCATTCATTTCATCTCTCCCAGTCGACTAGTGAACAGCCATATCATGTTGTTCTTTACCTGCTTTTCGTCTAAATTAATTTCTCATCATACTCATGTCAAACAGAAGCGTTCCTTGCTCCTACTCATCTTGTTTGTCTTTCTTTGAACTGCCTTGTTTCTGCTGTGAATCAGTTGCAAGACAAAGAGATTTATCTCATCTAACTTTAAATACGTAGAAGTTAGACCTAATCTAGTCTGATTTAATCCTGGCAAATTCTCTGAGTAGTCCATGGAGAAAAACAAGCACCTCAAGAGGGCAACTTTTTCATATCTGTTTCAGAAAGATTAGACATCTTTCTTTTGTTCAGATATATTGAATACCTAGCACTATTGTAGATGTCTAAAGGCAAATCTTAGTTCTTTAAATGTCTGAAGGCAAAGGTGGATGTAAGGCTTCTTCCTGATGAAGAAGCCACCCTGCTCTCTCTATATGGTCAAAGGAGATCTAATGACCAGTGTCAGTGGAAGTTTTGGTGCAATTCCTTCTCCTAAAGCAAAATAGACCAGATGAACTATGTCCGGACTTCTAGCATGGAGACATCTGTTTAGGATCACCCACAATAACTGATGAACCCACTGACACTGGTAAGGAGCTCTGATACAACAGTAATGGATTACTCTAAGAAATTATTGCATGAGAGAAAGCATTTACCTGGCAGACCAGAGCCATCAGATTTCCAGTGGAACTTGCCAGAAAATACAGAGGATTCATCGTGCACTTTCAACCAGTTCTGTTTTCTTGTGTTATGTTTTTGAGCCATTCTCTATCCTTCCTTGCACTGTGTTTGTTGTGCTTTTGACCCCCCTGTCTACTGATATTTTATGCTGAAGAATTCAGTATGCCAACCAGATCTGTTTCTTGAGTGATTGCCATTAATTTAAAATCACACAAAATGTGACTATGGCTGCACATAGTAGACTGCTAAACAGCCATGCATAGCCTGGGGCAGATTCGCAGGGTATTTGGCACCCTTAGAGAAAAAAACACAGAACTTTTACCATCTTTAATTGGAGGTAAGCTATTCTTTGTAGAAGCACATATTGTACAAGAAATGGGGAATACCATGAGTACCAGTAATACCTTGCATAACAGCAGAAAGTTAAAAGGGAACTTGTTTTTAAGGGCTCCCATAGCAATAGGCTCTGCATCACATGAGCAATCCCCTCAGCCGTCTGAAAATAAACCACGTTTAATTGACTGGATAAGCAGATCACATACGTTAAAGCTAGGAATGCCCCTTCAACTGTAACTTTGAACTGTAGCTTGCACACCCTTTGGCAACGCCTTTACACAGAAACGTGTACATCCCTTGGCTATAACAGTAATTTTGGCTGCAACAGTAACATGTACACCCTTTGGCAAAGCTCTTGCACAGAGGAGGAGAAAACTTTTTTTGAAAAGTGGAGCGTTTCCCAGTTAAACCCTGGCTGTACAACACACTCACTTTATTATTGCAAGAATATCTTTGAAAATATCTTTCATCCCACTACAGCAAAAAAGTACTTTGCACCATACATACCATCAGCTAAGAGAAGGGCAGTTTAGGCTTCGTTTGGGTTGCAAACCAAATTCTCTTCTCAGCTGTGCCAATTGTGATCTATAACAGGTCCACTGAATTAATAGAAGTTACTAAATGCTTCCACATCATCAAGATCAGAATTGGACCTTTTGATCACATTTATGCACAGGTACAAATTTCACTCTAAAAGGGAGCATTTACTTAACTGACCTACAGAAATTCTTTGCTTGACTCTTCTTTCATCTAAGCAAATTAAAATAATACCAGGAAGGCTTCCATGCAGCAAGTAAGCAAACACTGAACTAAAATCCTCAGAAGCACAGAAACTTCTGTGCATGCTGTTATGAGCATAAATAATATTCACTACATACATTTTGCAGGAAGAGCCATTAAACTTGTGACAAGCCATGCTAAAAATCTGTTGGAAATTTGTGTGTGTGTGTGTCTGTATATATGTACATGGGTGTAAACAATCTTTTGTTAAAAAATGCGTACATTGTAGCAATGAGCCAGCCAATTAAATGAGCTAAAGGGCAGACTCTAACTTGGCTCAGCACTCATGAATGAAGATGAGCCAAGGAGGAGCAAAGGACATTGCAAACAATCTGGCACAGGTTCCTGGCAGTCAGTGATCACTTCAGGTATTTTTCTTTCAAGGTGTGTACGGGCACATCCAGTGACTCACCTGTATTTATATACACAGAGCCAAGACGGACCAATACCTTGGCCCTGAGCTGTATCAAGTCCCGTATTTATAGCCTGTCTTGTTCCAGTAAATAGAAAGCAAGCAGGAGAGCTGCCTGTGAAATCGTCATCTTGTAAAAGTGAAGATTTTTTCAGCTGATTGAAAGTCTATAGCATTGGATCTGACCAATGCAGAATAACTCTGCCTCTTTGAGGTGGGAAGAGAGCCACCAGCCAACAGGATGAGGAACCTGTTGTCTAGCTGTCGCTACGACATCCTTGCTCCATAAAACCTGCAGTGCCTTCACTCTTCTCTCATTGTCGCTGCTTTATCAGTCAGGGATGTATATTCCTATCACTGGTCATCCACAGTGAGACCTCACAGACCTCAGCGAACCATCAGTCTATTTTCTTTGTGAATAGCCATGAATTTAAGCATTGTGTGTCTCTCTTGTGTCTTCTACACCATGTGGCATGCCCACTGAAGTTACTGGCATTTCAATATATTTGATATAATCTGGTCTTCATATTCCATTCCCCATCAGGACGTTGCTGTCATTCCCTTTCCTAGACTCCCTTTCAATGTAAACCTATAGACCCTCAACTTATATTGTAAAACAACTTACTCTCTGCCTAAATTCACCTTGCCACCTGGAATAATAATGTGCTCAGGGAGAAATGTGGTGAGCCAGTATTTTTAATTCCTGCTTTTTTTTGAGACATATTTGACTGTCATTTTCTTTTGTCATTGCTAAAAGAGAACAGAGCTGGCTGAACACCATGACAAATGGAAGTAAGTAAAGGTACAGATTTGCTACAAGCCTTATTCAGCATGCAGTGAAAAAGAAAGCTGTTAAGTGTTGGAGTGATAAAGGTTAGGATACATTGCAGGCTCTGAAGTCAGGATACCTTTGGGTTCTCATTGGGGCATCCTGGAGGCTCTTCAGTTCCACGTGTTGCCTTAAAATTAGTGTATCTGAATGACCCACACAATCTAAATCTACAAGAATTTTTCAATCACCTGGGGAAATAAAGGTAAAAATACCAAATGGATTCATGGAGCAAAATAAGGTTAATAAGAACTGAAGTCCACTTTTCCCACTGAAATTAAAGAAAATCAAGGGGAACAAAAAACCTGTCAGCCTCCTGATAGTTCCTGTGGTCTGGGCACTGTTCCCTCTAAAACCCCAAAAATGGAACTCAGCACTTTCATTCATGAAATGTGAAGAAATCAGGTGCTTTGGAAAGAAATATTTTGTGATCAATCTGTGCATCTGTCAGTCCTCCACTTAATTGAGACTTCAAGTCCATTGTCTAGTTTCCATGCAAAGGACCACCAGGCTGCACAGGAGCTATAAAACAATAGTCACTTCAAATGAGTGGATCATGTACCGGGAAAAGGTATATTTAGTTCAGAAATGCATCTGCTAGAAGACTAAATGTTCCTTCTCATGTTGTCTTTTGTAGTCCTATCATGGACCATCTGACTACCTGACTTGTAGCCTTCGTGCAACGGACAGCAGATACCTCCTTGTACAGAAGACTATAAACAATACACACAAAAACAAGTAGTCATCACCAGAAGCATGTTACGCTATAGACTCGGCTTGAAAACAGTGCCTGACTAATGGTGCTTGCAAAGAGTTTGAATGAGGATAATGAGGTAGTTCTGCAACCCATGTTTACAGGTGCTTCCTCTGTAGCTTGAAAAGCAACTCGAGATAAAACACAAGGATGTCTGCTTGAAAAGGAAACAAATTGGCTTATTAACTTTGCTTTCCTGGCAGTGTTAGCAGGCTGAATATGTTTCAAAAAAAAGAGCAGGAATTAAAAAGAAGAGGTTTTTTTTTGTTTTACATCTAAAGATGGAGTAGTGAAAACTGTGATACATGGCTACATCTACATTGGGAAATGTTATGAATACTTATTTCTGTTTTATTTTAACTGGATATTCCCTAAAGACAAAAAGACTTTCATTTATGGTGAAAATCTAATTATTCAAAGTCGTTAGTCTATTCTCCTTCAGTTTTTCTGTGCTTTTGGCTATAAAACTCAGGGTTTGAGGAGTTAATTTTCTAACAGAAAAGTCAAAAGTTTTGAAACTTTCCACTTTGGTGGAAAGATGTTTGACATTAAGTGTCATGCAGATCCCCCCACTGGTGGCGATGTACACCACATAGCCGTGCACCACATAGCCCTCACAGCTGTCTGTATGGGCATGGAATGAAATAGACATTTTCAGAGTTATCGGCTCTATTTAAAAAGCTGAGATGGACCACACTCTGCAAGAACATGTTTCTAACAGTGTAGCTGATTAGCTCAGAGATATGTGCCTACAGTGTAAACATCTATGCTTGGGTAGAAGACTTCCACTCTTGATACTTTCTGGGGGGGGGGAATCAGCATGAAAAATTTAGTTGAAATCTGCTTTTGATTCCAAAGCAGCTTTGATACAAAATTTTAATAAGCCTTGAAAAAGATTCTCCTTGCAGCAGGAGTATGCATCTTTGAACACCCAAACATGATATTGAGCCTACTCTGCATAAAACATTTACCTTTACAATTGACTGAGAAGTTTTCCTCCATCTGGGCATCAGACTGAACCTGGTTTTCATCAGCTTTGTTGGGAATTAATTTCACCATGAATTCTCAATTAACATATTAATTGCACAGTATCTTTAAAATACATGGGTTTTTCCTAATTCTTTCATATAGCCTGACAATAAAACAAAGAGCTCAGAAAATCACATCTGAGTGGCTGAGAGAAGACAGATTCAAGAAGCTCTGTGTCACATCTTACTTGAAATTTACAGGGATGTGTATTTTATTTGTTTACTTAAATGCAATTGCTCACAGAAAACAACAATGAATGTCCATACACAAACACAGCTGAGCATAGCAATGTATTGTGGGGTCACAGTTTAAAAAATTCAAACTCACAGAAAATGCCAGGACAAAGTTCCTTTTGTCTTTTTACAACTCTTCTATGAATATTCCTGTATCTATTGAAGGAAGTGATTTTTATTCCCCTCAGTGAAGATGGGTCGGTATTTTTTCTCTTAAACTTTACAGTTTTACATCCAAAATCAGTACTTACTCTGAGTAGAAACCTCCCATAACACCTAAGAATCAAGCACTTAGCTTAAAGTCTAATCAGAGGCTGATTGAATATTTGATTTCAAAAATAGCTTCATTTGACAATGACTTCCTAGAGCGTGATCTCATTTCTTTTGCCAGGTTGATGACAGTAGCATGGCTATATATTGGATTGTTCAACATTGCAATGCCAAAATCCTGTCTGTAGTCAGGGCTTCAGTCCTCACCTGGGGAAGAACACAGCGGGCAGACATGTAGATAAAAAGTTCAGACAGGTTTTGAAAAAGAAGTAATATAATTTCTTTCTGTGAATGAAATTACTCTAGAAATGGCATGATACTTACAGAGCTCAATAAAAGATGAGATATATTTGCTTCTCATTCTTGAAATGTATGTTATGCCTAAAAAAAAACCCTGAATACCCACAAATACTGAAAGAGAGAAATCACCTCTGAACTTAACAGCTTTCAACAGATGTCATTTCAATTCAATGCAATATAAAATGTTTTTTTCACACATTATCATAATATTTAAATAGGTGCTACTGCAGCTATAAATCTATCCTAATCATGAAATCAAAGTTCCCTTTGCACATACAAGAGATCTTGAAAACTGCCTGAAAGTTTGCCAGATCTTTTCCAAAATATGTAATCTTTGTAGAGGTTACTCTCAGAGCATACTAGTGACTTGAAAACCCAAATATACTTTCTAAATCTCAGTGCAACAGACAGAAAAATATCAATCCAAGGATCTCTCACAGACCTGAGATAGCTCTGTGTAAGTTACAGGTGGGTGTTATATTCCTTAGTATGCCATCTGTCAAGTGATAGACATTGGCAGAAATTGTTTCTTTATTCAGCTTTTCTTCTCTCAAGAAGATAGTTTCAAATTTTTCCTAGGTATTTACAGGAGACAAATAAGCTGCTGTAGATTTATGCTTTGTTTTATACTGTTAGAGCTTTCTCCCCTTTTTACTTCAGTGTCAGTCACTAGTGGTGGCCACATCTTGCCAGGCTGGGGATGATAGATCTAATGGAGTGCAGCACCTCTGAAATACGATATGTGAAGAAGTACCAGTTTAATAGACTACAACACTACGGCGCTATGTCAAGCCTTGTAAGATTTGACTGTAGATAAAGTGTGCAGGTTGAAGGTCTTTCAGTGATTGAAACAAGCATGAGAGAATTTCAGGATTTGCAGTCCTTGCAGATGGGGGTCTTAGTACTGCATTAAACATCACCATATGCAGAAACATATAGTGGCTTCTGTCTGTTATGTTATGGCTCAATATTTACCATGAAAAAGCCCCTTGTGACAGTGCAGAATTTGTAGAACAATTTTCTGTATCTATCATTTCATTTGCACTCCAGTGCAAAATTTCTTCTGCCTGAAAAGTCTATTTTTAAGCAGGCTGCCTGAAAAGCTCGGATTCTGTTGTGTACCTGCAGCGGGTTATATTTGTACAGATTCGTATGGCCCAGACAAGCTAAGACTTTGTCCCTGACCTCCAGTCTCTATCAGACAGTAACAGGCTGAATCTCATCACTATGTATGCAAGGTTAACTAAAGGTAACACCCTGCTTATATTGTAAGACTAAGGCCTTATGTGTTGCAGAGTTCTTCTGCCCATGGTACTTGGTCATAAAAAAATGTTGACAAGCAGTGTACTTCCAGAAATATTTAGCATGTATTTGCAAAAAGGATCTGCCAAGAGGTTGATTCTGCCAAACATTTGTAGACTGTCACGGATACTGCAAGGGGGCATCTCAGAACCAGCACCACTGCAGCATGTGGGTAAGACCCACCTGGTTCCAAGGATGTAAAGCAAGCTGAAAATATAAGAACACACTTGAGTACTTTCCTATTTAGGGATGCTTTTTTCAGCTTGACCATTGAAGATCATTATGAAAGCAAGAATCATACGATTTTTGATAAGGAAATGTACTCATCAGAAATATCACCGGTACATTCTTACGACTAACATGATTTAGACTTAAGCCCTTTGATGATGTTTGTTACAATACAGAAGGTACTTCTTTACATGACACCGGATATTGCAGGGCTTGATTGCTGTGGCTGAGGGCTTAAGGCATTTTATAATGAAAGAGTTATGATTTCAAAAATCCCCCAAATTATAAACAGAGTATCCTGGCTCCTGTTTTGCCTTTGAAGGGGATAAAATTATTTTGCTTACATAAGCCACTAGGAGTAGCTCCCCTGTCAGACTTCATCTGTACTCATATTCACCTGTGTCTACATGGTCTCCTTTTCACATTCATCTGTGTTTGCAAGGTCTCTTTTTGCATTGTGCCCTTACCTGTGATAGCATCTCCTCTAGCAACAGGAGCTCAGGAGCACTGTCCTGTCCCCAGAGTCTACCCAACCTTTCCAGGAGAGCTGATAGACTTACAGTCATTTCTGTGCATCTTCAGGGGCTGAGTTTGTACAGCTCCATGAGACTCATGAGCTGCTCTGTTAGTCTTCCCAACTAGGAATAGGAAAAGCAATCTCTTCTTCAGGGCCAGGAATAAAGAAGCCTGGCAGCAGAACTAGCTCCATCATTTCTTTCCCTGTCCCTATCAGGTCAATATAAAAGATAAAAAATTGCAGCTTTTCCAGAGTCTTATTTACCCTTAGACGCTTCCTTCTGCTGTCTCCTCACTTTTCTTTTACTGTGCTTCCTTTTTTAGTGATTAATTTGTGATTCAAAGGGAAAACTTTGTGGCTTACATGCCTATGGATGGCTTCTGGCCTGATAGGTCAGCTAATTTAGTGGAGTTGGGAAGTTGCTTCAGTTGGGAAGTTGGGAACAGCCTGACTTCTTTAGCAGAACTACAAGGCCGAATCCCTCAAATAAAAGTGAATGGTGTGAGCCACGTTTGGGTCTGAATTCCCACACTGTCTGTGAGGTTTTGGGTCCCATGGGTCAGTCCATAGCTGAAACGAAAACCTAGTATTTGCTGCCATTGTCTGCATCCAGGTTACTTTCTTGAAGCCCTCTTTTTTAAGAAGTGACACCAAAATAATCAGCTCATTGACAGCTATGAAAGAGAGCGATGATGCACCAGCCAAGACACGTTGTATTTTTAAATTCTTATTAGTTTAGTTGACTCCCCTTATATATACTCATAAGATGACTGTCCTGCTTTGGCTGTCTCTTTGTCTGGTCATGCAATTAGAAAAATGAGTTCAGTTCTGGGCACGTAACACTGACAGGAGGGAGAGAGGAGCAGGAGAGCATTTTAGGGGAAAGAACACATATGATTAAGCACTGGAATGATTGATTTATGATGAAAGATTAAAAGAACTGAATGTGTATAGCTAAAGGGAGACATGCGGAGTGCCTATGAGTAAGTGAAGGGTGTAAGCACCAGTGAAGAGAAGAGGTGGTTGCAGGGGCCTATGAAGGAACATGAAGGAAAATCTGGAGCAAAGGATATGCTGGTGCCTATCAGGAAAAATTCAGGAGGGAAACTCTGAGGGACTGACCTCTAGGTGAGACTGCAAAACCATTGCTGCAGCATATTTTGGGACAGTGACACTCTCAGAGAATATTTCCAGTCTTTGGTGTGGACTTGTTTGAAAGCTTGACCAAAAAAGCTGCCCAGTTGTGAAGAAAGGAAAAAGGAACCAAAGCATCTTTCCTATGATTCAAAAGAAACTGCAAATTTGCTACCGTGAAAAAGCTGTGGTTGAAAGATGTCACAGGTTAATCCCATCTCCATTGCTCTTGCAGAAGCCTTCATAATTCCCTTTCTATAAAAACTCTTTCCTGGGGAGACCTGAGGAAAAGCAGGGCTGAGAAGCCTCAAGCTTAGAGTGTCTGAAAATAGCTTTTGGCTAAGAGAGGTGTGCAGCTTTCTTGTGGAAAGAAATTCTTCCCATTTACCATCTTGTTAGCATTTGAAAATCACAGTGCAGAGTCTGTCCAAAACATATTTTTATTGTTCAGTGTGTAATACATGCACCTGAGAAAGGATGAAGAGCTGGTACATGTCATGAGCTGCTCACCTGCTGAGCTCCAGAGGGCCTCCTCTTTTCCTTTATTAAAACAAAATAATCCAGGAAATGAATAACTCTGTAAAGAGATTTTGATGCTACACACTTTCATATGCCAAAAGGTACTGAATTCAGAATTAAGGTTAAAAATGAACTTACCTGTGCCCAGGAGCCAATAGCCAAAAAGGGTATATGCATTATAAAATACGATAACATATTGACTCTGAACTAATATTTTTTCTGTATCTTTAGGTACACAGGAATAGTAACTTGTGGTTGTTCTTACTGTTTCCCAGATTAAGAGCAAATAGAGCCAGGGAATGTCCTTTGTACAACAGTTACCTAGCAAAACTCTACTTCAACTACAAACTACAGGTGACGTATATAACACAGTAGTGAGTGAAACATTTCTGGGAAAACTATTTACCCAAGTTGCATAGAGAGAAGAGAACTTATCATGTAAAAACATCTTGCTTCGATATGCTAGAACATGAGGACAATGAAATTAATTCAAATATACAAATAGGGGAGGAGGCAAGGTGGGGCTAACAAGTGATACAGAAGTTAATCTATGGTTTTAAAAAAATTTAAAAAAAAACCCAGCACAATGGAAAAATAGATTCAGTGCCATGCATGAAGGAAGAAAAGCTTTGCTTGTCTATTGCTTAACCTTAATGTTCTTTTAAGGTCATTTTTACATTTCATAATAACAGAGGAGATAAGCAGCACCTATAAAGACAGGTACAAGCACTGCTCTCCTCTGCTTGTACTCTGAGCTGGCTGTACACGAGCTGGCACCAACTCGGGAGCCCTGTAAATGTGTGGGTAGCAAGGCACCGACTGAATCAGGACTGTCAAATCCTGACCAAGGAGGCAGAGACAGGTTACCCACAGCCATATGGCACCTTACCTCTGCTTTTGTCTTTCTCTAAAATGACCCTTCAAAGGTATTGAGGGAAAACCACTAGGCATGAGGAGGCCATGTGCTATGGAGAACTTTGCGTCTCTAGCCCTCAGTTTCCCCAGCCGTAAAAGGAAAATGTTGCCCCTGTTGCACAAGCATTTTGTGAGGCTTTTGTAACTGGTATTTTGGAAGCTGTCAGAAGCTGGAAACCTTTCCCAGAGCTGCACGATGTCTTTAGCTAGACTTTATAATACGTGTTCTCTGTGCAGTCTGAGTAACAGCATTGCGACCACATCTATTTTTGCCTGGAATAAAAGTTGGCAGGAAAAACTGAGAAGCTTATTTACAAAAATGCTCATGATACTGGGTAAGATCTTCTTCATTCTCATTTTCTCTATAAAAGCAGAAATTCTATTCTCTAAGAAATTAATTCAGATCAACATCACGTGCTGGCAGGAAAACTCATCAGCCTCCCTTCCCACTGCACTGGCAGTGGAACTGACACATCTGTTGGTGTTTTGGTCGAAACATTTGTCATCCTAGTTATTTGCACAATACAAATGTGTGTTAGCTATGATTTTGGTTTGTGTCTAACAAACAAATGTACAATTTGGGGTCTGCCATCAGTATGTAGGATTATGTCAAAGAAAAAAATGGCAAACCCAAACAATTCTCCTTTGTAACAAGAGCCCAGTCAAGGGGAGATAAGTAAAGAGGCTTGACAGGTGCAAAAGCCAGCAGTGATGAGACATAGATGTGTTTAACTATGCAGCAGTATCTACCTGACAAGGACTACAATCTTTTCCCAACAGTTAAAGACTGTCTTTATGTGTCAAGAAGACAATACTGGAAAACGCATGATAGGACACATAAGATATGGACAGCTGCCAGGCCTCTGAACAGCTGTGTGGTGTATAAGAATTACTGCAGCTGTATTTAAACTGGAAATTAAATCTTTTTTTTTTTTTTTTTTTTTTTTTATTTAATGTGTTCAGGCTTTTTACTTATCCAAAAGGAAACATTAGCAATTATGAAATGTTTATTTCCCCACAAGACGTGCTGTTTTTGTTTCTGCTGTCTGTGAGCTCTGATGTTCAGGAGACATCACTGCTCATCCTTAAGACTGTGTACATAGAGTAGGGAGGATATTTTATTTACATGCTTTGGTTAGTGGGAGCAAGGCATTCAAAGAGAGCTTTACACCACTTTAGGAGCAACTTGAAAAGGAATAAGGAATCAGGTCTCTCCTCGTGTTTTGGAAACACTGGGAAAGAACCTGATAGCAGTGTGTGTTCATGATCCTTATGAGGCCAAGAACTTCAAGGCAGGTTCCCACAGCATGACTGATCCTATAAGCTTGGTGGGCGTGCAGGAAGGCAGCACTTCTTCCCCAACTTTGGAGATGCTTCCCTCATGCTGATGAAAATAGTTTGCTCAAATGAAATGAACTGATCACAGCAGGGTTGGGCCAGATGTAGTTTTGCCTCTCTTCCAACCTCACCTATTCCTTTCCAATTTTTGTAAAAAAAAAATAAGAAGCACATAGAGTCAGGGGGAAATGCCTCATCTTGAACTTTCTCGCCCCTTCTCTATAATTCTGCATAGATGGAACAGAAAACTGGGGAACATGTATGTGAATTGTTTCTAGAGAATGAGACAGAACGGCTCCATCAATTACATAAATTACTGGCAATATTAAATGCGTCAAGGGACAAGTTGTCTTGTTGTGGCATGTTTGGCTGTTCACTAAGGCAAGCTGATGAATTGGATATTAGATGTCTTCCACGGTGTGGACATGAAGTTGCTGGTTCCCATGCAAGCTGTGAGCTTTATTACTGCTAGAGCTAAACAAGATAGTAGTAGGTACCTGTGGTTTTGGAACGAAAATTCTTGGGTTCTCCCTACAAAGCCACATCTACGGTGTGTGGTTTGGCTGGCAACCATGGATTCTGATTTGTATGCAACCCTGTGGACACTTCTAATTTAAAATTTGCATGAAAGGCTAACTCTGTGGCCACTTTTAATTAAAGGAGATTTCCGGTAAAGTTAGTCAACAATTTTTGTTACTGGAGGGAGAGTACAGAGCCATGTTAAAGAATTTTTGGACAACTGTTGTGAAAATAAATGGTATAATATTTGGTAACAATTGTGAAAATGTGTGAACTTTCATATAGTGTTTTATTGTAAGAACTAAATCCAGAAATTTTCATTCGATATGAGTTCTCAAACTTCCTTTTTCTGTTTTTCATTAGTCTCCTGGTTATTAGGGTTAGATCCACTGGAAGGGAGAGGAAGAGGGTTAGAGACATTACAGTCCCAGGCTTGCAAGGCAGCACTGACATTTTCAGGTCTCCCCTTGAATCCACATAAAATTTTGGTGCCATAACATCCATGGTGAGGAGATCCCAAGTTCACTACCTGCTCAATAGAGAACGACTTTTTTTCACTTTCCTGCTAGCTTCCAGGAGGGATGTCATACTTTGGTGCTGGTGCATTTTCCTGCCTGAAATCCTAAACACTCCTTTTGATGAAGGCTGGTCAACAGACAACTAAACCTAATTCTTCACCAATGATGACATTTATACCTCACAAATGGAGCATAATACACTTCATTATGATCTAGTAGAAATCCATCTGTTCTGCAGAGCAGTAAATGTTCTCAAATGAGGAAGATAAATGGAAGATAAAGTTAGTCTTTGAGTTCATAATTAATCGTCTAAGTTTTTACAGTCTAAATAAAAAAAACTTCTCACTTTGGTCAGAGAAAGAGCAGAAGCAAAAGGGAATATTTAGTCTGGATTGGCACTTGGTATTCTAGATGAAAAATATTGAAATTTTAAGTAATGCCTGTGAATAATGCCTAGTGAACCAGAAATAATGGCAAAAAATCTTGGATATTTACACGAAGAGAAAACCTATAAAAGATTAAATTTCAATAAATAAAATCATTTTCTTTTGATAATTTCAAAGTGCTTTGTTATGGCTCTAATCACTTCTTTTTTTCCTACTGTAATTAGCTGATCTTAAGGACGTGCAAACAAGTTGCCACAAGTGTTAGGCTACTTAGTAATAACTGTGCACCTTTTTACCCATCAGTAAATGTAAGATCATTTACTTCCAAGAGGGGGAATTCAGAAGAGGGATAGGCAACCTCAAATTACCACACATTTATAACCATGTAAAAGTCTCCCCACAGGCAGTTACCACAGATGAGCTAAATTACTGCAAATTCAGACTCTAGCTTACATCATATTAACCACATTATGTGCCTATCTTTACATTTTAAAACAAAACATAATTTCTACCCAGAAGACATCCAGTTCTCATAGAGTTATGTTAAACTGAATTGTTTAGACAGCTGGAAACAAACAAAACATCAATTTTTTTGTGAACTTAAGAAATTTGTTGATTCCACTCCTTTTCTGAAGAAAGTTTCAGCTTCAATCACTCTTAAATTTCTTACTGGCAGATTTTTTTTTTTCACCAAGTGATTCTTTACCATCTCAAGGTGAAATCTTTTTTTCCTGTTGAAGTCAATGAAAGAATATCCCTTGATTTACATTCGGAATTCCTGCCAGCTCCTGAATATGTAGAAGCCATCAATATTTTCTCATTCTTCTTCCTGTAAAAACTCATGCTACAGATTTTAAATTTTTTTTTCTGTGACTCTAAGGTGTGTGGAATTTAGAAACCTTCACTGAAAAGTCTGCAAGGAATCAGCTTACTAAAATATCAGCTTAAAACCAGGAATCTGAAGAAAGAGGAGAATTCTGATTATTTATGAAAAAAGACTGGCAAGACCTGGACCCCATAAGGGATCTAAGAAGGTGTAGCACTCTTTATACCAAAGAAATGTAAAACTGGACAAAACTCCAGAGTTTCTTGTATTGTTACTGAACCAGCTGCTGTTAGAAGATCAGCCACGTTCATTTTCCAGTGCTCACCCTTCCAGAATGAGCAAAAGAAAAGGTAAAATAGAGACCAAATCTCACAGCTCAGGAGTGTGAGTTCAATTAGGGCTGCATGCTATGTCATTTTTGTTCTGTAAGCCGTGTCATCTGCATCTGAATCTTTTAATTTGTCCCTAGCCATGACCATAGCTTCTGGCTGCAAATCCATCCCTCGCTCGGGGAATTCCTGCAGGACCCTCTCTGTTGGGGAGGAGTTGCTCCATCAGCACAACTAGGGCCGTTGACACCTTGAGCTGTTAAGAAATGAATCATGCTTTTTCATAGTCTGCCTCTAAAATGGGTTTTGCATTGCTCACCTGGAACATGTTAGTCCTTACCAGCAGGTAACCTATCATCCTTATTCAAAATACTGGACAGCAGACTGGTCAGATACTGCTTGGTAATCATTGTTGGCCCCATGCTGACTTGATGAAAAGTAGGTCTGAACTTCATTCTTCACCAAATTACTCCCCCACATGCCTAGACTGTGAATTGATTACTTTTGTCCCCTCAGTTAAATGTATTCTTGGTCAATATTCTCCAGGCTCTGTGTATTTGAAAACTCTTCAATTCTAGTGTCCATATCCAGTGTTTATTGTGTGAGCCATCTCCAAAGTCTTTCTTCTAGTACATATTTTTCCGCTCCTAGGACAGACAATGTATATTTTTTAAGCAGGAGGGGTCAAATCATAGGGTCATTCAGGCTGGGCAGGAACTGGGGAGGTCTCTGCTCCAACCCCCTGCTCAGAGCAGAGCGAGCACAGCCTTCAGCCCTCCCTAAAGCTGTGTGAATTCAGGGACTTATGGTGAAAGTTACAAAATTCAGGAAACTTTGGGGATTTACTAGCATCTCCATATAGTCATTGCCTGGCTAATGGCATTTTAAAAATAATACAGGCTCATGAATCATAGATAATCTACCTGTGTACTTGCCAATCCATTTGTTACTTTGATTCACTTTAATAACACCCATTTTTGCTCCAGTTTTTGTATTTTACTATTCACCTGCTGTCTCCCTCACATACAGAGAAAGAAAGAAATGAATTAAGTAGAATCAGTCTGTGCAATCAGAGCTGAAGCCTCCTGAGCTGAAAAATGACTCACATTTATCTGCTGGCATCTCTCCTCACAAATCTCCTGCAGCAACATCTCTCAAAGTCTCTACTAATTGAGCCATTTTCTGAAAGCTAGCAGTGAATGGGAGTTAGTGAGACAGAGACCAACCAGCATAAGAAATTTGTCATTAGTGGGAACAGCAGTTTTCCTAGAAGATTTTTGATGAAGGTGTATTGAAAGTGCAGTTGAAGAAGTGTAATTTACTGCAAGGCTGCATTAAGCACTGACCTTCATGCTACTCAGTAGTAAGCCGAGAAGCAAAGATGTTAAAATACAAAGGAGGGCTTAAATAGAAGTGACTGTAATTAAAAATATATACTGGATTTGGGAAACGCCTGGGTACAGTTTTAATAAAAACATTACTGCGCCGCTGATATTAAGATTTAAATCCCTCAGAAAGAAATCACAGACATACGCACATGGTCTAGTTCTCCAGACAGCTCAAATGACATGCTCCTGCTCTTCTTCTCCCGCATTATGTATCCAGCTGCATTGTCTTTCTTATTTCATTTTTGTAAATAGCTTAATTCCATAGCCCCATTTTTTATGGTATATTAGTATGGAGCAGCACGTGCTCATCAAAAACTCTTTGTGTCACTAAGAGCACCCATGACATACTATAAAGTTATGAAGGATCAATGCATGTTTAGCAAGGCTGTTTCTCACTTGTGGGCAGAGAATCCCTCCCTTCCCTGACAGCTAAACGGACTCCGCTAATGCCAAATGGCAGCCGGTATCTTTTCTGCTAGAAGAAAAATTGCAGTTCTGTAAGGAGTGTGAAAATCAAATTGTATTGAAGAAGAATATAAATATCATTCTGCTGGGTTAAAGAAAATGCCTGTTTTGCCCAGAGCTGTGCAGCTGGTTGTTGTAGGTGCCTGCAGAAAGCGAAGGAGAAGGGCAATGCCCTTTCCTGAGCTGTACCCTCCCAGCTCTGCTAATCGGCAGTTTAGAGGCTTCCTGAGCCAGAGGCTTTATCTGTTTCTTGGTGTTTGATGGCCTTGGTTAATTGGCTTTTTTAGCTGCTTTATACGTTTTGCATCCAGAAAATCCTGCAGCAGCGTGTTCCACAGTGTAACAATTTTGTAAGTGAAAAAAAATCCTTGTTTCATTTGTATTGAATCTTCTGATTACTGATTGTCTGTGTGTCCATTAATTTCTGTTTTACCAGTAAAGAGGAATGATCATTCTGATTTACTTTTGCCATGCCAGATTTAGAAAATTGTGTAAACTTTATGGTTGGACTCGATCTTAAAGGTCTTTTCCAACCTAAATGATTCTATGATTCTATGAAACCTTTATTTTTGTTTTTCTTCTTAGTGTAGGCAGAAAACCTCCTACTCAAGCTTACTGGCATGAGTTTTCTGGACAAATATGTTTACACACATTCTGACAAAAATAATTTTTTTCTTCAATTACACCATTATAACTTAGAAGAAGGTAACAAACTTTTGGAGGTAAAGTCGGAGGAGAAAGGGGCCAGAGTTTACCCATAATCTCAGCAAGTTTCTGTGCTCATCTGATTCATATCTCTGATCATTCTGCAATTTATCCCACAGTAGCTGCAAGGGATATTTTCCACATCACTTATAATACTGAAGGAAAAAGTCCTGACTCGTTTTTAAACATACTCCACCTTTCTTTTTATGACTATATGTATATATTCACACAGCTACACACCCCCATAAACTGAAAAGAAGTAGAATTTTTTCCTCCTTCATCAGAGTTTTGACTGTGATGTGCTTATTTTATGTCCTTGGGTCTCAGTTTTGCAATTGAATCTCATAGTGGAGATGATCTTGGATTCTGCAGGTGGATGGATTTGGGATTGATGTCAATAGGACTGGATCGGTGTTTTTGTGCTAGCAGAGTCTTAGGAGCTGTATATCTATTGGATATACAGCAGAAACTTTACCTGGTCTGTGAAAGCTTCCTCAGATGTTGTCCGCTGCAGTTTCCTCGTGACTGGAGCCATCCTTTTCCCCGGGCCAACTCCTGTACAGGCGGAAGCTCGCCATGTGGCGATGCTGTGTCATGGTACCGTGGAGAACAAGGGGCACTCAGCTGCAAGAAGGATAAAGTTAAAGCTCTGAAAAAACTATGGCATTTTTCCAGATATGAGGTTTGCGAGGTCAATGTTTTTGTTCTTTCAAATCTGGTGGAAATGATGGTACTTCTTTCATACAATCGCATTCCTTCATTATTTCTTCCTGATCCAAGAAACTATTTAATATCTATTTGGAGGTAAAGAAAAGAAAACTGCAATGACCTGGAATGTTTCGAGAGGGTCCTCAGTTTCATTTGTGGTTTTGGTTTGCATTTGATTATTTGCATCTGTCACTGATGTATATAGGCAACTAATAGTAGGGCTAGAAATCCATTTGAGCGTTGGTCTTCCAAATATGCAGTCCCCAGGGGACTGTTCAAGTTGTCACTTCTCAGCTACTCACAGAGTATTTAGATTGAACAGAGGTGTGGATCTCAGTTGCCCATCATTGTCCACACATCTTCCCATCAGTTGGGCACTTTGGGCTTTTTCCCCAGGTTCTTCCTCTCTTGAGGTTTGCAAAAATGGACCCCACTCATCTCCCACAAGCACCACAGGCTGCGCTGGTGCCTCCATAACTTGGAACCTGGGTAGGATCCAGGCTGCAGCTGAGTGATAGGCTTGTCTTGGCATGGCCATGGCAAACTATCTACATCGCTGGAGTTTTTTTGAGGAACAGCGTTTCAAACTCATCAAATGTATGCATGGCATGAATAGAGATTTGCTGCCTGGAAATTGGTTTTGAAACAGAAGGCATTTACTGTTGGTGCACAGCAGAGAAGCAGGACTTTCTGCTACCCCATGCGCTGTGTAGAAAGCTTGGTATGGCAGACTGAATTTTTGCTGGTGAGAGTGACGTTCTCTGCTAAGACATTGTGTAACAGCCCACGTTCCGCACTCATTCTCATTTCACTTAGGCAAAATCATTATCAGCTGCACTGATGGTTGGATACTTCCTCAAGAGATCAAAACCAAGACCAACAAGAGTTTTGTTATCCAGACTACATATATAACATGATTTTAAAGGGCTTGGAACATTTAAAGGAGGATAAATGAATTAAGGACTGCATTATTAGCCCGCATTCAGTGGACTATACTTGTCAAAATTGGTCGAATATCCAAATTAAGTTGAAGCTAATCCCTCCACGAACCTATAAAAACCTGTTCCCAACAAGCCTGCATAATAAATTCTTTGTGCCAGGAAATATGAATTAAATTGTTTTAAAGCAATAATGTTTAGGTAAGTAAAAAAAAGTTTCCTACTGAGAGATATTTTATGAACAAAATTAAATATTATAAAACCATATTATTAAATTCTGTCAAAAAGGTATTAATCTTGTTACTCTGGCATTGGTACCTCAGTTCTCCATAATTATGGATTAAGACTTAAAACAAAAATATAGTGCGGAAGGTGTTTTTCAAAGTTCCTGAAAAAGAAAATAAAACTTGAAAGTATAAACCTTTAGACTCACAATATGTCATTCTATTATTAACTTATTAAGTGCTGACTTTATGACCAGCATGGTATAAAGCTCAGTATTAGTACAGTCCCTGCACAAATGAATTTACAAACTGTGGAATCAACCCCAAAGAAGACACCTTTGGTAATGGTACAACACAGGGATATCTCTGTGTGCTGAGGTGAAAGAAAACTCCTACCTTAATTTCTGTAACTTGTATATCGCTGCTCTAGTGCTCTTGTTCCCATTGTAGAAAAAAATAACCTTTTTCGAGGAGAGAGGGTGTGGGGAAGGGGATTTCATTTATCACAGAAAAAGGTGCAAGGAAGAAACACAGTTTTTTAAGAAAACAAGTAAGGACACATACAAAGCCTGGGAGTAATCTCATGTTTATCTGCCCACCATTAGGTGGGCAGGTCTAAAATAGTCATGTCCTCTAATCAACACAGACAGATAGCTTGTTCCATTCTCAGAAATGTTTCCAGGATAAGTGAATTGTCTTTTGGAAGTACTTCTCTCCCTTTCATTGATTGTGTAATGAGCTTAGAGTTGCCCTTGGGAGGCTTTCCGAAGGAACAAAAAGTTTATTACACATAAGGAAAAACTAGGCAGTACAAGCAAAGGAGTGAGAGAACGGATGGAACCACAGAAGATGAAAGTCCCACTTTTCCTGGATCCCCCTTGCAGTAGGTCACTGAGAGACCTGAAGTGGTGGTATCAATTAAAGCTCCTCCAATGCCTTACATCAACATATGGTTGGGCGCTAAGAACCACAGGGTTACAACCACATCTTTGACAGTCCGCAGTCTCCAGTGCACCAAAGAACTGCTGTAGCATGACGGAGAGTAAATTCCATTATTTCCATCAACTCTAATTTTATGAGAGGGAAGGAGAGTTAAAAAATTACACCAAGAGATGCTCTAGATAGAACCTAAGGTTTTAAGATCTCTGCAGAGGATTTTTTTCACCAAGGTGAATTGTCCCTTGTGATCTTTTTTAATTCCTCCACTACAACTAGTAAAAGCATTGCATAGATTTACTGCTTTCCCTGACTGGATTATTTCTGAATGAATGCAATAGGTAGATGTTCCTGTACTGGTACGTATACACCATAACTCTTTCGCTCTTCCCTGTAAGTCGTTGTTATTGGATCATAACCCTGGAATTCATCAGCAATTTTTGCTGTAATCCAGGTCATTTATTCATATTATTTGTTGGTAACATGGCATGCTTGGGGTTTTATTACACTTTCTTTACACTCTGAAGCACTTGCAGGCAACCATTAAGCAAGGGGCAATTCTCAATCACATTTTGTTATGTCTGGTATTTACTTTATGCTGGTAATCCACTAAGACATCAGCAAAATAAACTCAGCAAATGTGCAATGAACTGGATTTTTCAGGTATGTTTCCTCCAGCTTTATAGAAGACTAACTTAGTTATAGAGTCTGTCACCACCAAGTAACAGCTTTGTAATCAGTTCAAAATGGCAGCTTTCTGGTGATAGCTAATTAGTCTAGGTAGAATGAGTTGGTTGAATCTACTTCATAGTGAGTATATGTCCACCATACACTTTTTAGACATAGGATTGGCTGGAGCACATGCTTTTAATCTCTGTAAATGTGGCAAGATTTACCTTTTCATCCCACCTGATCCCTCTTGAACTCTCCTGATCCCATGTGGGAGGACATCTTGTACTGCAGCTAATATTGCATCTATTGTTTGTACAGCTAGAGAAATACAGACAGTTGGGTTCACTGAGATGGGAACAGCAGCAATTATATAAATTCTGCAATGATTCACAAAGTTTTAAAGTGTACCTTGAGATTACATCATTAATACCCAACAGTTCTGAAGCCTTTGGAAACTTCTGCATGATAACACACGGCTGCAGAAATCTGCATAAATATGTGTATGTCTGAATTTTTATTTCTTGTTTTTTTTTTTCCAAAACCAAGTTCCGGTTACCATTTCCTTCCAAAATTGTTCTGCATAAGCACATAAATGATGGTTGAATCTATATTGTAATTTGAGTAAAAGAAATTTTCTTTAACATCCTTTTTTTATCTTCTATGAGATCACCCTAGAACAGTGAAGATGCTTCAGAGACCATAAAATCTGGGGATGTAAATGCTCAACACAAAAATTTAAGAACCTATTCCATTTTCACAGTGATCTTGGACAAGTTTAGTGTACAGTCTTTGCTGTAACGTAAAGAGCTGCCAGCCTAAAGCCTGGGGTCAACTTCAGCCTTTCCATTCAAGGGTGGCCTGTTTTAATGTACTATTTATTACTTCTTCCTGTTGTTTACTTCAAACACCAGGCACCTCTCTGCCCAATCTCATCATTTAGATTACAGGATAATAAACCATTTGTACCCATACTTAATGGGGTGAATTTCAGAGAGGGCAAGTGGAAAGCAATGATCTGAGTGTCAGTGAATCAGTGAAGTTCTTTGACCTTTGATGTAGCTACCAAAATCTTTGACACTACCTAGAACATTTTTGTTTGTTTGCTTGTTTTTCTTGGTAGACACACAGAAAAAAAAAAAAAAACAACTGTCTCTAAAGCAGAAGCATTGGCTCTTTCATAAAAAATGTGTCTCTGGATGTTGTATACAGAGAGAAGACTGGGTGGGTAATGGTTTAAAATTTATCTACATCACCCCAGCTTGAATACACAGCTTGATATTGTTCAGATCAAGCCACAGTTTAGCATTTCTTTTTATTTCTTGTAAATGCAGCTAAAGGGTGTTTGGCTTTATTCACATTTGTTTAAGTTTTCTTCCTTGGGAAAAAAGATGGTATTGAAAAAATTAAAAGAAATGATCTTTTATGAAGATCTTTACATCATCTCATATTTTAGCAGTTGTTCATAGCAGTTAGAGATCTGTCAGTGACTCAAAAGGGAAAAGGAAGTTGACTCTGTCCAGTTTTTTTCACTCATACCTTTTGGCAAAATTAGTTCAGTAGGAATGGCTGAATGTCACAGCATCTTAAAAAAAGCCTCATAAAATAGATCCAAAAGTCAGCAAGTGATGAAAGGCAAGAAGATTCCAGAAGAAAGGGACACTCTATAAAATGGCATGTACAACTATCTCATGTCTAAAAACCAAAGGGAGTAATAGAGCAGGGATATGAACAAAATAGTCACCAGGCTATAGTTTTACCAGCTTTGTGCCTTCTTCTAAAAAAACTCTGAGTGCCAAATACTTGACAGAGGGATCTGGATGGGGAAGACAGAAGAGGAAAAAATCACTTCTAATATTAAAATCTTACTGTTAGGACATTTTGTTGAAATTTTACTCTTGAACCACTGGGCATCAATTCAGTATAAAGCATGTTTGCTTCACTACCACCTTCTTCAAAAATGCTCCGGTATTTAGCAGAAGGATACTGCGCATCTGTGGCACCTTGCACTGCCCTGTTAAGGCATTCATTCACACTGACAGAGAAGCAGAGAAGGGAGGTGTGGGGCAGGCTATAGACACATATGTTTTGAAAAGACCTAACCTTTGAAAATAGCTGATTGAAAAGTTATGTGAGACAGAATACATATTAATTATGGCTAGAATTTAGGAAAATATGTATTAATTGTTTAAATGCTTAGAAAGAATTATTGTGCATATTATTTTTGCATGACTCCTTTTAAATTTTGCATTGAAAATTTGAGAAAAGAGAAACTTCTGTGCTGGAAAACAACTCAAAAATTGTTCAGGGCAAAGCTATTTTCTGAATTCCCAAGAAGCACAAGAAGTGTTTGGATTTGTGTTTGCAACCAGTGCTCACCAGTTTACATTTACAGTATCAAAAGACCTTAATTGAGATTTTCTTCTCCACACTTCATCTTTATTCTCATCTCTATATCTTCATCTCCCAATATTTGTCTCTCAAATCTCCACAATTGCACCTGTCTGGCCTTGCTCTTTTAGTCACTCCAAGTCATTTTGTGTTCTCTTGTTCTTGGATTTTGCGTTGTCAGGAATTCCCTCACTGTACTGGCCTTTCATTTTTCCAGACCATTGAAACAGAAAATGAACAAAAGTCAATTGCCGTGCTCGTCCGCATGGTGCTGTGACTCCAGGCTGGGGTGGGCCTTGTGCTCTCCAAGGCAGCACAGCTTGGAGAGTCACCAGCCCCTGATTTTCCCCAGGAGGGACTCTATGGACACATCTAAGCTACTGCATCAAATAGTGCCAAGGAACAGTTCAAGCACAAAAATTTAGTAATCCATACTATGAAACCATCAAATCACAGAAAAATTAAGGTTGGGAGGAACCCTTGTGGTCACCTTGCCCAACCTCCAGGCATTGTTTTGTCCTGAGCTAATGAACATTTTTCCAAGCAGTTCCTGGGTATGACTTGTGGACCAGAAACTGCTTCCAGTAAGGGGTTTGCATGCAGTCACCCCACTCTGGAGGCTAAGGGAAATGAACAGTGTGAATATGGGTTCTTCCATGGCAGCTGAGCTCCATGCTGGGGGTTTGTGTCAGCACACTTAATTCATTAGTATGAAAGTAACCTCTGTTAACTCTGTAGACACTGAGTATTTGCCATCTACAAAAACATATTGCTTAACCTCTGTGTTGGCTTTGCAGTACTATGCCACCAGTCATCTCCTTCCATCTTCTACATTGTCTGAAGGAGGAATTTGCTCGTGGTCATGGAGGAACTTCTGTGAGACACTGTGATCATCCCTGAGTCAAAAATAAAACTTTCTGATATAGGTTTAAGCTATCCAATAGATTGTCTTCCTCACAGGAGAAAAGAAAGCAGACTGAATTGCATCTTGGGACCACGTCAGTGCCTCTTGCTCCTGTGCTTTTGTTAAACCGATTGCCAGATTTGGGGTGGGGAGGGAATTTCTCTGTTCCCTAGGTAGAGCTGGCAAGAACTGTCAGGGGTTTTCATGGTGTCCTCTCCAGTATAGGCTGTGATCATCCAGATCACAAGGCTGATTTAAACCTTGAGCTAGTGTTTTTTTCTGATCCATCTTAATAGCATCAATCTTTGTGGCATGGATAATCTTTAAATTAGCTTTAGGTGGTTAAGAAGTGATTGTATCTAGGCATGCAAAGCTGACAGACAAACCACATCGTGGCCTGGATTTGGTGTGCAGGTTGCTTGTCTGTGTAATCCCTAGTCTGTGTATTCCTCTTTCTCTGTTCCCAGGCACCGTAACTCTCTGTCATTACCAGCAGAAATTAAAATATAAACTCTTAAGGGCAGCTGCTACATCTCTCCTTACTCTGAGAGGTTCTGGACTTATATATAACCCTCTGTATGATTTTTTAATAGCAAAGAGCCTAACTTTGAGTCGTTGAAAACACACACAATTTCTTGTGGTAATTTTTTGAATTTGTTTTTCCTTTATTTTTTTCCAGGGAAAATCTTTCCTCTTCAGCAGTGGCAGGGTTTCTGTTAATGCATTTTTCCTTGAGAATGTTTTTGGGGAGGAAATGATGTTTTACATGAAGAATATTTTCAACTAGAAAAAGTTTGAATAGCTGTAATTGATAAAAAAATTAGACACAATTGAGAACAGAAATGAAGAGCAACATTTCAGTAGAAACCTGCAACTCCTCAGTCTGCCATGCCAAAATTCAAGATCTGAATAAGTCCAGACTTTGGGAAAAGAAATTCAGCAATTCATTTCAGGCAGCAAACTGATACATTTCTCCCAAGAGTGATGCCTTTTTCATATTGCTGCTATTAACAATTGCCACTATGAAAAGCAAGCATATTTGCATTTTTTCTGTATTGTTTATCATGATAATTTCTAGAAACAATTTTAGGTAGCAAAATATACCAGAATAATGCCTGGTGAATTACAGTATTGCTCAGTGTACTACCATGTAGAAATGCCCAGCTGGCTTTCAATAAGCCCATGAAAGAGTAAAAGAGATAAGGCAGAATGATGTGCTAGCACGGCTTGACTGCCTTGAATAAAGAGAATCATTTAGTCTGAATTTGGGTATCACTGCATGAAATTGCATAATACAGTGTGCAAACATACCCTAGGAGTTTTAGTGGCCTAGTTAGGGTGGTACAGTGATACCAGCAGAGTTATGCAACCAAACCGGGAATGCAGACAGCTCCCGCGGCTCCGTTTCTGCCAAAACATGCAGATACTCCTTCTTACATGTAACCTGCCCTCTTGGAAGCATGTTAAGCAAAATATGTTATCCATGCAACCCCATGCAGGACGGCAGTTGAAGCAATGCTGCCGTTAGCTCACAGGGAAGCCTGGTTTTGTGAGCTTTCCATCGTAAGCGTGAATGGTGAGGCAGACCTGAAATGCCTTAGTGGCTTCAAACTGCATCTCCTTGGGATTCACGTCCTTTTCATCAGCACGAGCACCTGCATTCCCCTGCCAGGCAATTTCATTTTCTGAAAACAGATACTTTTTTTGGTAAAATGGCAGCTCTTTTGTACTTACAACTTTTGCCCTTACAATGTTCACAGTGTTCCCTTCAACAAAGCATTTAAAATACTGGGTGTAATGAATTTATCCTATCTGCTCTAATTAAAAGTAATGTATGGCTGAATATGTCAATGTATTTTTCCTTTTTTCCTGGAGTCAAGCAATTATTATGAGATTGACAACGGTTACTGATTTCTAAAAAGCTTGTCCTTGAGATTACATCAAGAATCCATTTCTGTGATATGAATTTGTCTTAAATAACCTGGAAACTGTCAACCAAAATGATCAAATCTTTTACTTACAGTGTTTTTTTTCCTTCTGTTAAAAAAGTTTGTTAATTAATGTTTGTTTTTGTAGTGCTGAGTATTTTCAGGTTGTCATTTGCTAATGACTGTTCTTGTTTATTTAAAATCTTTAAATTCTTTCCCCTGTCTGCATTAGTACTCTTATTTTTGGCATTTTAAGCATCTGATTACACGTGTAGTAGAAACTTTTGTGTTTATGGTTTTATAAAATAAGTTTGTTCCACAGGTTTTACGGAGCTTTGAATTCAGCTGCAGTGAAACAGGAATCTCGTGGGTGCTGAGAGGTGTTTTCTGCAATGGGTGACTCCAGGTCCAGTGTGTTCAGAGTTCTTTGGGGCATAAACATGGCTCAATCCTACAAACGTTTACGTGCATAAGCACTACTGGGAGGAATCCTTATCCCACTAAGGTGAACGGGAATTCGGAGCAAAATGTTCATTAATCCTTTTGGAGGCTTTTGAAAAACTAAGGCTAATCTGCCAAAGAGAGATAGACATAGACTCACCTTGACAGTGTTTTATAAAATAAATAGTGTTATTGTACTCAGTCCCAGCATAGAATTTATAGAATATATAGAGCACATAAAGCGTTTATACAATGAATGTACATCTGTAGAGAATGCTTTAATTTTTAGAAACTACTTATCTTCTGATATACAAACTATGCTTACACGAGAAGATGCTGGTTTTTGGAGCTGGGCCACCCTTCAGTGAAAAACAAAATACATTATTAAATGGTCAGTTTATATTAAAAATACCTACAAACAAACAAACAAACAAAAAAACAACACAAAAAGAAACAGTTCCTGTGAGACAGCACTGGGACTCAAATCTCCTCCTCCAGATACAAACACAGTATCAGACCAGCCTGGCTATAAAATTTCCTGGGCTTTACTGTACTTGCTGGTACACTTCTGCTTGGACTTTCGTGATAACCCATAGCCTGGACTTCTGTCAGTCAGCTGGAGAGACGTGCCTATCCAGACATGCCTAGGAAGATAAGGGCATGAAAAAGCTTTGGGATCCAGTCCAAATCTCAAATAAGTCTCCAATGTAGTCCAACAGCGAGATAATTCCAGGCTGACTTGAACATCCTTTTCTTACTCTTGATCTAAGAGCATCATAGGCACCTCACTCTAATTACAAGGCATTTAATTACCTCTTTAGGTTCTGCCTCAGGTGTTTAACACATCACATATCTTACAAGGGGCCATATCATAAGGTGTCATTCAATTAGAGGATTTCAGTTATTCCTTTTGTCCTTTTTCTGCTGAGCTTTTTCATCTATCAAATTGAAGTCTTTTGCTTTGAGTTACCTCTGAGTCCAGCTGAGTCCAATAGCATGTGAGGTTGAAAGGTGGATTTATGGGCCAGTGCAGGTCTCTTATCCCTAAAACTGTTGCAGGAAAAAATTAATTGTTCTGTTGGGTGGTTGAAGACTCATGAGAGTTGCTATACCTATAGTGTGCATGAACACAGCTGAGCTTAGGCAGCCAGAGGTACACCTAAGCATTTTATTTCTCAAACAAAAGCCTGTCCAAGCCACACCATTGATCCTTTTAGTCACTGCACTGGCTTTCTTCCCATGGAAAACAAGGCAGAGAGGATGCAGGGGGCTGTGCCAGGGTATTAGTCCAACAGGCAGTCTAGTGGCAGCCAGAACATGCACTCAGGCTAAAAGCCAGTTGGGACAGTTCTAGAAATTCAGAGCTAGTGCTTATCCTTTCTACCAGGACCCTTGCATCCCTCTTGGCACAATTACTTGATAGGATCGTGTTCTGTAGCACACCTTTATCTTTTTGGTAGGTTACATGATTTGAATTCTAAATCTTTAGGACAACAAATTAACAGTTTGCAAACTGCTGTAGCAGTAGTTCTGTCCTTCTGAGGGATGTATGTAAATTCCTCCAATTCTGGTTGGAGAAGATCAAGAATAAATCTTCTGCCTATGTGCTATGAAACAGCAGAAGTTGTAAAGTTAATTTTTCAAGGCGCCCAGGTGACTGGGTTTAGAACACCTTGCTAAGAAAATTTATACACATGCTATGAATTTTTATCCACACGTATGCATTAATATGTACACTTGATTCCACAGCTTTATTCCTCATGAAGTCTTCACTCACCTGGGATATGTTGATAGCTGTGATGATTATTTTGTAAGTTATAGCTAAAACTAAGCATAAGAGGGAAACTGTGAGAGATGGGGAAAAAGCAAAGGTGGATTTCCATGTTCATTCAGCCCATCAGCTTTTTAAGAAAATATCTTTAATACGTGACAAACATACAGTTTGTTAGTTTTCCCCACAGATTACTCAGAGCACATGGGCTTTAATCTGATTTGACAGCCTTGTGATATTTTCTGCCATTCTTGTTCTTAGCAAAGTGCTCTAAAAATGCATCCATAATTTATTTATGGGACCTTCTTTAACCCTTGAGTAACTAGAACATACACCATACCTTTCATCCTTGAACTGTCAGTGCTGATTGTGGAAAGTGCCATCAGATACCTCTGAGGTTAGACAGCTGAGCATTGCTTTCTTTCCAAAACGACAAATAGTAAAGAAGCCATTTCTTGTCAAAATGGTGAAGAAGAAATATCAGAACCCTCTACCACATTACATCTTCATAGAAAAATTCACTAGCACCATGAAGACACACAGCTATTAATAATTTTGTGAGATACTTTAATTTCTAACAAAGGAAAATCCCAGGCCAATTTATTTTTGTCTGTACCAAGAGCTATTTTTTCCACTAAAAACATACTAAACTCCTTTTAACATGAATATACCATTACAAATTCTATTAAAAAAAAGCTCTTCATAATGGCCACACTTCCTATCTCTTGTAAAGTTCTTAACTTCCCTTGTACTATATGCCTCCCACTATATTTGAATTTTTTGCAATTATTTAATATCAAGTAAATCTTCCATTTCTGTGATGCCAGAAGTAACTGTGTGGTGGAAGTAGTTTAACTACTAAACCAGCCAAACCATTGTTAGGGTAATATAAGGAATAACCCCAACCTCTATGCATTTATTCTGGATTTGTCTTGACCATCTTTTGTGAAATGATAATTTCCCTTCCCTTCAGGCTGGGGAATATTAGCAGATTAGCACTGTGTCCTACATTCCTGGTTGTACTACATTTCTACCCCAATGTTGGGTGGAGTCCTAGTGCAAACTTGGTTTTCATAGACTCACAGAACAGTGAAGGTTTAAGGGATCTTTGTAAGCTATCTATTCCAACCTCATACTTAAAGTAGGTCCAATTAGATGAGGTTGCTCAAGACCTTGTCCAGCCAAGTTGTGAATATCTCCAAAGCTGGAGATCCCACAACTTCCCTGGACCCTCTTCTAGTGTTTGTTCTGGCGGGCAATAAAACATCCAACTCAATAAAAGAAGAGGTCCTGGAAACCATAATTCTGGAAACCACAAAGTGGGGAGTAGTCAGCATATATTTGTGAAGGGGAAGTCAGCTGCTGGTTGTGTGCCCCAGGAGCTGATTTCACATCTCCATTAATGAGCTGGACAATGGGCCAGAGTACACACTCAGCAAGTTTGCAGATGATACAAAACTGAGAGGAGTGGCTGATGCACCAGACAGTTGTGCAGCCATTCAGAGGGACCTGGGTGGGCTGGAGAAATGTGCTGACAGGAACCTCATGAAGATCAACAATGGTAAATGCCAAGTCCTGCCCCTGGGGAGGAACAACCCCATGCACCAGCACAGGCTGGGAGCTGATCAGCTGGAAAGTAGCTTTGCAGTAAAGGACCTGAGGGTCCTGTTGGACAAGTTGAAGATGAGCCAGCTATGTACTCTTGCCTCAAAGGTCAACAACACCCTGGGCTGCACTAGGAAAAGCATTGCTGGCTGGTCAAGGGGGGTGATCCTACACAGCAGTGCTGGGTCCGGTGGTGGGCTCCTCAGAGACATGGACATAGAGTGTGTCCAGTGTAGGACCACAAAGATGATGAAGGTTTTGGAGTATCTGTCATACAGTGAGAGGCTGCAAGAACTGGGGTTGTTTAGCCTGTGGAGGAGAAGGCTCAGGGGGATCTTATCAATGTGTATAAAGAGCTGACAAGGCGAGTAAAGAAGGTGGAGCCAGGCTTTTCTTAGTGCTGCTCGGGGACAGGACAAGAGGCAGTGGGCACAAACTGAAATACTGGAAATTTAATTTAAACATAAGAATTTTTCTTCTACTGTGAGGATCGTCAAACTCTGGAATGGGCTGCCCAGAGACGTTGTGGAGTCTCCATCCCTGGAGATACTCAAAACCTGACTGGACACAACTCTGAGTAACCTGCACTAGATAATCCTGCTCTGAGCAGGGGAGTTGAACTAGATGAGCTCCAGAGGTGCCTTCCAACCCCAGTCATTCTGTGATTCTCTGCTAATTTCCCTCAACTTTGGGAGAATACTTTGGTTTTACTGAATTCTTTGTCTTAGATGTTCTTTCCATGTTTTGGAGAGTTAGTATCTCTTTAATACAGTATCTTAGCATACCTCTGCTCAAAAATATTTCTCACAATAATGTAGAAGTGAAAGATTCTCATTCATTTTTTCACTTTATTTTATTCTATGGTATATTTTTGTGCAGCTGTGTGATGATAACCAGCACTGAAATCCATTGCAAAATGGGCATTGCAAACAAGAATATACTTTTAAAACTACAATTACTTTCCATAAGCTTCATTTGACTAATGCATACCTGCTATCTAGTAGTATTGACTGGTTTGCTAGATTACCTGGAGCCAACATAGGAAGATGGTTCCTTTGATATTAAGTTGTTATTATCCTGATTTTGTAATAGATCTTGAGCAACTCTATCCCTAAGCAGTAGAGGAAATTAACATCTCAGTACTCTATCAGATATAGAACTGCCTGGGCGAGCAAAAATTAAGAGCTTTGGTTATTTCCTCAGCACACTATCTGTACCCCTAATGATTTGTTTGTAATCTCTCAGTTTGTTCCTCATATGGGGACTTTGTCAATCAAAGATTTAAAGGGCTATATTCAGCTCTCTGCACCTCTGTCTTTGTCTTTCTATTTTCTGACTATGAAGCAGGATTCAAGTTTCATTATCTAGTGTAGAGGCAGCATCTTTGGGAGACTCCCATGTGAGGGGTGAGTATGGGGATTTGCACCAAACGGACATAAGCTCAAGGCCAGGCTGGCCAGACACAAGTCAGCTCCTTTCCAGAAGCTCTGTAGATAGGGAGCACAAGAAAGCGTTTATGTTCATAAAGCCCTACAATCTCCGAGGCTGGCACCACAATGCAAGTCTTTAGGTGGCACTTTGACCTGTCCACGTCTGATGGGCAAGGTGCACCCCAGAGTCAGTGCTCCTGCCCAGCTGATCAGTCCAGCGTCTGTAGTTAAGGCAGTCTCAGGTCTGCAGCCGCAGCCACAGCTGTTTTGGAGATTTGAAAGGAGGAGTCAGGAATTCCCCATCAGAGCCCAGATGCCAACTCTTACATAGCCCTGGGCAAGTCATTTAACTTCTCTGACTCAATTTCCCCATCTGCTAAATGGGGATAATAGCAGAGGAGTATTGTAAGGATTAATTAATTAGCTAATGTTTGTAGAGTGCTTTGAAGATCAAAAGCACAAAGTACTATTGTTGTTATCACGGGTGTCGAATTAACTTTTCTCATTTTGGCACACAAAACCCCAGCACTTGGACCATTGCCCCAGGGCATGTGCTGGCAGTAAGAACATGATGATGATGATCATCTGTTCATAAGCAGAGATATCAAAGCACTCTTGGAGGTGTTAGTAGTCGCTAAAGCCCAAGCTCACCAGAGGGATATGCCATTTTCTCCCCATGGGGAGGCAGTGCAGCAGTTGGAGTGACATCTCCAGGTCTTCAGTGGGTCAAGGTAAGCATCAGCAAGTGCTTCTCACTGCTCCTCCTGCTAGCGCAAACATGTCCATGAGGTGTTAGGACTTTTCTCACAGCCCATCAGGTTTTCTGGGGTCTCCGGTCCTTCCACACCTCTCTAATCCTTCTTTCAGCCTATTCCTAAGTATCCGGTGGGTCAGAGATCTGTAGTTACTGTAACACAGGTTGTGTTACACACACACACACACACACACACACACACACACACACACACACACAGTCTCTCCAGCTGCCAAAATAGCTAGGTTTATTGACCATCGTGGCTCACAGGCTGCCTTGTACAAGGCTCAGCCTGAGGATGATATGTATTCTCTTCCATTGCTGGACTTCTGCACTCACTAGCACAGGATCTGGCCCCTGGTGCTTGGGATCAGGCACCTGAGATGCGGGTGTTAAAATACTCGCAAGGAAAGTGTACTGCCAGAGCTAGCTGAACTGCAAGAGCTGCTGCTCCTGAAGAGGAAAACAAGTACTATTCCTTAGTCTTCGAGAAGCTTGGCCTTCTGCTATTATTTTTGCAGAGCCCCGAGAATAGATTAAGAAAATACAAAGATTGTGATAATTACACAAAGTGAACAGAAGGCGAATGTTGGTTGATAATGGAGAGTTATTGTCAAAATGCCATTTTAACTTGTTCATCAACTGAACAAGCTCAGTTATTATTAACAGCTAAGGACTGTGAACTCCAAAAATCATTCATTTCCTAGAAAACAACCATTTAAATGACTGTAGTGACATTTTAATACCACCTTTTATTACTGCTGAAGAAATCGTTCACACCAAAACACAACGCTCGCCCTCCCCCAGCCACTGTAAAGACAGCAATTATTAAGTGCAACACATAAGATTTCTCTTAGGTGCTGCTAGGAAAAAAATGTGCCATTACTGATAACACAATGGTGTGAAAACATCTACATATGGCTTTGCCTGCATTTGCTCTCTAATGAACTGTATTTTTGTCCTTGTCCATAAACTTTATTGAGGGGCTATTTTAAAAGTGAGGTCTTTGAAACAAAATGCCATGCTGGTTCTCAGTATAGACGAAGAACAAGAGAATTTGGGAAGAGATAAACGTGCGGAGTTCATCAAAGTGTTAATTCAGTTCGCAATGTTCTTTATACTAACTGTGCCCACTCAGTCTGGCACAAAATATATGTTTTTGAAGTTTCCTAAACACACTTGAATTACTGGGATCAGTCTTATAAAATTGTGATACTAAAACAAGCACCTGCATTGACAGTTTTGCACCCTTTAGTGTTTGCAAAGAGTATATCACAAAAATAAGAAGTTGGAAGACTATTGTTAGATTGAATTGCAACCAGATTATATGTTGATAGAGGTACTGTAATAAATGTCTCACCTTTAATTTTTGTTTCTACTCACTCACAAAAAGGGATAAAATTTCACTCAATCTGTCTACTAAACACACACTGAAATAGCTTCAAAAAAGTAATTTCTCCATTTGACAAATGCTGTGAAACATCTCTGTTTAGAGAAGGAGTAATTTTTGAGTACTGTTTTGGTACTTACTTCCAGGAGACTCTTACATACAAGTGCAGAGCACTTTGAGATGAAAGTTACCTCAGCTCAGCAACCTGGTAGGTTTTTCTCCAGGCTCATAAGGGTGGTTGTGTATTTTGTCCTCCATGTTCTCTAAATAAGTGGTCCTGAAACAAAATACCTGGCTCCCAGGAATGTCCATATGCATTTCTTACAGGAACAGAGATATGGGGCATCTAACACAGTTGGAAATCGTAGTAGGAAATACTACTCCACAAGATCTGTCATAAAAGAGAGAGTTGCACCGTAGTAGTTCCATCTAACACTGGATCTGTATCTTCTGGTGTATTTGTAGAGTCCTGGGCAAAAGGAGCCAGCTCCTTACATTTAAGCAATATAATAATTCATTACTATAGAAACATAGGACATTAACTGGAACATACACAGCTCTACACCCACGTGTTAATTGATTACCTATTATTTCAGTGATGTACAGGGTTTTGTGTGAACCATCTGCACAAGCGTAATATTCATTCTATAGCAAATAACAAAAAATAAATTTAGGCAGGCAGCAAGAGTTAGGTTTTTTGTCCTTTTCCTTGCAGAAGACTTAGCATGATTCTTCTTCCCTTGTAGGGTGTAAGCCCACAGCGGGTTTCGTGTATAAATACACCTGTTGAAGCAGCCATACATTGCTCAGGCTCACAGAAAGGTACATGCAGTCTGTGGCCCAAAGACTTAAGGGTGACACAGAGTCATAAAAAAGGCAAGGTAAGGACTTCTGTCAAAATAAAGACAAACTGTGGGAGGATGTAACTTTATTCTGAATAAGGGAAATGGGCAGGGATTGTGGACATGTAGCAGATGTGCACCTAGAAGTGGGATGGGTGTGTTGTATTAATATTAATTCTTTGTTTGCACTGTGGTAGGACCAGAAAGCCTATATTTGGTTAGCAGCCCCCGGTGCTGAGTTCTATGTGAACACATAAGTAGGCAGCGTCCCCATCCCAAAGATTATACCATCTAATTATAGTCAATATTTCTGCCATCCCCAAGGGTTCATGATTCCAGAGTTCAGGCCCCCAAAACCTTGAGATTGGCACAAAAATAATGAAATTGAAAAAAATAATAATACTGCAACTGGGGTTATTTTTATTTGCCTTCTGGTATCTAAGCCTTTTCAATACACTTGAGTCATGTTTTCTCCACAGCCCTAAGGACTAAAAATGTAGGTCTTGCCTACATGGGATTATTTTTTTGGCATAACCTGACATGTGAATTTAAAAAGATATTGTTAGATCAGTATAACCCTTTCTTCCAGCTGGCCACTCACACTGGGACCTAACTGATGTAGCTCAGGCAAAGTTATTTAACTCCCCTCCAAAAAGCAGCCCAAACACTGCCTTGTAATGGAGTCACTATCCCAGGGTAGTTACACCAGCACAATTTTGTATATGTCCATTGGCATGAAATAGAGCTGTGAGGATCTTTTGGCAAAACAAGGTGCTACTTAAACACTCCCCAAAAACCCGACATAACATGGGAAACACATGACTCCAGGAGCTGAACGCTAAATGATGTAGCAAAAGGTTAGATGCAAGCCTCAGGAGAGAAACCTCAGAGGTTGGCAGTGCTGCTGCTGAAGGCAGAAAATGAGTAGGAAGGAGGACAACGTGAACTGCAATTAAATCCAGCTAGGACAGAAGCCAAACTGTTCTGGGTCACTCACACTTAGCCTGTTTATAATTTTAGTACGATACAGATCATGAACAATATTAAAACAAACAGCATGTGCCTTAATGACCTCCTCTTCTTGTCCCTGTCATGCAAAGAATTCTCTAATTCTCAGCCTACTGACAACCTCACGTTTAATTGCTTTTACACCCTTCCATGTACCCTGTCCTTAACTACAACTCTGTCTAGCACAGTGGTATCCAACATTTACATTTTTACAGTTTCTGCCCAACTCTATATCACTACATTTAATTCTCACAATACGTAGAATTTAAATTATCCTCAACTGGCAAAATGAAATATTGATATGAGCTGACAAAGACTTTAGAGCTGTACATTTCTTGTTGGGCTCTAAATCAAAAGAATTTCTAATTCGTCAGATTTATACTTTACATTTGGCTTTAAGACCATGAATGTTCCCTTTCTGACACCCCATTCTTCACTTGCAACTCTGTATAAAATCTTGTCGTTCTTCTGCTTCACCCCTCTAATCCTGTGCCAGTATAGCCCAATTCATTGCAGTGGGATGAACCTAGAGGCAGAACATTGAAAAGCTGATGTAGTATATTTCAGGGAGAAATTCTAAGTTTCTGAGTGTGACCAAGAGATCACTGAAGATTTGCTGCTAATAACCCAAAGCAAACAACCCACCTTTCTTTGTCACCTTGTACCACCATTTGCCTCCACATGTGGATACCATACTCCCTTGTTCTTGTCACTCTCTGTTAAGTTGTTGTAGACAGATTTTTTTTTTTTTTTTGGATGAGTTTGCTCATATGTTATGTTCTTCTATTCTCAATGTAGCTGCATTGCTTTTCAGGAGTTTAGGCTCTAATAACAGTGATTCTAGCCCTGTGAATGTAATATACCCCATAAGACTGACTAGAAAACAGCAATGGTTTGCAACAAGCCCTAAGGTCATTTTCTAATAAGCCAGATATTGTTAGATAGATGGGTAAACAATAGGTATTTATAGTTATGTTTTTCTTTCAGGTTGCTTATTTAAACCTCATTCAAACCTTCTGGCACTAACTGAATCAGGCCAGAAATCTTGCAAAAATCTCTTTAATATTGCTTTTGACGGAAAATACAGCCAATGGAAGCCTGAGGTTTTTCAGATATTGCATTCAGGCATGGGTCTTAGAGTAACAGAACATCAGGAGAAGATAGAGTGGAGGCCAAAATCCTCAGGTGTCCTCACCTTGTAGCAAAAGTTTGTTCTACATGTTGCTGCATATAAGAATTTCTCCCTTCGGTCATCTGCCTGTCTTACTTCTCCTTTCTGCTTTTCTCTGGGGGGAAATTATTTATTTACTTACTTAGACTCTTCTGTTTTCTGATGGGTAAATGTGCTTCTTAGAAATGCTGTAAAATAAGTTGATTGCCAAGAGAAATGTGATGATGTTTACATTAGAAGATTATTTTAAATAACGTATAAAGAATTGGTGCTTATGTTAAGAAGTATGTTAAGAAATGTTAAAGCCCCCTACATTAAAGTTTGGTACCTATTTCTTAGCTGTCATCCAGAGATGACAGGTGAGCACATGGATCCCAGCCAGCACTTCTAAGTGACCTAACACTCTCTATCAATGCCTACCCTGCAATATCACTCCCACATAGTGAGGATTTATTAATACTTTATTAACACTTGTACCGATGTGCCTCTAGCATAGTTTACTGCTGGGAACAAACCAGGGCTGCACTTCGAAGCACTATCAGCCTTTAATAATGTCTGATACAAACTTAATAAGAAAGGTAAAAGGCTAGAGCTTAGTTACCCATCTTCTCAGTTTTTCCCATTTTTTTCTGGGAGTTAAGCTGCAGGATGGCTTAACTTTGCTAATAATTTGGCTGGGCATGTGAAGATGCAAAAAGCAAAAGCATTCATTGTCTAATCATAAGAAATTTACTTTAATTTAATATTTTGGTTCTACAAAACCTCAACGGATAGGACAGAATTTCACTGTAATGGAAGCTGTAAATGTTGTAAACTCTGGAAACAAAACAAAAGTGGCAAAACCTAGGCAAATTAATAGAAATATTCGGTGAGGTTTGAATTTTTCAGAGTCTCAACAGAAAATGAAGTGGTTTAAAAAGAATAAAAGAAATTTGAAAATGAACGCCTATCAAAAGTCATCAGCCTGCATTGCACAAGAAGTGCAATGGGTGGTCCTAGTGGGCTCCCTACCTGGGAAGTCAAAGGATCTAATAATTCAATGTCTTCAAGAAGAGGTCTTCAATAACTGATGAGCTAGATCTGAAACTGCTTGTAGTAATTCCTTTGGCAGCCCTGGAGCAGGTCTAAGGCTCTGTTTGCAAAGAATAATAATAATAATTCCATCCTGCTTGGTTATGAACCTCAAAATTAGGAACAATGCAACAAGTTCCATGTTGTCCTGAGTTTTTTAACTTGCCAAAGCTGCTTTGGAGCTCTTCATCTCACTCACAGAAGTCATACAGAGGATGTATCTAAATCTGAGTAAGCATTGAGGGTTTCAAATTCAGCCTTTAAATGTTTTAAGGGTTTTTTTTCCTGATAGTGAAATTATGTTCTTTTCCTAGGCTCTCCATACACATACAAAAGAGAATTTCAGCTCATTTGCTTAAGACTAGGCGACGCCTCTGGCTAACAGCATTAAAATCCACAAGTTTCTGCAAGTGGGTGTGACAAGGGAGGGATGCGCATGGCATCCTATCTGGCCACCTGTGAATCTCAGGCGAGTCCATTTACCTGCAGGAGGAATAGCTGCCACTGCAAGACACAGCAAGGCTGGAACCTGCACGCTGAGAGTGGCAGTAGGACATCTCAGGCTCTGCGCTGGACCCTGCATTCAAGGCTTGTAAATCCTCTTCATTGTTTTACAAAGGTTCTTTGCTGTTTAGTATTGCAGAGATAAAGGAAATTAAGTCAGTGCATATGTTATTATCAAACAAAGAGGCCAGATTAAGTCTCTTCATGTATCAGAATATGATTTCAGCATCAGAACCTCTTGTCTCATCCTTTATCTGAATTATTCTTTCAGGAAGACAGAGGGGTCGTTAACTCAAATAGTCATCATTACATGCTTCAAATATTCTCATGCCTGCCTGCTTTGTGTACCTGAAGAGAACACTCTAATGTTAGATTGGTATCAAGATTTCCCGTAAGATCTGCAAACTTCTGTGGAAAAACAGGGCAGCGGCTATGGGACTTAATGAGAGACACTAAACTCATTCTGCGCTCAGAGAAGGGGAGTCTGAGAGGATGTGCACATTGCCAAGTAATTCCACTTGCTATTCAAACACACTAAGAAAAAAACGGGCTTAGTGTTTGGAGAAAGGGGCTGAAAAATATGAAAGCAAAATTGAGCACAGAAAGAACAAAACACAGGCTAGTTTACTCATGACAATGATGTAAATCAGCTTTTAGAATAATGCTGGGGAAAAAAAAATCAAAAAAAAAAACCTAGTGCAAAAGGATCTGTGCTATAGAACAGAAAGAAGCAGTTGAATGCAACACGCAGCTCTCAATATCTGGGGGGGCTTTCTTATAGATTTATATAATTTATTGTGCTGTACGTGACCAGACACAAGTGAAAAGAAAGCCTCAACAAAGGACATTGCATGGTGGTTGATGGGCAGGAAGAAAGTCCAGCAGGGCTGAACGGTGGCACAGCATCAGCTCTGTCTGTGCACTGAAATGCAAATGTGTGTCGTTGTTGTTGGCTACAGTGGCAAGACTGAAATTGGAGGAAGCAGATGCTGTAATCTGATGATGATGTTGTTCTTGCTGAGTCTGAAGAATCACTTCAAGAGCTAGTAATGAGAGTCGCTGAAGCTAGTGTTGATTACAGACTACATCAGAATGTAAAAAGATAAAGGTGATGACACTTCTGAAATGGCGTATTGCAGCCACAATATAAAGAAAGAGGTTGAGCAATGAAGGAAATTCTGTTTCTAACAGACAGTGGATAAAAATGGAGAGTCCCAGTTCTTGGAAGAAGGCATCTCGTTCTATATTCATGCATATGAACGTTTGACTATTAAGGATCCCCAAAGGGGACGGTGAACACAAGACCAGGTGAATCTCTGCACCTATTTACTCTGCTCTAGGAAGGGAGAATGTGACTGCAATAGAAACAAAGCACATGGATTAGAAAAGCCATCAGAGTGGACTTCGGGGTAAAGAATACTTTTAAACACTTTTAAAGTATTTAATACTTTGAAATACTTTTAAATACTACAAAATACTTCTAAAATAATTTCTTCACAAGGGAGCAGAAAGAAGCAATGCAAGAAAGAAGCAAAGGGAAGGCCAGTCGGTGGTTTGAAAGGGCTACGCATTAGCTGATTTAAGCTGAACAGGGGTCCCAGATGGAGGGTGAAGCTGTTTTTAAAAAGGCTGTGGGGCAGGTTTTACAATCAGAAAACCCCTTGCCTCAGGGATACATGAATTTGTCAAACAGATCCAGCTTTAACAAAAACATACTCCCAAGAATCAAATGGACAGTCCTCATCCCGTGTTTTTCCAGGGACCTAAGACACTGCTGATGTCCCTGATGTCTCCAGTCTTTTTCCTGTGGCACAGAGATGCACCATTTTTGTCCTTCGCCATAGGTTAAACAGGAGGTTGCTGAAGGCACAGAAGTACTTGGTGTATTGCAAGGCAGAGAGGGGAGAGTGGGGGGACGTATAAAGTAACATAGTGAAAGCTAAGCAAAGGATTATGGGGAGCATCTGCTTGAAAAGGACTTCTGAAGAAGCAGTCAAAAGACACCAGAAGACCTCAGTGCCACAACCAGCTACTGGAGTAGCTGAATATTTTGGCACTAGTATTGCTCCTGCAGTCCAACCTCAACGGTGCTCCACCCCTGACCTTTTTTGTTTTGTCACTGGGATTATTTTTCTCAGCGCTGTACATGGGTGCTATTTCCAGCAAAAGTCAGTTCTCAGCTTCTTTAGCTGTGAAATATTAAGTCTCCTCACTGTAATATTTTATCATATTGCATATTGGCCAATAGCCACATAATTTCCAGTTCATAAATGCACCACCATCAATCAGACATGAGTGCTGAGGAGGTGAAAGAGCTTTTGCAAAATTAAAGGGATTCCTAAGTCCTTGCTCTACACGTGACTCCTGTTTCTATCCGATCCCTCATGAAACTAAGGATTCTCTGTGGTCATCTACCCCAAGACAATTGCACATGGTCGCAAATGGACTTATTTTTATATTGCAACCAACGGAAACCTGGAAAGCTCTAGAGCATGCGTTTTAGAAGAGCTGATGGCCCGGCTCATGTCCCTTTAAATGTCACTGCTGTGTCACACTACTTCTGACACATTATGTCATGTGTGGTGTGATTTCAGAGAGCAGGCAGTCTCTGAGCCAAGCACGCAGCAGATGTTGAAGAGACCAGGTGGCCATAAGAAATGGGTAATTTTAGATCTCTCCAAATAGTTCAGCAGCCAGGCTTCGTCACTGCTTGTGCATCTCCAGTCCAAATCTCTGACAGCAAAGATACCAACTTTGATTTCCCAATGAGCATCATCAAACACATTTAATTGTCTCTTGATCCTTAGGATTTATCCACTTGGGTTTATAGCAGAAGGATGGGTGAGGGACTAGCAGGGAGGGTAATAACAGCACAAGTACCTCTTAGCTAGCTACTTGTCAGGCTAAATGCAGTCACAATTGCCAACCTGCGTCTGCTGTTCCAGTGAAGCTGATTCAGTTAACTCTGCCAACTTCCCACTCCCCATCCTTTCCAATAGAAGTAATTTCAATATTGTCTCTACTCCCACCTTCCTGCAGCTCAGTCATTTCTTATTCTCAATTCTGGTGGAGCTCAGGGCAAGCTACTGCTGTTAAAGTTGAAGATCTGACCACTTTGCTCCCACCACGTTGTTATAACTGCAATCCATACTAGGTTTGCTGCATAACACCTTTAGTATGAATGGAGTTCAGCTCATATAACTGCAGCCATCTAAAAGTCAGGTGTTTGCTCTAAGCAACCTGTCAAAGCTCCCTCTGTTGTCCACAGAGAGAGAGAGAGGTGCTTTTCTAGATTTTCACCCCACCTATCCCAGATGCCTGTTTTAGGAGAGGAAAAATATCTCTCTCTCCCCTCCACCGCTCCATTGACTATAGAGGTAGCCTAGCCTAGATGATAAGCATAGATTCAAAGCCTAGGTTTCAGCAGCACAATGGGATAAACCCTGCTCCATCCTACCCTTCATAACATTAGTTACCATGTTACACTCCCTTGTCAGTTGTGAAAGTAAAGGATGTGTAGAAATTCCTTCATACATAGGTCCTACTGGTGAGGGGTTCAATTACCTCACCAGATTTTCAGCAAGCAAGGAAGCAACTGTTCCTAAAGGATGTTTCCCTCCTTTCCTACTCAATGACTATAAGTCATGGCAGAAGTAAAGACCTGAGGAAGTTGGGCAAGTTGCTGGTTCTGCAATGCTCAATAAATCTGAGCTGCACATTATGTTGATTTAAGTATCTTCCAGCAGTCAAAGCTCTCTGGATTTTCAAGAAATAGATTGTGCTGCACCAAGGTCTAGCTACACGTGCACTACCTACCAAGAGCAGAACTCCTCTTCACCTATAAATTTCAGTAGATTTAAGTTGTTCATGTTCCTGCCCAACTCTATAGTTATAGAAGTATCACTTTACTTTTTCTTGTATCCTGGAGCCAAAGAGTTCATTTTAGGTAATAAATCCTGCATAACAGTAGCATAATCCAAGGAAGCAGTAACTGCAATGATATAGAAAAGGTACTATTTTTCTCAGTCATGATTTAGGTCACAGCTTCATCAGATTGGTTATTGCTATAGCAACCACAGCTTTTGCTTTTGTACAGAGACTTCTAACAGTATTCCACAAGGTAAAAGAAACATTCTGAAACACAGGAGATAAACCAAAGACATAAAGGCATACAGCCCATCAAGGTAAAAAAAAAAACCAAAACCAATCTACTTTTTCCTTAAAGATTGAACTAACGCCTCGTTGCAAAAGAGAAAAAAATGGAAGTAATGAAAATAAATATAACAAGTGTTTCATGGTCGCTGGTAGAAATGAAACCGTGGTAAGGCTATTAGAGCTCAGAACACAAAGGGCTCTTTCCTCTGGTACAGAAGGTCACAGATTTAGCTCCTGCAAAGGGAAAATCCAAGCATACTTCATTTACTGAGCTACTACACTAGAATAAGCACCTTTAATTATTTTAGTCTCTCTCTCTGCTTTCCAGACAATGACAAAGCCTTGTGAAGGCAGGGTTTTTATTTATTACCTAGCTCCTGTAGGACGCTTTATTTAACTAGCCTTGCCAACACAATGATTTCCTTAGGAAACTTTGTCCCTCACCGCACATTACATCGTATTAATTTAAAGAAGCAGAGACAAAAATTAACTTTCTGCCCCTTTTTGCGACAAACCTGTTATGGGCCATTAAAAATATACCAATCGAACTTGTTAAATGTACTTTAAATCGGCTGGTTTAAATTGGCAAACCCCTGCCTATAACAAAAAAGTTTTTGAGTTGCCTTTTAGTTGGGCTAACATACGAAAAACAAGAGAGGACCTAATAACGGCTAGCAGTCAGCACTTACATAGCAGAGCACTTTTCATCTTCAGAGCGCTTTTCAGTATTAAGTAATTAAATTTAACCCATTCCTGGAAGGGGGACATTATGAATGTTTTATCGATCAGGTAAATGAGGGTAAAGGTTTGAATGGTTTAACCCCAAAAATCAGATAAAACAAGTGACAGCTAAGGCTCTGCACTTACTTGCAAGATGTTCTCAGTATCTCAGGTCTATCCCTTCCTAAGGTGGTAACTAGTGATAGACCCCAATGGCTCCCCTGGGCACTTAAAGAACAGGATCATACAAGTTTGTTAAAAATTGCTACCGAGAGGTTTTGTTTTGCAGACAATGAGGACCTAATCCAGCAAAGAAATCTGAGTACTGTATTTGGTTAATATTTATCTTGAAAAGCCTTAGCACTTGGCATAGTGCTGTCTGCAGCATACAACCCTAAAAAAGGACAGAAAGCATATTGCTTAGCAATGAATATCAATGGATGAGTCCTACTCCAATCATTTTATATAAAAATATATTTCTGCAAACACAGACTGAGGTTTGGGCTGAAATAATTGTTCCTCAGTATGCCATCGTATACAGCCATACTTTTGTTCTTTTGGCCAGCTGACATTTGTTCAGATTTCATAATATTTACTTACTCGTGTTTCCTCTTTTTGGCTGTATTTGCTAAACTATATAACTTTTTTTTTATTTAATCTGTAGAGGTAACTGTATGCATTGCTGCAAATTGATACATAATCTAAATGTACCCAGAGCTTTAAAATCTTCCAGCTGTTACCTCAACTAGATCAAAATTAAAATAATTATATTAAAATGTTTAAGTATTTTTCCAGTACAATAATTCTAAAGAAGTCCCCCAGGACTGTCCCAATTTGTTTTCTAAAACTATCACAAGCTCACGTTCGCATTACACTCAGAAACTAGACTGTTTGCTTTATTTAATACAATGTTGTCCGTCAGCCCACTTGTACTGCATCCAGTGTAATTACCTGCCTGCCTGACACAGATGCATCAACGTATATTTTCATTCTACATACCAGTCTCTGACTCCAGTGGTCAGACATCACCCTGATCCCACAGATTTAGACTGTTGTGAGAACTGCCATCAAACACAATTTCCATTTAATTAAAGGCAGTACAAACATTCCAGTCTCTATGGCTACATCTATCCTAGTACATAAAACGGGCCAGGGCCCGTTCTTTTCCCTGATGGCAAGTGGCAAGGCATGGCTTGTAACTGTATGGCTGCATCCTCCTTTTCCCATCCTGCCTACTGGGAACAGTCCCTGGCTAGTGCTGTTGCCTTCATTGTGTCTGGGCATCATGTGGAAGCATGATGGCATGGGTCAAAAATGTGCCAGGGAAGTTACTAATAATTAAACAGTATGGGCCACAGCAGGAAAGTGCTTGAATCCCTACACTGTTCCTGTTTAGTGTACTAGTACAGACACGGGCTATGGCTACATCTTAGTAAATCAAACAAACTGTAGTTCAGAGAGTGACTCTCATCCTCACACCAAAACCCTCTGGGTCCACCAGGAGGAAGGGTTCCTAACCCATGCTAATCGCTGGTCATTCCCAGACATCAGCTAACAGTGTGGAGGGCCAGCACCTGACCTTCACGGGCCGTGTTCAGCTTACCCCCACAGATGCAGCCTTTATGTCTTTTTAGCCCACAAAGCAACATGGCTGATTTCAAAATAATGAAAATTTTATCATGAGTTTAAGCCAGAATGAATGCACTTCAAGTAATAAGCACGTGTGTTGCCAAAGTTGTATTTAGGCCCCTTGGACAGCAGTCCAAGAGAAGAGAGGTGACAGATAGGACCCCACATTTTGGCTTGAGGAGTCTATATCATCCTCTGTGAGAAAACAGGTTTCCAAAATTCAGTAGTACCTGGGAGAGGATGCTAGAATAGCTTGGCTCAGCAAAAGAAAATCATATGGAAAGTTTGCAACACTGCACTGAAGTTTCCATCAGGGTGGAAATGAGGCCACAACCACTGGTAAGTGCCATTGAGGTAGTCCTGTAAATGCTGTTGAAATCAGCCTGCCCCAGGTGAACTTGTCATTTGTCCTTCTCTTCCCAAGGCAAAAGTCCATGACAGTAAAGACATCCTTATTTTAAAGCCTTCATTGCCATGCAGTGTCACTCTTTTACACCTTGCACTTACGCTAGAGACAATGGAGTCAACCTGGGATTTACCCCTCGTCAGACAGTAGGCGGGTAGAAGGATTCAGGATAAGATTCCCCAGCGCAGATGCTCAGTTGCTGGAGCGTAAGAGCTCCCTTCGTTCTGGCTGCAATGCTTTGCCAGTCCGGTGCTCTGCATTTGTGTCTGGTCTTTCAGCTCTCGACCTTTTTTTGTGCAAGTATCTGATTGCTGGTTGTACCTGTGTGGTGTTAGGTAGGATAGGGCTTTGTGAACACTGAACAACTGACGGAGGAAAGGCAAATTGAGAAATTACAGGCACAGCAGTAGAGGTTTTTCCCTCTGTCTTTTAAAAAAGAACTTCAAAGCTAACTTTAACAACTGAAATCACAGGCAATATGATTCAAAACTATTCTGGGCTTGTTAAACTATTTTTAAAAATGAAAAAGCTTTTATTAGCTTAACATACTATTCCAATCCACACGAGTAAAATGAAGCGTGTCTTCGTTATTCTGTCAAGATTATGCACATTTCCCTCCTGACTCACGACCACACTGATCATAATGGCTTTAATTGATATTCATGTGCATGCCATATTTACTTCTGCAGAGTTCCCGTGTAATTGAGCAATAGTTAATGGGCACTTAGGACTCTATTCACAAGAGATTACAAATGTGTGTGTATTGGGGAGCTTTTCCCTGTGGAGTTTCCATGTGTCTGGATAGGTGCATAATCAACGCGCCAGTCATCAGACAGAGCAGCTGACACTCGTGGCCCTGGCGAGGGCTTGAGCGAGACAAATTCTCAGCCCCTTCCCAATTTGGACTTGGGGGGGGGAAGACTGCGGCGGGGGGAGATGATTACAAGTCGGGGCTGTTCAGCAGAGCTGGAGACAGCATCCATAAAGATTCAGGATTTAGATGAATCGTGGCTCCAGCCTTCAATAAACCAGTGCTGTCTTCTTTCTCCCCCTGGGCAAACAAAACTCTCCTTAATTTTTTTTCTTAGGTAACCCCATAGCCTGTGGACCTTCCCCATGCTCCCATCAGTGGGGCATGTGGCATCCCTCACATCAGCCAAATGACCCGTTTCCCCCCATTTTCAGTCTTTAGACATAGCCAGGCATTCACAGATGTCCTTCCCCAAAAAGCATCAGAAAAATCGGAAGCACTGGGACCCAGCAGTGCTCCACTGTGTAACCTTTAAGATGTAGCAATAACACATTTAGATAGCAGACTTCACTGAGCGGAACCCCAAAGCACTTTACAAATTACAGAGAGGAATCACGTTAACTCCCTCCTGATAAGCTGTCATTCCCGGTCTGCAATGCAGCAGCTGGTTCACAGCCCACAGCAGCACTCTACAGCGGTGCTGGACAGGCAGCGGGGCTGGGTACAGCATCCAGTGGCACGGCAGCAGAAAATAAACCAGGCATGGTGTAACTCCTTGGATTGGACAGTGCTTTTTATGCATGCATTTGGGGAAGGCTTCAAAGGAGGTTGAGAGTGATGGGGTGGTGACTTCCCTGGGATTTGTGAGTTAATGGAGTGAGGGAGAGGAATGAATAAAGATGAGTTTGCTAACAACACTGCCACACCAGTGTGTTAAGTGGAAAGTAATATTATTTTTCATTTTCATTTTTTTTTATCTTCTTTTTCTGTGCTAACCAGTATTGTGCAGAGCTCATTCTGCTCTGGTTACTAGGATTAATAATATAAAACTCTTGAGGTGGTAAGAAAGGAATAGTTCTGTTATTTTTTTAAGTTCACTTGCAATATTGCGTATCAACGGCTACTGATTTTACTGTGTGCTTCCAGCCTCTTTCTCTCTTGCGGTGCTGCTCCTGAAGCTTAACACCATCACTCTGACCCTGAGACTTGCTCTTTCCTTGTGGAAGTCGAAAAATTAAAAATTAAAGGACAGGGGAAAAAGAAAAGCAAGTCTCCAAAGTGAAGGAAGACAAGCTGGAAACTCCACGTTACTGGCTTGTGAAATGGACCCCGACAAGAGCTGTATGAAAGTGCCACAAATGGCAGTTCTGGAGGACGCACGTAGCAGTCTCTCAGTTCATAGTCCCTGTCATATTTTCATTAGGTTTGAAAACTGCCACCCTTATGTATTTTTATTCTTTTACAAAACACACCTGGGTCATTCCTAGTCCAACACAAAAGAATCATAGAATCACAGAATCATAGAATCATAGAATCACAGAATCACAGAATGGTTTGGGTTGGAAGGGACCTTAAAGATCATCTGGTTCCAGCCCCCCCTGCCATAGGCAGGGACACATTCCACTAGACCAGGTTGCTCAAAGCCCCATCCAACCTGGCCTTGGACACTGCCAGGGATGGGGCATCCACAGCTTCTCTGGGCAGAAGGGTAATACTGTCTGACAATATGAATTGTGCTTGTCTGAAGAACTGGTTATGCTTTGTCACAGAAACGTGTGTTCGACATGGAGTCTAGAAGCTGTGTCTGGAGACAACTGCTGTGTCAGCATGCAGCTGGGCTGCCCACAATATAACTTCCCTCAGCAAAGGTGTCCCATCAAGGGAGGGAGCTCAGAGTTTCTGGGGATAGTACAAATTTCTGCATATTTCAGAAAAATTACTGTTGTCATTGGTCTGGTAACAATGAAGCCGCCTTCCTCCCTAGAAAAAGGTAGAAAAAAGTTATCCTGAGGTTTCAGCATTGCATGGAATTGGTATGAAAGAAAGGTCTAGTGTGATGGGTGGGGAGAAGTGTAAAAACAGTCAGAGTTAAAATACAAGATAGTTTACATTGGGTATTTTTTACACATGGATTTTCCTGATGTAGGTCTGCAGTTATCACATTGCATTCATGTGACGATCATCTTCAGGTGGAACAGCTCCAGCAGGCAAGAATGAATATGGGAATCCTTTCTTATGCTTGCCACATTAGAAATAAGTCTCTATTGTTGAAAAGAACAATAACAGCATTTCTTCCTAGTCCAGGTAGTGTTGTCTTTATCACATCCATCATGATGCTAAATGACCAATGTTTCATAGAACATGAAGGTTTGATTGAAAATGAAACCACTGACTCTGCATATCAAAATCTTGGCTGGATGAGATATTGTTACAGCACAGAAGCATTTAGGATTCGTCCAACAAAGACTGGCAGTGTTGTTTACTTCACCCTGAGACTGGCAATCTCAGTTTCAATGTAGGCTGTGGTGCAATGTCTTTCTCTGCATTAGATTATTTCTACCTTCACTTCCCATTTGAATGCTCCATCCTCTGAGGCAGAAAGGATTCAAGGATGGGATTTTCTCTATCCAACCTTTTGGAAAACTTCCTGTGGAAGACTGAACTACTCACTGGGTATCATGGATTCACTGGGATTTATAACCATCCATTTATGAATTAGATGTGACACCACTCAGGAATACAATACCTACAGTCCATCACGGATGTATCCAAAAGTCCGGTGGTTACACTGTGCTGAATTACATAGTTAGTTCATTATTATCTGCAGTAGAGGATTTGCTTCCATTATAGAATTATCTCCCGGGATGGTAAATGCCAGTTTCTGACCTTATCAAGCAAAATTGTACATCTGTTCCAGATCCAGCCCAAATGGGCAGAGACATTGTGCTGTACAATGTTGGTAATGATTAGTATGGAAAAGGCATTCGTGGGTTAGATGATGACCTTTAGTAGTGATGAAATTGAAGTGTTGAAGGCACATCTTACCAATACAAACTAGTCACATCACTTGTCAGAGCTGCTCCTGAATGTATAGGAATAGCTTATTTTAGAGGCCCGGATGTTTTGGAGGCTCTCATGGGGATGCGGTTTTCCGCTCAGCATGATGAGCAGCAGTAGTTTCTAGGAATCAGCTCAGCTCCAGTGAAACAAACCAAAGTCTTTCTGTTGACATGCCGTCACCAGCACTTGCCTGAATCTCAGCTTTTCCCTCAAAAAACCATCAGCTTTCCTTTGGAGCACCTACATTTTTTACTGAGCCATACATACAGTTTGGGCAATAATTCTAAAATGAAATGTTTCACAATGACATATTTGACTTTTTTTCTTGATAAGAGAAAAATTGGTTTGATTCTTATTTTGCTCTGGCATTATATTGAAATACTGTTCAGTGCAATGTGTATACAGTTATCAGATTTTACATGTGCTAGTCTCTTTGACATGGTCAAAAATTATTTCATTCCTCCAAATGAAGCAAGCTTTGGGAATTATTTTCCATTAAATATTTCAAATTTGTATATGGGGCTCCATAACCAAAACATATTTTAAAATCTTTTAACCGAAGCAAAATTGAAAATGTTAAAATTTCTGAGAAAGGTAGAATTTTATTTTTTGATAAACTTTAATTATATGTACCAGAAGTTTTCCATGCTTCCAAACTCAGTCACTTACTACAATGAGAGATGTGAAAAGTTTTTCCATATCAAAAGCCTGCCTCAGGTTGAAATCCTTTCTAAAGTTTGAACAACACCAAAAAAATTGTCATTGCTTTTCAAGACTGAGAGAAGAAAAACTTATAAATTATTCTTTCCACTTTACAAAGAAAATATCTGTAGACATTTTGCTGAGAAGATCTCACATTTCCATGTCTCGATTGAGGCTTTTAAAACTGTAAAAAGAGATTGATTTATGGGAAAGTCCTGTACATTTGTGAAAATGCTCCAACCAATGAAGATGAAGGACTCTGGGCAAGGAAAAATTAAAGTTTGGATGTGTTCAGTGGACACTCGTTAAACTTTGGCAGCTGAATTTGCCAAAGCTCCTGCCTGCCTTACTGAGCAGTGAGCAGATGCCAACCCAAATCAAAACCTCTCTCACAAACCAGCGATAAAATTTTGGATGCATGTCAGAATATGGCCAATGTTTTCTATTTTCAGTGGCAATGCTAACAGGTCATCCCATATCCCAACTTATCTTGGTCAACCCTCCATGCTGCATCACACCCCTGCCATGCCTCTGCAGCCAGGAATAGCAATACCATGACAAAAATGAATCCCATTAGAGCTATCTCACAGTGTTCCTGATCGTGTGGGAAAGAGAAAAAAAATTCAGCCTCTGGTTCCCCTCTCCCACACACATGTACAAATCTTCAGAAAGGATTAGCCGCAGGTTAGGTGGTGAATTGAACTATCTCTTTTTCTCCCCTGTACTGCCACTCACTAAACCAAAATTCTTGCATTTAATTCAGTACACTTCTGCAGAAGTTCCTTATGGAGTGTTACGCTCATCATATTAAAGTTTAATGACAGAAGTTGTGATTCAACAGTATCCTGAAGCTTTTGTGTAATTCTGCATGCAGGGCTTAATGGAGCTGTTCCACAGAAGCAGCCAATTGAACTACTCAGCTGCAGGGAGCTTTCAGAACGTTAGAGAGGCACTGGAGAGCATTATCCCGAAAAACAGGGCATATGACCCATTAACTGTACAGCCAGCTAGGTGTGTTTGGCGATCTGCTCCACAGAAAGGGTGTTAATATCAGTTTGTTGCATCCTTAAAAGGAATAGAAGGAAAACGTCCTGGTTTGAAAGCACTTGTGTGCCCTGAACACTGACTATACCATACAAAGATGCTAAACTATCCTTCCTCAAGGAAGGTTGTTAAAATTGTAAACTGGGAGCTTATGACTTATATGACCACAGGGTGTTACAACTTAGCACCATATAAAGTCACGTAGGGTTGAATGGCGTTCCTGGGCAACCCCAACCTGTTTAGAATATAATTACAAAGCTTAAGGAGTTGAATGAGTTGCGTAAGTTTGCATATAGATAGCATCTAAAGCACTTTTCCTATAGTGCTACCTACACATCTATAAATATTTATAGATACATATAATGCAACTAACAATAAAAAATGCATCTAATGGTCTTTCTTTGTGTAAGTGTATATAAACATGCACAAAGAAAGAGTGAATATATGTATATATGTGGTATTTTTTCATTTTGTTTTAGAACAACTTTTTGTTAATGTGTTTGAACAGTCCCTGGGAGTCTTTAGGTTTGAGACAAGTGGATTGTGTGACAATAACAAACATTAAACTACTGTTATTTAACAAAGTTGGTTAAAAGTAATTCCAAAGCCATCATATTTCTAATTAAGTTTGAAAGTGATGCATAACAAAAGGACTCGGAGAAACTTTAATTTCATATTCCAAACTAGTTAGTCCTATTTGTTTGCTTTGAATCACTCATTTCAATAAGGTGAAAACTTGTGTTAATCCTCCATTCATCAGTTGCCTGGGTGCGTGTGAAATGAGTCATGTGGACAAAATAAACCACTGCTAGCCGCAATATTCTATTGTCCTTTAAGCTTCTTCAAGGGGCCTCTTCACAGGTACCAAAAAGCCACTCTAGACACTTCACATATTTTTGAAGATCTTCCCTTTTTTCACATTGCACATTACTCACTCATTGAAGAATAGCAGAAAACAGTCATAAAATGAAGGAAAAGCTGAAGTAGGCCAAACTCATTTTCTACACAGAGAGAGATAATTGGCACTGCAGTAATTTTGGAGAACTGAATTAAATGAATAAATTGTGACATGGGAAAAACTGAAAAGGACAACAGTTTCCTGGCTTGCACATAATAGTTACTTTGGACAGCATTTTTCTTGGAGACCAATTGATAAAACAGGACAAAAATGTTTTTCCCATTAATTGCTTTCAAACATTGTCCTGCTAAATGCCCAATTAAAAGGTAGAAGTGTGAGCTTCTTTTTTGCTTATAATGACCACATATTGGGGGGAAAAAATCAGTAGCAACGTCCTAGCATTTTCTTTTGTGGATGTGGAATAAAAAGATCAATGGAAAAAGGTTCTTAGCTTACATTAAACTAAAACAGCAGCCTCAAAGCCTGCAGACCAGCATGGGGGTGAGGATGGGGTGGCGGATAGTGGGACACATACAGTGTCACTGCACTATGCTGGAACTATCATTTACACTTAACTTACATTTAAACTTAATTTCATAAGTTGGTAAAATACATAAACATAAGTTCATAAATTGCCAACTGATGCTTCAAATGGATTATAAATGGGGTTATTTCATGTCCAAGAAAGAAACAGTTATGTATAAAAACCTTATACCAAAGTTTTCCCTCATTTGATTTTTAAAAAACACTTGCTGTAAAGACATGGTTCTCTCACAATTAAAAAAAATTCTAATGGGTCAAACGGACAAAAGGCACTGGAGTCAAAGTTATTTCTGAGATAACTCCACTGAATTAAACGGGGGTTAATTCATCACCTTCTTATTAATTATATTACTTGAGCTCTTAAAGAGCTGTTGCTGCCAGTCAATACTATAAACATTCATTACTTTGTGCAATGCTATTTTTAGCGGCAGATTCACTGGCAGGAGGAAAATCTCTTCTAGATGGCACCAACCTAAATCTAGCAAAATCATTTTGAAAGGAACATCTTGATAACAAAGCAGCTTTTATCTGTCCATACATCTTACCGGTACATCAGTAATGCCTATATGTTTCATAGGGCTTTACAATTTCTTGCAGACCGTCATACACACTCATCACTTGCCTTAAATTGAAAACACGTTAAAGATGAAACAGTCGTATAGATTAGCTACAAAACAGCCTTGCACCAACTAGTAATACATAGGGAATCAGTAATGTGTTCCTCTGTTTGGCTGAATTTAGTGACAAATCCTGCCTCATATGGAAACAATCTCCGATTTTTGGGTTGCTGGGAGCTCTCTAGAAGATACAACAAGCGGTGCTCCAAAATGAAGCATTGCTGCTGGGCAGGGACCTCATTTGCTCCCAGCTGTGTACAGGCTCTACCCAGAGCTGTCTCTGGACTACACCACAGATAAACCATTGGTGGTGTGCATCTAAATCCACTTATGATCTTGCAGGGAAGGTTAGAAGATAGGTGAAGTGGAAGGCCAGTCCCCTCCTGCCAAAGGGAAGTAAGGGGTAAGAAGTCAAATGATAAGAGCTCCACATTTTATAAAACTGATTAACAGTTTAAAATCTCAAAGTCCAACTGAAGGAAAGGATGGTGAGAGAAACACGTTCTCCTGGATATTGCATGAGGCTGCTGTATTCCCGCCAGAGATCTCCTTTGCATGTGCTGTGCCTGGATGGATCAGCCATGCAGCCCCAGTGCCAGCATATCAAAGATGCATCTGTGGCCCTTTTACAGCCATCCCTAGGCCAAAAGTGAAAGCTTCTGAAGATATCCAGATTATAGCGATTCTTACGTGTTTTTCTCAGCACTCTATGCGAAATTTTCTGCCTTTGTCACAGAAAAGAGACTGGTCCCTCTGGGGCAGTAGATTTCTTCATCGTCATTGCCTGAGGCACTGATTAAGTGAAGTGCTTAAGCACCTGAGTGACTCTAAGCACATGAGCCATTGCACTGAGTCAGTTAAAGTTAGTGAAGTGCAGAAAAAGACCTTGCTAAGGGAAATTTGCTGTGCAGGGCTATCTATTAACAGGAACACAAGGCAAAAAATACAGCAGGGCTCGTCTACACTTTTTTGCACTATTTGCTGGGATTTAAACAGCTTTGTGAAACAGACCCTGATCACAAAATTTAAACTATTAGTTGAGTTTTACAGAATAATTCTCTTTTGATTTAAGACATCATGATTTATATTAATCCATGTTTTGCGTCCATAAAGTTCCATATTTTAATTTCAAAAGTGAAACATCATTCTCATGCACAAGGGAGAACACAAATATGATTGTTAAATGTTGTAAAAAGAAGTAGGCCAAAAGAAATCTGGGTGAAGAGTTTTTAAAATTTACATACAGTTTATGTGTTACCTTGCCATACAGCATAGCTTGTTTGGAACAGAGTGAGAAAGGTATCACAACAAAATGCCACAGCAGTTCTGTCCTGCAGCAACCATCGTTACCTGCAAATGAAATGGTCATTTCATTAAAGCAACTAATTTTCTTTAAAAAGATCCCATTAAAGAACATTACCTGAATCTTCAAGAGCTACTTAGGGTGCTGTCTGTGCTGGAGGTAAAACTCTGCTTTGCCTCCCCTCCTTACTCCTCTGAATGAATGGCAAAGCCTCTCCTTGTTGCCACAAGAGAAGGATTTCACACTGAAGTTGTTACCCTAAATGACTTGAGCTGGGACAAATTGGAGCCGTGATGGTGTGCCAGTGCTGTGCCTCTGTGTAGAGTCTTGCCCTGCACCTGTCTACCTGCAGAGCAGGTTTGGGCAGCGTTAAGGACTGTGACCACCTCAGGGCAAAGACCGTCTCTTTCCATGATTTGGAAATTGTTTGCCAAATCAGAGGGACTGATCTAGGCCAAATCTGTGGTTAGTAATGGAAGAAATGGAAGAAGGTGGGCAGTTTCCACTGGGGTCCCACTACTTTGCCATAGTCTCCAAAATCCTGTTCCTCCACGCACTGCTCATCACAACCCTGCTACGCCTCCGCGTTTGAGTCTCTGCAGCTGCACTCTAGTCCGGTGGGATATTACCGCTCCAGGAGTCAATACCCAATAGCAACTCTGGGATTACCTGGTTTCCCAAGGTGTCCTGATCCCACAGGGAAGCAGCTCTGCTCCAGCCTGACTGAAATGGATGGTGGACAGCCTAATGGTGATAAGATATCAAGGACTTCACTGAAGAACCCCTTAAAATAAACTTCCATGCCTTTTAAAAGCATTTACATCCTCTGTGTTGCACGTGCTGGTTTGCCTTCCCTTGTACCTCCTACCCCACAGTGACTGGATAACTTGGAATATCTTTGGGTGACTTCTTGAAAAGACAAGGAAAATCCAACAGCTGTCTCCTAGAGCTGCTGCCAGGGTGGCCTGAGGGATACTCACATCGTGAATTCCTCTGAGGTGACACTGAAAGAGGACAAGGAGGGCCCTGAACATGTCACTTCAAAAAGCTGGTCCCTGGGACTGGTGGTTGGAAGGGACTTTAAGAAAGGTGCTGGGGAAAGGAGACCTTCCGCCTGGCACATCTCACAGCAGCTCTGTGCAGCTGCCTTTCCCAAAGGTCTTTTTTTTCTCCATCATAGCTTGCGATCACTGCTTGTAACAGGTTTGATGATTATTTACCACCTCATTTAAGAATTAGCTGGTGCATGACCTTTTGATCAACAGGTAAGAACTCATACATGTTGTCACTCTATAGATTCATCTAAACATTACAAGATCGTGTTACTTTATTACAAGATTGTGTGTTATGTTACACCATACAGAGAGCTAAAAATTCCTCTGTTCTCTGACTTGAGCTTCCCCTGCTTTTGTGTTCATGACTGCACTCTTACTCTTCTTTCAGCATCTGTGCATCCAGAATTTTCTGTTGATTGTCAACTCTTCACTGCCTGGTACTACTCAGATTCTTCTATCACCTTGAAAATATGACTTTTTTTTTCCCTTAGAGTTTCATTCTTCCAAGAAAGGTCCTAAGCCCAAATATACAGTCAAGCTATCATTTCCTTCATGTCAAGCCTGTATAAAATGATATAGTGCTATAGACATGAGTGGAGCTACTCTGAGAGGTACGTGCTAGAGATTTGGTTCTGATATTCTTACTGGGAATGTTGATATTTCTACCAAAAAAATCCAGGTCATTTTTACTGCTTGTTTCTTGCATGGGATGATCTGCATTAAAAAGTAATGTGCATTTTCTATTTTTGAAACACCGTAATGATACTAATTTTAAATTTTTTAATATACAGTTTCCAACAACTGCGCTTTGCATGCTTTGCCCTCAACCATATATGAACACATTTTGAAGGCTGTAGATGAGTGGATATCTCTTTTAAGTAAAAATCTATTAAGCATAAAATGAGTAAAAGTCCTGTTACAACTTATCATCAAGGTCTTCTGTGTCATCAGATCCATTACATATTAATGATTCCTCCAGATAGAACTGAAGAAGGCTGAATTTACATGTACATTGTATATCAATAATAATCAGAGTAGATACTAAAATTATTGCATGTCCTTAACAGTATCCTGCTGGATATTATAGCTTCTATGGGAATATAAAACAGATAATTTGTGTCCCCCAAGCAATTTATACAATATGATTTTTTTTATGTCCCTGCTACTTTAAATGGAATTAGTGAGGGCAGTATGTTATCCTCAGTCTCTATCCATCAGAAGTTACGTTAAAATTGATTAAAGCATTACTTATCTTAAGTACTGTTGACCTATTTTCTTTCAAACCTGTCACACATACATATAAGATTAAGTATACAGTAGGAACCGTGCAAAGATATGTGATGAAAATTTGGACTTCAGAACAAAACGTAGCAGCTGGTTGTTTCCAGAATAGTAACTTTCTGAATGTTCAGGAGCTGTTCATAGGATGCAGTTTTAACATGAGCCTGCATAGCGGAGGTTTTCTTAGGGATTCATATTTCTATTTCCATCCTCCATATTCTTCTTTTCCTCATTCTCCTGGTTTCTGTGCTCTTCTGTTTCCTGCCATCTCTCTTTGTGACTACAAGCCATAACTCTACCTTCGTTTTTTTAATGGATGCATGAAGAAACCCTCCTTCTCACATCTCTTTCAAAATGAAGCAGGGTTCATAACCACAGTAGGCTGCCAAAATGAAGGAACAACATAACCGAACCCGACCATAAATATTTTTTCATTTGTCCATTGATCCATCCATTGCCTGTTCACACCTGCTCGTAGACACCAGGTAATTCCTGAATGGACAGAAAGCATAACCTGCCATTCTTTTATTTCAAGGCAGGGTCCTGAAAGTGCTCCAGAAACACAGACATTTATGAAAATCTTGCTGTCGGCAGCTAACATTTTACAAGGGGGCACTCAAAAATTAAAAAAAAATTGGAGAAGATAGGAGATTTAAAAATATTTTTCAGTGTAGTCTACCCTTACAATCCTGAAGTTAGTTAGGTTTTTTAATATTTCATAGGCTGTTGATTCCCATATAACCCAAATTTCTGTGCTGTTTCTGACAGAATGATACATAATGTTGAGGCCTGGGTGCTGGGCAGGGATCAGCCCTCACACACAGTGATTCATGGAGCTTGCAAGTTAGCACAGTACCTGCATACATGCATGGCATCATGATGGAAGACTGTGTTGCTTCCAACCACTTGAGCTTTCAGAGGAGATGTAAATACAATTTGGGTTAAATTCAGAAAATCTGAGGAGAACTTTTCCCTGAGGAATGCTTTAAAAATAGTGGGTTTGTCTTATCCCTTGTGATCCTCGTGATCATCTCTGCTGTGATTCACTGGGCCCTTCTTAGAAATAATCTGATGTCCTGCACAGATTAGCTTTCAAAACCAAGGCCTAATTTTGGTATGTGAAGCATGCTTAAGTAAAAGGTGATTATTCCCCTCAGTTTTGTACTGGTGAGGCTGCACCTGGAAAGCTGTGTCTAGTTTGAGACCCCGCAGTACAAGTGGGATGTTGGCAAACTGGAGTGAGGATCATCAAAATGGGTGGGAAGCTGAGGCACTTTATGGACAGGAGAGACTGAAGCTTGTTTAGCCTGGAAAAGAGAAAGCTAAGAGGAAAACTAATTGTTAGCTTCAATTACCTAATGAGGGGTTATGGAGAAGATGGACCCAAACTCTTTTCAGAGTTACACAGCAAAATAAGAATGTGTAAAAACTACAATGTGCAGCAAGAGAAACGTTGCATGAACATGGGGAACACGCTGCCCAGAAAGGCTTTTGGATCTCCATCTTTGAACATTAAACTTGTTCAGAGATGTTCCTGAGCAACCTGCTCTGATTACAGCCTTGCTGTGAGAGGGACATTAGACAAGATGACCTGCAGGGTCCTTTTCAGCCTAGATTAATCCATCCTATTTCTGCTGGAATTCCTGTGGGGTTGTGTAGGCTTTGGTAATAAAACCTGGAGAATGATATTTAGATTGTATCCATTGCTCTCCTCAAATATTCAGCACAACCTTGTCCTTACTATATAGACTACTTTTTCTGGGGTTTATGCATACTTGCATTCAGAAACTCATTTTCTGGGTGCTGAAGTTCAGGTCAGTTCTCAGAATCTGTTAAACTCCTGCCAGCTTTGTGGACTACAGATGAAGATGTATATTTTCCACATTTCTGAAAAGTCAAGATGCTTCAGTGAGGCATCTCTTGTAAGAAGCATCAAAAAATCAGTAGTTACAATAGAAAATTGTGGTTATATCTTTGCCTCACAAATTGCTTAGGATGTCTGAGGACATGCCCCCATAGATTTGTAAAATACTAGGGATCCTTGGAGAAAGGCGTGAGTGAATTTCAGTAGTACCATTTTTCTTTTATTTCCCATTCTCCTACATGTGCGAAGAGACAATGTCTTCTCAGCTTCTCTGTGTCTTATCAGCATAAGGTAGTTCACTAGATTTCATAAATTACACTCTCTGTCTTCTTAGACATAATCTATCAAAACACAAAATAAAATTACCTGGACAATGAACACCTTTTGGTGAGACTGAAAATGTTGTTCACAGGGCAATTCAGTCCTGCATGTGAAAACAGAGATCCCAGACCTGTCCCACCACGTCCAGAGACTGCCACATCCTCTTTTAGATGTTCAACCTATCAGCCAGGTCAGAAATAAACCCTGGCTTACTTGCCAGCAGAAAAGTAAGTTAGCAAAACTCCCTTAAAATAAACTATTAACTTCTGCATGGTCTTTTTGACGGTAACTGCTAGCAACAGGAAGATGATTGTCGGCCTCTTCTGTCAGTAGGTAAGAGGGGTTTAAAAGCAAAATACTGATAAGTTTATGCCTTGCCAGTGCATCCATGAAAGAAGTGGAACAGAACAACGCCTGATCCTCGTGAGTGTGAAAACAGGCTTAAACTTAATATTTTGTAGGCAGAATCCTCGTGAATGCTACAGCTAGCAATCCTGAAAAATATCTTACAGTACGGTACCAGGCACCTTAAAATGAAATTACTTTTAATTATTAATTTGCCTTAGTTCTATTTATAGAAATTAATCAAAACATTTAAACTGAATTTTTAAAATCAATTGAAACTTTTCATTCTGCTTCAGAACTGATCAGTATTTTCCCCTGACCGTCTCAAATTTTCCAACACCCAGATTAGTCTACGTATGGTGAAGTTCTCATACCAGCTCAGTGAGTCCTTCCTAGTGGCTATACCAAATCAGCCTAACACCATCAAAGGGCAACAGTCACAAAGCTGTATGCTAAATATTCTTATACATTTTTGGTGAAACACTTTGGAAAGGTATCTTGGAAGGGAGTTTACGTAACAGACATTTTAGTGAAACATGGTGCATTGTTCTCTCAATATCTCAACTGCGTAAAGACAAATCTTAAAAACATGGATGTAGATATTGGCAGTGTCTTCCAAATCAGTCTCAAAATTTCTAATACTGCCCACAAAATTCTTCCATATATATGTACTTCAACTTCTGTATTTACTTGCCATAGCCCAGTTTTGATGGCCTGCAGACCACACTGTGTATGTTTTACCTCGAGTACATGAAAAAAAATCCAAACTACTAGAATGAATTATTTCCCAGTGAGACAGTAATGTAAAATCAAATACAATTTCTCTTATACTGCAAGGACATATACATATTTCTCTTTCTCTCTTGCTTTCTTCAACTGTCAATTCAATGAGACTTTGTTGGTTTGACAGGCTACCCAAGCATTGCCAAGCATGCAAGAAAGTCTGCCTGGGTACCTGGCAGACGTGATCATGTGTAGGTTTTTTAGAGCAGGTTGGACAAACATCTGTCAGGAATGACGCAGGTAGACGTGATCCTGCCTTAGGGCAGGGAGCTGGACTAAATTACCTTCTGTGGTCCCTTTCAGCCTCTTATTTAATGATTTCAGTGCCTTGGGGTAAGGTGACACATTGGGTCTGATCTTTTTGCCTGGAATGGCCAAAAAATGTTACATCGGTTACATGTGGCTACATAACATCATACCTTTCTGGCCACCACTTCTTCATTCCTCTGTATTTCTTTTATCTAGGGGCTATACACAAGCTCACACATTTCCTCAGACTTTTTATTAAATTATTATTATTAAACCATTCAAACTGAAAGCATAATGAAACAATATGAATATTAGGGGCTGAAAATAACCTTTGGCATTCCACCCATTTTACAGTCTGTACTTTCCCTACTGGAGTTTGCTGGCAGGAAGACTATTCGCATTTAGGATTTTGACACATTTTGCAATCTGCAGTGTCATGTAGGTGTTGCAGCGTTTGTGAAGTTTTCTGGCTGGTTCTTACAGTTTGTTTTGCAGAGCCAGAGGTTTGTGTTCTGAAATACTGGGAGACAGAAGACTGCAATTGGGTGAAGGTAACATATTTGTCAAGGGGACTCTGTAAATGCTGCTTCTGCCCTCTTTTGGAAGAATTCATGCATCTCTCATGTCTGGAGTGCTTTAGGTGCTCAGCGCTTGGAGCAGAACCCCAGGTTTGACACTGCGGGAGCACCTCTCTCCCCCCTCTTTATGGTCCCCAGCACTGTTATCACTGACTTCAGGGACTGCAGTAGGTTTCACTTACACTGGTTTTCTTATTGAGTTCAGCTACTGCTAACTCAGAATTGCCATGGAATGTCACGACTTCACACAGGGCCACACTGCAAGCAGGCAAAAGAAAAAATAATAAAATAAAATAAAATAAAATAAAATAAAATAAAATAAAATAAAATAAAATAAAATAAAATAAAATAAAAAACATTTTATACAGCAGCTAATGTATATCCTGTTTATTTCAGTTTGTGAAGTACCTGTTCATGGTCCTATCAGCAAGAAGGAACCTGCATCACACCATTTTCTGACGAGTGTTTTCTCTCTTAACTGGTCTGCAGTCTGTTCGCCTTCAAGCACATGGTTATGAATATTCAGTTCTCACATATAGTGCCTGGTATCTGGGCACTCATTCTGGGACTGGATTATTCTGCCGTCTCCCTTTTCCTTTAAAATAATTACTGTCCTAGTAGAAAAAAGAAATTAAAGAAATTTACCATTCAAACTCATACAAACATTGCACTACAATCAACTGCTTCAGATTAAAGTCATAAAAGCCTACCTTTACATCCTGTCCTGAAGGGAAATATATGTTTCCTGTTTAAGAAACAAATAAATGTAGATTCATTTGCACAAGAAAGTGGTTTTATTCTGTTCTTTAAGTCTTGATCCAACTCCTGATTAAGTACGTAATTGTCATTGAGTTCAACTATCCTTGGCTTCAGAGAATAGCCATTTTTTTAATGTGTGTATTTATTTCTGTACTTGAGTCTTGAAATATGTCCAGTTCATGTCTGGTAAATGCTAAAACAGAAATATAGCAGGACAAGAGGACAGACTCTAAATGTAACATAGCTGCCAATTGCAATAGTTCAATTACTGTCTGTGCAGAACAGTTATTGTACATTTATTCCTCTCCGTTTCCCTTTATTTTGTTTCTTGATCACTGGAGAACTCACATCTATTTCTGCTTTGATATTTGTAAGTGTTTGCAAAGTACTTTTTGAGAACAATTTAAAGCCTACAAGTTCTCTCTCACTTGCTCCCTGTAAGCATTCACCAGACACCCTCCAGGCTGAATTGGATCGGTAATCTAAGACATGTAGAATTATTTCTGCTCCCTGGCAAGACAATTTCCATTATTTAAAAAGAGGTAATAAAAAATGATTATCAAGTGACATGCTTTGCCTACCACTTGTAAATATTCATTCCTGGCTCGTATCCATGAATCTTACAGAATACACAGTGATTTCATGATCATGTGAGCAACCATCTGAAGATTCTCTAATACCCTGGATCGCAAGGAGCAGAGGAGTGAAGTGATTATATTTATGTGCTTTTTTTTTTTCCCTTCGTCAACAAGCTCAGCTTTTTAAAGTGTGATAAAAAGATACACAGATGCTCTGTATGCTTATTTTTTTTATTCCCTCACATTCTAAAGAGCTCACTGGAAAGGCACCTGCATAAAACAATATCACAAAGAATGGTCAATAACGACTGAAAATAGTGTTAGTACAGGTGTTGTATGAATATCTTTGATCTTGAAAGCTCTGCTTCTTTTAAAAGCTTTAGGAAGAATGAATGTGTTTAAGTCAAAGAAAGAGCCTATGAGTATTGTTTTCTAAAGTAGACAGGAAGAAAAATCACTGACTTTACTCAAATACCTGCTACACTACAGCAAGAATAAAGGCTGAAAAGAAGCTAGGGCTTTTTATATATATAAAGAAATATGAGTGGATTAATTCAGCTAGCACTGCCTCACCAATGGCAAAAAGTGTCATACATTATTCATAACCCTCTGATGAGCTACTTCTAGGCAGCCTCAGAAATGTAATTTCTAGCATAAACCTGATATAGACACCCTTCTCTAGGTTCATATCTGTTGATTTTCTAGTAGTTTGCATAGTAGGATAGCAAATATGATTGCACCCTGAAATGCTGACTCTGTTCCTGAGGTTGTAGTGAGATCTGCAGAGGATCTGTACATTTGCAAAGATCCCTGGGCTCATGTGGAGTCCTCATGGAGGCTGTGCCATAGCCAGGAGCTACGTGTGTTCATTGCCTGGAAGCAGCAAGACGATACAGGTGTGAAAATACCTGCCTGGCTTGTAACAAAAGTCATGCCATGACTTAAGAGCACATAGCCCCAAACATTAGAAGGCTAGATGATCCAAGCTGTAGGTCTCTGTCCAGGAGGAGTCATATTTTCTAAAAGCTGAGCCCTTGGTAGGTGCCTGAAGTCAGGCATTCAAATACTGAGGGAAATCCAGTTGCCTGTTTCCCCATTTTGAGGTAATAACGTGGTGTTTAGTGCATTATTTTAGCTGGTAACTCAGCCATAAGAACATGGTGCAACCACTCAGGGCACAAGTACAGCAGTGCAGCACAGGGGGTTTATTCGCTTGTATCCTGTTTGTTTTCAAACCCACACAACCACCTTTCTTCAATTAGTTCACCCTTATGAGCACAGTAAAATATCAGAAGTTAAAAGAGACAAAGAGTGTAGCCAGTTCAGGGTTAGACCCTAGGGGCTCAGCAATAACCTGTAGCTCCACAACATGTCATGTCTGAAGGTTCATTTGAAGACGGAAGTTACTATCTCCCTTGAAGAATGAACTCAGCTTAATTCTTACATCTCTTAACAGCAGCCTTGGCCAGAGAATAAAGGCAGAGGCCTTCTCCTGAGCTATTTGATCCTTGATTTTAGTAGCTGGGATCAGAGACCAAACCCAAACCTCAGACCAGTGAGCTGAGAAGGTCTTTTATTCACTTTGGTCAGACAAGGGCACAATCTAATTCCCAAACCACAGAGGAGTTAAAAATAAAAGGCAGATATAATGGCTAGCTTTCCTGAGTCTTTCCTGTAGTCAAACACTAGATAAAGACCTCATGCATAAAGTTGATGTTAAAAATTTTTATATTGGTACTTCTTGAGAAGGCATAATAAAAAATAAACAAGTAAGTGACATTTGTTGAAGTCCAGCCCAAGTTAGGAATGATGGTCAGAGTTTCAGAAGAGAGGCAACATTATCAACCAGGAATAATGTTTATTGGAAAAAAATAAACAGAGTGATTTGGTTCACTGCCATAACGGAGCAGTGGAGTGCGCAGAATGTCCCTGTGCTGAGATCTGCCAGCAAACTACAGAGCGATGTTAGCAGGAAACGCAACCAGCCTGGGATCCAGCTTCTCGGCTGACGTTAGCCACTACTGAAGCAGTTTGGCTCCCCAGGGAAAGAGAGGAGGTGGGTGTTGAAGCACATCAGCAGGGAGTCAGCAGCTTGTGGAGCTGGCTGCTAAAGACCCCCTTTTAGCAAGCCAACTGTACGGTGACAATTTCATTTAAATGAATTTATTGTTATGATTTTGTTAGTATTTCTGCTAAGGGGTGAAGTTACAGCGTCAATAAAGCTTAGAACAAAGATCTACATTTTTAACAGAGACAATAACACAAAAGAAGAAAAGGAAGGACTTTGTATCTCTAACATTTGTTTCAGAAGGAAAGGCGGGTTGGAAAACAAGAAATCAACTAGTTAAGATTTAATATTAACTAGAACTTTCATCTAATTGTTTTTGTTGCCTTCAGAGCTGGCATTTAAAATCTGCACTCCTCACTATAGTTCAAGGAACTCTGCCGTAAGTTTCCCTTAGAAGAGACGCTGCTTTTTAGGATCCCAATAGTAACCCTGCTCCATTGTCACGCTAATCCCCAACAATGAGATCCTCAGCCTCAATAGCAGGAGAAAGGTTTTACAATACCAAATTTTCACAAAACCCAAGTGGCTAAAAGCTACTGTAGCTCCACATTCCCTGAGGTGTCTTGCGAAAACATTCAGAAGCTTAGCACCGTACTTAGCTGGGGTTTTTTTAAGTTTTGTCTACTCAGCCCATGTCTGCATTAAAAAAAACATTCAGCATCTTGGGATTACAAGAGCAACAATTAAAGTAAAGCCTAAAAGCTGACCTCTCTTCAAAACCTTGAGCTATTGCTGTGCAGGAAACTATTTTATACTTAGGTGCCAATCTTTGCATAAGCCTTAAGCTTCCCATAAGCAAACAAAGACTAAAGAAACATTCGTCTCCACCAAACACCAGTGGCAAACACAAACATAGGAGTTTTTTGTGTATCTGGTGAAAAGATGGTTTGGGAACGGAACCATAATTCACTCTAATTGCCAGATCTGACTTCTGCTCTTTCAGAACAAAAAGATAAATTTGAAGCCTCACAATCTCTTGGTCAACTCACCTACACCAGACATCAGACACTCTCATTTTCACATAGACTCGTGACAAGTTTAACTTGAAAGTGCCCTTTAATGTCCTGGAAGAGAAAAGCAAAGTGAAGAAATATCTCTGACACCTTAATGCTAGGCCTCTGAAAGCAAATGGTATAACAACTAAAGTTGAAAATAAATCCTGGCCATCGGCATTTCAAATCACATCTTCATATGATATAAACCAATTTTTATTTAAAAATCCACTATAAAGCAGTCGCCAAGTGCTTTAGTAAAATCACCTTTTGTTAACAATGTGGAAAGCTCATAGAAAAATATTTTCACTGAGATATAGTGATCAGGGATAGAGTCCACTGAGTTGCAGATGTCGGTACTGGAGAGCTATGAATTGGTCGGGTGACTGGTGTACCTCTGTCCTTCACAGAGTGATGATACTGGGAAGGGAGGAGTAAACTGGAACATGCTTTTTAGGTTAATACAATAGTGATCACCCACGCAATTTAAAGCAATCTGCAGCTAATGGTAAAGTCAGGACGAATTTGACAATTAAACCTCGATTCCTCGCTTTTCTGCCAACAAAAAAGTCAGAACATTGCATTTCAACATTTTTAAATAAGCCATTTTCCTTATTCATCTTGCAACATTTTCTGGTTTTGATAACTGAAGAATTAGTCATTCACCGAGATCGAATTGGGCAGTATTAACCCAGAGAAGGAAGCCCCCTTCATGGGGCGCGTTCTGTCCGGGAGGTGGATCCACAGCCATTCTCATGCCCCTCAGAAGAAGCCCTATGGAGCCAGCTCCCTGAAACCAGCGATTGCTGCATGTTGAGAAGGTGTATCATGCCATACATTGACATAAGCTGTAAAACAAAGGAGCTATGAAAACCACAGAAAAAAATCAAGGTAAAATCCACTGCATCCCAGTCTAGTTCTAACTTAACCTGACTGGAGAAGGAAGAGGCAGAGATCAGAGAGAAGACAGGTGGCCCAGCAATGATATTTATCCTTCAGCTACTTCATCGAAAAAAGAGATTGAGAAGAATGAATTGGACTTCTTAGACATGATTTCATTTTTGTACTGTGGGTAGCTCAGGATTATAAGCAAGGTGCATTTACAAACTATCCCTGATGGACTCTCTGAGGAAAGGTTGCTTTCCCAAGTGATGGAGGAACAATAATCAGCGTTTAGATAGCACTTTAAGTTAGCAAAGCACTTGTAAGAATAGTACACTAATATTAGGTGAAAGAAGCAAAATGTTTTGAAGGATCACTTCGTTCTGGAAAGTACTGTTCAAAATCAAAGACTTTTCTACGACAAAAGTAGTATATAGGATATCTGGCAAAATATCTCATTTTGTTTCAGTTTTCCGATTCTTGCCTCCTGTATTTTTGTTGCAGGTTGGTTTTAGTCATATCAATCAAGCTGTCAGCAAAGGAAGGAAAGATATTATAAGCAACAACTTAGAGGTATGAAGCCACACTGGCCACAGTAGGAAAACAGTCCTCTAACATGCAGTGTATGCCATATGTATTTAGTACATTTAGTCTGGACACACAGTGGTAATTCTTCTGCACATCACTCACTTCAAATACCTGAGCTGGGGGATGAACAAGTGGGCAAAGGCCACCCACAGGAATTTCCCCCAAGGCTGCAGGTTATTATATAAAACAGCTCTTTAGACATCTTTTATAGCCAAGGAAAAGGAAACACTCTCAAAGGGTAATTAATCCCACTTACTTGAGGTAGCTGAGGATGCTGGAAGTGAATGTCACTGGGAGCACCTGTCCCTCCCCACTAGCCAGTGAGGCAGCCAGATAATCTAGCTGAGGTGCCTAATTTGTGGGCAGATAAAGTCAAATCTAAGCATTTTGGTTAACATTATTGAGTTCTAGGTTTTTTTCTGAGGAATACTCACACACTGTCTTTAGCCTGCAAGGAGGTGCTAAAGAAATCATCACAAAAATACAGTTTTTTCCTTTTTTTTTTTTTTAATTATTATCTCCTATTAGAAAAAATGGAGCTCTTTAATGATGATGAGTCTCACAGTTATCATGAAAAATTATTAAAATTGAGGATATAATCTCATATTTTGTTCTGTCCAGCTCATTCATGATAAATGCTTGCCTTTATCAGTCGATCTTTGTCACTAACTAAATCAATGCACAGCTTTCCTAATACTTCTACTTTAAACCAGCTCATACTGCTGCTACAACATGGCTTGATGTGACCATCTGCTGCGTTCAAATTGATGGAGGATGAAGGAAGGGGCAGGGATGTTCCCAGTGACTGCCCTCACTCCAGAAGAATGACCAATAAGAGATTTCTTGTTTCTCCCCAAGGATTTTGCCCTGCTCCCTCTATTCTTCTTGCATAAGAAAAGGAGGTAGAGCAGGAGGTAGAGCAGAATGTAGAGCAGAAATTGTCACCAGCTTCCTGGGGTTTCAGAGCAAAGGTAACATTTGCTATTTATTAATTGAAATACTATTTCTACTGTAAAAGCTTCAGTATGAAAAACATGATACAAACATTTAAAAAATTCAAAGAAAAGGCTATCTTTCCCAAATGTGCCAAAGCATATTGAAGTAGTCTGGCAAATCAAGCAAACAGATAGCTAATAGGCCAACAGGATATCAACATCTTTCTTTGACAAATGAACAAGCATAAAGGTAGGCAGTAAATGTGAGAAAAGCAAGAGGAAGGAGCAGAAAACACTCAAATGAAAGAAACAACAACGGATGCAAATGAGGACATTTCCTCCCTCCCACTCTCCCTTTCAGAGAAGCAGCCTCTCAGTTTTTTACTAGAAGCTTACAAGAATTAGAAACCATCCTTTGAAAACAAAATAGGATGTTCTTGTGCTGGTCTACTGCCCTTCACATACCTAAATTGATAAAGGCTGGAGCAACAAAAAATGTGGGTATTGACATTTTATAGACAGTTGGCTGGAGCTTTTTAATGAACACATATGTAAGTAAGTAGACTGCAATTCCAGGCATGCTTAATTTAATCCTAGGGGCAGGGTCCCTGTACAAATCTGAAGACCACTTAAAATTGGCTAATCGCAAACCACGCGTTCAGTATTTTCACACAATCTGCAAAGCAATATGAAATAGCTAGACAGGATGGGATCCATGTACATATTAACTCTGTGTGTTACCACCTAAGCATATGCCCATGCTGCTCACAATGATGGAGACTCCCAAGGTGGCAGTGGCAAAGTGGTTGCATTGAGATTGCACAACACTTCCACTCTGTAGCTTTGCAAAGAGACGTGGTCTATTTACCTGAGCATAATATCGAGCTTATACAACTCTGCTGTGCCTAGACAGTGAGCAAGTATCTCTAGACAGATGTGCGAAACGTCATATCACAGCTTGTGTGATGTTGGTTCGAAAGTCTCTGCAGGGTGCCTATTGTAAAGTGTAAGCACGACATATAGATTGAGTCTGGATACCACTCTTCAGCTAGCTAGCATGACCTGAACACACTTGTCATCATATCTGCTCACATGTATGGAATCAGACGCTGTTTGCTCTGAGATTTGTCAGAAGAAAATGTATCTTCCCATACCAGAGAAGAAAGGCAAGACCTCCATCTCACCTTCCCAGATAAAGCCACCAGACTTCAGACTGTGGAAACCCCACTGTGGCACCCAAGTCAAAGAACATCAAGCTCAGAAGAGATGCTCAGCTATGTAACAGTACAAGGTCTGGCCCACTGGCCCCATCTGACCAAAGGACATATTGGCAGAACATCCACAGATGAACATGTTGGGATGTGTTACAGCACCTGAGGTGTTCCTGAAACTGCCAGACTTCAGTCCTTAAAGATTCGATCCAATGCCTTTGATGTACTCAGAAGTCCAACAGTAAGTACACTACTATCAAAAGCCACATTTAAAGGATAAACTCTAATATTTTTGGCTCAAATCCTTACATCTACTCCATTTGCACCCAAGTTTTAGAAACTTAAAATGACATCATCAATGATTTTTTAAGCCATTTCTCCCCTGTTGTATTCAGGACTCATTCTGGACTATGAAACCACAAATAGGATGTATTTTGGAAAATAAATTCCTATCTACATATTTACATATACACAGCTTTTTACCAACATCCATGTTTTTAGGAGAGCCGCAGTTTCTGGCTGTCTGACATAGCATCTTCATGAATAAGGTCTCTGTCCTGGTTTCGGCTGGGATAGAGTTAATTTTCTTCCTAGTAGCTGGTATAGTGCTGTGTTTTGGATTTAGTAAGAGAATAATGTTGATAACACACTGCTGTTTTAGTTGTTGCTGAGCAGTGCTTACACTAGCCAAGGACTTTCCAGCTTCCCCTGCTCTGCCAGGTGCACAAGAAGCTGGGAGGGGGCACAGCCAGGGCAGCTGACCCAGACTGGCCAAAGGGCTATGCCATACTGTATGGCATCATGGCCAGTATAGAAACTGGGGGGAGCTGGCCGGGGGCAGCAGTCGCTGCTCGGGAACAGGCTGGGCATCGGTCAGTGGGTGGTGAGCAATTGCATTGTGCATCACGTGTTTTGTATATTCTTTTATCATTATTATTATTGTTATTTCCTCTTCCTCTGCTGTCCTATTAAACTGTCTTTATCTCAACCCACGGGTTTTACTTTTTTCCCAATTCTCTCCCCCATCCCACCAGGGTGCGGGGGAGGGTGAGTGAGCAGCTGTGTGGTGCTTAGTTGCTGACTGAGGTTAAACCACAACAATCAGAAACCTTCCTACTCTTCCACTTAACTCTTCTGTTGCTAAATTGCAAAATACCTTGACTCAAAAAGTGCCATACATGGTACAGATTGCAGAGCTGCCTCAAGACTGGTCAGCTTGGAGTGGAGACGTAAGAATTGGTATCTGTCTACAGCCATCTTCATCAATGTACCCTTATGATGACATGCATCTCACATAACTTGAAGTACCTAAAAATTAAGCATCTAGTTCAAGCTAGGCTGCTTCTATAGCTGTGAAGAGAGAAACACAGCTATGATTAACAGATGAACTTCCTGATGTGCCAAGTTCCAACTGTGACGCATTCACTGACCATCAACTTAAAATTGAGGAATATTTTCATCCTGTCGTCTTTTTTGTGATATCTAGATAGCATTTTAATTATTTTTGCTGAATGATCATGAACTCATTATGGAAAACAGCATCTTGAACCCATTTAGTCTCTAGGTACTACAAAATTATAAATAATGGATGTCACTGCTAAGGGAGCCCATCAGCAAAAGAAGGTGATGCGATCAACTTACTACCATTGGCTCTTAACTCAAATGTTGTGGAGTTTGTTCAATTCTCCTCAATATTTTTTTACCAAACGAGTTTAGAAGTTGGAATCAAAACAAAACAAAGACACAAAAAGAAAAAAAAAACACATGCACACACAAAACAAACCCAACAAACAAACCAGGAAGAAGCGAGACCACCAGCTCCTTCTGTATTTTCTTGAGAATAAGACAGACATTCTTTGTGCCATCCATTTGGGTATGCAGACAGCAAAACCTCAGACATCTCTGTATAATTAACAGCAAAGACATTTAACGCGAAGTGGTCACAAAACCCACTGACAGAGTTGCATGAATGTCTCAGGTCTGTGGGAATTCCAGAGACTGGACGTTGGGAGTAGAGGACAAAGGTAATGTGGGGGTACATTCAGAAAATAGGGACCTACTGTGGACAACATTGCAGCTCTACAGTATGTGGAAGATTTCTTGCACAATGGCTACGGTATTATTTTTTAATAAACAGTTAAAAGAGAATGAGTGTCTGTATAGAACAGGTAAGTAATTAAAATTCTTAACTATGCAGTCAAACACATACAGCAGCACATTGCCAACTACAGACAAAAGTAGGGCTGTACAAGTCTGAACATGCACCTATTTATTAAATCTTATTTAAAACACTAAAGTAAGTGCAGTGTCTGATGAAATATTTAGGGTGTTTAAACGTGCCACAGCTGACAGAAAGCATTTTTTTTTCTACTGGTACAAGATTATTTTGTTTTGATTTTTTTCCCCCTTTTCTTTCAAAAAAAGACAAGGTAAATGATTTGAACAGCACCTAAGTACAAGGTAGGCTTCACGCCTCTAGTTTCAGTATGACGCTTTCTAAAAGAAGTGCTGCTGATTAATTGAATAACTTTTTGTTTTGCTGGATTTTAATCCATAGAATTTCCTTTGTATTTCTAAAGACACAAGCGTTTGCATATAACACGACATTGTGCTACTTAATATTGCTGCATAGCTGTGGAATTGGCCTCAAGTATAATTTAAACGTAGACAAACTGTTCTTTTGAAGTGGATGTCCTGGTAGCGTTTCTGGCAAAGAGCAAAAAAGGACATTGTATTACAAATTCTTTGAAATACAGAGGTCTTACCATCCCCCATCCTTCCTTCAAGCAATAGTAATTGCTAATACTACTGCTAACAGTCCTGAACCTTCAGATCGCCTTGCTATAGCATAACAGCCCTACCAATACCATTTTGGTAAGTCTTCCACAACCTCCTTTGCAAAGCACATTATTCCCTTTGCATGGCACAACCTTCCAACACAGGCGCACACTTCCAAATAGCTGTCCATTCATTACTGACCTATTATGCGCACCAAGAAGTGAGCTGACCACCGCAGAAATTGCTTTGTACCACCTTCACCTCTTGCCAGGCTTCTGCCCCTTGGCTGGCCTGGGCTTTGTGAGCTCCACCCAGCATATCACCTCCTTTTTGACTTTGTGTAAAGCTCCAAGAACCCAGAGGCTGTTATCGTACAACAGATAATAGTATTTTCTGCTTTGGTAAGTGTTGTTTCTTTTACACTGATCACTAGGTATTTCATGCCTCTGTGCTTACACAGAGCTTCCCGTCAATGGTAATGGTTGTCTTGATGCGTATTGGTATATATATACCCTGACAGCAATGAGAATTATTTGCATGCACACACACAACCTTGTATTTGCTCTTTCTTGCTAGCTTCCAAATCTATTACAAATTATTCTTGATAAGGTTATTAATACATTGCATTTGAATGTCATGGTTTCAGTCACTCCAAAATAATCACTCAAGTCCCCTCTTCAGTCTTCCAGTTACACTGCCCATTTTGCAGGCTATTAAGCATGGGTATAGTGCAAATTATCCAAGAAAGCATCTCTTAGGTCACTTTGTGTCCCTTCCCATTTAACGAAATGTGAGCGGTCAGCTTTCTTGCCCATGCACATCCTGGGCAGCAGCTCGCACCAACAGGAAAGGTAAGGAGGGGAAAAAAACCTCAGTGAGCTCTGTCAGGTCACACCACAGCCACTGCTGTTGGGAGCTGATCTTATTTTGAGGACACAAAAACAAAGATGAGGAGAGGGCAAGTCAAGGATGGGGCTCAGGAAGGAGACAGGAATCTAAGGGATGGTAGAAAGCAAGCCAAGGTAGAAAAAGTGGGAAAAATAGAAATGGGAAAAGAAGGTGGTAATGCCCATCCAAACAGCACTGCAAAGCACTGATCTAGAGCTCCTTTTCCCATGACTGACTTGTCTGGATGCAGAGGTAGGCATCACACCACACAGGCAAAGCCTTAGAAGAAGCTATGGCTGAGCCGAAGGACATTTCAAACCCTTTAACAGAGTGAAAGTCTGAGGGAACGATTTCCACAGCTAAGAAGGACTCGTTTCTACTCTGACTGTTGTCCATGGGACTTGTGGCCTTCAACACAAAACACCTGAAAGATGCTATGTTGAAGGCCCTAAGGGATACCATGTACGTCAGCAGCAGCACCAGCACCTTGGCAGAGCAGCTGTTGAAATGACATCTAGAAAAGGTGGTCCTATTTCACTCCTGACATGCAGAATCATCGGTGGGCCTTGCTTGTCCACTAAATCCTATTCACAAAATTTGTCTTCATCTTCCCTGTTAAGTCAATGCTTTTAAAGTCTGAATGAGCTTCTTAACAGCCTTGATCCTATACCTACTGGATTGAATGGAAGGATTTACTTTGACCGCAGCATGTATTGGAGCAGATCTTAAGAGAACATTCCAAAGGCTTTCCCAATTTATAACAAACAGCCTAAAAGACTGCAAAAGATGAGCTTTTCTTTTTTCCTTTGGACATTTTGTGAATCTATCATCAGTCTTCTACATGCCATCCTAAGATGAGTAAGTAATTTATAACTTATGCAGTTAATGATTTCAGCCTGGTGTACTAAAATTTTGCAGTTTTCTCATGATCGTTCATCCTTCAAATTAAAAAATATCTGTTTATTCTTGGATTGTTCTGATGGCTTGCTGATATGAAATTTGGGTTATTTTGTTCCATTGTGACTAGTCATAAAAGTCACACGATCTGTGTAGTTTCAAATTCCAAACTGGATAAGTGCAGAAGCACCCACATCTTCAATTTTAAAGCAGCTTTTATAGTTGGCTTTTCACAAATATTTCTACAAGACAACCGTCCACTTTAAACTGAAAATGAACTTCCTTTCCAAATTGCTTGATTCTAACTAGTTGCCATAACAGCTGTTACCCAAAAAGTGTCAGAAGGATATCATATTTTGTCTTTTAATAGACTAATGAAAATTTCAGATTTTACAAAGAAAATACTGAAGCGAGAAAACAAAAATTATATTTCATTCTTCTAGTATTTTCAAGCACAAGAGCACATTTAGATTGTCGTATGAAACAGGCTGAAGATAACCCAGTTTTAACAAACATAATAATAACATGTTGCTTCTTGTATTTGCTGCCTCCTCTCAGAAGTGGCAGTTTCAGTCTCTCCTCTGCAAAGAGGTGGACTAGAAACTGCTTTTGTGAAAAACTGAAAGCTGAGAGCCTCATATAATTATATAATGCCATGACTTAGAAATTTCAAAAACAAGTCCACATTGAAATGGTGACAATTGTAAAATAAATGTCCTTTGCAGGAAGGGAGAAATTATTATCTAACGTAGGTTGACAAGACTTGAAGATAAATCAGGTCTGCATGCAGGTTGGACCTTGACCAAAGAAGGACTACCAAGCCACATCTGCTCCAGGGCATGAAGTGCCAAACGCGAATAAAACAATGTACACAACACATGCCTTGATGATGCTTGAAACTGAATTTGCCACAGGCCTTTTGGCAAGGATACCAGGCTTTGTGTTGGAGAAGCTGCTTCTGTGCCGCTCGTCCATAGGCTGGGGAAGGGAAAGGCTTGCCATGGCGGGCACTTTGGGGCTGCCAAGCCCCCCGCCTTGCAGCCTGGAGACCCAGGGGCAGAGGGAGGGAGGCCCGGGCTGGTCGCAAGGAAAGGGAAGTGGAGAAGGGATTAAGAAGGAGCCACTGATCCCAAATTTACAGCAATTGTCACTGTACTTCACATTATACATAGAGAATATCCTGCTTCCCTCCCAAAGACTGATATTTTCTGCCTTCTTGGTTGCTTTGCAATGGGCAGAGCAGATACTGATGCAAACTTAGGAAAGTATTTGGAAGGAATATGGGATGTTTCATTCATGAAAGAATATAAAATTGCTTAGACAATATGTCTGTAATTATTCATATTGTGGCATTAAGGAGAAACCCTACTCAGCGAACCATGTCATGGTAGGTGACACATATATATTTTTTAAAAATCCCAAGAGTTTCTCCTCTAAAGATCTCACCATTTTAGCACAGGATGAAAACAACAGGTGGATACAACGAAGAGGGAAATAAGGGAGTCGGGATAACGGCGTATTTATCATCTTCAGCAGAATAAGTAGCAGCACACCAGCTGCTGGGCTATTGTCAGATGTTTTCCAGCCACCACAGAAAAAGTGAGTTCTAAGGAGGGGTTTGAAGGAGAATAGATTAGCAGCCTTATGGCATTATTATGAGGAGATATGCATATGCATAAGGAGTAGCTCTGAGAAAGTAAGAAGGCTCTTGGACTAACGAGCGATGAAGAGAGGCATCATGGGGACGCCACAATGTAGTGCATATTGAACCTGCTTTCATATGTAAACATACAGCGTGCTACAGTCTCACAGGATCACTGTTGCCTTTTATTCAGCATCCCAATACTGCACGTAGTGGTGGCTGCTGTGCCAGTGATACATTAAATACAATCAGTTAAATAAATATAATTAAAAATGTCTCAGCATTTGAATAGTGAACACTGTTATAGTGTGGTGAAGAAAAAGGAAGCAAGCGGTAACTATGACACTCTAGGGCCATTGGAATAACGGCCAATTTGCTATTAGCATCACTGGAAGCTAGATTTCACTCTAAGCATTTTGGAAGGGATATAAACCTTTAAGCTTCAGGGCATAAGCAAGCCTGCAGTTGGACTTATGGAAGGCTTTTCTTATTGATAGGTTATTTTACAGGTATTGATAGGTTATTTTACAGGTACCTTTTGCAGGATTTCCACCTTCCTCTTGCGCAGGAATGTACAAACCACAGCGCTGACTCCTTACAGCGAGCCTCGTGCTTCCAAGTAATTTATTGACATAGCCGACTCTCAGCACAGAAACTTAGGAAAACATTTTGGAATAAGCTCCACAAGAATTAGGTGAAACTTTCTCCATTTTCCAGATAAACCTGATTTATTCTTTTCTGACAGCCCTTTGCATCAATAATATTAGGAAAATTAGGTGGTTTTTGATGACAACATTTACTTTAGGACAGTGAATGTGCTTCCACATGAAACACATGGGCCATGTCAGTACATGTCCATGTACTGCACATAACCTTTTCGTTTGAATTGTACATGTGTTACGAACATATTCGCCCGGGCTACAGTAGATACTGAACACTAATATTTGCACAGGAGGTTCTGTTCCTGCATTTTTTCCTCAGTGGGCAGGCTCCTGCCCTCCTTTGAAGGCATTTATAGGAGTGTGGTTCAAACAAAATGTACTGCAGACTGAAATCACCTAGTGCAAAATAATATATGAAGGCTATTTGCTATACCGCATGAGCCTGAGACCAGATTGTATCGCTGCGGGAAGCCGTGGGGACCATGTTGTATTTTCATTAGGTACTTAGATTTTAAATGATTTGAAAACTGCATTTCAAGTAGAGGGAAAATTTGCTGAATGGCGTCTTCGCCTACCTTGGGAAATCTGTGAGCTTTCCAGTATTTCAGATATTTCCACAAGCAAATAGGCACTTCTAGAATATCTCTTATGATTTATCATCAGCAGTGCTCTGTATAGAAGGCCACTGGAGTGCCTTGGCATTCTGCAAACACCCTGAACAATTTAGAAATGTTATTTTGCCTCCTTATCAATAGATGGAATACATTACAAAGCCCAGCCCTGATAGAGAGCTCCTGCTCACACAACTAGTGGACCTAGCATCAAAAAGAGAAAGATTTTTAACTCTTTCCACTCCCCTGTCACATACCTCACTGAGTTCTTACTTCAGGGCTGCTACAGGCAGGTGAAAAACCATAAAGAGACACATCCAACATGGTGACAAGCATCCACTGAGCCCATGAAACACATCATGCCGGGCAGCCCGCTCCGGGGCGGTGATGCCACCCACACGAGGGAGATGCACAGTGGGGAGGGAGGGCAGGGGTCTGCATCTTGCACCACCAGAGCATGGGCATGAGACCAGAACTGCAAACCGAACAGGGATTAACCTGCACCATTTGGGGGATATTTTCTGGGCTTCTTTATCATTCCAGCTGATCTGACCCCTGCTGTGCTTCCTAGCAGTTAAAACACTTTTTCAAGCAGTTTGATTTAGTTTTGTGTACATCTTTTAGTTTACTTTTACTTCCAAAACAGTATAGGCTGTATTTACCTCTCTGATACAACTTCCAAAGCGGCTGATGTATTGAACAACAGGGCAAGCTATGAAAGGCCAGGGGATTAGGCATCTCCCTTTATGTTTAGGAATGTTGTTTAATTTCCCTCCAACAGACTCAGAGGCAGAGTCCTATAGAAGGCTTGAGAAGGAAAACTGAATTTCAACGTGGACAAACCCAGTTCATCTCAGTGTCTTGCACTGCCTTGGTTTTTTTTTTCTTTTTAAGCGATGCCATGGGCAATATCAGTGGTGTAGTCTTATCAGTTTCTATTTGTTAAAATACAGGGTGGATTTTCAAAGGATGGGTAGGAATCCAGCTCCTGTTGGCTTTCAGTGGGAGTCTTACCTCTCCAAATAGCCTTATAAAATATCCCCCTACAGGTGGAAAACTTGCTGGGGAGCCATGCACATTCTGCAGTCTCCTAAGCTCAGTTTCATGCCCCTTTCTTAGCCGATTCCTGCCTGGCTGGGGCCAGAGGCAGCCTGGTGTGAAAGCTGCAGAGCCGTGTGGCTGTGGCTGCGGGCAGGGGCTCCGCTTCCAGGCAAGTGAAGGGCAAAGTGCGATAGGGAAGAAACAACCTCCTTAAACAGCAGCTACAGCGGGTCTCAGTTTGCACAGAAAAGTTCTTTTGTTGCTCCTCTGCCATGACCTCTGTCTGTTTGTCTGTCTGGGCACCCAGAGACTGAGAGCGCCAGCTCTTCCCGAAAGCCTAGAAAGTGCCTATAACATTGTGGGTACTACCACAAACAAACATTAGTAAAGACAACGTCCTATAAGATGTTAATAGGAATGCGAGGGCAAATAGTCTTGCAAAATGCAAGAGATCAGACTCAATTATTCAAAGAGTCTTTCCTGGACCTTGTTGTTTATCGTTCCATGATAAGGGGATATATTTATCTTTTAAATTCTTACTAGTCAAACTGAAGAGCTCTGCTTTCCCAGAGGAACGATTTTCCTCCATCCCACCACAAACGCCGCTGCCTTCCTCCCACTCTGCCCTCTTCCCGAAACACACAGCTCCTGGTGCGTGGAAACAGCAGTGGGACATGTCAAGTACATTTTTTCTCCTTAAAGCACGTGTACCTGGGAGGTCACAATCTTTACAAAGTCAAAGTTTTGTGTGTTTGAGAGCTTTGCCCTACTACCATGTAATTGAAATCAAGCTTTTAAAAGCTCACGGCAATGTGTTTGTTCTTTAACCTCACCCAGCAAAAAGAGAGGGCTTTGCTGAGAGAACCCATTGTTAAGCTCCTGCACTTAACTGATAAGGCACTGATACAACCAGTAGCAAAGAAAGAAACTAATAATAAAAAAAAAAGATTCACATGCCTTCCTTCCCCAGTACATTAATGCCCTGCCCAGATTAATTTCCCCGAGTTCTTAACAAATGAGACGCAGCATCTTTAATCATATTAAAATATTGTTATGAGACTTATTTAATAACAGGCAGACGTAATGAGTTCTCACACCAGAAAATGGAGGGTTTCATGTCATTTGAAGGTCTGCTCATTATCCATTCCTACATTTTAATGATAGATGTGTCTATTACTCAAAAAAGTAGAGGATCTATTTGGGAATGTTGTGAGAATAAATGACTGGAAAAATACTTAAACCATCTTACGTCATCTCCCATGCATATGGGACACATGCTTTTATGTGAAAACCTCTGAGCACATGGGGATGCAACACAGTGGTTTAAACGGGCCAGGGCTGAGGTGCTGTTTCTCTGGTTTCGAGGAGGTGACATGCAGGCTGTGAGAGCGCATACAGCAATCAAAGCAATCACATCCTTTCCGTCCAGGAACTAGGAGCTCATGAGTGAACTTTGCAAGTGTTTGTATTCCAATTTTTTTTTTCATTCATGCCAAAGACTATTCACAGAAGCATTTGTTTCCTCAGTAGAAGGTTTGCAGAAGCATAATCCAGCTTTACCAAGTCACACCTCTGGCATGCCACACAATTTATAAACCCAGAGATTTCCACTGGCATGAAAACACCTTGCAAGGATTCAACCGTTCCCACCTCAGCTAGCTTGCTGATCCACAAGTTTTCCTTTCCTTGCATCATGGTGTCTCTGTGAAAAAGGAACAGGATTTCAATATATGGTTTCTATTGGCCTCGACCTTCGATAACACAAAAAGATGCCTGAGATCCAGCAGTGAAAATCCTAGAACGATGGTATCTTTAAAAGACAAGAAGTTTCCAAGGACACTAATTGAATTCAACCGGCAAACATTTTTAAATGGAAAATTGCTAGTAGCCAAAAGGTTTTTCCTGGGAAAACACCCAAAGATCGAACTTTGAGCTGACTTCATCAAAGGAGATTCTCAACTGTGAAAAATGATAACACCCCCATGGCAAGAAGTGCCTCAAAATAAATAAGCCTTGGAACAGTAGTAACTGGAAGGGGAGTTTGTTGTGATACTGCAAATATCCATGTGCTGCATCTGCAAAGAAACACTGTGAGATGGTCTTTGAAAGGGGAAATTTCCACGGCAGTGTAAAGTCCTTCCAAAAAAATAGAGCGCGCTAAGGACCAAGATGTTTTTAGCGAATGGTAAGCCAAGCCACTTGGAATAATGACAAAAGTCTATAAAAAATATATTCCTCTTAGCAGAGGTAACTAATAAAAAAGAAAGAGAAAACTTAAAAACAAAGCCATTCCCAGTAGCTTGACCAGTCTTTATAGCTGAAAGCTGCCCATGTCCCTATTTAATGGCTAGTCATACTATTGAAGTGTTATAGTTTTACCTTCTCAGGCAGTGGGTAAGAAAGCATCCTCAGAGCTAGATCACTTGCTCTCAGGAAGCCACGATGGAGCAATGCTGATTTATACAATCAGAGAGATGCACAGGGAGGCCTTTTTAATTCGTGACTTTATTTGCTGCTTTGTCACGGTGGCAGTATAAATGCAGCACAAAATGGTCTGGTTCCCGCAAGGCTGCCACCTAACTCCCCAGCACAGAAAACAGGTGGATGCAATGAGCATTGACGCCGTTTCAAGCAGCATATTAGGCAGCAATCACTTCACGCCACCTGTCTAAGTGTTATCAGGGATTTCAGTTGCATCATGGCCTCACAGTAAATAATTCAGCAGAAACTGAGAATCACATACAAACACAGCCAAAGCCAGAAACGTAAAATAAAAAAGATCAGAGGAAATATCCATCGCTAGGTTTGAAAGGTCATCAGTAAAACCCTATTTATAGGCTTTTCTGACCAGCTGAAGCTCTGTTCCTGGAGGTAAAAGCTCTCTGAAATGTTCCCATGTGGGCAGAGCAAACAGAGCCATTCTAACGACTGAGGAAAGGTTAGGCTCAGGGATGAGTATGAGTGAAAAATATTTGGCTAGACTCCTGGTACAAACTCCCACGCAAGGCTTTGAAAATCTACCCCTCTGTGTCCTTAGCATTGGTTTTCAAAGTACAGCAGCCTAGAGACAGATGTGCCATTATTGTTTATGGTTCAAAGGCAGAGAACTCGTTTGGTGGGGAAATAAAATCCATACTAATAGAGCAAGTACCAAAAAATGTTCTAAGAGGGAATAAGCATGTTCTAAGGTGTTTTAACAATCTTCTGGCTCCTGGCCCAGAACTCAGTTGGAACAGTTGTATTCATCTCCAGGCCACCACTCTTTGAACTTATGGAAACCTATGGTTATATTTAGCTAGTTAAAAGATATATGGCCAGCGCATTGTAACCCTTTTGTCAATGACTCCCCATTACAACTTTTAATTTTATTGCTTTTTAACCACAGTTGCTTAATTCATGGGTTCAGCTAAGAGGGACGGAAGGCAGCTGATGGATGGTGTGACAATGGCACTTCTGGCTGCTGTTAAGGCACTCATCATCTTAGGAAGAAAAGCCAGCTTGTACCACTCTCCTCAATGGCTGAGCTCAAAGTTACACATGCTCTGAACCAGCTCTCTCTGTGCTTATGGGACTATTAATAGATCTGCTGTCAATAAGACAATTTGCAGGCAGAACATCCCCTTAGACAGGCAGCGTACAGAGGGCATTGTTGCTGGTAGATTTTAGAGCTTAAGTGTGAAATTTAGCAGTCTCTATTACTGTACAGGTGCTCATTTGTACAGGGAATAAGTAGAAAATCACTAAAGAAACAACAACAACAAAAAGAACTTGTTCAGCAAGCCCACACCTAAAACTTTTCAGTTATAATGAGCTTCATGTTCTTTTGGTTATACAGGGGTTAATCAGGAGTAGGTAAAATCTTAATGAAGAGAGAATAAAGCAGAGTAATTTCAGAATATTCATAGAGCTGGCATTCCCTGCCTGTGTGATTGCAAAGATCAGCTCTGCAGATAATGTGCCAAAAGGTCAAGTAATTAAAACCGCTGAAGCTCCAGTCTACTAATAGGTCTGGTAAAAGAAAAGTTCGAGTAAGTGAGAAGCCGTAAAAGTGTCATAGCTCCTCTGCTGGGTAGACCAGGCTTCCAGCAACCCCAAAATAGAGTTACAGGTAATGGGTAATAGTGAGAGCTTAGAGGGTAAGGGGCAATTTTTCTCAGTTTAGCCTCCCAATTTCCAGTGCCAGTCCTGAACAGGTGATTTCATCCAGACCACTTGTGTTCTGTAGCCACCAACCAGACTGGAATGGCATCACAAAGGATGAAATGAAGACGTGAGGTTGAACATGCCACGGAATTGAGTGGCCTCATTATTTCCAACCTCCCTATTTTGAGTGCAAAACATTGGCTGTGCAGTACCAGACACAGAATCAGCAAGTGCATGGGATCAGAGAGTCACGTAGGATCAGATGCCAAGTCCACAGAGGGCAGCAGAATAACTTACCCAAGTCATGCAACCAAGAGGATTCCCCTGCAACTCCTTAACGCTGCATGTAAGAGCAAACTGAGAAGTGGAACATCAAAAAGCACGTGCACAAACCCAGAGCACATTTGTGTTCAAATGTGTAGCCCTCAGGCTTTTATTGTAGCATTCCATTGTTATAAAAACAATTTTAAAAGTCCAAAGAAAGTGAGAGGAACCAGAGGAGAAACACAGATTTTAGTTAGGGTGCATCACACATGTGGATCAAAGCAGCTGAGGCTGTTGTCACAAGAGGCTTCCTTCCTTCCTCTCCCACCTCCCTCCTGCTGAGTGCTCCCACAGTGCCAGGACCAGCGTCCATGCAGGCAAGTGATGAGGCAGAGGAGTTCCCTAAAATCAATTGTGGGAGCAGGGTAATTTTCAACCCTCACTGGGGTTTGCATGGGTACGGGCACAATGGAGGCAGCAGGAACTTGTGTTTGGAAGAAGGAAAAGACAAAACTGCACCTTTCGGCAACAGGCACACACAGATTTTTGCTTAAAGCAGTCATGAAATCACAGCTTGTTCTTCATTAGACGTACAGATCCCTAGAGGGAGGAGTAAGGTGCGAAGGGAACGTGCGCTGTAATTCTTTCTGGTGTTTTACTGTCATTGCTTAACGAGGACAAGCAATCTTGCAGTCACCATACATTGCTTGCCTTGAGAGCTGAGCCCATCAAAACGCTCAGAGAAATGGTTATAAATAGGAGTTGGAGGCAGTCCTTCAATTCAGTGCCTAAGTAACAAAGCAGTTAGACATATGTCTGCTGTGAAGACTGCATCTGAGTGCCAACACCACGTTAAACTTCACAGTCCCTGTTTCACTCAAAACCAAGGCGGTCATTAGTTGTGGGCTCAGCAACTGCAACTGCAGCTGTCTACAAGGGCTCCTGAACTGTTGCTTCCTTGAAGAAGTTTGGAGGCATCTGGATTTCATTTTCCTTAGGCTCTGGAGAAACCTAGTGAGATGTGCAAACAACCTCTGCAATAAAATCAGGTGGGAATGTATATCAAAGAATACAGCAACATATAAGCATTTTGAAAGGGTATCAATAGGTTTACTGCTTTCTATTTTCATATGTTTAATAAGTTAACCCAAAGCATTCCTAAAACTGTTTGCAAATATTTTTGAGGACGTACTAAATGCTTACTCACTAGCGGCTGTCTACTGCTCTTTCTAAAGCCTCTCGACAGCTGATATTAACAGCTATGATAGGGATTTCACATGCAACAACCTTGAGATTTAACCCCATGCACAACCCACAGTTCAGACTGTGCTCATCAGAAAGGCAAATTGAGGTGCAGGGAAAAGTGGACAGTGAGGGCATTGTACGTATTTCGGCTCCCTCATACCCCCTGACTGTCATGCATGCTTACTAAAAATCAGATTCCAAAACTCATGTGTGTTTAATTAGTCTTTTCCTGCAATACAGCACAGCATATGGCAAATGTATCCATCTCTCCACATCCATCACTGGTAGGCAGCTGAGACCTGTCCTTTGAACCTTATATGTTTTTCTCTAATTCTTCTTCCATCCCTGTTCCCTTCTCGCTTCTCCAGTCCCAGCTCTTCCTGACCTTCCTTCTCAATGCTGAGACAAGGACCAAGAGTGGTATAACAGTCAACACCACGTCACAACTTATCCCCCATTCAGCTTTTCTTTAAGTTATCATTAAAGAAGGTGCCCCAGCAAGATTTAAAAAAATTAATAGAATCGCTTTCTATCTGTCTACATATATACTAATGTATCAGGCTGGGAAAACAGTAAATATTTTAGTCCCTGTCTCACCCCCAAAACCTGTATTATTTTCAGGAGCTGTCAGCAACATGCAATCACATTGGAAGAGAGCCAGAACCTCCACCTTCGGAGGTATGGGCTGAAAATATGCCCTTCCTGGAAAACTTTCATTTTCAGGTGGATCCTTCATAACCTTCCCATACGAATGTACCAGACAATCCAAACGGGAGCAGTGTTCCCCTCCTCACAGCATCAGACTAACGCATACTAGTAACTCAGTTCCTCCCTCCTCTTCTTTCCCCCCGCCTGGTGTATGCAGCAGCCAAATTTCTTCCTCACCAAACATCCCAGCAAATTTAATAGGGATATAAAGAGCTGTGCAGTTCAACAAAAAATGAGAATATTCCTATGAGCTCTTAGCTTCTGTTTAACTACCTGAGAGAACAACTGCAGCAGGGATATGTTCTCCAATATCATTCAGAGCAAATCTGGCTATTTGACAACAGGCCCCTAATGGGGAGCTGCGACAGAATAGGTGTTCAAAGGAGACGGGATTTGGAGTAATCACATCAACATCTTGTGGTGAGGAAAAACCTTTGGTCTCACCTGGATTATGCGCGCAGCCTATGAAAGCAGAAACTGCTTCATGATTTTATAGCCTAAAACCAATTTTAAAAATACATAACAAAGGACTGTAACAACTCTATCCAAGTTAAACCAATGAAATCTGCTGCTACCGCACACCGCTGAGCCCTAGGGAAAGCACCTCAAGAACCCGGGATTTGAGTCCGAGACAATTAAAAAGACGTTTATTCATCACAAGTCTGGAAGCACAGGGTGGGATTCAGCTGCCTAAACATACGTGTCTAGTGCCATTTTTCATGCCTTAGGGTATCGCATCTGGCCCCCAGCTGCTGCTCCAGAAGGGAGTAGGTCTTTCATAGATCATGTGTCATATCTGCCAGTCCTGTGTGGATGTCTCAGGTGGCCTCAGGCATCGAAAATGACGCTACATGCTTATGTTTTGGCACCTGAATCACTCCCGTACTGTCTATAAGTAATTTCCGGTTCTCTTTATTAAGGGTTTATCCTTTTTTTGTTGTTGTTGTTTTCCCCAGTCTTCATTAAATCATGGAGATTAATTGTCTCCCTCAGAGCACCCTTTCTTCTGCGCTGCCCTGCGTGGGCTGTCTCGGTGCGGAGGGCTGGCAGGAGCAATGTTTCACCCTTTCCACACACCCGAGGCCGGGAGGAGCCCAGCACCCCGCGCTCCCACGGGCTTTGGTGGGAGCTGAGGCAGGTCCGTGCATCCCTGCAGCCCTCTGCCCATCCCTGGACAGACACGGAGGAATAATTCCCACAAGAATCACGCACAGGCAGCACAGGATGACACAGCTTTCAATGCCACAGGGTTTTTTCAAGGGACAAAATGTTATTTCTCTCTGTGTTAACTGCAGTTTGGGCATCTGCTGGTGACAGGTCTGACTGTCTCTGTGTTTCCTGTGGTTTAGGTAGGCTGTTGACATGCAGGACAGTAAAGGGGTGGTATGGGGAAGATCTTCACCACTTCATTCAATCTATTTATGTAGACGGAATTGTTTTCCAACAGGGACTTTATTACACCAGAATAAGGCAAGTTATTGTATCTGTGAAGCAGACATAAGAATGGTGAAGATACTTACTGACCCAGCGTAGCTTTTCATAGACTAATTCCACTACAGATAGCTACAGGACAGTGAACGCCTGCTAGTTAATCACAGAAAAAAACACATCATGTTCTGCTACAAATCGCACATGTTCAAGAGCAAACCCTAACACATCAGTGAGCAAACCCCCGTGAGCTGCTTCAGCGCGACGGCGTGAGGACAGCTTCGTCACACCTCCTACAAGTGCCAGCGAAGGATCCCGATGCATTGATTTGCCAAGACTGAAACGGAGCAGCGACCACAGGTGCTTATTTTGCCTTTTTGTAGTTCATCAGTGTCATGCAACTGTTGGCTCAGTCAGCAAATGTGTCAGCTCTTGGAATAACAGCTACTTGTGTAGGTTAGGTACACTGCCAAAAGGTAAGTGTTTTAAAGAGTAAAATCATAAAGTATTATGGACATAAAGCCTGTGATAGTAAAGGTGACTCCTTAGCATTATGCGCCACAGCAACAAATTTTACCAAGGGCAGGAAAAATCAGCTTTATTTTCACCACTGTCACCAGTCTTAAATATTGCATCCTGTGCAGTTTCCTTTTGCGTTTAGACACATGCTTTTCCAAGCTCTAATTTTTGCTCTTTTAATGTCTAGTAAACACAGGGTTCCGAATTAACAATTACGAGTTGCTCTCACGTGGCACAGACCTGTGCAAAAAGCGTGTAATACTGAGCGACCGCGCTCTGGGCAGCACAGTATGCACATTGGTATCGAAGCATGGGCTTAGGGGCAGTTCAGAAAAGAGGTGGGAAGCCCGAGGAAAGCCGAGCAGAGGGCTTACAACATGGTCAAGGGCCAAGAGCGCATGACTCAGAGGGAGAGGCTAAAAGAGCTGGGTTTGTTTAGTCTGGCAAAGAGGATAAGGGGCAATATAATAGCAGTTGACATCTACTTGACAGAGAGTTACAAAAATGACAGAACCAAACTCCTCTTAATGGTGCTAGACAACGTAACAAGGAGCAATGACCACAGACTGCAGCTTGGCATGTTCAGGTCAGACATTATGAAAAAAGTGCACTTGAACCAGGGTGCAGCACTGGAACAGGTGCCCAGAGAGGCTGTGGAAACTCCATCTTCAGAGGTTTTTAAGACTCTGTTAAAGTCATGGCTGAACGCATCCCCAGCTGGCAACAGTCCCACTTCTCGTGGGAGGCTGGATGAGACCTCCAGAGTTTCCTCCCAACCACCGTTTCTGCTTCCTGTTTCAACTCTTCACTTTTAAAACTCTGCAGGAAGTTGTGCGTTAAAAGAGTAATCTGCACCTCATATTTTTTCATGCTTTAACTGAGCCTCTCAGCTCTCGAGATTTAGAGTAAGGTCAGTGCTACTTCTTCCTTTAGATGTGGTGTGTCCTGCAGGAATGTCCATGAAGTGGGCGTATTCAGAGGATGTCTTCCAGGGGTGAGCTTTGCTGTGAGGGTGGACTTGTGCTCATGTATAAATAAGTTGTTTTGCTCGATGTCATTATTAGGACCAGGATGCTTCCGATATGCCCAGAAGCAGAACTTTAGGTGGCTGCTGCTTTCAATCACTTGCATCTTTAGGTAGTAGCAGTGCAATATTCTTGGGGTCCAATTTTTGGATTTAGGCAACTGATGAGCTTGTTCAGCTATGTGTGATTTAACAAATAATTTAATACGAACTCTTAGGAATGTATCAGTATATGATAGCAGTTAGGGCTGGGTGCACGTGGTCCAGGAATTTTGCCTCAAAGAAGGTGTAGCCTGATCCTCTGATCTGAACTCCACCACAGAGATGGTTTGAAGCCATCTGAAAGATCAGCCATTGATTTGGACCTTTATGTCCTCATTGGGGGTTGATACATGTTGGAGGCACATGTTGGAGCTTCCAGGTTCATCTTTGAAGGCAATCTAGGTGGCACATATCAAGCCACTCTGTCAACTCCAACAGCGATGAGTGCATTGCAGCAATCAGGGCATTTGTCTCAAATCTACACCAGATTTCACTTCCAAAGCCAATCTCCATTTACTATATTCATGGCAAAAGTGGTCTTAGAGCAGAGGAGCATAAGAACAGAGTGTACCTAATGCACAGCTTTTAGGTAATACATAGTGTTATGTAACATACCAAGCATTATACGATGACGTGGTATGTTATTATTCCCAGTAAGCACAGAAAGACATACTTCGTTATTCATAATAACACATCTTTATGAGCTTTCTGTGGTAGCAAATGGGATGTAAGAGTAGCCATACAGTATCAAACCAGTCTAGCTCAGTATCCTGTCTCTGATGGTGGCCAGTAGGGAATGATTGTACAGATAGAACAAATACAGAGTTCTGCCCCAGCGTAATTCATCCTCCTGGTCATTCTGGGTTATGCTCTCCTTGAAATGGTGATTCTATCAAGTCTGTCATGCTTAAGAGTCACCAGAGAACCTATTCTTCATGAATTTATTAAATTCTCTTATAATTTATACTTTTGGCTTCCACAAATTTCAGTGTCAAGGTGTACGCAAATGTAATCATCCTTCCTAAAAAAAAAACCCTCTTCTTTTCGTATGTCTTAAGCTTGCTGCTTCATAGTTTCACTGCATACCCCCTCATCCTTGCATTATGAGAAATTGTGAAGTAGTCACAGAGGAGTGCTGTGATGACTACACTGAAGTACTCAAGATGAGTAATTTTGAGTAATCTGTCCTTTGATTACATGATATTAAAGCAGAATGAAAACCAGACCCTGCAAATAATTTATATCCATTTTCTGGTACCTTTGATTTTCTGAAGAACATATTCTACAACTAGATTCAGGCTAACAATGAAATGTCTCTCTTTGTGAGAAGCAGCATGAGCTAACAAAGCACGTCTATGTAACAGAGGCCCAGCAGCTGATTAACCATTTCGGAGTGTTACCTTGGCATTATAAGATAAACGAGAGCAGAGCAGAGAGGAATGATGAGGATGTTGGTGCATTACAAACAAATCTCCAGAATTGTTTCATTTCATTTCAGAGTTGACACTGTTAAATCATGCTGTAAAATCCTCTGGTGTCCTTCATTGTGCAGTGTTGTAAATACCACAAATCTTATCGATTCTCATCCCATACTTATATATATATATAAGCTACTACTCTCTGTGTTTTTCTTCTTCATGAAAAGCAATACAAGTTTTAAAGCACCCCTTTCACTTCCACACCAGAATCTGACCCAAGAGAAGGCATGGCACTCTTGAAGCAATATTAAGGGTCATGGTGAAACCTCTCTGCTGAGGTATCACTCTTTTTTTGCAATTTGTTTCCAGCACAAGCTGAAAGCAAAGCGCATCCACATGACAATTAAAGGCTAGAATGATTCATGCCTGCTCTTTAACAATAAATTACCTATGGATTTCTGAAGACCCCAATTCAATTCTCATTATAATCTCACAATAAGCACTGCCATCTATGCCCTTCAATGTTTGACATAAATTATTTGAGGCAGTATGTATTTCATCTTCGTTGATACAAGAAATTACAAGTGTCCTAATGGTTAGTGACAGAAGTTGACATATCAAAGGATTCAGAGGAACATAAACAAAAAATAAATCACCGTCCCACTGCCCCTCCCCAATACTAAATTCCTTATTTTACAAAGACCATATAATCCTTTCATTTTCAAACAAATACCACTGTATCAGTGTTATTCTAGCATAAGCTAGCATAAAGCTTACAATAAGGACATGTTTAATGTGCTTTTTAATAGCCCTGTTTGAAGGACTTCTTACTGACATCATATCGCTGGGCGATCCAAAGGGGATTACATGTGTCAGCCCAGTCAATTGGTGGTAATTGTAACACAAAAGACCTATCTCAGAGCTCACACAGGCACAGTAAACTGTGCTTCTATATTCATCTACCTTGTTAAAAAAAAACAAAAAACAAAAAACAGCTATTAAATTAATTGGCACTAAAAGCATGTAATAGTTATCTAATCTATTAATTTTTAGTTTAATATTAACTAGGGTGTCTCCTATGACAAGTATTTGACCTGTGGAGAAAGAATGGAGTAAGATCACCCATGCAGTCTTTCAAGTTAACAAAATAGTTGCTTGAAGGAAAGAGGTGAAGGCATTCTTTAGCCTCTGCCTCGTACTCTAAGATTTTATTTGTTTTCATACAAGTATTGACTTTATGTGGGGCCAGCCCGGTTGTGCCTGACGCAGCATGTTTCTCTGCAAACTTCAGAGCTTTCAGCCCAGCCGGGGGGGACGGCAGAGGCCACATTGCCACTTTGCAGAGCGTAGAGGGTGCGTTCAAAGCTCACATCGGCTGTTCGGTCGCAGAGGGGCACGAAGAGGCGACTGTCCCGCTTGTCAAGAAGCGTTGGGTACCGTTGGCTTGAGGAGTTGAGTCAGGAGCCTTCATCACCTCCAGGACCTAGGTCCATGCGCAGGGGCCAAGGAAACTGCCTGGGCGTCAGCATCCTCTTCCCATCTCTGTCACTTCGCTTTACTTCTCCAACCCCAGGGCTCAGGATAGGAAATCACCAGCCTGCCCGCAGGGCCTGATCCTCGGAGGTGCTGAAAGCTCACACTCTGCTGCAATCATTAGGATCTGTGGGTATTTAACTCCCTGCAGCATCAGCTCGCTTTGGCTTAACCCTGTTTCCAGCTCAGTCTGCGGCACACCCATCGCACAGGTCAGAGTCAGCTCTCAAAACCAGCACAGTTATTCTGATTTATATTGGTATCACTGAGGTCAGGCTCAGTCCCAATAATTCTGAGCAGTGCAGGATTAGACCTGACACAAGTCCAAAACCCCTTTAGCAGTCAATTAGTTCTAATTATGGCAAAAATCATTTGCCACCTTCTACTCCCCTTCAAGGAGAGGTTTTGGGAAAGCATCAGGAAGAGCAAGATAAATATCCAGAACACAAATCATGATTTCACCCTTTTGAAAAACTGCATTTAGGAGGCTGACATGATTTATTGATCTCGGTAAAAGCAGCATTTCTGGCTGGAGCGCTGCAGCTCCGGGGGAGTGGCTGCCACAAGCAGCGCGTGCACCTGCGGCGTTACCCGGCGCGTCCCCATCACCGCTGCGATAACGCACCCTGGGCAGTTCCTGTGTTGCCATAAAGTTGGCAGAGTTGCAAGTTACATGCATTAACACATAAGTGGAGTTTCGAAGAGATAAATTCATTCCCTAAGAATACTCAGTCACCGACTAATCTCTCCTACTCCAAATAGTTTTAAAATAAGAACATGTTTTATTTATATGCAGCTTACCTGCCAAGGCTTTCTAAATACCTCACAAAACAAACAAAAAGCATTAAAAGGAACCAAAGTGATCGCACAGGGCAAAGCTTTCCAAAGAGTCAACACTGCCCTAGCAATGAAACTAACACCCATTTTTGCTCTGCCATTCTTGGGCAGAGAAAATCAACAAAGAGGGTTAGAAGTTATATCTTCTTTATAGGCCAAGCTAAAAGACCCTCTTTAAAATTATACACTTCTATCTGTGCAAAAATATACACTCCTCTGCACTGACATTGATTAGGACTGAGCAGTCACTTGTGAGTGCAACAACCGATGATCTCCTTTGCTGGTGATGTGCAAGCACAGTTATCGTAAACTTGTCTGTAGTGATGAAAAATGAGAATGGAGGTTAGGTGTACAAATATGTCTTCTGAAAACACATCTTCCACTGCTATCCCAGTAAGGTAAGCAGTAAAAACAATATGGTAATTATCAAAAGACAAAGTTGATTCATGTCTCTGAAAGCTCTCAACCCTTCCTGTGGCAGGGCAACCTTAGATCACTAACCTAACAAAAAAAATATTGTTTTTTTGGTGACCCCATCACCTGCAATGGTACAATCTGATGACATTGTTTCAATGGAAAATGGAATTTAAAATAGAATCCAAGTATGGGTGCAAACGTGCCAACATATCCAGCGTACTAAAGAAACACTGAGTGCTGCTGGGGTTGGGGGATACCAGGTCTGTACGAATTGAACATAAAACTCAGAGCCACTGAAAAGCATCGTACCTGAAAAGCATGAATGTTGAAAAAACCAGATAAACTTGCCAGGTGAAAGGAAAACACAGAATATAGAATTGGTTTTGTTTGTTCCATTTAGTTAGATAATAAATTATTATATTTCTTCCTACAGGTCCCTTCATGGCGAGGAGTGTGAGTGAATGGTGACTCTGTTCAATGTTCAGGATTTGAAGGTAACGTCTCTATCAGTTGCCCTTTTTCCAGGAAGGAAACTGGAGGTATGGTGCAACAGCCAAAATTATTTTTATGTTTGTCCCCTCTCCATTTAGTTGTTTCATAGAAATTGTTCTTTCTAAAGCTTGGCTGCTTTCCCATTTTGTCAGATTTTGTTTTCTTACCTTCACCTCATGCAGTGTTTTCCATGGACACCATCATTCATCCCTCCAGAACGCAAATAACTAAAGAAGGAAAAATCACTACATTTTAAGAAGACCAAGAGGAAATTTTTAAACTCTTTGTTCGCCAGCTGCACTCCTACCCAACTCAGCTGGGCAGAGCACAGGGCCATGAAAGGGTGTGGAGAGAGCAGCTCTTTCACTGCAAAGAACAAAGACTTCTGCTATGCCTGGCAACTCCCTTCTCACTTCTCTCTGAGCATCTGCAGGGTGGACAGACAACAGTCTGGACCATGGTTTGGGAGAAGGACCGTGAGAATGGGTCCAGCCTTGACTGAAGCTTCAGGGGCTACTGCAGTGTATAAAATAAAAATATGCAGGGGAAAAAAAAGGCCGTGGTCAGATTTTAGACCATCTAAAATGGAATTACAAACTCTTGTGGCATTTCAGCCTATGTCAAGGAGCAGATTGCAAGACCAGCTGCTATTCACAGCCACTAGACTTTGGCTCACCTGCAATTAGGAAGATGCAAGAACTTTAGTCACACTGTTGGCTGTGCACATATAGCATAAAAGCCATGCTCCTTGTCTCCATTGAATCCCCAGGAGCTGGGTCCACAGCCCTGAAGAGCAGCTAATATGAATTGTATATTCTTTGCTTGAGATTTGGTGCTGTGCTAAGCACCATGCCACTCTCAACCACCACAATAAGCAATTTAATGAAGACCATGGACTAACCATTTCAGCACTGTGTTTGCAGGTCAGGTGTCCTTTCTTCATATCTTGTGGAGAAGGCTTCAGTTTCTTTTCCTCACATTGTTTGTGTGCTTGTAATTTAGCTACCAGATGCAGAGCAGTGTGTTTTATTACGGATGGATATACTAGAGACAGTCAAGATAAAGATTTAATAGTGTAAAATTCCTGCCATTTCCCACTAGTAATGGAGCACCCAATGGTCACAACAATTAGCTGTAAAGGCAGAGATTAGTGCTATATCTCAAAAATCAATCAAAATCGACCTGATTTTTGATCTAAATGACAAACAAAATATATTTTCTTTACGAGCATACAAGGACTGTTAAGCATCTCTGCTCTGCTTTGAATAGTTTCGTTTTAACTTCCTATGAACAACAGGGCTAGGATCTCAGCAGTAGAACTTTCTTACATTCTTCTCTGTTGATTTGTTAGTGCTCTTGAGTGATAAAAATCATGATTTTCATAATAAGTGGAGTTAGTGAAGTATGTTTGGAATTTGAAAGAAGTGTTGAGCTCATGGTGTGCATCTCATTCCTGTTAGGCAGCCTTTTGCAAGCGAATGAAAGGCTCAAACGCAAAGTACAAATTATGCCTTGTCCTTCACAAGTGCCTGACAGCATTGATCCCTTTGAGACTGCAGCACATCATTAGTTTCTTTGCAATACCAGTCCTGGCTGTGCAGTTGGCACCAAGGTATCTTGGTACGTTGACATTAGCAGTGACATTAGCTAATGTCACTAGAATTCCAGAAATGTAGAAAATAAGTTACTGTTTTAATCTGGGCAGGATAAAAGGGCATAAGGGCTTTGTTTTTACGGTCCTTTAGACATCTGAACATTTCTTTAATGCATGACAGAATTTCCCCAGAACACGATGGGTCAGTGTGCTGGCTATGTGGTCAGCAACTGAGCATTATTTTACACAGCAAAATGACAGCAGGGGAGGACAGGGAATATTGTGGTTAGTACAACACAGTACAATTCAGGAGATGTATGTACAACTCCTGGTTCTACTGTACATCAGCTTCTGTCATTCTGAGCAATTCCTTTCTCTTTTCAAAGCCTGACTTCACACGGTCGTGCTAGTGCTTTCTGCTCCTTTCTCCTAGTCTTTGCATGTCTGACTGAGCCAAACTGTAGCTGAATCTGAAACTGAACTTCAGATAAGTATATTTTTAATACGTACCTTATACAAGGCATCCCTTCCTCTAGGCGCTGCTGTAGTACAAATTATCATTAATAATAATATGTGCTTTGCAGACAGTCTTAATTCCATAATTATATGGTTAATTATATCAGGAAAGTGAGTAGTCTGAATAGGTCTCCTGGCTAGAAAAGTATTTCTCAGACTGCAGAACTTGCCTTTTCTGGCACAGGAGATGGTCAGGTTGGAACCATCCATAACCCACACCACAAAGCAAGATGTGGCACCCTCCCTACACAAGATCTGGATGCAGACAAAGGGGAGCAAAGAGTTCCCTAAGTGAATAGCAAGTAAGAGGTTGCTACTATCATTATCATGGCAATCCAGCTAGCCTACACTCCTGAAAAATGAACCATGAGCTGGACGATTACACTTTATCTAATATCTGGAAATTAAGAACAGTTACAGAGCATAAATTGTATTTTGACTAGTTTCCCTTTTCCTACCAGACTCATATAGACTCAGCTGTCACCAGCTCTTCGGCCACCAAGAGCTTGACATTGAGAAAGCTGGGAGATGGCAGTCCTTGAACTTTTTGTTTCCAAGGATGCAGCTCCACCTATCTCACCAGCACTCAGAATGGTTAGAGGAGGGTTTGCTTTGATGTTTCCTACCATAGTACAAGCACCCAAATGTGCTGGCCAAGGTTTTTTACCTCTTCGTCACACATAGTGGCTGAAATGGATAAGTTGGAAGAAAGATGGATGGCAACAAGTATTAGTGAGGAACAATGGTCCTCAGCTGGTTCCCCCAAAGCTGTATACTACTTGTTGAATATTAAGGGAGAAAGGACCAAAGGATCTGCCCATGCAAGAGGGCTGGAAGAGGAAGAACTGATGTGGATTTGGTCTGAATCACTTAAGGGTGTTTGCATTCACGCCTCTGTCTCTTAGGCATAAACTGAAAGACCAAAAGCACCAAGAACCATGGTGAGGTTCAGCAAATTGATCAGGGAACTGATTTTCACCCACCAGTTAAGAAGTAAAAAAATGCAGACCAAAAAAGATCACCAGCATCTCTATCGTGTTGTGTTCTCAGCAGAGAAGTTGCCAGGCATCTGTAGACCATAATTCAGAAGCTGAAACAGTCTCCAGTGTGGAGAGAGGGAACATTAACCAATAATATTGAAATGAAACATAATTCTGTACACAGGTAGCATTATGATAGGACAAAACAGAATGAAATACAATAAAAAAAGCTTCTCTCAGACTTTTTACTATCGGAAATAAACTTTGACTATCCATTGTGGTATCTATTGTCACAAGAAGACAGATGGTGTTGACACAGTATGTGATTACTGAGATAGATTTTCTTGGCCAAGACAAATATTTTAATTGAAGAGAAAATAAATATAATTTTCATTTCTTTTTAGAGCTGCAGTTGTTTGAAATCCAGTGGGGAAAAACAATTATCTCATTACTTTTTTTTCCTGCTTCTTTTCCAAAGGAACAGTGACAAAACTGCATTCAAATCTGAAAAATCCTACCAGCTCTAATATTTCCTCGTGTTTCCTGTATTCCTGGATTGCAGCACTGATGATAGTCAGATGCAGCATGAGAAGGGTGTGGAAAAATGGAAACAGAATATACCCAGCCCTGCCTTCAAACACAAGGAGCTTTACCTGCACTTGAAGGGAAGATCTAGGAAATCTGTCAGAGGAAGGTAACACATCTGGAGTGTTTTAGCTGTCATATAAAATTTGAAACATGTATAACCCTGTTACAAAACTTGTGCATTGTAACAACCTACTTTCTTAAATTCTACTTTCTTAAATTCTATTGGTTTCTGAAATTGTCTACAGACTTCTATTAAATATATATCGGTTCCTTCTTGTTTCTTTTTTTTTTATTGAATCCCCTAGGATTTTCTACCCAAAGGAACATATAGCTCTCAAGAAAGACGTGGGCCTGCAGCTCCTATCCCTTTGGCGGCTCTGCTCTGATGCTCAGAGAAAGCCTACCAGAGCGCAGTGAAAAAGAGACTTAGGGATGGTTTCTTCATCCTCTGCCACAGACTCCCATAGATGCCCTTAGTCAAGTCACATAATCATATGCATCAATTTATAGACTGGAAAGCTTTATAGTGCTATTGTGAGGCTGCAAATGCAGAGTTATGCTCTTGCTGGCCTCTGAGGCTGTGCTAGAGAGCTGTATGTTCGGGTTGTCCCTGCTGCAGGGATTCCTTCTGCTGCAGCATCCCGCCACAGCCCGTCTAGCAGCACCTGACAGGATTCCAGTTGGAGCTTGCACTTTCAGTCAAAGGCTTTCAAGTTTGATCCCTTCAAATCTCTGAAGTTCACCCATACAATTACCTCTGCTGTTCAAAGCAACCCAGGGCTTAGATGGAAATAAAGAACACGAAAGGATTTCCCAGGGTGCTCTTGGAAACTTGAAAAAAAAAATGGGGAAAAGAAAAAAAGAAAAAGAAGCAGCATTACACCTTGAAGTTCTTGCAGCAGTGCCAGTTCATCTGACATTAAAAGGCCAAATTCTGCTCTGGGGTAGTTGTGGACAGCCTGAGTGGTGCTGGTCTGCCATAGCTGGTGGTGCATGAGCCACGAGTCCTGATCGTTCCATGTGCACATCAAGGACAGCCTCCGGGATCCCTGAGGATCTGGAAACTGAATTTGCCCTAAAAAGCCCTGAGGACCTTTGCTGGCAATATACCCTCTTCCAAAGTGTGTGTCACATTTTCAGCTGGAGTCAGCACCTCCGCAGAATTCAAGCTCTGTCAGACTGAGGCTTCAATCCAGTGTTTTATTAGAGATGGATTGATGCAAAAATAGCAGCTTGTAGGACATATATATTAAACTGTATGCTATGTAATAAGCAGCACCCTTTCCTTTAAAATTGTTACCAATGAACCACAGATTTTAAATACTGCCTACACCTTATTCCCTCCCTAGCTTCATCTGTCCTGTTTCCAGCTTTGACCTTACTTCCTGCATTTCTTTTTTTTCTCTTGCTAATTCGGGCTATTTGTATTTCTTAGGAGGTCATCTGATTTTGCTGCTTATTTCCCACTTGGATCAAAACTCTCAAAAAAGTTTCAGCTTTTAAAACACATTTTACGAGATACCTATATATATAACTAACCTCTTAGGATCAGTTTTGACCTACATCTTTTTATTCTATCATAATAGGCTTATCTTTACCTGATGCTTAAAATATTCTTTTCACCTGAGTGATTCTGTCATTTACACTTTCTTTCTCTTTCTGTCTGTTAAAAAAACATTACAAGGAAAAGAAAAATCGTCTATTGGATACAGCCTGTTTGCACTGGGCACACATGTTTATGAATCAGATAAGACCTTTGTGTGTCAGGTAGGTGGTGGCACTAAAAGCTTTATATATCACGACATCAAAGCAGTGAGGAGATGAAAGAGCATATTTTTGCATCATAAACAATATTTACATATTGTGATATTCCAAGAATCTTTCATTTAAACAGGTGGAAAAACAGGGAAGCAAGCACACATGTAAAGCAAAGTCTTACTTGTGGTTGATGATTAAATTTTATATGGCTTTGATATAACCACTGCAATTAAGTGTAGTGATGAGCAAAGACTTGTTTTGCTCTTTATAGGGTACACATTGTTTACTAATCCCTGGTTCATATGAAAAATCCATCATCATCTGGGCACAGCTGCAAATAAAATTTTAAAAGGACAATTTTCACCCTATGGAACAAATTTCAGACTTTTTCTCTCTCCTATACACTCTCACCCCCCGCCCCCCGAAATGTGCTATCCTTAAAAAAAGCAGCTTTTGTATATTCAGACTTTCTGGACTGCGGTAGCTATTTTATATGACAAATTCACCGTTTGTCAAGCTCCAGATAACACATATGCAATAGAAACAGAGGCCGGAGATTCATTTACCATTTCAGTTGAAGGTGGCTGTTAAAAACTGGAACATGCTCAATCACCGCAAATCAACACACTGCAATTTTCACTTTTCCTGATTTTGAGCATTCATCACGACTTGCTTTTCACCCTTGAAAAGAAGGGCAAAAAGACAAATTACTTTAATTAGGAATTAGTTATGAGAGAATGAGGTGTTCTAATTATATCTAGAACCTCTTAAATAGTTTCACTCAGGCTTATTTGATTTCTTAATTACTGAAAGAAAAAAGCCGCACACAAATTGCACCAGTTTTTGAAAACAGAAATGCTGTCATTCATTTGATATTATGGATTAGTCTACAATGAACAGTGGTAAGGCAATAACACCTCCAAGACAGCATATGCATTAGCACAGGATAATTTTTTTTTGTTGAAACATTAGATAATCACCTTCTTCCATATCTCAAAATACATAATTTTATACACTATGGTGTGAAACCATAGATGTGACAGGCTGTAATGATTTATTTATGAGACATTATTCTTTGATGCAAGAATACATTAGGTTATAGATCCCATTTCCACAAATATAATATGTCAGGCAGTGCATCTGAGCTCCAGTAAGATACTGTAGGCTGTGAGGTTCATTTTGTATATATAAAACTGTGTATAAATATATATTTTATGACTATATCAACAGCCAAAGTTGCACAACAGTTTCCCTTTTAACAGATCCTTCAAAACATATTTTTCACAGACTAGTCTGAAAATATACATCAAACTGGTGACAGGATCTAGGAGAATGTCTTGGGGACAGCACTTGATTATGAATAGTTTGAATATTGTTCTTTGTTATGGACGTTGAATATATCTGTTTCATCTATTTCAGGACTTTTTAGATCATTTTGAAAATAACTATTGTGATTATTAGCAGCATTTTTTCAACTGTACCCTCACTTGTCTTTCTTAATAACATGCCCAACTACCTCTGGATCAGAGAGTGCAGCTCAAATTTTAAACCACTCTAAAAATTACTTTCATGATTTCTTATTTTGTTTTTCTTCCTCTGTTCTCTTACTGAGGGAAAAATCAGTGTTGGCTGGACTCTTCTCCCAGCGAAGCCACTGGGCAGCATTTGCCACATCTGCAAGCCCACTCAAGCAGGATCAGGACTCGATGCCCAATGGCTCCAAGATCAAGGGTGGGCAGGGACTGTGAGGTCCCAGCATCTCCTTTCTCATGGAATATTCCTGTTTGAGCAGTGGCTGCCTCCGGCAGATGGAAAAGCTCATAGCAAAGTGATTTGTGTGAGGGGAGGAGAAGGGGCTAGGAAAAGGTCAGACACATGCCATGCATCTTACAGAAATACTTTAAGGTCTTTTGAAAATTCCTTTTTTGGAATGTGTGATGAATTCAGGATCAGGCCCATATTTATTCAAAAGATCTCTTTCAATCAGTTTTCTTTTTATGTGTGTGTAGTGCTTCAGGGTCTTGTGACAGAGCAGCCCGATTCAAGGGATGTCAGGGGCGACTACTTCATTTCTTTATCACCAGTTGTCATGATGAGCAATGTGTGCAAATGGATGCATGTTTATTTTCAAGCCTCACATAAAATATTATTTATTCTTTCAACATCTCTAAAGTGCCATAATTGTAGTCATTGATTACGAATGGGCTAAGTGTGTTTCCTAGTTCATTGGAGTTGCTTTGCAATACCAAAAACCCAGTGAAACTAAAATGTCCAATTGCACAGGTGAAGACATTGCAAGGGGACATGTTCAGGAGAGGACGGGGGATTTGCAGTAGCAGCTCTGACATGAGGACTGTCCCATAATTAAAAATCTGGAGTGGACTATTAAGAACAAGAGTGGCTGAACGAGGTGACTGTGTGCCATGTGCGTGGTACGCACGGCCGCGCTGGGTCTCCAGCTGGGTATGAGAGCTTCATTATGAATGGCTTTATTTCACTCTTTTGCTCAGAAAAAAATCTTTTTAAAACTGAATTTTTTACAATAGAATTCTGATTTTTTTTTTTGCTTTGGTATTTTATTAACATGATTTTTACTTTTGCCTTCAAAACAGCTTCATTATTAAATGTAAGATCCTACATCCATACAAAAAATATGAGTAATAAAAACTGCACTGAAATATGCCATCGTTGTCAAATCAAAACATTGTCTTTATTCATTATTGACTCATAAACTTACTGTGATTTCTGTTTTTATTGCAGTTCAAACAGGAACATTTTTGAAATGCAAAATATTTTCCAGTTATAGGAAAATTAATTTATTTCACAGCTTTAAAAACCTAGAGGTGAACCAAAACCAATTTATTGTCCCTATTAAAAACTTCCTATGACAAACATCCATCTAGCTATCTCCTAGAAATGTGCGCTCTGACTCCAAGCCCCTTGGAGCTTATACTATCCATTAACTTACTTTGGGGGTCACAGTCTTTCTCTTACTGTTTACCTAAAGACCTCGTGCCTAAAGCTTATCTGCTTTCCCCAGTACATCAATCAGGCTAATAAAATATATTTCTTCCTCCTATATATAACTTGCCCTACTCATATCTTTAAACCCTCATGACTTCATTAACACCACTATATTAAACATTATGAACCTTCATGGTGCAGTTTAAATTAAAAATAATAGCAATAATTCATTGGAAACCTTTTTCTAGGCATCAATTTGGGCTCCTGAGGAAATTTCTAAGTTTTCCCTCAAAGTCTTTCTGTTGTTTCAAGGGCGATTTCTTATTCATTAGGATACCCAACTGTACACATATGTGTAAAATGTTCCCCTAAAGGGGGTCATCCAAACTTTCAAAGCTTGTTTTATACTTTGCAAAGTATACTTTGAAATGTATAAAACACAAGCACGGCAGAGAGAAAATAAAAACCAAAACCAATGCAGACAACCACATGCCACCGCGCACCATCTGATACTCCAGGACCCTCACACTGTGAAGGAAATGGAGAGGGGCTTTGGGGAAAGGAGGCCAGAAGGGAGCACCCGAGCATCCAAGGGTGAGTTGGAGGGTGGGGAGAGCAGGCTCAGAGGTGGCAGCTGGGTTTTGGAAAGAGGGCAAGGTGAGTGCGGGGGCTGTGAGAGGTTTTAGGAGCCTCTGTGAGGGAAAGAAGGGCTGGGAACAGGCAATGGGGCACAGGGACATTTCGCACCTCTGGAGCAGGCATGGGTGGGATCTCCATCCAATCCTTCAGTGCATCCCAGCCACGTCACCCACCTCCTTCAGTCCTTTGGGAGTCAGGGCACCCTATTCTGTCTGAAAACTACTTCTGGACTCAGTTAACTCCTTCTCCCACAGTCCACACTGCTGCCTACCTCAATGGCCTCTGTTTTCACATTTGCTTCTCCCACAGGGGATGGAAAGAGAAAGGAGAAGGAAAAAGATGCGGGGGGGGGGGGGTCAGGCCCTGTTCCTATCATGAGCAGCAGCTGTGGGCTGTAAGAGACCTGCTGCTCCTGCTCTGTGAAGGAGGAGAGAGATGGGGAACAAGAGGTTGCGGCTGCTGTAACTGGTCCTCATGCATCCCCGTGCAAGGGCTCCTCCTGTGAACAAAGATGCTTCTTTCACCTCGCGGAAAGAGGATGCTCCACTGCTTGCCTCAGCCTGCTATACTTTTTGCAGAAATTGCCTACGTCACCTATGTTCAAAGCCAGCTCTGTAACGGGCAGTGGGTGGTTCTCCTCTAATTAAACAAAGGTACATAAATGTGTGTATAGTGTGCGTTTAAGCTAGTCACCCCAGGCTGTCGGTATAGTCAGCGAGGACCTAGGCAGGCTATGCACAGGAACCTTGGGTGTGATTCATGTCATCCTAAAGTAAATGTCTATAATAGGTCAGGCAAATTGCACCCTAAAAGCACTTATTTCTCTTCCTTGACTATAAAGGGAGCCTAGAGTGATTAGCACAGCTGTAGACATCTACTTTGTAGATGTTGAAAGATAAATGACATAAATCCCACCCTCAAGTCTGTACAAACATCTGAAGAATTTGCCATAATGACGGTGGTTTAGCTATGGCCTGCAAAGCACATGACAGCAACATGTGGAGATGCTTCTAGCTGCTCTCTGGTTACTGCTCAGCATCAGCAGTTCGCAGAGGTGTCTCAGGGCACCTGTTGCTGCAGTCACCAACAGCCTATTGGTAGGAAGGCGCCCAAATGTCAAAAGGTTTAGGGATCCCTGAAAGGGATTCAGTGCTTGGACTATGCAGGACCAAGTTAGGACATTTCATTTCCAGGTACAGATGTCAATATGTTGATCAGAAAGCAAGCATTTTTCTTCTTGAGAAATCCAAGGCAATTTCTCATGTGGAGGAATAAATTGCTAGTATTTCCAGAACTCCAGAGGCTGATGAGAACAGTCTCAATCTGAGTCTTAGGAGCTACCTAAAGGATCTGACCAGGGACGCATCCTGTAGCTGGATCATCCCCTCTCTGAGGAGCTGGGGCCTGTGTGGACACAGTGAGTCAATCTCACCAAACAAACAGCAGAAAAGAAAACCCTTCTCACCTGGGAGTTTCAAGCATTATTAGGCATTTCACAATGATCTTTTTCTTTTTCCTTTTAAGTCTACAGTCACGAGAGGCTCTGGGATCTATCTACCAACTGCTATTTTTCATCCCTTTATTTGCTATTTCTCCAATGGCTTGTACCTTGACAACCTTCCCCCTAAACCAGAGCCCTGCCCATGGATCCCCACGGAGCCCTCGCAATGACCACTCTTCATTTAGATGGGGGCAGTTGATAAAGAGAGACCTAAGGCACTCCCTTCTCCCTGGGAACTGCGCGCATCGACTCTGGAGCACGTCCCAGCTCTTGCCAGCACAGTAAGTGAGAGATTTCATCGTAATCATTTTAATATCTTTCAAATGGCTGCATGGATGGATATCAGTCCTGGATGAATATACACTAGAGGGTAGTCAGGGAGCATGATTAGTATTGGGAACAAGTATTTTTCTTGGCAGAGGATGAGCATGCCATTTGATAGATAGTGAAACACGGCAAGAATGCTGCTCGGAAAGAGATGCCAAACATTCTCTTGTATGCATTGAAGAAAATGAGCTTTATTTTGTTTTGTTTTGTTTTAAAAGCATAGGGGAAGGGACAGGGCTTCCCACAGTCTGCAATAGCACACGTGGCAGTACCTGCCTCCATGCTGTGACCACAGCATCTGGGAGCATTTTCCACATGTGGTACAGCTTCTCCCAGCCTTGTTTTCCAGGGTTAATAAACCATTTGAAAACAGTGACCTGGCTTTGATTTTGTTCTACAGCCCTTTGGAGGAGTGTAAACCTCCACCATCCTCATCTTTCACACGTATACATGCACAGCATCTCGTTTTCCAGATTGGCATCTTTCAGATGTAAAAATTTGCAAAGAAAAAAAGAGGGTATTTTTGAGCAGTTTGTGTACTCCTTTAAATTAAAACAAAGCTCTGCGTTGGCAAGGTTTTAATTTGGTACGTTTTAATCCATCACCATATACTTTGGAATAAAGTCCAGGTATCTAAAGAGAAAAAAACCCAACAGTTATTTAATTTTCAGATAGTGGCTGGTGGGCATCCAGAGCAACGAGCTTTTGATAAATATTTCATAAGGATTTTTAGTGAATGTGTATCATCTGCTTTACACTACAGACCCAGACAACTTCTTGTCCATGGTGTCAATGACTTTTAACCTAAGGCATCTCAGAACGCAACATGACACGACAGCCTGCAACAGCTCCTTTGGAGTAATTGCAGCTTATGTCAAGAATTTTACTGCTCAAGAAGTTCCAGGGATAGATTTAGCATTATAAAATATAATAGATCTGCAATAATGCAAATATTAGGGGTCTTGAGTGTCTAATACACTTCTACTAAACTAGCACAGGCTGTGGAGAAGGATGGCTCCTTGAGATCACTGTGGAAAAATACTAACAAACCACAGTATTTCCAAAGCCATCACTGGGACTTTGCCATGATATTAACTTGCTGACAGTGTTTTATTTCTTACAAAATAAAATGCCAGGATGAAAAAACAGCCCTTGGCCCAGGAGAGGGATTGCCCACTCAAGTGCAACGCAGCTGCTCTGAATCATTCAGGCAAAGCATTTCACTCCTGTCCTGAGTTGGCTTTCTCAGCTGTGGCCTTTTCCTTGCGAGGGGACAGCTAGCTATGCTCTCCTCTGAAACACAGATTAGTGGACAAATCTGGAAGGCTAAACAAATCCTTCTTCCTTTTGAACTAAGCCCAAGACAAACATCTGGGTGAAAGAACAGCCATCATAAAGCTTGTCCTCCAATTCAGACTCTACCAAAGTTTGGATACACTACTTTGTTCTTCGTTCTTTTCTGCGGGCTTGTGAAAGTAGAAGTGTTTTCTCTTCCTCTCAATTTTACACATTCAGTCACGCTACCTGCTGTACTTGGAACGGTCTTCCACATCCGTTCATGAAATCTCCTCCCACCTCTCTGTACAAAGCACTCCCACAGCAATGCTTCCCCTTCTTTTCCTCCAAGGTCATTGCTCTCCCGAGAATTTGCATTACCTGCGACCTGCTGTGGCATTCTTTGTTTTCTCCATATTAGCCTCAAGGATATCTACCTTGCCACATATTTCATTACCGGAGAGGTAAACCGAAGCCCAACTGAAGTTAATGGCAAAATTCCCATCAACTTCAACAGAGCCAGGATTTTACTCAAAGTATTCAAATGAGGCCTCGGTTGGATGTCTGTGATGCAGATATTTCTGTGTGCAAGGGCAAATCGCATCTGCTGTCTGCATTTAAAGCACATTGAACAGCTGGTATTTCCAGTGCTCTATTTCTTTCTAAAATAACCAATTTCATCTGACAACAATGTAGAATTTTATATAGCATGAAAAAAGAAACTAAGAAACAACTTAATTTACGTAAAGGTTTTGTTTTTTCTCTTCAACTGGCAAATATATATATTTGCAGATATCTTATCTACATGTTGCTGTTTCCTTGAGCGTCTCAAACAATAAATTGAAACATGCCTCATGGTAACATTGTTGGGTATTTTTCTCTCACCCACGTACATACCTACAAAGGTTTAAAATACAACTTTTGAAAAGATTCAAGACTGAAGGGGGAAAATAATCTTATTATGCAACAATTTATTGTCCTGCCAAATGTGGGTGCCTTGGAAGCTTGAACAACCCGCCAACACACCTGTGTACATTGGCATTAAGTTAAATCAATAACAAAAAACAGGCCTGCATCCAATTACCTGTCACACGGAGATTCATTTTAAGTGGAGATTTTACAAGCATAACTTGAATCATATCTAAGTTATAAGATAGTCCACATAAGATACTTACAAAGATGTTTGAATTTAGAATAACATTTACCAAAAAGCCATGTATAAGAATGCTATTAAAAAGGACTCAATAGCCATAATAACAATTGATTTTCCTTCACAGCAGAGTAATTTACAGTGATATAGATATGAGAAAAAAAATAAATAAATGCATTTTCTTTAAATTACAGTTTCTTGTGATCACCTTCTTATATTAGATAGGTCAGAAAAATGTCATTCTCTGCTTCCAGTGTTTCATTGCCTTGATGTATATACATCACATACAAAACATTTATTGCTTTGTAATGATTTTTCAAGGAGTCCTTTGGTTGCTTAAAAACAATTGAGATCCCTATTTTTTGTATTTTTTCCAGTACATGAAGAAGTCATTTGATCAGCATTCCCTCATTTACAATAGTTGAAATCCAGAACAGGTTCACGAGACAGATGGAACTAACGCGCAGTGCAGGGTCCCCTTGCGGAGCAGGGCGAAAAGGAGTCAGAACCACAATTCTGCCCCTTCCAGCTCTGCAGAGAAAGCATGCGTCAAGGCGCATCAGGATAGTGTCCTCCCATGCCAGAGGCAAGTATCTCAGATCTCTGCGGCATGTCTTTCCATCAGCCACGCAAGAAATAAATACAGCTGATATGCTATTTCACCCTCAACACAAAGAGATCGTTGTTTTCACTTGTAAGGGACTTCATGTATAGGACATTTAGCAAGATTCGGATGGGATGGAGAGCTAAGTTTTATCACATACAAGTTTAAGGATGGTCTTGTAGGTACTTAGTTTGCATAATGGGAGAGGGACCGAATAACAGTTGGTGACAAAAACTTGATCTGTGTGATGCTATATGTGTCTTCAGCTCCCATCAACTTCTTCAACGGATGCTAAAGGTGCAGAGTATATAGTGTAATTCATCTACTTGCCTTTCTACTTCTGTTTTCACCACTGAGCAACTCAGGGAGTTACCGTAGGTTTTGAGCTGTTCTCTGCAACCCTGTGTTCTAAATGCTAATTGCTTAAGGTATATTCATTTCTTAGTAAGAATCATGGTGGATTTAAAAAGCAATAGCTTTCACGTTAAAGACGCTACTCATAAAAGCTATAATTGATATTTCACCTAGCATCCATTTTCCTGGAATCCTGAAGGCTGGTTTGAAACATGATGAATCAACAGTTCCTTTTGACAAACCACTGTTTCTCCACCGAGGTCACTGCATGTCGTCAGAGCAGAACTGGTTTGCGGATTTCAGGATGTGCTGTGACTTGAGCTGCTTCGCTTCACTAGGAATTTGATCAAGTTAAATTTCACTAGGAAAAATAATGATAATGTAAAGTTGAAGATATATTGAACAGGATCCCACTGCAGTAAGTGCTCTATCTACTGAACTAAGATTGTCTTACCTTCTTCTATACACAATTTATCATGCCCACAGAAGTAAGGATGAAAGTACATAAAGAAAATGAAAATGCCTATCAGAAAGTCTTTGTGTACCAGTGCCCTAACTTCTATTTTGCAAGCACCATAGAAAAAGAGATCTTAAAAGTAGAGATGTTAAAAATAATAATCGATTTTTTTTTTGTAGGAGGTGATAAGAATTTTCTTCCAAGAATTAAAACTACCATAGGAAAATTGGTTTTATGCTTGTGAATTTGAAGAAGGGCACTCAAGACTGATGCGTGGGAACAACTGAATGTGTATACGCATTGGAACAAGGGGTAGTAGGTAGGCAGTAACTGGTTATGAACGATGCTTGAAGTGAACATAGATTACATTTGAAGTAATTCTGAAGAGGCAGAAAGTAGAAGAATGCAAAGGAGAAGTTATGTGGTTTAAAGCTGAGTTTAGGAAAATTTTGCCATGATATTTCTGATGGATATAATAAATATAAATATAATTAAAAAAAAAAGAGGAAAAAGAAAAAAGAGAAGAAAGAAGAAAAAGGGGGGAAAGGGGCCAAAAAAAAAAAAAGAAAAAGAAAAACTGGTCAGGCACAACTCATGACAGGAAAGAAGGACGTTATAGTTCAGGGTGAGGTACACTGAAATGTGGTCATTAGGGAATCAGATCAGAGATGAAGGTGGACAACAAATGAGAAAGACATGGTGGGGTTGAATAGAAAGTTAAAGAGTGTAAGCATTGTGAGTATGGGAGAAATTAAGTAGAAATTAGTAGGAATTACGTAGATATTGATTACAGCAATGACAAAGTAGAAAGAGATAGGAGGAAAGTACTGGAAGTAACAGGAAAAAGAAGTGCCCAGCCAGGCCCTGCGTGGTCAGGGAACACAAGACAACAAAAGGCTACACTAAGAAAGAGAAGTCCTGGAAGCAAGGCAAGGTAAATAAATTCAAGCCTCTGGGATACACAGGAGCTGGAAGGAGAGAATATGAATATATTTCATATAGTGTTATCATTTTTACACCAGGAATATTATTTTGGAGTTAAGCAAAGTGGCCATGGATGAAAGGCAATCCATGGCTGTGGTGAAAAGGAGCAGGCATAAGGCTGCATGGATATGTGAGGAGAGTGAAGGTTAGGATGAAGATTAGTGAAAAAGAATGAGAAGAGATGGTGGAAACCGCAGAGGAATGAAAGTAGGAAAAATAAGGAAAGACAGCAAATGAAACCATGAGAGGCCAGCACAGAGCAGAGGAAGAGAATGACAAATGCTCTATTATAAAGTTTCGTTTTTGTTCCAATGAGCACACCACTAATTATTAAGATGATTTTTTTCTTTATTATTTATTTTATCTTATTTTCTTGTAAATGTAGATATCCTTACTGACCATGGATTATCATAAAAAGTGACACTCAAGAGGACATTTCCAACTATTTGCAAACAACTCTCTTCCCTGCCAAACCTGAGTCTACACTCTCAGATTTTTTTACCATAAACCCTGTGTTTTATAAGATTGTCTGTATATTTGGGGATTCTCTCCTGAAAAATTTGTCATTCTTTAAACATTAAGATGAAGAAAACCAAACACATTTAGATCCTTCCTCTCACATTGACGGATTCTTCAGTAAATATTTAGCATAGTGTGAATATTTTGTGAATATGTATAATTTGCAGAGTGAGCTCACTGCTAATGAGTAAATACATGAATTAATTTTCCTGTGCTAATGCACCCAAACCTTAACTGTAACAGAGAGGTTACCACAGTTACTTTTTCCTTTTTTACTATTTCAGATCTTAATTAGTGTAGACCATTATTGCTTAACCATTATCTGAATGATGATACAATTTGCTCCAGGATCATTAAGTGTGTGTCCATTTGTAGCTGGTCTTTCACTGGACTTTACAGCACCTGGATCCTGTTTCTGAACTAGGACTACGCTTCCAAACAGCTTAGTTTCCAAAACAGTGCTAAATGGTTTCATCAAGGGACCCCTGCAGCCACTGAAGTGCAGTGTATCATTGGGGTTCTAATTTTTATAGCTTTGCCTGTAAGTCCTTTCATCTCAAAAGTAACTGTACTACTTCTTGTTTGCCCTCTGCATACACTCCCCTGGCTAAGAGGTGGCTCTGCTCTGCTGCCAGGCAAAATGCCTGTCTGCTATCAGCCAAAGCATAAACCTAGGAGAATGTATGAAAAAACTTTTTTCCAAAAATTAAAAATTAAATAAAGATAATTTTTTTAAAGCCGATCATTTTCCAAAGGGAAAAAAAAAAGTTGTAAGAAAACCCTTATAGTTTCCTTTCACAGCTTTAACACTAGAAATAATTAAAAAGCCTACTCCTTGCTACCAGGTAGCTTCTTTGAAGCCTCTATTTACTGAATGAAGGCGTTATCAGTATCTGTTGTAACCTGGCAGTATTCTCAGATAGAGGATTACTAATTAATTAATGGAAAACTATTGAGTCAGAACGACTTCAGAGCGTGTCCCAGTCGGAGCGTTAATAATGGTGTGAGCCAAGCAGAGGGCAGGAATTTATCCTTGAGATCCAACTCAAAGATGGCACCGAAATGCCAACGGCTCCTTCTACTGTGCTTCAAGTTGAAAGTGTTGAGAGATTCCGCCTTTGAAAAAAAGGCCAACAGATAAAGATGCTTTAGTTCAAATATGCCAAGTGTATATGTAACCCCCCCAAGCTAGAAAGATTTCCTTATTGTTAAACCAGACCTTGACCTGAGATATACTATAATACACACCAGTCAGGCACAAAATGGGTTTCAGCTCTTGAACTAGAGATGTCTGACAGACAATTCCACACAAAATTATGGTTAACATAATGCTTATGGACTGGTCCAGAACTTTATCTGAAATCAAAATTTTCTAGTTGTTTTCTTGAAAACTGTTATCAAAAGGATCTTCATATCTTTTTTCTTCATTTGATGCGCAAGAAGGAGGTAGGATTTGAAGCACAATATCCACTGCAAGTAAAGAATTTTTTAAATAATAAATGCTGATGCATCATGTACGATTTCTTTTTAAGAAGCAGGATTTGAATTTTGGTAGCAGGCGGTACGGCAAAATTTTTGTGTGCAATAACTGTATGTTGACAAACACGACTGTGCACTGTAAGAGTGGCAAAACCAGGCAGAATACACAATGACATTAAAAAACTTGGAGCTGCTTTCCATGTTTTGCATTCCTCAAAACAGTATATATAATGATAATACATATTCATGTGTTTATATTTGTACTTATATTTGTGTATGTGTATTGCACTGCAGTGGACAAAAGCTGGGTTTTTAAACTGAAATTGATATTTCATTATTCTTATGCAGCTATGCTGGGGCACATTTTTCAGTGTGAAATAGATATTACCGAGGCATTTAACGTTAATCAGTCGATGGATAAACTACAGACATTTTCATACAAAATGCCATGGAACAAAGTTATTGCATTCTTCAATATTCTTGTTTGAGACCACTTCTGACTTTTATGATCACCCTAATTCAAACTTAAGTAATAGAGAATGTGTCAATACAACTTTCCCTTTAAGTATAGCTAAGGAGCATGCAGGAGCCCACATGTTTGCTTAACTGGCCCTGCAACCAACACTGCTAACAATAAAACCAGAAGTTCAAACTCAGTTCCTTGCTTTCAAGTATGCCCTTCAAACGGCAAATACCAGTTTATCATCCCCCTAAAACAGGGTGCATGTTAACCAGGAATAAATCCAACATATCTATGCCAAGGTGCTTAGCACACAAGATACCCAATCATTTTACCGACTTTTTTTAATACATACTTTCTACCACCAGCAACAGCTACTCGTGGCATATATGTGTGTGCATGCGTGAGCGTGTGTCTCGGAGACATACAACCTCCGCCACCCTGTATTTTCAAGGACCATAATATACTGCCTGCTTCCTAGTCCTGCAAATGTCCTTGAAGTGGAATAATATTTAACAGAGGGCAATGCTGCGGGAAAACTGCCAAAGAAATGAAGGGTGGGGGAAGTCAGTCAAAGCATTCTGATGAATATTTTTGTACCTCCAAAGACACAACTATTATACAAACATTGACCTATTTGTCAAGCAATCACAGTTTACTATTGCTTAAAGGTCACAGAAGTTTCCAAGATTATTAAATAATGCATGGAGCCAAAGACCAAGGATATTGTTGAAACAGTGGAAGTAACAGGTAACTTTTGTTAGTGAAGGACAATATGATGACAATGTCTCTTTATTTTCCCTTGGAATTTTGTAGAGTTTCAGTGTAATACAGTAATGGCCCATTTCAGCTGAAAGAGGGAACTCTGCTGCGGAAATGGGGCTCAACACTTCAATAAAATATTACCCGCGTGTTTCTCTCCTTTTGTGTACATTTGTCAGTACATGATTTATATTTTTTTACAGGCATTTCAATGGTGCTAGGGAGTAGCAGTCTATCCGCATACATAAACAAATGCAATGACCTGTCCCTATTTGCCTTTCCAATGTGGGTTATGAGTCAGTGCAAAAAGTGCTTTGCAAAAATTTAGCGTATGTGTTGTGCACACATGGACAGGAATCAGTAGAGGTTTGCAAAACTCAGTATCTACTTAGGCTCCTGTTAAGACATCCTCATTCTAATAAATCCTGCACCTACTGTTTCCCAATGGCTGCAGTTCCTTCAGCTCTCAGTAAGTCACCTCTTCATAGACCTTCAGAGGTGCCTAGCTCCAGCTATTCCCTGGGCCCAGGGATTCGAGGAGAATTAAAGCTGTCCACATACAGCCCAGCATGTTTTCTACTCTTCTGGTTCACAGTAAGTGTCTGCTAAGTGACAGTCATTGACCTGCTGTTATTGCCCTGGAACAGAGCCAGGGCTCAGGGAGGAATGACTTAGGCAAAGTCATATCCCAAATAGCTCATCATCAAATTATTCTTGTTCCCTACCCAGAAATACCTCTCAGTGTATTGCCCCTGCAGATGCACCAAGTTGAAGGGCCGTCATACTGGGCTGCACTCCCAGCACCGTAAAATGAAAGACAGCAAGGGTCCCTCCACCGTGCAAAATCTACCTCATTATTTTACCAGTTACAACACAGAAATCAGTGTGGTCCTCAAAAGGCAGGACATTCTGAAAACAATTCCTTTACTAAATAGGTCTCTGTCTTTCCCCGTTACTGATCTCCACGCTGCAGGAAACTGGTTAACCAGGGCCATCATCAGGAGGAAGACTAAGCAGCAACGTGTATGAGTTGTCCCATCTGATGCAGAGGATTGTGCTCCATGAGCATCAAGCTCCAGGTAGCTGCTTTTTGACAAAGAGATCGGAAAGGGCATGTTTCCCCATCTCACTAAGCAGCCACAAGGTTGTTCTGAGGTCTCTAGTGGGCTGGACCTGGGAACTTCACCAGAAACCACAAGCAAGATAACATAAAAGGTTTTGTTCCATCGCTGAAATAATCAATAGTTCTCTTTACATCTGAAAAGTGCAGCCGTGTGTAAATTGGAAGATTATGGAAGTGAATAATTACTGACAGAATTTCTGATTTAAACAAAATTCCAAGAAAAGCAGAGTCATGAATTTGGATGTATTCTAGCACCCCGGTGCAATATTTCTGCTTGATGGTGTTTGGCTATGGTTAGATCATTTTTATGAACATTTCTTTTTGGAAGAGTCACCATTAATGATCTGTTTGATTGCCAAAGGGAAAGGGTCTTCAGTGACAGATTCAAGAAGGGAAAGAAAAAGAGGAGCCTTCAGAGGTCTAGTGAGAACTAAAATTTCAGTCTCACACCTCTGCAAATCATGGCTGTGAATATACACTCCCATCAAAATGTCTATAGGTCACTTAAAATAAGATGAACAAAAATATTATCTTCCTTACATGAAAGACAAGCTAGCTGCCAAGAAACTTTTGCTCATATCACAGGGCAATTGAGGTTATCATCAAGAACAAAAAAAAATCTTAAAAAAAATCACCAATAAAAAGACAGTATCTTTGGACAATAATGTCACATTACACATGTAATTACCTCATAGAATGGCTCTGTCATACCAAGAAGCATCATTTCTCCTGGAAATCCAGTCATTAGCTCAAGTGATTTGTGGAGCAGGCAGCTACCTAATGACGTTGGTGGAAGTTTTGCCAGAACCAGAACCTCACCTGTGACCTTACGGCTGAAACAAGATACCTTCAGAGGCAGGAGAAGACAGAGTTCATTGTTAACAGGGCTGACAGATACAGAATTATGCCTGGTAAACCCAAAATACAGTCTTGAGAGTCACTTTCCTGCTGAAAACTTAAGGGCATTTGAAATGGCATGCAGTAACTTTATTCCTTATCCCAGTATAACACAAGAGGTGAGCATTCATTTGTATACCCTGCAGACTCCTCAAATAAACCATTGCTCGGGGCACCGTCTGCCAGACCCACCCTTGCCTTCCCTATGATCTAGGGGAGAAAAGCATGAAACGAAAGCCAGAAAGTTCACCTATCTGGATACAACCTGATGGGACCGCAGTGGGCATGTCTATTCTGGCAGCAGCGATCCCCATACCAGCTCAGTGCAATGCCAGGAGGAGGTACCATATCAGGTCACGAAGGCAGGAGATCCATATTCATAGGCTATTGCACCCAGATAACAAATCCTCTCTCTCAGCATCCAGCAGTAACACGTGGCATGGACCCGACGCAGCACTACGCTCCGATGGATCGTACAGCTGTGCGTGGTACCTAAACCTCGCTGCTGCCAACTCTCTGCGGTGATGCATCTCAGCAAAGACAGGGAAACATCTAGGAAGGTAAACTGATGCAGGGAAATTTAATAAATCTTGAACTTACATGAAAATAAGACCAAGCTTCCCTTATTCTGTCTTATCCTCAGTGTTCAATAAAAAAAAAATAAAAAAACCCAAGCAATCTGTAGAGTATAAATCATGACTTGATAAATGTAGGTCCTTAGAAGCCAGTTGTGTAAATACGGATACACCTGCAGGCCCTGATAACCAGATTAGCAGCAACAGCTGCCAGACCACGCAGCAACAACCAAGAGATACTGTTGTGTCCTGGCCAACGAAGTTTCCAGATTGACTCTCAGGTGCTTCCCGTACATCACTGTGAGCGAGAACAATGCATCATGAAAGTAGACGAGCTTCATTGATCTTGAAAATTTAGCGTTTTTCTCCTTGGATGTATACAACGAAGTTTGACACTAACATTAGTTCACAGTACCTCCACTGTACAAAGGGGTCGGACTTTGTCAGCTGGGAAGGATTTCTGAACAGAGGGGAAAAAAAAAGTGTCTGGGTTTGATATGACCTCATATTACAAACTGTATCCTTATTGGATAAGAACCCAGATCAACTGATTCATAGGTGTCCTGCCTCACCTGTTCTTATTGATGATTAGAAACTAAAATTGTTTCTTCTTGGCAAAACTCCACTTGAATAACACATAAAAATCTGATGAGCCTCAGAGCGACTAGTAATACAAGCTAGACCTAAAAGTACACAAAGGAGGCACAGACTTCGGGGCAGTGAGGGGGGGAAGATAGCTGTCTGCTATCTGGGAGAGAAGCTTTGTGTCCCTACAAAGCTTGGAAAACAAGTCTAATGTTACTGACTGCACTTCAGCACTGCACTTGCTATTCTTTCTAGAAGTAGGGAAAGACAGTTCGTAGAAAATATACCATAAAATCTGGATGCTTCTACGCTGTTGGGGCTGGGGAGCTGAGCAGGACCCAGCACAGCCCCAGCCCGCCTCAATGATGCAGCCCGAGCAGGGCCAACACGGTGGGCAGAGCCAGGGGGTGGTAATGGGGTCCGTTGGCAGCCCCCAACACATCGAGCCATGGACCAGGGCCAGGGGTCATCCAAGTGGTCCAGCCAGGAGCAGAAGGAGACAGGGCCAGAGAAAGAGTTGGAGACCCACACTCCTATGGCATTGCTGGGACGTGGTCTGGCAGCCCCAGGCTGGGCTGAAATGGGGCTCCTGGGCCATGGGCAGGGGCGGGTGGAGGCTGAGCAGGGCGAGTAAGTGCCCTCAGGGCCCCAACACCTTCCTTTACAGGAAAATATTTGAAGACCTTTATAACCTGGCACATGTAAGAATTCTCCCCAAAAAGACCCAGGCATGAACTAATCATCCATCAACTTATCTTCCATGATGGATATGAGGATTTAGAAAAAAAAAAAAAGTGTCTCTAATCATCTGTAGCAATTCAGATGACTCCCTTCTTGGGAAGAACACCTACTTCAACTTAAAACAATGCAAAAATGATACAAGTTAAAATGCTGATGGAGTAGCAAAAGCAGACTGGACGCCTGGTCAAACCAAAATAACTGAAAGAATTGCAGGATTATTGGATGCTGGATGACTGTTGTCTTTGTCTGAGAGCTCTGGAACGGAGATCCATGAATATGGGCTCTCCACTGGTGAGCTGGTGTGAGGCTGATTCAGCCCTCACATTTCCAGTCAAGTGTCACTGCTCTGCGACACACTGCTGGAGAATAATAATTAATATGCAGCAGAGAAATTGCTTTATTATACGATGTATTATAATATGCTGTAAAGACATGTAAAAAAATAATTTTAAAATACTTAAAAGATGATGCTAGCTTGTTGTGGCCTGTTGCAAAGCCGTTATAAATTGGAGTACTTACAATAGTTCATGCATGTCTCTGCATGTTAGAATAGCACATCAGAGAATTTATTTATCAGGAAAAAAAACAAACTCTGCTAAGTCATTTAGTTCTTATAAAGGTTACCGTCATTTACAATTTTGCCAGATTTTGTAAGGCACAATACCAGATTGTCACATGGGAAAGGCTTGCAGATTCAAGTCCTTATTCTTCCCTCTAGCGAGTGCTGGAACCAGCACATTTGGGACACAGGGGTTACGTCAAAGCCTTCCAACTCTTTGAAGGATAATTACCATACCTGCATAATCACATGGTCTACCTTCTATGCATTCATGTTAAGGAGAGGACATTAATCTAACAAACGCCCAGCGGCTGACATTTTTTTTATATATATCTAATAGTTCTCTATAAGATATAGCACTCCACCTAACAGCTGCAGAAAACTCCTTGCCACATTCCCAATCCCTCTGTGGAAAGGGCTGCATAATACTTTTCAGACCTGTCATATTAGATAGGAGTGTTCTGCTGCAGGATATGATGTTGTTGATTGTCACTTTCTATTGTTTCAGTAGACAATCTAGACCACTAGTTTATTATAGGTTATATAAGAACTACAAAAGGTAGCCAAGAAACAATAACCTAATAGAATGATTTATACTCCAAAATGTTTGAGAGTACTTGTAAATATGTCTAGAGGTCATCTAAAACAGCTGTCTGATTCAAGGGGATGGTATGTGCTGACATTTATGGTCTATGCAAGACTCTCTTCAGCAAACAAACCACAAAGACAACAGTGGATATAGGAATACCTGCAGCTTTTGGTGTAGTAGACTTAGAGGAGCTATTTCTTTTTTCAGCATCTGGTTCAGTATCCAAAGAGAATATAGTGCCATGAATCACCAATGTTCCTCTCTTCAGTGTCTGTATAAAGATTTGATTGATGGGCAGGGAAATAATCAAATCAAATGGCACATACCAGCTGGCCCTTTCCCGACAGTTGTCCCTTTTTTGTCAGTCCAAGTTTTCAAAGCTGGAATCATATGGAAATCTCAGCAATGTCTGGATATCCAAAGCAGCATGGTGAGCCTTGCACTCTCTTTCTGTCCAATACACTAATGGCCAAGACGCTGCGACCTCTCAGATGAGTTGCAGACACTTATCGCTGCCATTTGTGCCCTTGGCTCCTTCCATCTGGATTACCAAGGTCTACTCTGCTTTGGCCCTTAGGACTCTACACCTGCTTTCAATCTCTTTCTGGGTGTAATTCCAAATATAAGCTTTTACCTCTAAACTCTTCACCTGCCTTGTGTATTAGATCCTTTATAGTGCTGAGCTGCCAGGCTGTTGAGCTTTGGACACTAGAAGCAGGAGTCCACAGAGTGCAACTCCAAGCGTGCCCACATAACCCCAGAAAATGGTGGGATAAGAGAAGTGTTTTGATGGAGGGAGCAGGAAAATTACAGTGTATAAACAGATAAATACAAGACACAATTCTTGGTCTGCTACCAAAATCAATAGCCATATATAGCTGGACTGGGATCAATTTATGTTCCCATGTTTCAGAGACCTATTGACAAAGCCCATGTTATTGTAATACTGTGTTTTATTAACCTATGTCCAGAGAAGCTTATACTTCATTAAAAAGCCATTGTCAAACAGATTCTATAAATGGATAATACCCCAATAAATTTTATTACTTACTGTAAAATCAGTAACATAAACAAAGCACATTAAGCAAGTCCTTTTACCTACAGAAAACATATCACAACTATTTTCCTCCAAGATCTAATTAGATTAAGATTTCATTTTCAAAACAGAAGAAAATAAGCCTTTTACCTGGGGGAGATCTGGCTATAAGTCAGCAACATACTTGTGTTCTTTGTTTGGTATTTTTGTTTATTTGCTTTTTGTTTTATCAAATGGCAAATTTGCCCAGGTAATAAACAAAAGGAGCACACTAGTGATAGCACCTACTTAAAAGTAAAAACTCAGCTACGCATGAAAACATCAAAAGATCAATTGTTTGCATTTTTTAAAACAACTATATGGTTTTCTTTAATGTTTCATACTACACAAATATTTTTACAAACATGCTTGCATATATGCATACAAATGTTAAGGAGCCATAGATCCTAGTGTCAGCCTCCTCATTTCATATACTTATGACTATGACACCTAAATAACTTCTAAACTTAAATCCAGCCTATGCAATTCTCGAAATGGCATTTCGATTTGGGGAAATACTGCCTTGGATTAGTGCTGCAATGGAGGCATGAAGTTGCATAAGCTCTTTGAGATTCAATTTGTTATCTTTAAAATGGGAGATTAATTACCTCCAGCTGCTGAGCATATTACTGATGTAAGAGATCACAAGTCCACTGAAACCAAGGAGAGTCTCCGCTGCGTTTGGCAGGGCTTGGGCCCTCATTGTTTAAGCAGGACAAGAAATGGAATTTCCCTGGCAATTAATATGCTGCCACTGCAGCAACAGACTGACATGACAGGGTGAAGGATCTTGGTATGAGTCTGATCCAAAGACAATATCTGGCTCCACACTCTGGGCTACATGGTGAAAGTAGTGATTGACTTTGTGTCGTTTCTGGGAGTCTATCATCCATGGCCCTAATTAACAGACTCTTGGAAATCTGTGCATGCTACCGACAGGGCAGTCTCTGCCTGTGCCTGCATTTCTCCCTCAAAGGGGCTATAAGGCTAAACTCTCTGGTTGCCCATTTCTATGAATGGGCCAATTGCAATGTGTCACTTGAGCACATTTGAGTGGCTGCTTTAACCTTTTCTGTGAAGAGGAAGACACTCAGCCAGCCTTAACATGAGAAAGACGCAATAAGGAACCACATGTCTTCTGGTGGGAGTCATCCTTCATGTCTGTATGTCCAGGCATCAGCCTACCTTGTGGCTTTGTAGCTCATCACTGAGTCTGCACTTATACAACTTGATGAGAGCCTTTATGAGCCAGAGTGCATCTCCTCCCTGCAGCCTCAGTCGCAAGTTACCTTGCATCTCACCAAGCCACACCATGGGAAGAGCCAAGGTGGAGTGGTCAGCACCATCTGTCGAAATATGCTTATAACACTCTCAGATGTGTCAAATTCAGATCCAGTGCGCCTAACTCATTTTTACTGAGGTCCTTTAAGTGGTTCCACCAAATTCTCTTATTTTTACTGAGATAGGAGAAGAAATTTTTATTGAAGTCTGCTTAAAAGAAAGCAGCCCCTGAGCTCTGGGAGGACAAAAGTGTTGTCTTCATAGCTGGGAACTGCTTCAATGCTGTCTACCAATTCCCTATGAGATCAGTAGCGTGGTAAGCGCACAATCCCCCACAACACCGCGGGAGGGACTCACGCCTGGGACAGCAGTGAAGTACAGGCTGAGTTTACTCACAGTCCAGATTTCCCCATTACTCCCGTGTTATCATTAATATTCCAGGTCTCCTCAAAGTCAAAACACCAGAATATCTTTGTTCTCATGAGAAATCCAACAGCTCGGGGGAGAACAAACACCAGCTGGGGAGAAATCCAAACTCGAGGTGTTTAGCTGAAAATAAGCTCCCCTTTCATTTTAATTTACTCATCACGTAATTGAGGGGAAAGGGATGTGGGAAATATTGGTGAGTAAAAAGGAAGAAAGGCAAATTCTGTACTCTGTTAACTGAAGGAAAGGATGATACGAAGGGGCAAAATTTCCCTGCACTACAGCTGGTAGGGGAAAAAAGAGTTCCTCTCTACAGAATATTTAGGGGAAAAAATCCTTTCTTACCTTTCAGAAGGAGGTAATGTTCTGAAGTGTTTTTAAATAAAAATATTTTATTTTTGGACTCCAGATTTTAGATTGAGAAGAGGACGAAGTGATGGAGTGAGTGAGATTGAAGAAACCCCTGTTAATGCTCCAGACTTCCTAAAAGTAAAAGTGACAGAACACCCTTGTTCTTATGACAAACCTAACGGGTGATAGGAGAGGACATTTCAACAGAAAATAAATCAACCAACCGTAAGATAATATTGTATGGCGATGGATTCTCCCCTCAGGACACTACACAGTGAAGAACTTAGCACCATGGTTAATGCTTGCTGGAGATGTGTTAAAGCAGCGGTCCAAACCTCACAAAAAAAAAAAAAAAAAAAAAGGAAGAGTGGTTCTGGAGCAGTTCTCTGCTACTTCAGTTTTTCTCTTTATCTGACCCAAAACAGAATCCAGGCTTTGTAAAATCACTATCTATACTGAGCTCTGGATTTCAGAGTTCCAGAGCAACTCCTCCATCGATTCCCATTTCCATCAGACTCGGGCATTTCTCTAAAACCATGTACTACTACACAGGTACCCTGCAGTCTCAGCTTTCCCACAGTACTGTACTTCAGGCTGTGAATCACACCTGCTACCATAGTCTCACTAAAGACAGGTATCAACCCATAATGTGAATTGGTCTTTTGCTTTTCTTAAAAGCAAGCATAAAATTAACATTTGAAAATTGACTATAGTGTATTTGTAGTGTTGCATAGTGCCGTTTCTGCTTTTGCTATTGCTTTGTATCAATCAGCACCGTTCCACAGACTCACACAGCATATGACCTCCCTTGCATTTAGCTTTCCGAGGGAGAGGAGCCGGCATCACACAGCGGGGCTGGAAGGAGCCCTATGACATCACCGGCACTATCTTTCTTCCCCAAGGTATCAAAAGAAGTAATTTAAGGGCACTCTGATAGATCAGAGATAGCCACCCAATTTGTTTGGAGAAAGTATATGAAAGCTTTCCTACTTCAGAAGACCAAAGAACCAGGCTAAACCTTTCAGAGTGATAGTCTTATTTCCTGGCACTTCCTTTTCTTACTCATACTGTAAAACACAAGAAGACCCTTTTTCACGTGACTTTTGGTCTCAGGTTTATCAGGGAATCGTGTAAGAAAGAGAGGCATTGAAACATTTCAAACTTACAGAAACTATCTGTGCAAGACTGAACTTAAGCAAAGATGAAAAATCAAAAGTGGGCAGTTGTGTTCTTGTTTATCCCAATCTCACCCCACCCACATGGTAGCAAAATAGGCACCATGCCGAAACTTTGTGGCAAGAGGCTATTGTGTGGGCTTAGAATAATTTAAGAATTGATTGTCAGCCTGTTTCTTGGCTTCCAGCTATGAAGTAATGCTCTAACCAGAGTGCGGTACGCTGAAGGACTCATTGCAGACTTTAAAGCCGTCTCATTTTCAATTATGAATATTAAAAAGAAATGCTCTGAGTGACTCCTGTCTTATAATTAATACTCCAGGTTTTGGTTTGGTTTGTTGGTTTTTTGAGGTCTATTTTTAAAGACACTTTCATAACTTATTCCTGAGTTAGATCCCAAAACCAAACACTGTTCCTGTTTATATCAGTGGGGAAATTCCCAGTGAAAAAACTAATCAGACCCAAGTTAATGAAAACAACACCCCCATTTAAAACAAAACCTTAGCCTTAAACAATCTTCTAGCATTGCCTACTTGTGTACATCCAAGACAAAATTTTATAGCCTGCATGTTCCAACCTTAAAAAAAAAAATCCTGATTATTTATTTATGCCCTTTTTGTTTAAGAAGTTAAATCCCCAGAGCATCTCAATTTAGATCAAAAGCAAGCTACCAAACTTCACCTGGCACACCTGTGCCGTGTGATTTCTTAATTACCTGCCTAGCATTCCCAGAGCTACGAGGCAGAGATGCAGGACTCGTTTAGCACATATTCAGATCTCTGAAATGCACCTCGTGCAGCAGAGCCTTTCCAGAATGCCCGAGGTGGTAACCAGCGCTAAACGATCCTGCATCTCCACAGACACTTGCCTTTCAGCAAATTGCTTTCTCACAGGTTTCAGAAGGCAGGGAGCTATCGTGGGGTGAGAAATCTGGGGAAAGGGATGTATTTATTTACGAGTTTCTTGATGAAGGTTTTCCCTTGTCTAGCAGATGACACAGAGTAGCCATATGCCAGTAGACTTGAGCCTCGTTCCACCAAGACCAATGAGTAAGACTAGGCCTGTTAACTGTGCTAGCTACAGGTTGTTATTACTCACGCTTGCTACGCAACTGCCTAGGGACCAGGGGAGAGTATGGCCATCTATGTTAGACACCAGACAAGCCTTCAGTTGGCAGTCCTCAGCATGGAGAGCACCCAACCCAAAGAGACATAGCCAAAGCAGGAGACTGTGGTATGACAAGGACAAGGCTGATCTGAGGGAGCACACATCAAGTTTTTGCTGAGACAACTCTTCTTGTTGGCTACAGGATGCTTCTACACAGTGACGAGAAACCTAGCCTGTATGTTAGATGTGACTCCTATTTTGCTTAAATGCTGGACTGGCCATTGACATGTCCCTTGTCTAGCTGAGGAACCTGCACGCTTGGTCGCAGATGGGCTCAAACTCACCTGTAATGTTCGTTTTGCACATGCACTGACAACTATGTACATGCAGAAGATCAGTCACGTCTTCAACCTCCCTGACACTGAGCACTTGTAGCGGTATGTCCTCGTACATGCAGAGTTTTATATTTTAATAGGGGATTCACTATAATTTCTCATTTACAGTGGTTTGGATATCAATTAGGCATCAAGCATTACAGCTTCTTTGGCCCTTTGTCAACAGTGTAATTTTATTAATTGGCCAAAGCACTGACTCTGTTACCCTGCATGTAATTTAAACTGCCAAGAGCTGATGGCATCTCTGTTGGTACAGTGAAAATATACAGCTCTGGCAGGAAGCTAAAGGTAAGCATCAGCATTAATAGTTTATGTGTCTCCATAACACACAGAAGCCCCAGTACCATCAGGATTCTTTACATGTAAGAGATGAGACAGATGACTTGAACGATACACAAGCTAAATAGATGCAATAAGTGGGACAGCAGCCTTTCATTTACAGGCAGGTCATTCATTGTGACCCACCATTAATGGAGACAAAAAACATTAAATTTTATTATAGAAATGTGTGTCTTTTTATGAAAGATTTCACGATAAAACATTTTTAGTTATTATTTACTTCAAAATTCAATTTTTGGTTAAGAAACATTTTCATTGCCAAGAAAATTCTCAAAAATTGCCAAGTCCCAGCTGGGATCAAAGACACACTGAGAAGACTCTGTCCAGGACCTGTTTCAAGCAAAAAGAAGTCTCCAGTGGCAACACCCTCTTGACATGACTACAGGAGTACATGAGCCAGTACATTTTAATTTGTAAAGTCCTCAGTACATAAAAATGTCAAATAATTTTGCAAGGGAGATTGCAGGGCCTGTTACAGTTAATAAACCCAAGGAGAGGTTCAGACATATGGAGATTTGGTTAATCAAGAAACTACTAAGTATTCTACATTTAATTTTAGAACTTTAATATACTCTTGAAGACTCAACCAACAAGACCCATCATTGTGCTTTGAAATCACAGTATTTTTTAGAAATACTATGAAAAATCCTAGGTATGGAGATATGTTTTAAAAGCTACACTTCATAGCAAGGCACTTCCCAGCTTCCTCCATGCAATAAAAAAATAATCTGAGTTATCAACAAGAAATCTATCTGCTAAAAGTTAATGAGGAACATCTGTTGGTCTACTGGGAGAGACGGTGCAAAAATGGGTGGGAATTTCCAGCTTTAACTATGCTGCCACTCCCACAATATTCAAGTCAACAGAAAAACCTGTCAGCAGGAGGTCAAAGTCATTAGCAGATTTTTTTCATCTACAGAGAGATAGATCTGATATCCATAATTTCACAGACATTATTTAGGATTTTCCAAAGTTCTCACATTAAGCTAATTTCTCATACAGAGCCTACCTATCTTTTGGAGGTATGTTTTAAGGCTTGTAAAACCACAATGTACCCAGGACTATAAGTGAGCAAGGGCTCAGATTCACAAAGTAATTCAGTTTAAAAATCCTCTTAAAATCAGCCAAGCCAAAACAATTGGCAATGATGTCCCATAGGTTCATGATCCCAAGCCTGTTGCAAGGCACATTATCTTAGGTAACACTCTTTCAAAGTGGGAAAAGTCCTCATATTTGCCACTGGCTAAGGCTGTACACAAAAGCCATTATTGCTGCTTAACTGGTGCATGGTGGTTTGTTAGATTACCGTAATTTCATTGTGACTCTAAGAAGTCATGATCTAAGGCAGTTAAATTTCTAGATGAATGATAATGCAAAATGCTTCCAGCATACAAAGACAGTCAACAGGTGGTTTAATGTGAAGTTCTGCAAATACCTTCAGAAAGTCTGACCTGAAAGACACTGCAGAGAAAGTGTTTTAATGAGTGAAGATGAGAAATGCTGATATACAGGTTTTCATGATCTTAATAATTTTGAGCAATTTAAAAGCTTTTTTTATCCACAGTTTATAAAAAATTTAGCTCTTCCAACCTGTAAACATAGTTTTCATCTCAGTTTTAAGTAGTATTGACTATAGTGTGATTAAGACTAAAATGAGGAAAAATCCATTACTAGCCTTACAGTTTTCTTTCTTGCCAAACTACTTATTCAGGAAACAAATAGCATCAGCAGATACTATTTACAGGCATGACAATAGATTTTCCTAGCTCGGGGATGACTGCTGAAGTTTACATCTGTAAAGACTAGTCTAGGTTTAAAAACCATCTTGAAAATGTTTATGGGATTCAAATAAACAACTGTAGGGATTTTCTAAGCAGACATATCATTCTTATTCATGAACATTTTTGCATAAATATCATCTGTCATCATTGGCTGATATCCCTACCTATCAGTTATGGACATTCCACATTTGCTATCATCCTGTATTTCTGTGAATTCAGACCATCATAAAACCAGATAAATGTGAAAGTGAATTAGGCATAATGCATATGAGTTTCACAGGCATTGCTGGTAGCACCAACAATTATTGAGAATCAATTACTTGTTTCTTCCCATTTTAGTCTCCCACTGTTGCAAAACTTCAGATGACTAGGCTGAACTCTGACATGTCAGACACCTGTCTGAACTTGAAAAGTCTTCTTTGAAAATTTCAACCAAAACAGTTCAGCTATTTCCAAGAACAAGACCATGGAAAAATACCTGCCTGGTCCATGTTAAAACTCTGTGACAGGCCCTTTTTTTAAGAACTTTAATGCCTGTATGCTTTGGAAAAGATACTTGAATTTTGGCATTAAGATGTGGCTTGTCCCTGAAACACAACCTTTATATCTTCTGTACAAATCTACGCCAAGGAACAATTACAACCATTAGAAAAATGCCGGTCACACAGGAAGAGTGGACACTTCTGAGACCTCAGTCATTCCCTGAAGTTACATCCACAACACCAAATGATTCCAGCTGGAGCTAAAGAGATCTGACACTGTGTTGCTGCTCTGGGCAACTACAAGCTATTTCCAGTCATTTTGGGGTACTCAAGATGCAAAAGGAAAGTTACCCATGCATTCAGCCTCCCTGGTGGAGATTATGGAAATAGGCCTCTGAGTTGGAAGTGGGGGAGGAACAGGGAGAATATAGGGGCCAGTGAAGAAAACTAAACTGAGGAACAGGCTGGAAACCTAAGGGCAGCCTGACGTTTGTTTGGCGTGATGGAGAACATGGGGAGGCTAAAGCTTAATGCCAGTTGTGTGGGAGGAAGCACAGTGTGGGGAGCCAGTGAGAAAGGGGACCTTGAATTAGGTATGGCTGGGAAAGACTATTAAAACTGTGAAGATCTGAGGAAGGACTGAAGATGACTGAGCAAGAAGGCTGAGACTTTCCCAGAAACAGAGAAATCTGAAGGAAGCTGGATGTGGCTGGGCAAAGAGGTTAGGAGTGGTTAAGTGTTCCTGTCCCAGTCTTGTTTGGATAGGCACAGTAAAAGTGGTTGCATCTAGAAAACTAGGACAACATCAAACTGCTCTCCTGAATCTGGAGTGGAAAACACAGTTTTGGGGCTCTTCCCATCCCCTGCTGCCCTGAAATACCTGCGAGATCCACTAACAACTTGTCCAGCCTGCCTCATAGAAAACAAGCCTCTTAGTGTTTTCAGCAGGACACATGTAACCAGTGATTATTAATGTTGCTACTCTATTAACTGAAGTAACAGGTTTGAGTGGCCAACACAGACTGCAGCCCCGCTGGCTTTCCTGGGAGTCACTGTGATCCTGCATAATGAAATGCCTATTTTGGCAGTCTACTTTTTTGGTTTTTTTTAGACTATGGGAAATTACACACCTCAAACTGTGTTAAAAGAACCTTGCAGTTGCCATCAGATGTGAGGAAGTGCCAGAATCAAATCACCTTTCCAGCCTCGATTCTATCTCCTTTTGCATAGGCATTATCTTTAATAGCATGATCACATACTTCTCCCTCCTGCAGGGCACAAAATGGATGGCACCGATGGTAGGTCGGAGGATATAACAAAGGGAGACTGCTGCCTGTAGGATATGGATTTCAAAAGCCACATGGCTTATAATAGCAAAAAAAAAAAAAAAGAGGATTCAGGTGCAGTAATAAGAGATGCACTGCGGCATGGCCATTCCCCAGGTATGACCTGGAGTGCGGGTATCGCATCGGGGAGGGTGGTTACAGCTCACAGCTTCTCTCACTAAATCTGCTCCTAGGGCTTACCAGAAGAGGGAGGAAGGTTTCACCATTGTCCTTGAGAGTTGGTGGTATTTCTGCTGTTCAGCTCTTATGCAAAGCTAGGCAAGCAATTTAAACCAGCTCCTTCTCTCACAGTTATAAATTGTACAGCTTCATTTTCTGGGTCCCTGACTAGATACTGTGGGGTGTCTGAGCTGCAGAAATGCTGAGCACTCACAGTCAACTGTCACATAAAATACGGCTCTGTGCTGTGCAAAGTCAAACCGTAACTAGCAGAAACTGGGCACTCAAATTCAGCAAACATTTCTGGCCTGTCACCATGTCCCACCTGTGGAGTCAGGTTAATGCCATATCTCATCTGTTGGGCTGCTGTGAAAATAAATCCATTATTTTCTGTGAAACTCCCAGACAGCAGAGAGCTGAAAGCTGTAGGAAAGCCTAGGGAAAAATAATAATGCTGAATTCAGAACAGGAACTGGCAGGAGGGAGCAAGAGAAGACTTGAGGTCACACGATGAATAGTGAAAAGAAAATGAAATACTACTTACTCATTAAGGGAACACGGGCCAATCTGTGCACTGACGGAGGAAGGGAAGCAGCAGAGGGACCAGTGTAGATCTGCAATTAAGAACTACGACCCACTCATTATGCCCAAAGTAACCAAATTAAGATTGCAAAGGTAACCTTAATTCTGCTATTCCTTGACTTCCGTGGCTTGACTTCACAGATTAGCTAATACACTTCTGATGAAGACTGCATTTGGGGTTTCATTTGTCTGTGTGCATTAACCACAACAATAATTTAAAGAATTTAACATTTGAAAGTCACTGAAATATATCATTAGAACAATTGGCATGAATTATGCTACAAAAGATATAAATTCTCTGAATCTAGCCCTCAATGAGCAATTGTAGTTAAAACTTTTCCTTATTCTTCCTAATAGTGCAGCTCGCATTGTCACATGGGACACTTGAGGAATGGGATTTAAGTTAAAAGGAACCAGCTTTTGATTCTAAGTTAACATCATCTGTGCCTAGGAAGAATGTGCAAAACTCCAGAAAGAAAGTTTTGATTTGATTAAGAAAATCAGTACCTATAATAATTAGAGAGAATTATAACTTCACATCCAAATCTAGGTTTAAAAAGTTGAGTAGATTAACAGATTTATTGCTTTTCCTGTTTTCTATTTTTGCAGCAAATATCTATATTATTACATTCCTTGCAGCTACTTTTGGCATCTAGCTTGTTAGTACACGACTTTAACTGTAGCTCCCATTGAAAGCAGTATTTTTTCAGGATTTTTTTGTCACATCATTAATAACTTCATTCAAAGATCATACATCTTTACTTCAAATAAAGCATTCAACCATACAGTAAACATCTTGTTGACCTCACTTACAAACAACCATTGACAGCCAGCAAAAGACTGAATGATTGCATAGCACCTGCCCTAACCTTCAAGAATATTTAGTTATATTTCATACGCTATCAATTTTAACTCTTTTCCTATACGCAGAGCCTAGCAGTAGTGGTTTTTTGCAGACCTGTTAGATGTCATTAGCCTTTGGTAATCAGATTTGATTTGGCTTTTACACATTTCTCTAATTCTCTTTACAAGGAAACAAAATCTGATCCTTCATAAAACTTCAGCTGTTAGGATGAAACTGCATCTGCCATAAGAGGAAATTAATAGCAAATGTTTATCCAGCCTACTGGTGAGTCTGTGGTGGTTTCCCCGCCTGCAGCCAGTCCTTAAAGGATTTCAGTTTTTATGGCCTGTGACTGTTAAATCTTGGCTCTTCAGATAATATATACATATTAAGCATGTGTATTCCCTTAGCCTACTTCAGTTATTAGGTTATAAGATGTACCTTAACCCTCTTTGACCATGGTCAGACCTCCACTGAAGAAATGCTGGTGACAGCTTAAGCTGTTACTAGCTCTTTGGCTGCTTGTTCCTACTTTGCTCACCATTACTACCTCCTGAACAACTCCTGCAAGACAGATTGGATGATTAGTTTGAAATGAATGAGGGGGAAGCGTCTTCTGTAACTTCAGACAGTTGAGAACTGCACATCAGGAGGTTCACATTAGGTTCCTCCAAAACTCTTCAGAGCTAGAGTTGGGGTTGATGAAGTCCATTCCTGATGTCTCATTCCAGCCTTGGAGGAACCTCATTTTGAGGTCCTGGATCCTTTGAGTCAAATCTAGCACAAAAAAAGCATGGCACACAAATCCACCCATTACTTTTTAAACTCTAGGTGTGGGTTTGTCAACCTGAATTAGGGTTTCAGCTTTTCTTAGTGAAGTCAGTGCTAGTTTGGGGTTAAAATGAAAACAATTTGCTAAAAAGGAGATATCTGTTAGATGGTGGGATTATATCGTCCTGTATATTTTAAAAGCACAAAGCTTAATTTAGGATCTTACTCTCGACACGGTTAATGGTAATGAAAGGTGGTGAACTCAACAGAGAAATGAAATTTTAATCAGTTTTGTGTATGATATAAACACTGTTGCCTTCACATCTTCTCTGCAATAGGTTACTTCTTTTTAAGCAGAAATACTTGAATCATTAGTTAACACTCCCTTCTGCCACAATTTTTCACATCCATTAAAATGTCTAGCAACAAAGTACCTTGAAAGGATCAGCAGTGGAGCACTGATACTACCAGCAGGGTATTTTTATCCTTTGAATAAGGCAATCAAACTTCCACCCTCTTTTATCCTCTCTTACCTCTGCTCAGTTGGCATGGTTGAAATATTAGAGCCAATCTCATCAAAACAATCTGAACAGAAAGTCAGGGTCCTTTCAAAGCCCAGAAATATTACTGGAAGTACAGAAAGCTCATCTTTACAAAAATTATTAGATCTCAAGTTTGCTTCCTGCAAAAAGGTTAAAGGGCCTACATCCAATTAATAGTATGTATCTACTTCAGTCCAAGACATAATTTAGTTGTGACTATACTTTATTGTACCCCAGCCACTTTTAGACTGTAACTACTGTGGCTGTGTTTTTATTTTATCCTAAGTATGTCTTTGGTCTAAGTGTGATTATCTTCAGGTTTATTTTGGAGCTTCTTAAATAAACTCTGCAAAAGCAGTGCTTGAACTGCCACACATATGAATATTTGTGGGTTTTATTGTTATGTGAGATGTGCATTTAGAAACAGGAACAGACTTTCAAAATAGCTTTCATTGATTTAAGAACAAATTTGAAAACATAGCTGCCTCAGCTATAGAGTTTGTCTTCCCTTTCTTGAATTATTTTTTTTTATAGCAAACAATATCATGGTTGTAATTAAAGCGTCCATCAGTCCTCGGCTGCTTCTAAATGCAGGACAGGCTTCTCTTAGTGGGAGTTTCACCTTTAGCTTCATTAGGAGTAAGGACAGACCTGTAAAATGAGCTGGGGCATAAAACCTCACCTTGAAAAAAAAGGAGAGCAGATGCAGAGAAATTACAAGGCAGCTTGTTCTTTAGCACCGACAACCAACTTTCAGGACTGCAAAACACCCTCTGAGTCAGTATTTCCCATTTCCGTGTTGCTCCACGCCTGGAGGGCTGAGCAGTGTGATGGCCCATGCTGGCAGCAGAGGACAACCCCTCTAAACCCTATCTCATGGACCGAATATTGACTAATGGCACCAGGGTCCAGGGAGCTCAGCTATTCCTAGGCTTCACTCACCCCTTCATCCAGGTGGGAAGGAATAAGTGATGCTAACTCAGAGCCAGAGTCGGGATAGTTTGCGTGAATGGAATGAGGGTGGCTTGGCTTTGACTCCCCTTCTCATCCAAAGGGACTCGCACAAAGGGGTTTATGCCCCTGAGCTTCAGCTCCCATCCTAAACAAGTCCCAGACCTTTGTCCTGAATCCTTTGCTTTCCAGAGGCACATTTGCAGGCTGCAAACCCCAGGACTGGCTCCTGGAACATCCAGCTTCAATGGACCTTCAATTCCAGCAACAAACCCAGTGACATTTGGTAAACCATCAGAAAACAGTAGTGAAAGTCCAAATTCCCATCTGTTCCCACTGGTAGCTGTATTTCCAGACAGGCTATTTGTTTATTCTTTGTCATCCCTGTACAGAGGGGAGGCCAGACACAGCCTTGTTCTCACCTGCAGCCTTCAGAGCCAGGTTTGCAAACTGCCAGACCATAAGGAGGGAGGCCAAGTCATGACATTTAGATGAATGCAGAAAGCTGAGGTATTTTTCCCTTCCTACAGCAGACATGGCTTGTTGCCTAAATTCCCATGCCCTCCTCCCAGATCTTCATCCTGCCAGACTAGGGGAGAGGAAAAACAATGATCCCGGGAGCAAGCTCTTGTCCATAGAGTTACGTTTCACTCTGCCCATGCAGCTGCACAGGCCACCATGAAGTTCAATGCAATGACACAGCCCCATGGGTTGTGCATGCCAATATTCTGCATCTTTTCATATATTCTCTGTGATGTCTCAAATAAGATAACAGGGTTTGCAAAACCTACATGCATTGAAAAAACACAATATATACACCTCGCTCCTTTGATGGCTCCTCAGCTCCGACATAAAAAGCAGGGGTTCATGAACTGCGGCATTGAAAATACTGTGTGGAAAGTATACATGTTAATCTCTAAAAAAGGTGTCATAGGGAGGAATATTTTTATAACCCAAGAAAATGTAAAAGTAAGTTTAAATTTTACCACAAAGTCCACCTTGCTTATTTACTGTGCGAGGCTATCTATCGCCTCTATGTGAGCAATAAAGATAAAATGTGTTTTAAGGCAGGACTATGAAAATTACAATGTGGATACAACAGTCCCTTCCCCTTGAAGCATTCAATTTCTTCTTATCATTTCACATAAAAACTAGAAATGGGAATGTTGGAAGCAATGCAGGCTTGTAAGAGGTTGAGGCTAAAGAAAGTGGAGTTCTTTTCTCTCCCATGCTATGATTGTACCGCTTGTATTTAAGCAAATTGTTTAACAGCTCCCATTCTTCCCTGGAGACAATATGTAAATAATTATAAATCTTATTAATGCCTCTGTGAAAGTGCACTTTGTTTATCCCAAATGAACTATGTAAGTCCTGGGATTTATTGTTAATTCATGTATTATGTATATTATGTAGTTATGGTCAAGAAAAGATCAAGTCAAATTGCAATTTATGGCATGGTACTTCTCAGTCTCCATGGTCAGAAATGGTGGCTGATGGTGTCTTGGTGGGTTTTGAAGACTTTCTCTCATTTGAGGGAAGAGATGCGCCAAGTATTTATTTAAAAAAAAAATCAAAGAAAAATCAGTAAAATATAATATAACACAGTTTTATATTTTTCCAGCTTTTTTTTTACATGATTCTTGTGGAAATAGAAAAGAATGGTTATCAGTTGTGCCTATCATAGAAATTAAAAGGTAGTTGTGGTCTGTGCCATAATTGAACCTGCAACGCAGTGCCATCTGGTGCACACGCAGAGAATAGGCTGCCACACAGAAGGACGTCCAAGTTCTAAAAAATATGTGTTTCCTTTCTACAAAGTAGCACTTGCATTAGGCACTTCACTCCCTTTAATGAGATAAATCATCTCACAATACCCTTGTCAGTTAGACAAGTATCATTATCTCCTTTTGCAAATAGCTATACAGAGGCAAACAGGTAATCTGAGTTACCGAGATGACAGAGGGAATCGGTGTGGAAGTCAGGATCGGATTCAGGATCCTTGATTTATAACACTGCCCAGCAGCCACCCAGCAAGAGGGAGTGCAGGCAGGAGCGCAGGTCTCGGTGGTTCGATGTGAATACGTGAGCTGGGAAACTATTCTCGCTGCCATGAACCCTAAGGAATAAGGAGTGCTCAGCAAAATTAAGGTACGGAAATTCAAAACTGATAAGAAGAAAAGACTTTTTCACCTATTCCGCCTGTGGAACTCACTGCCAAAGGACATCCCCCAGGCTGACAACTTAGTAAAATTCATTAAACTTACAGACAGTTCTGGGGTCAGAATTTTTCAGAGCTCTTTTTTACTGACAAATCAGGAAAGGACTAATAATCCCACACTTTCAAGTTTAAAACGTTCTCTGACTTATAGAAAGCAGGATGAGCTGAGATGCTGGATAAAGCAGGTTACCCTACATCTGTAGGGAACCATCACCATCCTCTAAACCCCCTAATCCTTGTTGGACCAGTAGAAGCAAGATCCTCAGATTTGGGGGCTACAGCAATTTTCTTACTCTTACAAAAGAGGGGGTCAGCTTTCTATTCTGCCACAGATTTCCCACATGACCTCGGGCAAGACACTTAGGGTGCAATCAGACGCGCTTGCTGATCCAGTGTAACACATTGCCACCAAAGGCGACCTCCTCCTCCTTTCCCCCCCAATGCATGGCCTCAGGAGCTCTTCTCACCTTTTGGTGAGCCATTTCATCTCACCAAACTGGCAGAAATCTGCCAGGAGTCCAGAGGGCAGAAGGAATCAGAAGTGACCTTTTCAGCAGAAATGAATTTGTACATTCGAGCTACAATTTAATGACACGGGATGAGCCACTCTGCCAGCTCATTGCCACCAAAATAGAGAAGTTCCTTCTCTTCCTCAGTCAATTCCTCATCCTACCTCACTGCTCTTCTGGTGTTCACTGATCCCTTTGAGCTGGTTCAACTCACTGACCCAGCAGAAAGTAAACATCACAAGAAAACCAAAAAGACTTCTGCTAGGTTAATGAGTTTTAACTGGTTTATAGCAGAATCCAACAATACCAATGCTGGTGTCAAAGGAGTGGGAGTTTGCAGCTGGGAAAGAGAAAGAGGGAGGAAAAAGTGCAGAAGGGAAAGAAGCCAGGAGGGTGATAGGAAATCACCTCTCCTTTTGGTCAGTCATCAGCTCAGCTCAGCTGCTCACAAAAACAAGCCCAGGTTGTCATCTCACAGCTAACAATCATCAGATGGCCATGTATTATGAAAATAGGAGCATAAAAGTAATTTATATAGGGTTCCTGATTCCTTCTGTTCTCTACTTTTGACTTGTCTCATTTGTGTTCTAATTGTACCATATAAGATTTAAACATGTCAGAAAAGTGTTCTGGAAAATACAGTATCTTCCTCTCAATAGGGCTCTTATGAGGATTAATAAAGGAAACGTGTGTAGATCACTTATAAATGAAGGACTAAACCTTATTACTGCAATGACACATAACCAAATTCAGGTCTATTCTAATACTCTGTTGATGAAGCCTATATCTCCACCTTGATCAGACAGAGAGACAGCTGAGATGAGGTTATGAAGTATATTGCAATAAACTGTTAAAAATCAACATGAATGAATGAATAAATGCTTCCTCACCCTTCACATTAGTAGAACTGAATAGCTGGTTTGTAAGAAGAGACCCAGACAAGGGTATAAGAAGGTATAAGGAAAAAAAGTCCCTCTATGGCAACTTTCCTATATTATGTAAGCTACCTAATATATATTCATCAGTGCCTCTTAACCCCAAATATAATTTATATCTCTATTTATACTGTGACTGTGTTTGTCCTACAGTTTCATCAAGATTATTGCCTGCTCCAACAAGGGCGTGGGGTAGACTTTAAGGAGGAGACGCGGTGGCAAAACTCCTGCTGACTTCAGTAAAACCAGGATGCCACCCCAGGCCCTCGGACACCCAAGCTCCCATAGCGGCTCTGGGGGTAAGGAAGGGAGACACACAGGTTTCTACTAGCTAAATAATTGGCCATGAAAAGGGGAGAAAGGTTATCTGGTTTTACACAAATAACACAAATTCTCAGGTCTCAAAACTGAGCTTCCCCTAGTCTGGCCTAATCTTTAATATCTCTTTTAAAGGATCTCAATATTTTTCAGGAAGGAATGATTGGTTCCCGTCTATAATAAAAAAAAAAACCCTACAGCTCCAAAATAAAGACATGGGTGTAACATTATGAGTTACCTGCTGTTGTAGCCAGTATGTCCTACACATGGGCTGCCCCATAGCAATGTAAAGTACAGCCATGGGCAAAAAGTCGGGCATCACCACATGTTGTGACAGCTCTCATGGTAGACAAAAAGGACTGATTGGAGAAGACTGGCAGGTTGCGGCGTGTTAACCTGTACTTCTCTGGAGGTTATGTGGATTTGGGGGTCTGTGAAATAATATCAGAAATCTCAAAGAAGACTTCTTTGGTGTTTTTTATGTACTTCCTCTTCCAGTTTGAACCAGCATCAGCAGCTGAAGACCAAAGCTTAGAGTTTTGGGGAAAAACGTTAGGTTGGTTTTTATTCTGAGTAATAATATTTACAGTACAATAAAGCCTGGAGGCCAACAAGATTGGGATCCATTGTAGTAAATGAAAACCACTTGTCTCTAAGTAATTAAATAATTAAATTATTAAATCATTTTTAGATCTTCTTAGAAAGTCCTTATTTTTATCTACACATGAAACAACCAAAACTCCTCCAGTACCGGGGTAAATGAGAGGGAAAAATCTTCTGCAGACAACTCAGTGGCTGCCCTCAGGACCTTCACCACTGTCATGTGGCTCCCTCGTGGTAAACTGCTCGTCCTCCCAGTCCCTTAGTAAAACACTTTCCTGGCCAAGCCAGTCACACTGATATACAAAAACGGGGTGTAGACCAGACCAGAGATAGGGAAACTTTGCTAAACAGGTGTGGCTCATTATTAGACACTTCATGTTTTCTATTTTTACCTTAATCTCTTTGCTCTTCCCTCAGGGCTTGTGTAGTCTAGAAAAGATTTATTTTAAAAGTTATTAGCTCAATCATTTGAGCTAATATATTTAAAATCCCTGGTTTCTGATCCTCACTCAAACCATGGCTACTTTAATCTCCCCAGGCAGGGTGCAGGAGTTGCTTTTTTCACCACTACGTCCTTTTAGAAGACCAGGGTGTCCTAACGTTTCCCTCAACTCCTTCACCTAATTTGGCCACTTTTCTATCAGTTGATACACCAGCAAATACTTTGTGCTGCTTATTCCAGGGCTTTAACAGGTGTTAATTAAAACATTTTAGCTAGCACATTTTAAAAATACACGTTTTATCCTAGGGCTCAGATACGGGAGCAAGTTCCTGCAAGGCAGCTGAGCCCCCGTAGCTGCACAGGCGCTGTCAGCCTCCTGCCTTAAACCTCCGCTTGCCTCTCCGGCCCTAATCTCTGCAATCTCTGCACATGCATAATCCACAAACCAACAGCCAGACTATATTTTCTAAGGAAAGCAATTATTTAAATGTTCCCCAATAAATTCTCGATCCCATTTCAATTAACATACCTAAAACTGGCTATAATGTTACCCACTTAGCCCCTGTATTACTTTAAAACTGTGTAGCCACAGTTTGAAGAATTAGTTATTTGCCATTAAGAGAATAACGGCACATCTGCCACCTTGATCATTGCGTTTGTATTATTATCAACTTCTGTCTGAGTGCCAAGTAATTTCATCAAACTTGAGGGAAGAAATAATAATGTTTCGGTTGAACAATGGCGTGGCCCTATGAAAAGGCAGAGATTTGCTCTAGGGTACACTAAAAGGAGAGAAGGTCTATAAACAAAGGGTAACACTGTGAAAAATTTATCTGTCAAATCTAGCTTCTTTTTTTTTTTTTCCTACTAGCAAATAATTCTCCAACAGATTGCAACTACTATAAATGTACCACCCTTCAACAGATATGCTGTGTAACACATTGCTTATTTAGAGATTGTTGGCAGTTCATTCAGTTGAGTATTTACGACTTCCCTTTTATGCTCTGTGACAGGTCCACAGCACATTACTTTTTGTTTCTCTGATCCCACTGGACAGTCCAAAGGAAAAGGCAGAGTTGTCTTGGATAAAGAAAAGCTAAAAAAATTTTAAAAAAAGAAAGAAACAGAGGGAAAGAAAAGAAAGAAAGCTAGCTGAGGAAATGTTAAAATGTGTGAAATCTTTCCTCATCTCTTACAGTGTCAGGAAGACCATTGTATCTGCTTTTGCTCCCAGATTGTTTAAACTATTAATGGAGGAAGAGAAGGCATAAGTCATATTTACTGACTGCCTGGAAAAACTGTTCAGCCGACGTAAATTCTTTGCATGTGAGTGCATGTCCATGTGCCGTGTTGTTTGCAAAGGGTGCAGTCCCTTATCCTTGGCCCTTTTGTTTGAGCAAATGCTTAAGTGCCAAGCCTTTGGCCAGAGACATCTGGAAACTGCTGCCTATCCTCCTTACAGCACACACAGCACACACTTCCGTAGCTGAAGTCAGTTGTCTTTCTTTTATCTGATGCTATCACTGGACAAGAGCAGCATGGCTAAACCAGAGTGGCTTCTTTTTTAGCCTCCTAGGCCTTCTCTGTTTCTGTAATTCTCCATTGCCAGCCACGTAATACAGAACTCGAGCTCCCGAAAAGTACTACCCCAGGTTGTAGATCTGCACAAGCAGGGGATGAAGATATATTGATAGCAATGGAGAGAGTACAGGCTGCTAATCATCGAAGGGCAGGCACTAACTGACAAACATCCAAGCTAGAGTCTATCTGTCCACAAAAGAGTTTCCTCTCAAAGAGAATGGAAACGCCAATAGCTCTGAACAATGAGTTTATAAAGGTAATGATTGCAAAAAATTTCTGGCTTTGCAGGATGGCATGGCTGCCCTAAGCAAGTAACCCAGCAGTCATCAACTTTTGCACCCCTATTTTCTCCCCCTGCTCCTTTGATAACCTGGGTTATTAGGGTGGGATACGCTTTATGGGGGTAAGAAAGCCAAATCCCAATGTGAAAATGCTTTCAGATGATCTGAAGAGAGCAATATGAAAGTTAGAGTTTATATGACTGTTTACAAGAATGTTGTTATTACCGTGCTATAAAACAGAAAGGAATGTGACCAGACTAGTACAGAACATCAAAAGAATTGTAGAGTCATTTTAATGAGTTACTAGAAACTAAGTCAAGTTCTGCTGTTTTGAGGCTATATGGTTCTATTCTGTGCAATGGATTTAAGTCACTTAGCAACCTTTGTACAAGTTGTAGCATGTTAGGGCAGGCTCCCAGCTGGTGTTTAATGCTCCCAGCATCCCCAGGTGGACAGCCTGTCCTATCCATATTTTACAACGTAGGGAAAGACAATTAGAGCCAAGAGGTCTGCTTCTCTGCTGCCTCTGACCTTGTGTGGACAGTGACATCTGAGCGAGAAGAGTGAAAAGTGGGGTTTACGGGTGCCTGTTCAGACCAACAGCTTTTCAAACTCACTGCATACATTGGGAAATAGCGGCACAATCAAGCCGGGAAAATCAAGCCTGTGTGGATTTTGTACGGATCACATAGCTACAAGGAATGGGAGGCTTGAGCAGGCATGGTGGGAAGTTACCAAAACACCATTGTCACCAGCCTATCATCTTTAGCAAGAAATCTAAAGAAATTTTCAAAGATAATAGGAATTAATCTAACAGTTATTTTTGCTTAGAAAAATCTCCGTCATGTTTGCAGCACACAATTTGCCAGTATTTTCTGATTTCTTTTGTTTCCTAGGAGTAATTCTTTTTTATGATACCAAAATGTCACCTACATACCAAGCAGACAAGGCACCTCAGAAGCTCCAGAGATCTTTTATTTATTCTAAAATACGCATGATGACATTTCAATCAAAACGCACCATTCAGTACGACTCTGGGTTCTCAAGCTGATCCTATAACCATGTTTTCAGAGCAGTCTTGGACCAGACCCTGAGATGGGCTGTGGAGACTTTTTACGTACAAATCTTGACGTAGATGTGAATGAAATAAAGGATACCGAAATGTGATGTCAGTGAGATAATGGCATTTGACATAAAATAGAACATTTTGTTTCACTGAAGATAATGCTCTGTTACATTAATGAAGTTTGTGTGAGTCTAAGATTGCAAAATGACTCTTTGGAAATTTAGGACTGGTCTATTCTTTAATAGTTATTATGTAGGTTTTAACCTCCAGGCAACATCCAGATTTATATCAATCATGTGTTGTTAAATTATCAGGAGAGGTTTCAGTACCTGTGTGGATGTTGTAGTTGGTGGGCTTCAGAAGGAGATTACTACCCTCCCTGGGCTACAGAGCTTCACTAGCCTGTGAGGGATCTCTTCTGGAAGCTGGAGAAGGATTCGCGTGATTTGTAAAGTATTTCCATGACCTATCACAAACTGACCTGCTGGGTCTTCTATAGGGCACATGGAAAACTCCTACTCCAAAGGAACCTGAGAGCTTACAAACACAAGCCACCAACTCCTTCCACTAGTCTGTCATGCCCTGAAGCAAATTTGTGGCAATTCACTTGTCCAAATGGCTCCACTGTAAGTAAAAAAACATTAACGAGGGAAACTACTAGTGAAAGAGGAGGTGGTTGCATTACCAGTGCTGGCTTTTGCCACCTACTTCTATCAACATTTTAATTCCCCAGTAAAATACCAAGAGTCACGTTCCCCCTTTTTGTCCATTTTAATGGGAAACAATGAGTGCTAGTCATTAAAAAATAGGCCATATTTGTGAATGTGGTTTTCCTCCACCCTTAGTCCTTGCTGAGATAGGCGCTTACCCACCCTTCCCTTTGAAGGCAGCTGGCTGTGTTATTGCTCAGATAAGCACACACCTGCACTCCTGAGGTTCTCCGACAGGTCGGCAGAGAAAATATCAGTTAAGATGTCTCTGAAACAAAATACGAAAAAAACCCATCCCCATTCCCACCTTAAGCCTTCTGTTCTGTATCATGTCACTAGCTACTATCTAGAGGCTGATGTTGCAGATCTCTCTTGGGTGGGATGGGCCGTGATGGGGAGTAGGGGTACCCACACAGATCACAGGAGTGAAGACTTGCTGGTACTGAAACATTTCGCTACAGGTCTCGTTTATAACTCTGTTGAGTCTCTTTTGAGATTGCAAGTTATGACCCATGTTTGGTGGAGATGATCACTGTTTTTTCATTTAAAAGCATCTGAAACGATTCAGAAGTATCCAGTCAAGTGTCTGGGATTGACTGTCCATGAACTTCTCAGAGAGACATAATAAATACAGCACATCAGCTGTTTAAGCAGTTTATCAAATAGATACAAGCTTGTGTGTGGTGTGCTGTGGAATACATGTGCCATGTTATACCTGGGTTATATGGATTACAGCACATTAAACTTGACATTGTCATAGATAAATATTTATGTTATTAATAGTCATATTTAGGGCCATGGCATTATCACAAATGCCACACAACCATTTCCAATTTCCAGTCTCCTACTTTTAAATAAGTATGTATTTGATCAGTGCCTGCTTTGGGCGTTCTTTTTACTCACACACCAAATATAACTGAGTGAAAATTTTCGTTACAGTCCCTTGCTTCTATGCCTCTGTCTTCATCCCAAAAATCACCTCAAACTGATACCCAGGTTTCTTTTATTATGTTTTCCAACAGTACACAAGAAATAAATGGTTCTGGCTGTGAAAATCTGTCCTGGGAAGCTGCTGGAAATGCAATTCTCCCTGACATTTGCAGCTGCCACCACTGGGAAAAGTTCCCGCACTGATTTTGACCATCTGAACTCCAGAAGCAAAAATCTCACCTCTCTCTCAGTTTGATGTTGTACCATCCGAGTGTAACAGTACAATTTACTGCTGCACAGTCCTACCCCTGCCTTGTTGTATGAGAAATATCAGCTGCCTAGTTTAAAAATGTCACCATTTAAATAAATAAATTCTGTACACATCAAGTATATAATTGAAAAAATGATATTAAGGTTCATATATGCATCCATAAAAGCAAGGATTTAAGTAGTTTTAGCAAATGTTGCATGCCTTAGTGCATGTATGAGTCTGTACAGGAGGCTCTTGATGCAAATTGTCGCCTTATTCCAGATTCAAGACCCAGTATCAAGGGAAGTTCTCTTAGTCTTGTCAAATCTCAGGCACTGAGCATCCAGCTCACCAGGTGGACTCCTGCCTTGTGCTCCACCACAGCTAGGCCTGGATTTCATACTGCCCTATGTGATAGTCTGTCCTCCTGCTCTTTGACCTTGCATTCCAAATGTCCTGGTTTGTGGTCCAGTACCCAAAGGTATGGGAAGCAAAGTGGTGGCGATGTCCTGCTCCCATGGAGAGCGGGGCAGAGGTGGCTGGAGGGCTCCATGCTGTATCAATCGGTGGGTCTGCTGTCCCATCACACAACCTGACATAAAACTTGTCACATGATTTGAAGAAAACTTCCTAGTCCCACCTAGGCATGGGGCTTGCACACTAGGACAGAAGAAATGTTGCCAGATCTACCTGCTGGATGCAGTGCCAGTGGACACGGGCGGCTGAGGAAGAGACTGTGCTGTTAGAGGAATTAATCAGCTGCCCCTAGACCAAGCAGGGTTTTCAGAGTTGCATTGCCTTCTCTTCACTACTTTTGGCCAAGGAAGGCAGGCTAGCTGTGCATGGGCCTCTGGCTCAAGGCAGAGCTCCACATTAAGCTCACCAAAGATACATGTCTTAGAGCAAAGTGACAGGATCCGTGATTTCAGATGTCCAGAAATCAGCCTTGCTGTAATGTGTAGAGACAACAGACCAGCAGGTATTCTGGGTGGGATGTGGGATGTCATAGCAATCCCAGAAGGTGTTAGCATGAAGCTCCAGAGACAACTGTTAAGTCCATTAAGGGTGAATTTCAAACTCTACAAACTCTTTGGCATGAACATCCTAATGCCCAAGTCCTGGAGCTTACCATTAACAAGTGGATGAAATCTTTCCTGAGAAATTTACTACAATAAATTTGACTTAAATTCCTAGTGTCCTTGGGTGGCAACATCAAATCCTAAACATTATCTAATTTCAATGTATTATATTTGGTCTGTTCCCCAGCTAGCTGTGAGCAATACTCAACAGAGTATCTAGACACAATTTCTTTTTTACAGCTGACAAATGTCCAGGATCCTCCTCTGGGCCTGGAAGAAGAGCTCAGAACGCTCGTTATGCAAGGAGCCACATGACTGATGCTTCTGGAGAGTATATCAGGTCACGTAGACTCACGCCGCATCTTGTGTTTGAACATAAGTCCCAAAGAGCTAGTCTTGACCTGTTCCATGCATGAGTCTTGGGAGGGGTGGAAGAAAATGATGCCTGAAGCCCAAAAGGAGAGAGAAGGAGTGGGACCCCTGGGCGATGCAGGAGGCAGCTGGAATTCCAGGACGTGCTGGCCTGCGATGCACAACGAAAACCCAAACCAGCTCCAGGTCGCTGGAAGCTGCAAAGATTGGCAATGGGCCTCTCCATCCCTGAAACTAGCTCTTCTGTTGGGTCCCTGGGGTTTGCAGCAGAGGTTCCAGGTGCATAAAGACATGTCAGGGAAAGAGGCTTCCCCTTCTTCTTTTATTTACTACAGACATTTTGCACAGCTCTGCGTGAAACCACCTGCCCCACACAACCACAAATATTGGAGCAGTAGAGCAATTTTTCTACCACCCACATAAGATAAGGAATCAGGAGACACAAAGCCTCATTATATCCAAACAAAAAACTTACAAGCAAAAACATAAGTGTTCAGAGGAAGCTGAAAAAGTAGCCGAAGAAATTAGCTGTTGTGCAATCAAATACAAATTGAATTCCAGGGTGTATTTTGTTATTTAACACATCTGCCAAGTGAAATCCATGTTCAAGTTACATTTTGAAACTCATAAAATCACCATCACCATCATAACCATCATGTCAGCTAAATTCTGCCATTTTTACTTTAAAACAGCTTCTCAGCCTTCGGTCTATTAGCCAGCATAAAGAGAGCAGGACTGGCCCCTCTTTTGACTTTCTGCATACCAGAAGATGTGAAGGAAGACTGGAGCTGAGCTAGATGACAGCTTTTTTAACCCAGCTAAGCATGTGCCTCATCTCAAGAGCAAGCCTGAAGACAAGTCAGCTCCACAACACCATCAACTTTCCCATCAGGGGCTTCCTCCTGGTCTTGAGAGAAGAGACTTGCGAGATGAGAGGTGGGGGGAGAGAGTGCACATGGCTTTACCCACTTTTCAAGTATAAATTAATTTTCTCTTTGTTTCCACAGCAGTCTGCCTTGAAAGCAAGTCTCAGGGATGGATGTCCCAGTATGAAGGTGGAGACAGCAGAGATTTTCACAGCCTGCAGGGTTGCAGGCCATACAGCTTTCTTGGAGGTTTTGCAACCTTATTCTTAAAGTAGACAATAAACTAAGTACTGCACTAACAAGGGGACAGCATCCAGTGCTCGTACCTTGGTTGACAACTAGTACCTTAAGACTGGCATTTGCATTGAGGTCAGATGCTGTGGGACCTCTTCTCTGTGGCCCAGAGAAGCAGGTTTCTGGGAAAAGAGGACTTGACACTAGGGAAGGGTTGGGTGTGGCAGCCTTTTGACAGTTCACGCTTTTCCTGTACTTGTCCTGTAACCATCAAAACCTCTGAGACTGCTCTGAAATACTTTTTGACTTGGGGCAGAAAGAAAGTCAAGCAACTATCTCCCTAGCTGCAAAACTTTTCCAAAATATCCCAGTGCCCAGAGCCTCCTTCTTGTGGAGAATAAACAGGTACCTGGATGCCTATTCATTGCTTAGACCCCAGTGTCATAGCTCAAGTATGTTGACAATCAAGTCTCTTGCTCATCAGGAATGAAACTTGATCCATCCTTCAAATCCATCCCTTTTTTTCTCAAATCAACAAAAACACTTCTCTTTTTCATTTACTTTTATGCAGAATCATAGAAAACAAGCCTAGCCATGACTTTTAAAACCACCTAATGCACATACCTCACCTGCTTTCCCAGGCAAAGCTGGAATCAAATACACCTAACTCACTCCTGACAGCAGCAGCAACCAGTAAAGCCAGCAGCGTGCTCTGAAAAGCATGCCCCAGAGAAACATGTATTCTTACTCTTGCCCTTTTCAATTTGCAGTTCACTCCCCTGTTGTTGTAAATGATGACCTTAAAGGGCTGAATCATGCAAAACGTCATCTTAAGGCACTATTTATTTTGAGCATGATCTCTCTAACAGTGTGATAGGGAAGCACCAACACTGTCATTTCCAGGATTAATAACGTGCAACGCTGAAACACAGAGGGCATCAAAGAGGGACTTGAGCTCGGCAGCTCCGCCTCCGAATAATCCTCCCCAGGGACTCCTGAAAGTCAACAGAGACCTCTGCATTGCGCTGTGGCCCATGATGAAAGGTGCTCTAAAAGAGTCAACTGCAAGGTCAATGTGCTTTACACCCACATGTTGAAAAATAAGTAAGCATCAGTGTCCAATTTAGTTGTCATCGCAGAGTGGGACTCCAAGGCAAAAGAATGCTATAAGCTTGTAAGGACCACGCTTCTCTCCTTCCCTTTGATGTGAGCCAAGGTAATGGAGATTCTGCCAAGGTGTGACTAATTCCTTGTGACTATATTGCATAATTTTCATATACTTTTGAAAAAAAAGAAGGCCTTTAAGAAATGGAGGGAAAGAGAAACTCACCCCTGACACATTCCACAGAACACAACCAGCAGTACAAAGCAGGTTTTATTAACAGACGGTGAAAGCTCAATTTAAAAAGTACTGTGGGCATTAAAGGAGATTGTTTTATGTCTTTGACATGAATACTCAGGCTAGATGAACTATCAGGAGTTTGGTTTAAGTGAGATTAATGCTTAGTACTTGGAATCCATCCAAACTGATTAAATCTGATTGAGTAAGAGAGCACAACTTTCTATATCACTTTCAAAGTGATATGATTAGGCTGTATATGTACTATCTGAAAATGTAAATATAAACAGAAGGGAAGGGAAAAATACCCTTCCCAAGTTTTAAATGCAAAAAAATAATAATGAACCAACTGTATAAAACACTTAAAATTTAGTTGACTATTAGAAGAGTTAGATAAGAAAAAGGGTATTAATGACATACAGAATGTGTTACAGGAATAACAAGCCTGTATTCTGCCCTGCTGAGCGACTCATTCATCTCCTTTGAAGTCAGTTGAAGGGTATAAGTTTGAGTGAGGAGAACTTGACTCCAGATCATTTTGTCAAGGAAGGTCAGGAAAACATGGAACTTTTCAGGTTGTTCGTAGGCACAGCACAGATTTGCAGCCAGTAGTCTTAACTAGGAGCAGTTTGTAATTATTTAAAAGTATGCTTTTTTATGTCATAAAGAATTTACTAATTTTATATATATTTGTATGCATATTCAACAGTTTTGCCAAGCATACCTTTACATGCCACCCAGAGAGAGACTCAGATCCAAATTCAGGTACCTGTATGTTGGTGCCTACCTGTAAACTTTGTGTCTCAACTTAGTCAGTGGAGATCTGATCGATGCAGTCAGTGAAGCCTATAGACCCCCTATCAGCTAGGCACTTCTGGGTGCTAGTTCGTTGGTCAAATTCATGTGTTAACACCTCCATCTCATTGCCTATGTGTATATGAAGGATAAAGGACTATATCCTAGAAAATATTAACTCTGAAAAAAATTTAGACAATCTCTTGACCTTCTTTTTGCATGCTGTAGGTAAGGGGGCTTGGAAACATTACAGGAAAATATACCTTTGAACATGGCATTGAGAAAGAGCACTGCTGAAATGCGGAATCCACTTCTACAGTCTGCACTAAGACAACTGGAGAAGGTTCAGGGCAGGCCTATAAACATAATTAAAGGGATCAGAAATCTGACTTACACAAAAAGACTTAGGAAGCCCAAAGGGCTTCACTTGGCAAAGCAAAAGTTAAGAGATGAATCAGGGTCTGTAAACCTATAGCTTTTAGAAGGAGAAGACTGTTTCAGAAGACAATAGCATAATATGAATACGTGCCAATGTCTAATACAAAAAGCAAAGTAATTCCAAGTTTGGCCTTACTATCTTAAGCTTATGTAGTCGGTATGAAACAGTTTCGAAGTCAACACAGAGAGGAGCTGTACCCTAGCGCCCGTGTCTAGAAGCAACCTGTGTGACCGAGTAGCAGCCTGGTGGCCATAACCTCTGGGGTTGCTCAGAGAAGACGGACTTGCGCCTTCCTCCTGAGATGTTGCATCTGCCCAAACCTGATGGCTGCACGCTGCCTCTAAGACACAAGGGTCAAATGGCAAAGCCAGACAATGCCTCTAGCATCATTACCAGCAGAGCTAACACATTGTCCTTTTTGGCACTTAGATCTTCACTGATTTCCGTTTTACTCCTTGTTGAAAAAAATGTTCTCCCTTTTAAGTGTATACGTGGACACCACTCGTAGTCCTGCCCTTTCTGCTGGAATGAACAGAAAGTTGCAACCGGGTTTACAAGTTACCACCGATCAGCTGAGACATGACAACTGTAGAAGTTACATGCATCTTATATACATACCTATATGTGTATATATATATGTATATGGTTTTAACTGTAAAAAAAATGTATTAGAAGTATTAAATAACACATATTCTTTTAAACTACCACCATGAAACCAAGCACACATGGTAGCTTATTCTCCCAGTTTACTTCACACTTGCTGTGGATGATGAACAGGAACGCATTAAGCTGTAGTAACTTGCCTGCCCAACCATGTTTCACAAAAGCTTTCATGGGCCTTGATGTGAAGGAATTGCATGTGAAGGTATGGGAGAAAGTTTGGGATGGGCACGTCACCCACATTATACTATGCAAGGCATCCAAAACCTTTGGGAATTGCCAGAGGAAATTTTATCTCAAACCTCATCTAAGAAAATAGGTAAATTCCCCCATGCAACATATACAAACGGGTGAGGAAGGAGGGAAAAAAGTGAGAAAACACCATTTTACCCAGCTTTTAATCTCAGTTACAACTTTGCAAATTGTCTTGAAATCATTTTCACTAAAGCCACTACTTGTCCCCTCTCCCAGAGAAGAGCAATTTCCTTAATAGGGCCAGTCCTGCCACCAGGACCTGCTGGGGTGGGGGGAACCATTTCACAGCAGATGCAGCCAAGGTGTTGGGATCTCAGCCAGAAACCCAGGCACGTCATTTTTCTAGAAGCAACAGCTTTCACTTTTAGCACCGATGGGCAGCACTCCTCAAAGCTCTTCACCAATAGCCAAGGTCAGGGCATTGCCTTCCACTGGGCCTTTGGTCAATTTATTCCCTACTTTAAAAAAAAAGGGGAAGAAACACAAAAAAAGGGTATTTGGGAACTGTTTGGCTTTTGATATGGATTTTTCATTGAACAGCTCTGAATTCCTAAATGCTGGTAGCCATAACTGAGAAGACAGAGTAGGAGTCAAAGTGCAGGTTCTGTGGTCAGAAGCTGATGTATCTCCCAGCTCTACAGTGTACCAAAACTTATTATCCAGTAGGCACAGCACAAATGAAACAGATAGAGAAATAGATATCCTGATCTGGTATGGAGGCATTCCTGGACATCTCAGCTAAGTTAGATAGCTGTTGAGGATTAAAGGCAATATAATGAATCACAAGTTTTATGCAAGTCGAAGAGGTCTCCGTTTGACAGCGTTGTTTAATAGGCAAGAGGCTGTTGAGGAATGCAGTATAGTCCCATGGTTTCTTAACGAAAAAAAGAATAACAAATGCTGAAAAACTCTGCCAAACAACAAAGCTTACATTTTATACACGCTCATCAATTTAACCCTAAAACCTTAAAAGCCTCAGGGTGATCCCAACGCCTTTAATACCAAAGGCCCTAACTATGCCACAGATCAAGCACCAAGCCCAAGCCTGCTTTGTCTAGAAAGATGAAAGCACACTCAAACAGGTGAAGGCTTCTTTGGAATCATCACCTGCAATTAAGCAAAGGAAAACTAAGAGGAGAAGAGGTAAGCTGAACTTGCTTTAAAAAGACACCACGGGAGCAGGTGGATGCTTGCTAAGGATAGCTGTGGTGTCTGCTGTCATTCTTTCACCAAATGATGTGCATTCATTGGGATTTCCTGAACGTTAACAACAGATCACTTGGTGGGAAAGTTGGGTGGGTGCTGCAAAAGCAAAAAGAAATCTTTTTTTTTTTTTTTCCCTTGTATATCATTCTGGGAAGAATGTTGTTGCCAAGCTGCTATGGACAGAAATACCAGGGCTCTGTCTGAGTAAAGCAGTGCCACAGATTTCATTTGGGGATATGAATAATTACTTATCATTCTTCATTGCATTAAAACCAATAATTCGTAAATAACTAAACATTTAGTTTAAAATGGGGTCTGTAAAATCTTAATGTTTTCCTTAGAAGGCCAGCTCCTAGAGTCATACATTTCAATTATTAATTTTGGAAGAGAGGATGTTTTTAGCCATTGCTGCCAAGAAGAAAATCTTGCAAATGTAAGTAAAGGAATAAACACCAGAATGCAAATTTAAACAAGACTGTAGGTTTTTAACTACTGTTGTATAAATATTCCAAGTCACAATAAAATAACAATTACATGTAAGAAGGGAGAAAGGAAAGAGAGTGAATTTACACTAATTTTTAGCTCTTTGTGGCTGTAACCATCTTTGTGTTCTGCATTCGGAAGGCACTTTACACAGTCCCTGAGGACAGATACTGGCTAAGCTGATAATACTATTAATGCTATTAATAATAATATTAATTAGGTTAATAATGATCATAGTAAAATCCATGATAACATTTTCAGTGTTGTTAATCTTTTTAAAGCTTTGTGGAATGACACTATCCATGTGACTTAATTAATTTCATATATACATTTAGAGTCTACCAAAATTCAAGGAATCACTGGCTCCTCTTGTAAAAGTGCCAAGCACTGCCATTCCCATCAATATCTTCCTCCTGGCACACACCTACCCCAAAATTCATAAAATTAAAATGTAAGACTGAACGGTGGAAAATTCTTCTCTTTCAACTTAGCATTTGCAAAAACTTTGTTATCCACCACCAGTATAATCCTCCCGCTTAACCCACTTCGACTCCTAATCCATGCCCAACGGGAGCTCGGGAAAAGAGCGAATCTGAGCAGCATCCCATGAAGTTCACCATCTCCTCCCTTCCTGACCAGGAGAAAGGCTAACCACAGCTAAGGTCCCCCTGCTGAACACCAGCCAGCCCTCCTGGCTTAATTAACTGGGTTTCTATGATTATTCAGGCAGCCCATGATTATTCACAGCCCAGGACCTCTGCTCCCAGCCAGGCACTGGTAGAGCAGAGTGAGCAGAAATAAATCCCATATCCATGGTTCAGCCTGAACAAAAAATGCTCCAGAAAGTGATGATCAGCAGAAAGGAGCGAGTCATGGTACCAACAGGCTTAAAACTTTTATGTGAACCTTTTTCTTCCCCACGTGGGTTTGAGGTAGGTGGCATGGGAGAGGAGGAAGAGATGTGTTTAAATTACTGGCCATAAGGAACGAATCCGATCTGCACAGTGACAGCACAAAACGGACAATCTGAATAAAACTTTCAGATGGAGATTATATAAAGAGAAAATCAATATGGTCAAAATACACAAATAGAGAATTAATGGAGAGGGCTTTTATGGAGTGCTCAGCTGCAAACTCATGGACTGGGCAAAATATGAGAGGGCTTTATATTCTCTTTTTCCCCTTTGTATTTTTCAGGTCACCCTGGCTTACAAAAATCAAGTTGTATTTCTTCTGCTTTGCTTCCTGTAAAATCAATAACAACAATCAATTAAAACTTGTTTTGTGCCAGCAGGCTATTGTTTGTGATAATAATGCACAGAGCTGAAAGAAGATTGCTTTATTTCCTTGACCTCCTCAGCACCCAGATAAATACGGTGTCTGCATTTATCTACAACTTGAAACCGCAACCCTGTCCCCGGGTTGGTTTTTAAATTATATGAAAGAAGATTAGACGTTCTCACACACTGCAAACAGTTTGAAGTATCTGCTTTCAGTATCACTGTAACTGGCTGGGAGATAACATCTAATTTATGCCTAATTCAGCAAAAATTCCCAGTATCAGGCTCAGCCGAGGTTTTATTTTGATTTGAACCCTCTGTGATCCCACTGACTTCGGTCAGTTTTCCTCGAACGGAAGATGTGAAGAGTCAAGGAAAAGACCTGCCAATGAGAAACCTTTCACCATTTATATCAACAGCAAGCTGTGTTCATCTCACGGATGCAGGACCTCTGCTATATAGTTCTGGTACCATATACTGGCTATTCAGACATATACACACACAAACACAAACAGATGTATATAGAAATCTACAGTTATAGATGTATACATATACAGATGTCTGGAGAGAGATAAAGAGACAGAGGCACAGAGGGATCTAGCACTGAAATTCTCTTACATCTCAAGTCGGTACAAAACTTAGTCCCCAATTTTTTCATTTGTTTTACCAAAAGCTCTGAACATCACCCTGGCCACCCAAAGTGCCAGGCACTGTATAAATGCTGGAGCAGCCCTTTCCTCAACAGCTGGTATTTTAAACGTATACGGAAAGCAGGCAACAAACTGCAGGAAGAGCAGAGAAAAGAGGATGAGGTTAAGAGCAGGATCGACTCCAGGCCAGCTATGCACACAGCTTGTCCGGGGGTGGGGTTGCATTAGATCTGAAAACAAAGTCAGAAGGGTTTGTCAACTGGAGATGGGCAAGTTACACAACTATTTGAACATGAGCATGCCTGCCTGCTCAGAAAGGAGATTAGGGACTTGAATACACTTTTATACCTGCTAAATAATTAGTATCAAATAACCAAGTCCACTCTGCGTTTTTCCTCTAAATAGCAAAATGTGAATAAATTGTTTGTTAATTTAGACACGAATGCTTAGATTTTTAAAGGGCCCAGACAGTGTTAGACATGCAGCACCCAACAACTGTCCCTGACATTTGGTTCCATGTTACCACTGTGAATCCTCATAGGCTTATGCTACTTTTACACACTCGCCAAAGAGGCGTTGCACCTATTCTGCCCAGGGAGACTCTTCTCCCCACTCCCCCACGCTGGTCCTTGCAGCCTGGTAAAAAGCATACGGCCCAGCCCTGCAGTTCTGTGAGGGTGATGGACCCTGAGCACAGGCCAGCCACTTTAATGCTGTTCCTTGTACAATGCCTTGCTGTTTGTCCATTCCTTTTTTTTTTTCCCCAAATAAATTCATATAATTTTTTATCTGATAATATTAGGGTAAAGAACAATCCACATGTTCCACCAAGGTCTGATTTCTGAAGAGTTAAACCTAGGACTGGAAAATTGGAAGCAGAGTTGAAGAGACACACCATCAAAACACCTTGTCCATATCTTTTTTACACTTTTAGCTCCATTAACAGCTATTATTTCCAGTTTCGCTGGCATGGCATCCCTAAGCTATTTAGTACCGAGGGCAGATCCTAGTACACATCGCCCTGTCCAAATGCAGCCATGATCCGAAACAATCTCATCACCGCTCCGTCCGTCCTCCCACCACTTACACAGGATAACAATTCAGTGTAAGCGAACTTCCAGGCACAGGTCTCCACCTCTTATTTTTCTTACAAATTTATCAGCAAATGTTGCTTTGTTTGATGTCCTGAGCACAGCAAAACTCTTCTGATCACAGATTCACTCTCTTTGCTTTCCCACTTCAGGCTGCCTGTACTGGGAGGGCACCTGAAGCTGATGCACAGAGAAAGACCGGTCCTTTCGGGCACATGACTGTATTTCTCTACTTATTGATTGCACACTGCACGATGCCTTTAGTTTAATAAACTTCGCGGCTATCCCAAGAAAAAAATGAATAATCAACATCTCCATACCACCACTGTATTCAGCTGGGCTCCAGCAGTGGATGGGAACTCACCATGATCCATAGATGTAACGAACTGCAGAGCAGAGAACGGACAGTTTATCACCATTTCCAGACACACTTTTAAACAGCCTGATTTTATTATACTTCCAGTGTTCATATGGCAAATCAAAGTGCTTTCAAAGAAACAAGAGTTACCCAATTAACCAGAATGAGACAGCAGGAAAAAACACAGTAGATAGGAAAACAGCCTTGCTCCCCACTCCAGATCTATTAAAAAAGTCTGGGTGAACACTTGTATTTTGCCCTGCTGCTTTTAACCTCCAAACTGAGGAAACTAGGCCTGGTATATATTCTTGGAGCTAAAATCATCCTTCTTTGATAATTCCTTTAACCTATATTCAAGCATCACCCCTGTTTCCCTGTGCAGCTATTTTATATAGTTGGCAAAACTTCCAGGCTCTCCCTGGGTGAGCCTCCCGTGAGCACAGCAGAGGCAGGGATAACCTGGAAGGAAAGCTTAGAGAGCCTGGAAGTGGTAGACATCAGCAGAAGGTGGTGGGCAAGAACTCGGGTGGCTCCTGGATGGTGCTCCCTAGAGCTGCAATTTACCCAGCTAAGATCGGGAGCAGACAGGCCGAGGTGAATCCCACCTTTAAGGAGTGCTTGTTACAAAGACAAAAAAATATGCATTTTTTCCAGTCTATTCAGGTCTCACAGCCCTTGAAAAACTGGAAAAAAAATGCTGTACTCAACATAATAATTCTTAAAATCCTCTTGACTATTTCACCTGCCCTTTCTATCTTCCTAATATCTCCTTTTCTTTCAATTTTGCTTTCAGTTTGTGAAGTTCTGATGGAAATACTTTCTGCACGGATGAATAACAAATATCCTCATCCCCACTTCACTCATATGTTCTCTTGGCAGAAATCCCAGGCCCGGGAATATTAAGCCGTCAAGCAGGTAACAGTACTTGGCTTAGGACTCCGGGTCCTTGCAAGAACTTGTACCGGTTGTATTTGAAACATTAACAGAAAAATCAGTGGGACAATACTTCCCGTAACCGAAACCCCATATCGCTCTCGAAAATCCATCAGAGCCAGGGACAAGTCAGTGAGATTGGATGACGAGGGATTTTTTTCCAATGTTTGTCCTTTCTTCCTTTCTGTGTCTTTTACTGGAATATGCTAGCACCTTGCAAAAATCTTTCTTTGCTCACATTTTCTAATTTGTTAAATAGCTTGGGCACCTTTTAAGCTTTGGTTGTGTGTTACGTTCATTGTATAATTCTGTTTCCCTGAATTTTATTAATGATAATCACATTTCTAAATCATCCCCATTATATTTTTATGAGGAAAGCTTTTCTGCTCAGGTCCTTCCTTTATTTGTACTGTGTTTCTCATACCTGCTTTTCAGCATATTTAAATTATGCTATAAATATTTTGAAACAGACTTTTGCTTCCTACAACTGTATTTCTGAGAACTTGAGTGTGTTTCTGTCTGTCAATATTAATTCCATAAAAGCTTGCAAGCAGATTTCTCTTCCTTGGAGTGAAAAACACAGACCTACCATCTCTCATAGCTGCTGCAATCACAGCTCACCAGTCTCTTTCCATCTGATCACAAAATAGGCATGGGGTACTCTCAGTAGAACAGCGTGGCTGACCTTTTCACCATGAAAACTATTATGGATACTGCCCAGCAGAGCCTACCAAAATAGTACACAATTTTGGGTGCCTTTCATTTGGGTGCACAAGCTCAGACTCCTTAAAATGATGTGGTATGCAAGTTCCGACATGTATACCATTCACCTGTTATTTTAGGGCATCCATTGATATTATTTCTCAGCACTTTTGCAGATATGTTTGTTTCCCTTAAAGAATTTCAAGCTGTAAGCCCAGCATATGAAGCATCTTTCCCTTTTCTGCCATTTTTGAAAGCTTTCTCTCTCACATCTTCTTCAACACATAACAATTCATGTTGCTGTGGTTTGGGTTTTTCTTCTTCTTTTCCTGTACTTTGGTGTATTAAGGAAGCAATGTTTATCCAGTTCCTCATGACCACTAAAGCTGCTGGAAAATTTCAATCTTATCTGAAAGAGGAGCAGAGCTTCCAAAAAGTTCATAAAGGCCTTCATGAAAATGGGCAGTCACCCTGAGGAACAGTACCTAAATGAACCTTTTGCTCTCACTGCGAGAAAGGCTACAGCACAATTATATTACTGGAGAATCCACAAGAAGGGAGATATTTCAAATGCCCCAGTGAAGAAAAAGCTCCAGTTCTGCTTGTATGATCTGAGAGATGGGACTGTTCATTGTACAAGATATACAAAATTAAAAGAAATTAGACCTTAGAAATTCTGCTGTTGATAGAACTACTTTCTTATCACTGGCTCCTCATTAACCCAATTATACGTGAGTGGCACAGCCTTTTCTGGAATATTGTCGACTTGTCTTCCCCAAACATACCCGGACAACAAGAACTGAAATGCTTCTGTCATGGTCCACCCCAGAGGTTTTTTATATATAAAAGTGGTACATTTCAGTGGTGCCCAGGATCCCTGGACATTGATCCCGGGTCAGAATCACCAGTCTTCTCCTGTAAGAGAAGGATTAGCATCCTCTAAATTAAAAGCATTAAAGGAAGGCCCACAGACCTGATGCAGCACCACAGGGACCAGTGGCTGGGCTCCGCTTTCTGCTTTAGGACTCCTCCATCACACTTCCAACACAGGTATGGTGTCCCAAAAAGTCCTGTGTTTAGGTTTTGTGAGAGGAAATGGAATCACACCTCTAAGTTTAATCTTGCTTCTTTATATGTATTTCCTTATTATAACATTTATATTTGTGGTTGTTGTTTTTTTCTTAACTTCTATTATTTTGACTTATTACCTTTGGAATTTATTTTATTTGCTACCTTGTTAATCCTGTTTCATCATTTCTTTCTTACATCTCACCATTTTCCTCCTCAGAAAAGGTTTGTAATTTGCAAACACACACAAACACACACACACGTTTAGTGCAGCGCAAAGCAATGTCAGACTTTTCCTTGATTACTTGCCTGAATGGTGTCAGAAAGAAAAAACAGATGTCGGAGGCACAGCTCTTAAAGGCCAAACAGGCCAAATTAAAGGAAAATGAAAAGATGTTGAGGCAAATTCACTCATTCTTCAAACAAACTCATATTCCCTATCTAGGTTTTAAAAAAAATTGCCATTCCTCCAACAGAAATATTCAGGAGTGTTTATGGTCTGCCAGATGATTGGAGTGTAATAAATGTAATTTTGCAAGCTTGTAAAATATCTTGACATTGCCTTAAAGAAACCACAATAAACTACCTGGTTGGATTGCTTTATTTCCATTTCTATACCTTATTAAACCGGTATGCAGAAGATGTAGCAGCAAAACAAGGGAAGTTTACCGATTGCAACACTAGAAATAACTGAAAATAGCTTAAAAATAAATTCTGTTGTAGGCGACAGTCCATTAAAACCCAGTGTATACCTCTTTAAGCTTTGCTACAAGCCAGATCCTTATCTCAGATGCAGGCAGAGTGCCCATTTACTTCAATAGGAGCCGCACATGCATATTCTGAAGCAGAATTTGGTCTGCTGTGTTCATTAAGGGCTTCTGAACTTAAGATGTTACTTTGACGTTCCAGAAAAGACCTGTAGTACAGATAAGCTTCTGTTGATTCTTGGTGAAGCTACCTCTACTGCTGTTTCGGGGCAAGTCCCAACACTGAGCCTGCTAGTGTTCCCCTCAAGCATGACATGCACCTACAGAATAATGAAGACATTGAACTTTTTGATTGACAGAGCCTTATAGAAATGATGCACAGAAAAGAACAATTATTGCAACATCGTGGCAAACCCCATCTTGGACTGAAATTCCCTTGTCATCTGCAGGCTGAGGAGCATGCCAGGATTATAAGTGATTTATAAATGGCTATTGCAGGTACACAAACACGCACGATGTTCTAGGAAGTTAAGTGCTACAACTTCAGACTCAAGAGCCCCAGCAGCGCGCGCTCCTGGCAGCTGCCCAGATGTTCAGAGTCAGTGCCTGGAACTGTGGCAACAGCTGCCTGCACCCCTCGCCCACCTCCACCCACCCAAGGACAGGCTCTGTCATCAGGCAGATCACAGACCTGACTGCCAGGTCCTCTCCAGCTTTGGGCCAACTTACAGCCTTGTTGTGGCTCACGGAAGAATTTGGCCTCAAGAGCCCCATCAGTCACCTCTCCTCTTCTCCTCCCAAGCCCGCCTTGGATGACCTTCCTGTGATGAGAAGGATTTCATCCCTGTGAGAGCATTTCCATAGAAACTGAAACACTGTCAAGGTTCAGGAACAAATAAAAGGATCGAGTAATTTTCCATGTTTGTCAACTTTGGCACAATTTGCACTATTCCGATCAGCGCTGCTCTTGTTCTCTAAAAAGAAGTGCTTTTTTTTTTCTAAGCAGAGGTACTAAATTTGTTCTCATGCCCTAATTTATAAAGGCTTCGCATTGTCTGTCTTCTGGCTTTATCTGGGTTATCACATCACCTCTCTCTTCCTCCCCCCACCCCATTATCCTGGATAAGGGAGATTTTTTTTTATGCTTGGGGTTTCTGCACAGATTGTGAATCTCAGACACTGGCACCAGCACAGGCCAAGCTACCCACAGGGCTCCTCTGCCATCGACAGACCACAGTGGCTATAGACAAGTGAGTGCCACCGTTTACACCCTGGCACATCAGCTTCAGCTGAAATCAATGGTCCACAACACCTGACCCATAGAGGCAGCTTCTGAGAGGCTGGTACACGGGCACCTTTCCCAGCCTTCATCCAAGGAGGGTGACGTCCACAAGAGGAAAAAGGTGGGCAGCAGGAACTGGTGACTTTCTAGTTTTGGAGCATTTCTAGGAGCTTTCTGATGTAAATGACCTTCAGGGAGGAGAGCTGAAGGCCTGGGTCTCTCCTCCTGCCCCTCCATTAGTCCCTCAGGGAGGAGCAGAGCCAGTGGACGGAGGGTGCTACTTGTCCTTGCAGTCCAGGCCAGCAGAGTCAGTGCTCCCATCTAACACATCACCTCCAACGCGCACCAGATCGGAAACCACACATTTAAAAGGACGAGCAAACACAATATTCCTAGTACTCAGAAGCAGAATGAGCAGATCACATCTCCCTATCCATCCTCCTCTGCTCATCGTCTTTGAAGATGCTGCAGTGCAAATGACCTTGCTCGTGCAGCGTTAGAGCCCACTCCAGTCCTCAGCAGCGTGGGTGAACCAGCACAGCCCTCCCGGTTAAAACAAGAAACGCGCATTCTAGCTACGGTGAGCCCTATCTCGGCACGATTATGCATCTATCTAGGAATTTGTTTCATCCCCGTGCCAGAGATTCAACCTCTGCAAAGAGCAAAACTGCAGCAGCAGGTTTTTTCCGATGTTAGGTGCTGAATGACACAATAAAATAAAAATGATCTCTTTCATTTCCCATAGCACCTTCTCTTGGAGGGTCTGACACGAGAATACACCTTATTATACCTCTGCAGTTTGTAATCCCGGAGATCAGCCTTTACACACGTGGGGAAAAGGAGCTATACAGAGCTCAAAGGATTTCACTAAGACTAAACAAAAAGTTTATGATGGAGGCAGGAGGGAGACATGGCACTGCAGATTGCTCTTCTGTCTTTTAGTCCTAATATTGCTTTTATTGTACAGTCCTGCTCTCCACGGGTCCTGCTGCTTCTTCGCTGGTGAAAGGAAATACCTATTTCCATTTTTATACCATATCGCAGGCAGAGGCAATGAAAACAGGCATCAGACTAATGTTTTAGCTGCAGTTTGACAATGGATTCATTAAAACAAAACGGCCCTGCAGATTTGGATTATAAACAAAGCAATTAACAACGGCCAAAATTTGCAACCTATTAAAACTATTTTGGGAGCCAGGCCCTCAGTGGTATCTCAGAAGGTCACCTCAGAAGGGCACACCAGCTGCTATCAGCCCAGCCTGTGGCTCCTTGGCTCTGGTCAGTGTCAAATCCATCCCTTAGCGCACACCCCAAAGCAGCCCTTGAGTCAATCCGTGTATTTCCAGCTCCCAATTAATTAATTCAGCAGCTGGCTGACACCACACCCTCCTTCCCCGGCCACACTCATTATGCCGGGCCCAGGGGGAGAGCGGGGGTGCAGATGCTGTTGCACTCTTTTATTTCTGGCATACGCCTGGAGTGCCGCACCGGCTGACTCGTGCGGGGGATTGCTCCCATCCCGGGGTCGAGGCTATTTCAGCCAGCCCTGGGAAAGGTCAGGAGAAGCAGCCCTGACACATGCAGACCTGGCAATCATCTCTGTCCCAGCCTCCAAAACCAAAGTACGGGGAAATTCACCAATTTTCCACAGTACTGATGCCAGTCTGCATCTCGCTCTTGGGCTTTCCAGGCTGCCACGGTCCCCCACGCACCCGTCGGAGCGGGGCAGGAGCAGCACCTGGCACGCGACTCAGAAAAGCTGCATTCACCCAGGTGCACTCAACCTGGAAGGCTCTTGGCAGGCAGCGACAGTGATTGCAGCCAGGCCTGAGCTTTTGCCCCAAATTGGTTTTAAGTATTTTAAAACCAGGACTTGAAATAATGATGCCTGGACTTGGGCTCCAGCCAGTCCTTACCCATCACCTGTGGTTTTAAGAAACACCAGCTCTGTTGCTGGGAGTCACAGGGATGTTGCTTATTGTACACGTTGTTCTTTCAGCATCCAGCAATAATGCGACTTACTGTATTAGTACTCTTATTTTTTCACCTTTTTTTTTCCCTACGACCATTTATCAAAATCTCACTCCTCTGTAAGAGCTTTGGACACTCTGGCATAGCTCCAGTTATCACTTCAAGTAGAACTTACAGGTTATGGTACTTACAAAACTCTCCTATATACTCCTAAGTGCATATAATAGACTCAAAAATATAATTTGTTATATTATTTGCCCCATCTCTATAAACGATTAAGGATTCTCTTGAAAACTTTAACATGCCAGTGACTTTCATTTAGATGTATTTTCAAAGGATGCCAGTAATTCTCTGAGGCTGGAAATAATGCTGGAACAGCAGCACGCTCCTTTCACAAAGGAGACGCAAGTAAGTCAGCTCATAATAAATTGTGTAGTGTAATAGTTAGATAATAGAGATACTACAGTACATGCTTTTGTTTTAAGAAGTTTTGAATTTCTAGATAGCTATGTAATGCCCAAAAGTTTCTTATGTTTTAATCACAATACAGAACAGTCTGGATATTTACCTTAATTATTCATGTTGAGGTTTTCAAGGTTCTTTGTCTTTGTGTTCCCATCCTATGAACTCATCAAGCATCAAAGTTTGAAGGGTTTTTTTTAGCTTGTGTTCTGAATATATTATAGTTGGCATCACACCATAAAACACTTTGGCAGCCAAACAAATAGCTTTACATGAAACCCAACATAATCGTGGGTTATTGAAATATGCTTCCTGTACATGCCTGGAATTCCCCTAATTAGCAGAGTATTTTCCAATCTGTCCAAAATGTGTCATGCCAAAACCATGATGCATTTTCCCTCTTGTCCACCCAGGGCAATCAACCATTTTGCTCCATCAGTTTTGGAGAGCCACCTGTAACATGAAGGGAAATGAATCACTCAAAATCTCTAAATGCATGATTTTTTGTCCCATTGACTTCATATAGAGATTACTTGGCCAAAAGTCTTTTACAGGGTAACCCAAAGCAATTACATTTGACAAAACACTATATATAGCCAACCTTGGGTTTTTACACAGATGCTTTGCCAGCCAACACTACAACTCCCAGCATGCCACGTTGCAGCTCACACCTGCAGAAGTTTTCTATTTTTTTTTTAGATGAATTGTATTTTGGGAAATGTAGTTCTGAGCAGCTACACACCTCCCACCTACTTTAAGATAATAAGCTGGTGTGAGACAAGTCAGACCCTAAATATCAGACAGCTTACCAATGCAGCCCTCCACTGGCAAATGCATGAGAAACTCCTTTATGATTTTAAAAAAAAAAATACACTTTTCCTTTCTAGAGTTCACTGAAAATGTCTATCCTGGACACACCTCCGTCATTGATACTGGAGAAGACTTCAGCTATATAATGATTATTCTGTACTTCATTATCCACTGTGCACCTAAATTCCCAGGCAGAAGTAGCTCCAGCTTAAAAGCTTTCTGTGGTTTTCAGCACAGAAACTGAAAAAAAAAAAAAATACCACATGCCCTTGGTGACCAATCATGCAGAATAAACACCAGATACTGATAAACTCTGATTTCAAGGTAAATGCACCCATAGGCTGGAATGTATTCAAATAAATCTTTCCATGTAATGAACAAATGTTGAAGGTCAAAAACTATATGCAGATAACTCACAAACAGCAAAAGAGACTGAACCATACAATAAGGTGTTCATTACAAATAAACCACCTCCTTTATTGATTAGATACAGATCTTTTAATAAAACACTTCATAAGTCTTCAAAAGAAGAGAAACAGTCTGTGAAAATGAAGAGGAAAAAAACTTTCCTTCTATTGTGGTGAACACTACCAAAGTTTGAGAATATAATACATTGTGCAAAACCAGATTCACCTTCCAACATTAATTTCCAGATTTTGAAACTGTGCACTAGTTTTTGAACATGTTGACCTGGAGTATTAGCTTAGATGATGCATAATCCAGTTGATTTTAGCACTGATTTATGGCCTCAATTATGGAGTTCTACATCAATCTAGAAATTAATATTTCAGTCTAAACACCCTTTCACATTCTCCACAATATAACTTGTCACCGTTAATCTCCAGCCTTGATGTTAAACATCTCCTTGCTATCAAACTGTAAGTACAACATGGACTATATTTTCTGTGCTGCTGGAAAGAATGATTGAAGAGTGAATTGATCGAAAATCTTGATTTATCTTGTCTACAATTTTCAGTAGTGTGCCGTGATTTATATACCAGAGAAGGTTCTTTGATTAGCTTGCCATAGTCTAGAAAGGCTAAACATGACGGGCATTAAAATTTCAACACAAATGTTATCTCTGCAGTAAGCACAATAGTGACATCTTGTGCCTATCAATACATGTATTAACCGAAGTTCTGACGCTTCTCAGTAGAGATTTACCTCCAGAGCTTTGAGGTTTGAGTGATCAATATATAACCTACTTTGATGCAATCCACACACCAAACTACATTAAAATAACATTAGGGCTTGCTTTAAGCTGACAACAGCCAGGAAATGCAGAGTTAAGGGCAGAAACTCTACCTTTAACCAATCCTTACATAATTTCAGATCCTGAAAGCAATGTGTGATTTTGTGCCACAGTAACCAGCTAGAGCACGATTTCAGTGCTCCAGTTTTCTAGGCTTTAGCTATGTTACATACCCAGTCCGATTGTTTTAAATCAACTGTAACAGACCCTTTTATAATGCATAAAGAGATCCATAACGTCCTCTTGAACAACAGACACCCGCCACAGGAAGGACTCCAGCTCTGCATTTGCCTCCTTCCCTGACGCAAGGCTCTGCATAGCGGCAGCTGGGACCCCTCACTCTCCTCCTGCTGCGGGCTCCTGACCAGCCCTGCCCAGGAAGGACTCTGGGTACTTTTCCTTACAGCCACCAAAGAAGGTCTGAGATTCAGTCATTTAAGTGTCCTAACAAATATAAATGCATCCTGTGAAATAATTGCAGTGCATTAAAATGTTGGTCTTCAAGAACATTTGATTAGACATTCAAGGGATATGCCAGTTTTAGCAAACGTATGTTAACTTCATTAATCTGAAGCGGTTTTCTTAGTACAAAACTTTTCTAGTGTAAGCTCCACCAGTTCCGCAGAATTGGGTGAAAACCTCCATTTTCTCCTGAGAGGCAGACAGTTACCTGTGTAGGCTGTTCATACCCAGCGCACCCATCCCACCCAGAGAACACCCAGAGCCTTGCCATTCAACTCCTCCACATCAGATGAACGATATTTTCCCCCTGCATTGTCCACAAAGAGCCTCTTCCGTCATGACTTTAGGATTGTTCATAACTTTCTAGTGTCAGATATACAATCTGCTTAAACATTAATGGCAAAACTTACTGTGAGGTAAGAAACACACCAACAGAAGATTATTGACAGAGGTAGCACCTTCTCTGCCAAGCACCAGGATGCTTTCCAAGCAGGACTCCCTGCTCAGCTCAAAAGAACCTTTTGGGCAAAACTGAGAAGCTGTTGAGCAGAATAGTTATATTTATCGCACCTTAGGGCAGGGAAAGGAAGACAAATGTAGAAAAGCCACAGGAGTCTGTAAGGTCTGACACAGCTGGACTCGATGATCTTAAAGGTCTTTTCCAACCTAAATGATTCTGTGATTCTAATTAACGAAGCTGAATTCAGCCAGAAGAGCTGGGTTTGTCTGTTGTGAAAATGTCTATTTTGTCACTTGTGTTTTCAACAGGTTGTGACTGTCAGCTGGGATCTGCTAGCAGGCACTCAATGCCACCCTGAGTATTTAAAAGCACTGGCTAGAAGTAAGATTAACTCAGAAGGAACAAGGCAAAGATGACCACATCTTCAGGCCTCTCAGAAACAACAGGGAAATAGTATTGTTTCTGCCAGCCCTGTAGAAACAATGAAGAAAGCCAATTTGCAAGGCCAGTAGATCCCATAAATGCTCCCTACATGCCCCCCCAGCAGAAAACATTAGATAAATAAAGTGTTATTTGCTGAAACCTCAGCTTTTATGCTTCTTCTACTTAGATATTGAGGAGGCCAGATGAGTTTTATATAATTTGGTGAGACTGCAGCCCACACTCTTAAAGCTGCAAACCAGTGATTACAGTGCATGTTCATGTAACCAAAATTTTCACTACTGTACGCATTACGTGTATGCATGGTCACCTAATAAAACCTCATTTTTTAAAAGCTTCCACTCCCAAGTTTCTACAACAACAGAAGGAGATTACTTAGTTAATGTATAAGATCAGCATGTAAAAATTATATAAACTGAAAAAAGATTAAGAACTTTTTTGAAGGCTACAAATTCAGATTTATTTTCTTCTTAGGTTAATGTGTACTTTCTGCTTTCATAGTTCACCTGCACTAACATTTGAGGAAGATAAATGAGGTGATGGGTGCTTTTGGCCCAGGATTCATTTGCTTGTGTAACTCAGACCTAATTGCAGGTCTGCACTGCAGTCCTTAAACTCTTTTGTACAGAGCATGCATAATCAGCAGACTTGGATGATTCTGCTTATACCACAGTTAAATGCCTTGAGCAAACACACTATTATAATTTTGCACCAATTTGAAAATATCCATTTAAATGTTAAATGAAGAGGAACTAATCAATAAAAACATGCATAGAGACTCTGGGGAAGTACACTGGAAAAGACAACAATAATCTGCCATTAACATGCAAATAAAGACACAGCAGGAAACAATAAGAGTATTGACTTCACTGCAATACTTTAGAAAGAATGTTTTACTAAAATTTGGGCCAAATTCAACTTTGATTTAAATCACTGTAAACACAGACCAGCTCAATTTGACACAGCGGGGAAAGGAACAGAACCTCCGAATGCTGGAGGCATGCAGACAGCTACTGATCCTGCTGATCGGCAAGGCTGGCCACCGCCCCTGCGCTGCATTTGGTGTAAGGTGCTGTACAAGTATTTTTCATTAGATTGACTAAAAAGCTTAGTATCTGAGACTGCATACAAACCGAGTATGGAGAGAAAGGAAGAAGTAACATAATGTACAATCAGAGGCTTGAACCGGCCAAGACCTTTTTTTCCCCAATCTACCTAATTATAGATGCACTGCTATGCATCTATAGCCTTCTACTTAAGGCTTACGAGCTAGTTCCCTGAAAGGTGCACATCAGAAATAGATACTAAATAAAGGATTAAGTCACCAGGAATAGAGAGATATAGACCAGAACTCTCTGTATCAGAGAAGAGAAAATAAAAACATGGACACATGGGGAAATGTACTTGGTTGGCTTCAAAGAAAACTGGAGAAATCATAGGCAAGAGCACGTAGAATGGTACTGACAGAGGTGTGAAAAAGGTTGAATGCAAAGCCTGAATTTTTTGAAGCAGGAAAGAATAATCTCTTTGAAGAATAAAAAAGATGGAAAGATAGGCAAGGAAGGTTTTTGTAGGGGCTGCAACAAAGAAATGCAATGCACAGGAATAAAATAAAAAAAGCTCATAGTAAGTAGAAAAGTAAGTAGAAAAGCAAGTAGAAAAGCTCATAGTAACCAAGATACAGGAAGAAAGGGGATTTCTTTTGAGAACTAGATTGCTAGACAATTTGACAACAGTTCATCCTCAAATCCACAATTCATGAACCCATTGTGCCACAGGATAACACTTGGGTTCCCTCTTACACAACTCAGCTACAACTAAGCTACTGCCACGCTATTGCCACCCAAGTGAAAACAAAAAGCTCATTCAGGAGTCAGAATCAACACCTGGAAACTCACTGTTAGTCAATACTAGTTTGCCTTGTGAATATACAGACTCAGTAGCTTGGACCAGTCAGATATTCGTGGAAAGCAAAGATCTTTACATTCACTAAGATGGAAATGTGTCTTTTAGTTCAAAATGATGAGTATTTTTTCCGCACTTTGTAGGGCCTCATTTTAGTTCTTGCTGGCAATGATACAACCTCCCCATCGTGCTGACATTGGACAAGTGAAAAAACTGCAGTGTACTTCTCTGTGTTATCCCAGACACTGTCGGCTGCAGATTGTCACCTGTAGGCTGTAAAGGGCTTACTCCTTGCTCGTCTTGCTGTGTTCCTTACCTGCCTTGAGAGCCTTTGCTCTGCAAAGGAGGCAGTTACACTTCACTCCTTAACCACTGACTGTCCTTTCCTGCAGTTCTTCAGAACTGGCACAGAGGAAGGTAAAATTTAAGTGAATATCTGAAAAACAGAAGGCATGTCCTAGCACTGCTGTCATGCTAAAACAGACCAGTCATCCTGGCAGAGACTGAATGCTCATTCAGCCAAGATGCTCCACCTGGAGAGAAAAAATGATGGACTCCGCTACAATGAACAACCTTTTGCAAAAGGGGGATGAATTCAGTCACCTCCCTGGCTTCTTTTCCCCACTTGCAAGGGGACACAAAGATGCAAGTTAAACCAGAAGAGTTTCTTTCTTTGCCAAAACTTCTTTGCCTTCCTTTAGTGGCAACTTATTTTCTTCAAGTGCCAACAGTTATCCATGGGATTATGGTCCCCAATACTTTGGAAACAGCAATGTGAGTAGTATTAACGACAAAACCCAGACCCTCCTAATTAATCCATTCAGGGTAATATCTTGCCTGACTTTGGAACTATTTGGCTTTTCTCTCTGCTAGCAGGTCTGGACATCGGTTAGTGATCTGCCTTCCATAGTTCACTAACAAAAACCAGAGCAAATAGGTCGGCCCCTATTTGAGAATGTGAAGCAAGTGAAGACTCCTAATTTGTTTTCACATTTCTTTATAAAAGCTGGCACAGACTCCCCTATCTTGCCCTTAAACAAAACCTCTCTAGTTACACAGTATTTTAGCAATTGCCACCTAATTTATCTGCTTGACAAATCTGACTTTAGATGCTCAGCCCATCTTATACACCTGATCTCAGTGAAACCTTTAAATTTAGCCTGAGCATAAAATATTGAATACTGTTTCTATTTATACACTTCTGTGACCACACTAAGAAAAAAAAAAATCACCTGATGAATCAGAGGAAAGGAGCACTGGCATTGGCCCACGCTCTGATCTCACTCGAGCCAGCCTGCTGCCTGATTAATGAGTTGTGATATCATAGTCTGTGAGGAGGCATACATAAGTGGCAAGGAGAAGAATAGCACCAGACACTGTCAGGCTGTCTCTGTCTAAATCAGGGGAATAAAAAAAAAGGTTATGGTACAGATTCCTACAAAGGAAGAAGGAAATCCTTCATATATCAAGGCTGCTGGGTTTTTGAAGGTTTGTTGGGGTATTTTTCCAATAAAGATATATAAAACTAGCCCTTTCCCCAAAGCGCAGAAGAGTTTTATGAAAGTGCTTTAAACCATTAGTAGTTACTGGAAAAACAAAGGGTATTTTTTAACCTGAAGAAGTCATTGTAGCTGACAGCTTTTAAAATTGCTTTCTGTTTTGCTTACAAACCAGCAAAAGGAATATCTATGGTTTCTCGGAGAAAGATGCTTCTCACAGCTATTGAAAACGAAAACTGATGTGTCAGGGGAGAAGGATATTTCAAGGTCAGAGCTGGTCAGGGGAGACTCATTTCTGTCTTTTAAGATGAATTTCTTAATAATTTTCAAATATGGTATCCAGTACATATTGCTAAAGTTTCACCTAGCCCTATTGGCCCTTGGAGTTTGCAAGAGACTGTGCAGAGAAGAGATAAATATTTTCTGGTTATATTATTGGACTGGGATTCAGGACTACATTTATCCCTGGGTCTTCCACAGATTTCCTAAATTACTTCAGAGAAATTTTTTCCACCGTATCTCAAAGTTCCAGCTGCAAAACATGGAAAATAAAATAGAAGTGTTTTGGATTACATTCATTAAAACATACATAACGATCACAGGTATTTGACCATGTTTATATGATAGTCTCAAGGCTCTCTTTAGCGCCCTTGTATTAAACTTTCTCAATAACAGTGCAGTGGTCAGGAGCTCCTGGTCAGTCCTGCTCCCTATTTGCTTGTAAGTGGCATGCAAAGACACAGGAAAAGTATGTGGAGAACATGGCCTCGGCATGCAAATGTCCCTAGGTCCCAGTGACTGCTGCTGTCTCTGCTTCAGCCACTTGGGAAATGAAGCTATGGGACATTGATGATAGCTGGAAGGAACGCACCAAATAGCTGAAAAAGGAGTGTTTGGAGGCTGGATTTAGGGCAGCAGTGCCCTGGGCATCTTTCTCTCGCTCTCTCTCATTAAACTAGAACTGGGGAATAGGCATGCTGGTAGGGCAGCATCCATATATCCCTGGTATCAGGCCCTGGGTAGCAGTCAGGAGGAGATGGCTAAGGACGGGGTTGGTACAAAATGATCCCTCTCCAAAAATATATTATCGAACATCTGACAACCCATGACTTAGGGGCTTCCTCCAAATGTCCTGCAGGCTTTTCCCACAGTCGTTTTGGTGATCTCTCACGAGAAAGGGACCGAGTTCTGCTACAACAGAAGGATTCAAGCCAGAGAAGATCCCCTTCTGCAGCAGGGAAGAATAAGTGTTCTTACCTCAGGTTTTACTTCCCAGGATTTTCCCAACACTTAATAAAAGGCAGTCACCTAGAAGAAGTTATGGACCCAATGTGAACAAGAAAGGACTTCTTGGACCCTTCTTGATACCCTCATCAGAAAAAAAAAATGTTCGTTAATTACTGTTGTAAGTCCATCCTTAAAATCTTGCAAAATGTACCCACTTATGTCAGTGAAGAAGACACAGTCTTCCACGGAAGTATGTGGAAATAAAAAAAATTGTACTATGAGGGCCATCATTTTACTTCATATTAGAAAAATGATGGACTTAAGCTCCATATGCAAATTAATATAAACACAATAAAGCTACATGTAAGTCTAGCAGATAGGTAATATCTTTTCTTAAAACCAACCAGCTTCCAGGGATTGATTTTTACCATAGAGATTCCAGTTTATAGCACCATTTTTCTAAGTGATTCTCTGCACTAGAGTATAATTTAGATGATGGATCCTTCTCAATTACTGTCCATTAGAAGACAGGAAAACATTAAGTTCAAGTGAGTATTATGAGAATTATGGGTTACCCTTTAAGTGAAGAGATTGTAAGTGAAAATTAATTTTTAACATGTTCATTTCTGATGTTATGTAGCATGATTTTGAGCAAAAAAGCTTTCCTACAAAGATTATTTTTTCAAGTAAAAGCGTCTTTCATTAAAGAAAACAACACAGTGCAGCATAGTAAAACCATCTAACTGCAGAGGTCCTCAAACAGCAAAAATTGCAAAGTATTTCACGTGACTTCCCTAACTCATTTTAAAGGGACCCTGCACCATAAGGTAGAGGATGGCTGATATATGCTGCACATGTTCTGAGCATGCAGATGTTAAAGGGCTGTGAGAGGGCACAAGTCTTGTCCAGCACAGGGGTAGTACCTTCACGAAACACACCTGTGTTGCATGTGCGCATTTTCGTATAAGTCAAAGTGGAAGCTGAAGGCTCTTACCTATAAACATTTTAAAGAGTAAAATTTTAAACCAATTCATTAAATTTTAAACTAAACTTTTCCCTGTGCAAATTCCACGTTTGCTCATATAGACATGCCTAGTATTTGCAGCTCTTCATTTTAGTTACTCATTTATCAAATTTGCCTAGGAAGTTCAGAAAGCCAACTTGCAAAATGCAACCCCTCACATATAATCTCGATACTGAGACTAATTTAGAGACATAACACGACCATCTTGCATTTGAAAGACATTTCTCTGACCTACTTTTTCAAAATAAAGCTAAACAAACTTGAGGATTCTTTCAGACTGGATTTTTTTTTTAATTGACAGTATAGCTTAATAAGAAACGTCATGTGTTTACCCTTTGAAAATGACTGGAACAACTTCCCCAATATTATTACAGAATAAAATCTTTCTCCCTCTGTAGAGACCCATGTGGAAACAAGAGAAGATGAACATTTTGCATAACACAAAGAACAATTGCTCTGCAGCTGCTGCCATGACCCTCAGGCTACACTAGAGTCATGGCCCACTTCTTTTCCCCTATAGGGATCTTCTGGTTAATGTATCCATTTAGTTTACAGCCCAAGTATAAATCCTATTTTATGCCAACTTACCGAGAATTTCATAGCTGGTTGCTATCTCTCTGTGTGGCCTGCACATACCCATACAATAAAATATCTGCATTTAAGCCCTTTCTGACACTACGTGAAATCTGAGGGATTTGTGTGGTGAAATCTTTGTCCTCACGATGTGATTGATAAAATTCCTAGGGCCAGGAAGTCACCATAGGTCCATTTCTTTGTTCAGTGTATCCGGAAGGGATGACTTGGTCTGTCTATGTAATAACTTTGTTAATATTCAATAATTAACATTCAACAGCTTTCAGAACTAACACGTAATGCAAAATATTCCTAGGAATACAATGCAGACATGAGAGATTCCTTTACAGATGTCCATACATACTCAGTCAGTCATCAATATTGTCCAGGATTTGCATTCTCAGGGCACCTTCCATGTGAAGCCCTTTACCAGGATTAGTTAAGCCTCTCACAGCACATCGGTGAAGATGGCAGAGCTCTCAACTGCTAACACTGAATAAAAAAGCATGTTACAGAAAAGGGAAAAGTCCTGATGCAGGGTGAAATATTGGCCTTTTCAAGGTCAAAAGATGTTTTGATTTCAATTAAATAGAAACAGGAATTGGGCTCATTTGCTTTCTATCTTTTTTTTCTTTCTTTTAACCTACGAAACCGAGAGTCCTTTCCACTCCTCCTCTCCTTTTGGCTGTACTCCAGCTCCTACACATGCAACAGGGATTGATGACAATAAAATATGCTGGTATTGAAAATCTGCCCATTATTAATAAGGTAGATGACTCATTACTCCTTCAATATGATGTTAACATCAGAATAAAGCTAGCCTTTTATTGCTATGGGGTTTTTGTTTGTTTACTTCAGAGCTCTGTTGCTCTTGCCAATGGTTTAGATCTGTAAGAAAGTGAGATCATCACAAGTGCCGCTGCAGCGACACCAGTTTGACCCCTGTCCATTCCAGACAGTAACGGTTTTTCCATTCTTCTGAATTGGAGCAGGATCAACCCCACTGTAAATTACTGGAAACTTCCACATCTTCCTGTTGCTGTTTCACAGCATCAGATTAGGACTCCTCCATAACTGTACAATCCACTAAGGTTTCAATATACACATATGCTAGATATAGATTTCTTTAATGTCTTTACACAAAAGGTAGCAAATGCAAAGTCCATAATGCTGCCATGCGATAGTCCAGGCTGGACACTGAGTGGCTACAAAGCCTTCTCTTCCCCTCCTCCCTGAATCCCAGTGCTCATTAAATGCGTATTTAGAGCGACTGCAAAATGAAAGTAGAGGGACAGCAGAGATTGAGACCAAGAACGCACTGGGATGGTGATGGCAAACCTCACGGCAGCCAAGTATTCATCAGTAGTTGACCATGAAACAATTAAATTCTATCAAATTAGAAGTGGAATATTAATTGTTCAGATCTTGTGGCTTGAAGTAGTTTCTCAAATCTGTGGCCAGGTTATTTTTATTAGAGCGACCTCTGTTTACCAAGTCCTTATGCCTACAAGTGAATTCTGTGTATGATGTTATGCTCTTTGACTTTAGGACTGTCCAAAACCAAAGATATTATGAAATTTTGAATCATGGAATTTATTTTCACTCTTCACCAGAAAGTAGATGCAAACATATCAAGATTTCCATTTAAAAAATTAGAGGCAAGAGATTCTAAAATAGCCTATAGCTTAGTAGAGCAGGTTCTTCTCTGGGACACAGAACCTACCCTCAAGAACACACTCAGCATTTATCCAGCAGGTCTTGTGTCTTTGCCTGCCTTCCTGAAGATAAACCTGGTGAGTAAGCTGCAGTCTTCCTCTTCTTTATGATAAAGCTGATACTGCTTGTTGTAGAAAAGCTTTGTCATTAAGTTAAAACATGAGAGGAAACTTCCCAGGCTGCATCTGAAACAAAGCAGCTGAATAGCTGGCAAAACCTATACATAGAATCATAGAACTGTTTAGGTTGGAAAAGACCTTTAAGATCATCAAGTCCAACTGTTTTAACCTAACACTGCCAAGTCCACCACTAAACAATGTCCTCGAGCACCACGTCTACCCTTCTTTTAAATACCTCCAGGGATGAAGACTCAACCACTTCCCTGGGCAGCCTGTTCCAATGCCTGACAGCCCTTTCAGTGAAGAAGTTTTTCCTAATATCCAACCTAAACTTCCCCTGGCGCAGCTTGAGGCCGTTTCCTCTCGTCCTATCGCTGGTTACTGGGGAGAAGAGACTGACCCCCACCTCGCTACAGCCTCCTTTCAGGTAGTTGTAGAGATTGATAAGGTCTCCCCTCAGCCTCCTCTTCTCCAGGCTAAACAACCCCAGTTCCCTCAGCCTAGCATCATAAACTAACATCATAAACTGTGCCTCTAAAATTGATACACACTTCCCCTCCTTATTCCAGAAACCTAAGAATTCCTTCCGTCTACCAAATTGCAGGAAACACCTCGTCTCATTAATGCCACTCTTTCTCAGAATCTTTTAAATATGCATTTTTCATTAAAATTCTAATTCTTGATAAACTGAAAGCAAGATCTGGTGACAAAGAGGTTATAATTAATCCAGCAAGAGCAGTCAGAGAAATCCATGTAATTGAAGGCGAATGTATGAATGAGGAGACTAATGCTACAGAACTTCCAAAGTCTTTTCTGTGGAATTAATACTACAGAGACCCATAAAAGATTAATCAAGATAAGCAATCAATAACTTCTCAAGTGCTAATAAGCACTGCCATGTTTCATGATATGTTGAGCAGTTTATCATGTTTAACCATATGAAGATTTATAGAAAATCCATTGTTAAAACCAAAGGATGAGGTAATGCACCACTTAGTAAATGAAGTGCAATTAAAATTTATACTTGATATTACACATTCAAAAGATCTGTAAAAATCATTTTGATTTCCTCTTTTTAAAGAAAAGAAATTAAGGTACTAGTTGTACTGTTCAGCCAGTAGTCCTGGGAGAACAGTGAAGACAGCAATGGTATTCTTCAAGTTAATATCTGCTTTCAAGTGAAAGGTGATTAAATAGCCTTAAAAAAAATTGTTAAGCTCTCTTCTCACTTCATTTTACTCAAGTGATCAAACTTTGCTTGAAAATTTTGAAAGTTAAATAGAATACCTATTAGGAACATAAAGGTCTCTGCTATCCATCAATCTGATAGATTTGCAGGTCAGATGAGCGAATGACTTAATGGCTAATTAATAGTCCATAAACTACAGGTCTTGACCTTAGGGTCACTGTGACAGAACTCCACACTACAGCATATTATTAATTAAAACCATCAAATTATGTATTTAGTAAATCAATTCTTTAACAATATTAAGATCTCTCAAATGTATTGACATGATTTGTTATTTATATATGTCATTGGGCAGTAAACATATTCTGACAACCACACCATATGCATCCTTAGTAAACTTAACAAAGTTACAGTAACAGAATGCATATCAATATTTTTCCTTTATATGTAGCTATTGTTTGTCTGGTTTTAGTTTTATTTGGGGGAATACTTTGCAAGTGAGATTCCCCTCCAAAGCTCAGAGAAAATTTTAATTTAAAAACCTTTATGATCATAGATATATCATACAAAAAAAGATGAAGATCCTGTCTGCTTCCCTGATAAATTGCTAACTCTTAAAAGGCTTGTATTAAAAACAGTGACACTATGTACCTCACTTTGCCTTTGCAATGTCCTGCACCATACATTTAAGCTTATACCTAGCTGCATATACACACATATATTCCAAATCATTTCTATGATCCAGTTACAGTCATTCCTTAAGCACAGATGATTCATGTTTGTCTATGGCATGCAGATAATGATACAGGAGAGAAAACAAGCAAACTATACATTGTCCCAAAGAGTGTACAAAATTACAATCAAATTTCAGCAAGCAAGAATCTGATGTTCAAGATACAGATGACTGTCACCTTGTAGGACTGAGGACAGTCACATCGCTAATAGGAGCTGGATGCAGAAAGAGAGAGAGGATGAGCTTAGGTGCCTCCATGGACACATAAAAAGACTAGGATGAGGAGGAATGAGAATGCCTAGTGATTAGCACTCAGCCTGTTTCATAAGATAAACTCTTTAATTTCATCCCTACTGCTCACAGGAAGGAGTGTGTTCATGTGTCCAGATGTACATGCTTTGAATTGCCCTCTGGAGGTACCTGCTACTCTCCCCTAACACGGGAAACTGAAGTTCCTAACTTCTGGTGTCCTAAATCACACCTAAATTAGAAGCCTTAAATAAACAGCGTGATTGACCTCCCTCCACAGACAATAAATTATCCAGACAAATGTATCACTATAAATTAAATCAGTATGATAGATACATACAATTGAGGGTGTGTAGCACCTAATTAATTAAGTGGCATATTCATCTGCAATTAGCAAATAAGCTCTCAAATCTTGGCATGGGTACTGTAAAGTGTATAAGGCATGGCTGTGTAATTACAATGAAGCATGATTCTTTTTCATGATAGTTTCTTCAGGAAAACATATTCACACTAACCTAAATTCACAAATTGCCCTGACTCACCCAAAATAACATTTTTCAAAACAAATATACTGTTCAGAAGGCAATGGAAGGATTATTAAGGTTATATTAGAGTCATACTTTGCTGGGACATCACTTTTATTACTAAAATTAGGTGGTTGTTTTTAACCAGCTTTGCTTCAGAGTGGTACAAATCATCTTGTACCGCCTATAATTGAATATATAATACTCACTTCAGGAAGAAAGTGTTCCACAAACACAGCCAAAACAAGATTGTTTGCAAGGTGGGACCATCTCCTTCCCTGATATGAGTAGCATGAGTAAAATATTCTATAATGCATCACTCTGCCTGACACAGAAGTCAATGTTCAATAGTGATAACTTATCAGTAGATGCTGACGGAGTTGGCCTAGGGTCTCCTAACAGCTGTGATCACACTGACTGGAAAAAAAAAAAAAAAAAGAAAAAAAAAAATTCCTGCTAAATGCTGTACAACTCTTCCATTGATTGGCAAGGAGTTGGTTAAACTGCCTCTGAAGCAATCTGCTTAAGTCAAGCATGGTACTTTTTGCAATATCAGCTTCTTAGCAGAACCCTCCTACCCAGCCGCCACAGTCTAAGCAAGGAACCACCTAAAGTTATAGTGCCAAAACATGATGCCAACACTTTCACTCTGAGCTTCAACTATTGTTTAGTTCTTTATCTGCAAGTCACACATGAGTATGGAAGCACATGACATGCCACCTTGCTGAACCAAAGCAAAAATCATGCTTGAATACCACACGATCGGTGACAGTAAAAAGAAATCCAGTGACACTAATATGTCATGCTGGATGTATGACCTGCAGAAGAAACACGGCATCCAGAGCAACAAGCATTACCTATGAAAAACACGTTCCTTCCTGGCATCTCTAGGGCATAGGGTTCACTGCGTTTATAGTGATCGTCTTAATGTATTATTATATTAAATGTTTCAGGCACTTTCACTTACCTTTCAGAATTAAAGATTAATCAATTCCATGATTGTGGACATCTAAACAAAATGTATTGATCCCATTCATTTTTAAAAGCAAGACACTATGTTGTATTTCAATATGTCATATTTTAAGGCTAGCTTATTGATCACATTTTGAGAACTCTTGATATTCCATTGGAATTTAAGATACATAGTAAGTGTAAGATTTTCATTATGATGATGTATCCACGGAAGCCACAATCTTGTGTATTGACAAGCTTTTGTTTGCATTGAGATCCACCCACTACTCTTATTATAAGCAGAGGCTCAGCCTGAGAACCATTACCCATTTTAGTGTTTCTGCTGATTTCACTGGCACTACACATATATGTTGGGAGCACTCTTATATGCAAGGAACAGGTCCTAAAAACTGGGAGCAGACTCACACGAATTTCACATTATGCATAGTCTTATACTGCAAGTCTGCAGAAACCAGTCATGTTTCTGGGAGCTATTTTACCAAATTGAAGTACTGACTTTCACGTTTATAGCAGTTAACTTCTTCAAACCAAGACCAGCACCTTTGTTTTGCTTCTTTAGTACTTAATGTTTGTCTAGTTGGCTAATAGAAGATAAATTTCAGGGAGCACCAAGAGCTTATGGAATCTAAACACTACATTGAGGGTCTCATATCTCAGAAAGATTAAGGAAGAAGGTGCACTGTTCCTCACAAATATACAATCAAATCAGGAGTCCTGAGGCATTAAGCAATGAGCCGACACTCATTGGTACTATTTTCAAGATTTACAGCTCCATATTACTCAGCCCTGGAATGTTTATAAAGCAGCAAATGGAACTTTTAGAAAGTGAGTCTGTTCACCAATACCAAACTTATATTCCTACATGGCCCCATTTTCTTGGATATGTATTTCTGAATGGATGTACAGAAATTGAGCAATATAGTGCTATTGGTATCAATAGAAGTCCAAATGCTAAATATACACACAGAGAGCATGCTGAAAACATGTCATTTATGTAGTAGTTTGCTGAAATGGGAATAGACCGAGTTAGAAGAAAGGAATGAATCATTTCTGGACGCTGCCTGGGACTACCAGCTTCACAAGATGATCTCAAAAAAGTTGGCACATACCTTAAAACTACTCTTCTGTGCATGCATTCCATGTTGTTGCTCTTCAGCATTACCACTGAAGTGTCTTTCATAAGTAATAAATGTTATGTAAATAAAAACATACATAAATAAATTATAGAGCTCCAGGCAAAAAAGAGCTTATATTATAATATCATAAATTATGAAGACTGTAATTGCTACAGCCAATAACATTTTAAAACAGAACTGTGCTGATAAATATGTGCGATAAGGCTGAGTAAGGCTTACTTAGTTTCAGAGCGGAGTAAATCAGTTGATTTAAGTCAATGTAATTATAGAAGCAAGGTAATATGGCAAAAAGTCCTCAAAAAGTCACCAGCTTTCTCTCAGTCCTTTTTTTAATGTCGAGAAAGAGCAATGTAAATGAAACCTGTGCAAGAGGCTAAAAAAACTTTTTGAGAACCCCGAAGATACTCTCTAGCTAGTTTTAAGAAATCAATACATTCTTTTCACAAGAAATCACAGTCAGTGATTTCCTATTTATAACATACAGAGGAGAATAGAAACTATGGGCTTTATGTTAGAACATTTCCTGAGACGTGGTGATTTAGATTAAATATAAAGTGTATTTGAACATACCCACCACAAACAAACACACTTTGTAAAACAAAACAAAAATGAAGCCCTGTCTGCCTAGATATGGGGTTTCTCAAAATGCATGCTGATTCATCAAAATAAAGTTGAGCGAGAATCAAAATTTTTTTCTAAAATCCTGGAGTGTTGATAAAATGAGATTAGGATTCAACCTGTTTCTGCTTTAATGGAAGATGTAAAATGATTTAATCCATTTTTAAAAACAAAATTCAAAGTGCAGACTGTCACCCATTTTTCTCAAGAGGCAATTTCATCTGCTCTAAACACCAGCCTTTCTGCTCCTGTATCAGTAGTCCATTAGCATAGTAGCAACTGCTTGGTGCAATAAATGTCTCTTATAAATCTTTAGGAGATGCAGAACTGATAAAAAACAGTGACATTTCTCAGTTTGCGTTCTGAAGCTCTTCATTTGATTTTCTCTCAGACAATTTCCTCCAGGCTAATTACTTCTCTCAGTCTCTTAGGTGACCTCCTCTGCCATAGCCTAAAGGTTTCTCTCTCCACCTTCTACAGATCCTGTTATACCTAAGATGTTTATATTTTTATATCATTAAACCTCAAGATCACTTAGTAGTGCACCTCAGTAGGTAAACTCTCTTTAGTAAAGGCCATTTAAACCAAAGAGAATATGACTCAATATGAACAATATCGCATTTCTTTTCCTTATTGCTTGTTTGATGACACCAGCATTTTTACTGCTGAAATCCCCATCATTTTCCCTTGTGGAGCCCTCATATCCAGACCCTGAAGCTTCTCCACTTTCTACATCTCCAGCTGTGTCCTGTATTGTGAACCTCACTGCTAAGACTCAACTTAATTTCCCATTTTCCATAACGCATTCTCACTCTCAACCCTTTCAGCTCAGTTGCACTTGAAACTCAGCTCCCTATGGCTCCTCTCTTTCAGTGTGTCTCCTCAAATCTCCCACATCCATGTTTCTTCTTCTTTCTTTCAAAGCTTTCTTTCAAAGCCACATCTCTACTTTCATCTCCTCCCACACTCCTTAGCTCTGGCAAATCCATCCTCTTCACCACCTTTCATGTATATTCCTTACTTTGTGCCACCCAATTTGTTTGGAACAAACTCAATTATTTATCAAATTCTCTTCCTCTCCTTCTTCATCTATGGAATAAAAACTTCACTATTACTAGAGACACAAGCCATGTGGGTTAGTATGAGTGCATAAATTCATCGGTATCTCTCTTCTTACCCATAACATGCTGTTGATGTTTGGGAAAGTATCTATGGCTGATGTGGTCTTAAACAGGGTAAATCACAAAGTCCTGTTTCAAGAAATCTTGATCTTTGGAATAAAACCATATCTAAGAAATAATCAACCCTACCTCTAAGCACATGTATGGAGTCCTTCATATTCGCTGAAACATTTAAAAACAGATACACTTAAAATTTACTTCCACATATAATCCTTTATGAGAACTGAGAATTCTACCCACTCATATTTGTAAAAATGAAAGTCTAATTCTCTCCTGCAATTTACTCTTGGGGAACCAAAATAATGCTTTAGGTATGCCAAATTCATTGAACGCATGATACTTGCTAGATTTCTTTAGCTTTCTGCAAGCATCATGCTATGTAGAAATACCAAGAAGTTGTCCTAAGGGTTTGACACTAGTTCAAATCTCAGAGCTTTGATTGCCATCCAGACTAAAAGCATTTTGCAAGCATGCCAAATTAATAAAAATGCCTCCTTGATACAATTCACCTGGCCTTGTATTACCTGTCTATACCCATTTACACCAGAAGAACAATGTAATTTCAATTTTGAGATTCCAGAGAGAGTTCAAAAGACATTTCACTCCACTTGGGAATACTCGTTTATCTCCACTATACAAAACCCATAAAATTAGGGTAAGAAACAGCTCCTCTGCTGTAACCTAAGCCTGTCTATGCAGGCAATGGTTTGTTTTCTACTGAGCCTAAATGTAATCACGTTGTAGATTCCGTCTGTCTGCAAGATATGAATCCAAATTGGCTTTTCCTACTGTTATGCTTTAACATTTCATATTTACTCAGCCTGAACTGAATTGTGGATTTTGCACAAGAGAACTTTTATTTATTAATTTATTTAAATCAAGAATGTGTTCTAGAAGGTAAGTATTTGAATTATGTTTTTTTGTCTCTTAAGACATATCCCAGTATTTTTTATAAAAAAGGAAAAAGATCGCATTGGAAATGTAAATACATCAAAACACATTAGGGCCATCTAACTATAAAAGGAAACAAAGGAGACCATAAGTTAAGGAACACTAGGGTAACACCAGTCAACTTAAAAATATATCTGCAGAGGAAATCAGTCTAAAGGCAATGTGGTTTGTTGGTTTATTTTAAAGCGGGAAGAGGAGGGAAATGAAATCGATTTCTAAGACAGAGAAAATCCCACACCATAAAGCGAGTCAAAATTAAAATGTTGGCTGAATCTAGATGTGCCATGGAAAATCTAAAATATCTTTGGTTCACAAGTGCATTAAATATCTAAATCACTAGTGTAGAATTGAATTAGCAGAGCCATAAACCCCATAATTCTGCAATGGCCTCATCCTTGAAACTCCAAAGACAGAATGAATAGAAACAACAGGAAAGCATTGCCAGACCTGAAACTAAATCACTTCCAAAAATGAAAGCTCTGATAATATAGGGTACATCACCTGTACCTCATACACAGTCTTGAACTATCATAAGTAGACATCACCACTCCACTCAGTCAAATGCTTTCCTCTTTTCCAGGTGTAGCTTACAACTGGGATACCTGAGTTGCAGCTCCATAATTTCCACAGAAAATCTTATCTACTATCAAGCAAGTTTATTCTGTTAAAAAAAAATCCCCTATAAAATATATAGCCAAAGATAATGCTTTCAACTTTGTGTGCTGGTAGTCTGGTATAAATCTTACCCCATATAATGGAGAAACAGTAGCATGCTGTCAGGACACTGCATGTTATTGTAGAGATACAAATCTACTTCAACTTCTATCTTATCCCCAAAGCTCATTAACATACGAAATTGCAATGCTGTGTAGGTCCTTATGCACGGTGGATAATCTTCTAATAATATTATTAATGTGTTGATATTAATAATATTGGCATATGGTCAGAAACACCTGGTTGCAAAAATCACATGCTTTCCTTCTGAAGGCAAAAGATAAAAGTCTACTTTTGAAAGGGGAGGATGACAACTTGAATGGAATGCTGATCTGCTTTTATAGAGTGCCAAATTTATCTAATATCAACTCCAGAGTTTCACTAAATATCATCCAGTCCCACTTCTAAGGGGACCTCTACCTCTTCTTGGAGAATTTTCTCCATTTATGTTGCAGTCAATAAAAAATAATTAATCATATTTCCATATGCACAACTTGTCCTAAATCTCACTAAATCAATATAACATTCGACTAATTTTATTCATTTCAGTAGGCTTTGGAGTCATCCTATATTTTATTAATTTAAGACAAACATTCATTGGTACCAAAGATCTAAAATGGGCTTACACTGTAACACTATTACAAAAGACGTATAATGGCATCTCAGGAAGCTGACATGTTTAAGTAAGATTGGAGACATCACTGTTTACCCATCAATTTAAAACGTGAGAGAACACTGGTTACTCAAGAAAGAGTTGCAGAAGGCAAGGGGACAGTATATACTCCTGATAGCGATAAAAAAATGTTTATGTTGTATAGAATTTTCTGTTGGCTGCTCCTACATTGTCCTCTACAGCATAATTTAGTATTCGGCAGCAATAGATATTTCTTTACATAACTCACAAACTATGCTTCATATAGTTTTAATTCCTTCATTTCTAATGAGTTCATAAAAAAACCCCTTCAACGCATATCAAAGCTAATGAGCTGATGCAAGAGCACACTATATCAGCATAATGTGCTGATATTTCACTACCACTACAAACCAGAGATAAGCAAAGCTGAGTTTAACTTCCCTAACTTCTCCTCTATTGACTTTCAGGGCTTGATTCAGCTGCCCAGACACAAACATTTCATGTCATTTGAGATAGCATAGAGACTCTGAAGCATCCACCTGACACTCATCAGATGTGACACAGGATTTGAGAGACCTACACCCTTAGGAGTGGCAGCTGAAGGCCAGCCACGATATCCGAAGGTATCTCAAAAGGCAATAGATACCTATGGCTAGGCAACAGAATCCTACCTCTTGTGATTTTAGCAATATGTTTACTAGAAGAAAGTTCTTGGGACATAGTGTGAGCTGTCATAGGCTACTACATTTACTCTTTTATAAACTGAGCACACTCCATCATTAAGCTATTTAAATTTTTATCTCCCCACAGTTTGTAATGGGAGGTGGCTCCAGAACTTTAACTGCTCTTTCTGATACTTACAAATGTTGTTTATATTGCCAGCCTTACTCATGGATGATTAAACCAATTTGGTTTAATGCCAACATCATCTTCCAGCTTCAATAGCACTAGTGTTTTTCCTCCCTTGACAGGTTTAAAGAGAGAAGCCATATACACTTACAGCACAATGTTTGCTAGGCTAAACAATGCTAGGCTTTAACAATGCTTTTTGTGATGACATTAATAGTCTTTATCATTACTGGAAACACCATGTCTGAGACTTTCGGTTTGCCTTTTCTGCAGTCACTTTGGTGAATCACAGTCATCCTGTTGTTAACTAGCAGGCTCCAGCCTTTCTACCCCCTTGTCATTTTGAGTGGGTGAGCTTCCAGATTACGGCAGATTCGTCTTTTTATTACCCCTAATTTATACTATGATGTTTTATTTCATTTCTTTCTCTTCCTTCTTATATATCCAGCTAGGTTATCTTTTTACCACCGTTCAGTATATCCTTTCCTTGACAAAACATGAGCCCTCACCTTCATTCTTAATCATTGCAAGTTCTCCATTCCTTGGCATAACTGAGGAGAGTCTTTATTAGTTCAGAACTGACATCCTGGGTCAAGAAGAAAACAGAGTCGCTTTCTGTTGAGAGGATATGAGCAAGAAAGGAACAGGAAAAAGCAGATGAAAACAGCTGATTTTCTGCAGACAGACAATCTGCCTTCTTATATTTGCATATTTAAATCTGGTATCTAGAGAAAGGTATTGTGAACAGCATCTAGACAGGGCAGGGAACAGTGCTAAAAGCAATGATGAGACTCATAACAATGGCACTACCATGGCCTTGCATGTACGCCAGTATATAAAGATGTACCTACAAGAAACTGACATTCCATTGTAAGAAACTTCCATTTGTGTTATAGTTTTCCAAGGAGCTGATGCATAATAATGGCTTTTCCCTCAGAATGAGACTATTTCCAAAACAGCCATCTTCATCAAGATTAGTAGATTAAAAACACTGTGGGGAAGCAGACCCAGTATCACAAGTTCCCTTTTCCAGCAGATGGCATTAGTAGTTGCCTGCAGTTTAGTTCCTGGACAACCTCAAGTCCAAGGAAGCCGAAGAACTTTGCAGAAGAATCTCAGACCCTGAGTTCTTGACCTCTCTTACTGACCTCGCAGCTTTTATACACCTTCCCTTGTCCTTTAATCTCCCTCCCCAGTTATTTTATTTCATCTTTTATCTGGATCTAGTAATTTTAACCTGTGGAGGTCAATTTTTAAGTCAAAATCTAATTATTCAAAACAATTATTGTTTTATTTTATTTTGCATCATTTGAAGTCTCACCTCAATTCCAGGGAATGTGATGGAGCAAATAATCCTGGAAACCATTTCCACCCATCTGAAGGTCAAGAAAGTGATTGGGGTTAGTCAGCATGCATTTATGAAGAAGAAACGCCTGACCAACCTGATAGCCTTCTGCCATGAGATGACTGGCTTGGTGCGCAAAAGGACAGCAGTGGAGAAGAGCAGCGGATGATGTTCATCCTGACTCCAGTATGGCTTTCAGTGGTGTCTCCCACAACATCCTCACAGAGAAACGGATGAAGTACGGGCTAGATAAGTAAACTGTGAGATGAACTAAAAACTTGCTGAACTGCTGGGCTCAAACCGTTGTGATCACTGGCATGAAGTCCAGCTGGAGGCCAATCACCAGTGGTGTACTCCAGTGATGGATGATGGGGCCAATACCATTTATCATCTTTATTAGTTAACTGGAAGATGGGACACAGTGCACCCTCAGCAAGTTTCCAGATAATACAAAACTGGGAAGAGCGTTTAATACACCAGATGGTTGTGCTATCCTTCAGAGGAACCTCCACATGCTGGAGAAATGGGCAAAGAGGACTTTCATGGAGTTCAACAGAGGAAAACACAATGTCCTGTCCCTTGGGAGGAATACCCTCATTATAACCTCGCTGACCAGCTGCAAAGCAGCAGAAAAGGACCTGGGGGGTCCTGGTGGACACCAAGTTTAACATGATCCAGCAATGCACCCTTGCAGCAACGGCCAACAGCATCCTGAGCTGCACTAGGAAGAGCATCGCTAGCAGGTCAAGGGAGGTGATCCTTCCCCTCTACTCAGCACTGGTGAGAGCAGATCTGGAGTGCTAGCTGTAGTGCTGGGCTCCCCACTATGAGACATGGACACACTGGGGTGAGTCCAGCAAAGGGTCACAAAGATGATTAAGATATTCGACCATCTGTCATACAAAGAGAACTGGGATTGTTCAGCCTGAAGAAGCGGAGGCTCGGCGGTATCATATCAATGCGTATAAATACCTGATGAGATAGTGTACACAAGACTGAGCCAGACTCTTCTCCATGGTATCCAGGGAAAGGACAAAAGCACAAATTGAAATACAAGGAATTCCATTTAAATGTAAGAAAAAACTTTTCTACTGTAAAGGTGACTGAACACCGGAACAGGTTGCCCAGAGATGTTGTGGAGTCTCCTTGGATATATTCAGAACCCAACTGGAGACTGCCCTGAGTAACTTGCTCTAGCTGACCCTGCTTTGAGCAGGAGGGGTCAGACTGGACAAACTCCAGAGGTGCCTTCCAACCTCGATCATTCTGTGATTCTGTAACTCTGGAGTAAATTGAAAGCTAAACAAAACTCAACTTTTGACCAAGTTTTGCTAAATGATAAAAATCTTATGGCTAGAGCTCCTTGAACTAATTAAATTCCTATTTCTCAAAAGTCTGCATCTTTCACTTCACCCATACTGACAAGCCCCTCTTTGGAAGGATCGAGCCCCTCTGATTTCTCATGTGCCCTTTTATTCATATCTTACAGACTCTTTTAAATACAGATTTTCAAGACTATTATGTGTAACTGAGCATTTGACATACCTCACTGCTGAGTTGTGACTTGCTCTCACTGTCAGCTCGGAGGTGACCCATCCTCAGTGAATCCCTGCTGGCTGCCAGAGCTGTTTGCTCCTTCCCTGTATAACCCATCCAGTATCACCAGTGTACGTAGTGTTTGATCAAGGTCACCCTTCCTTGACAGGAAGCATTTCACTTCCTTCCCTTTCACCAATAAAGCTAGAGCGCCCAGTCCAAAACCCAGTAGAGAAGAATCCAGATGAATTAAATGGACCCTTAGGTCCCTCACTGGTTGCAATCAAGAAAAGAGACAATTAACACACATAGGAAATAACAAATTTGGGATTCACCTCTTCTAATTTCAGATGAGGCATCTAGTCCAAGCTGTGTCTCTAGGCTCCATCTATAGTAAATGGGGTAGAGCAGCACCTTCACAAGAGGATGCAATCCGTCCCTAAGACAGGAGGCACAAGTTGCTATCTGAAGAAGCCTCCCCTTCCCCCTTCACGCTGTTACTCCTAAACAAGAATTTCAGGCAGCAAGTCAGGTGAGCTGAGCCCCATGCCACCTCCTACACGTTACCTTTGTCCATTTCCGTATTGATATTATTGCTCTTCCCCTTTCCTCAGCCAAAGGCAAGTCCATTTGAATTTGCTCCACTATGTCTCCTGACTTAGTAAATCAAATCCATTGTAAGGCACAAAAGCAAAGGCTTTCTTCAAATCCAAATAAATTATGTTCAATGTCTCAGGATTGCCTCCCAATCTGCTAGTGTATATAATGCATTTAAATGAAACGTATGCATATGAATGGTGATTGCTCCTTATTGAAACGCACATCTCTAAACACCCTGTAATCTTGTTCCTTACCAGTGTCTCCCAGAAATTATTCCAGCATAAAAGGCTTTCTTCTTCACCCTCAAACCAGTTTTAAAGCCATACAACACAAACTGTTACTCAAGCTCTTATATTGTCATTGTATTTATTATTTATTCCCTTTGCTCACACCCACAGTTTTAAGTGTTTTCCAAAGGGAAATTCTTGAGACTGGAATTTGGTCACAGATTAGGAGAACAAGTAATATATGAAAGACAGAAAAGAAAGAGTCTCCTAATATTCTTGTCAAAAATGAGCAATTATTTAGAGACCTCATCTGATGCCTATTGCCAAGAGTAGGAGACTTTTTCTTTTTCAAATGATTTTTTTGCAGCCTGAATTCTTTTCCCATCAGGCAGTCCCCCCGAACCATCTGATCTCCTAAATGAGCAAAGTAAATGAGTTGCCCTTTCTCTGCCTATGTCTTATGTGTTCTGATTCTGTATCCACCGATTAAAACCCTCGACTGACTCAAGGAGGCATTAAATCAGGACACAGTCTCTGAAAAATATATAAATGCTTTCCTAGAAGATTTCGATCATACCTAGGGACATGTTTTTACCGAGTCTCAAATGCTGTCAAATTGCAGTTCTTCCAATTTGTCTACTAACACTGTGACCAGAAGTAAATTTCACAATCTTATCAAAATGACTTAAAAATCTAAACTTTATTTCCCAGTTGACTTAGGTACTTCAGAGTCAAATCACACTGAAAACCTCCTAGCTGCCTAAATCCCTTTTTAAAATTAACTACTTCATAGCCCTTTCCCAAAGAAACCTACACTCTCACTGTTAAGTTACAGATCTGACTATTTATTTCCTTTCAAGTAACAAGGTGAAATTTTTTTCAGAAAACAAAGAATTCATCACCAGAAAAAAAAAAAAAATCTTCTAGAATGATGACACTTAAAATATGCTAGTTGCAGTATGATTCTTGCATGAACGGGTGATGAAAGAAATGCATTTCTTCCTGCCAAAACTAACAGCTGTATTATTAAAAATATTGTTAAGATTGTGCAAAAATCCAGTCAGATTACTATTGTGAAAAAATACCTCATCTGCTGCTTCTTTTTAATACAGTAGCAAATATACTGCCTGGTTTGGCCTCATGCCAAGATTAATTTTAAATTGGACCTCATGAAATATTTATGAGGTCCAATTTAATGGGATTGCTTTCCCTGGCATTAAGCCTGTGTGGATAGCATCTTAAACACTGATGTTTTTAACAGAACCTCAAGACACACACACAAAAAAATCTTTGGGTATTAATAGGCTTATTAATAAATTGTTTAACACTATGACAGTATATTTTAGAAGTACTTTGACAGGCCCTTTGTAGTGAATCTTTACCTGCTTTTCTCTAAGCCTGCACTTTGCGCTCTGTCAAACAAATGCTGCTTAGCATTTAGCAAAATGGTAAATCATCATTAGTTAGAAACAAGCTGAAGTAAGCGTGAGTAAAGAGCTAATCACCCTTAGATAGGCTTCGTGGGGAACCGACAGAGCTCAGAAAGCTACAGACACCACTCAGCTCCTCCGTGGCTTTCTTGACTCACTGAGACACCATTTACCTTTGGTTTCTAATTACATTTAATAGTTCAGTAAAAACACTATATTGAGACACATATACTTACAAAAAACCTCAGTGTTTTGTACAAAGAAAACATCTTGAATAATTGATAAATCATTTTCCTTCCCTTTATCAATTAAAAGCATGGACCTAATCTCTAGAGCCAATTATTTCAACTGCATTTGAACCCATTTCTAAATAGCTGCTTCACTGCTTCTACTCCATCAGTGTTCACAGTGGACTTTCAGCAACCAAAAATCTTGAGTGGAGTATAAGAGTAAAGGCAGTACAGACCACAGCCAAATTGGATCTCAGGATGTTACCACTAGACACCACCATTGACGTGTGACCCTCATTAAGTGTCAAAACAATACTGCAGATACCAAACGCCACCTAACTTTATGGATCAGCTCTGCAAGCTGCAACATGACTGCTTGAGTTCAGAACCAAGTACAGAACCCATCTTTCTCCTACAGAGAACCTTGGGAGGCCTGACCAGAGGTTTGTCTGGAGTGGAGGGCAATCATATTCTGCACCACCAAATCGAAAATATGTTCCTACGTGTTTCCCAGCATGATCCCTTTAGAAGGGCCACGGACAGCTCACACACCTTTGGAAAAAGCAACTGGTATGAGACAAGCAGCAAAAAGAGATTGCCCATCTGACCTGCTTGGTTCAACAAACCTTTGCAAAAAAAAATATGCTTGCCAGAAAGGTAGAAAGTACCAGGCAAGGAGGAGTAAGTAGCATACAATTCAAAAATGAAAGAGTAGCGGGAAAAATCCTGTCAAATTATGTGTTTAGATAACTAGAAGAAAATAGCAAAGATACACCTTTCCATATGTGTGCCATCTGATTCCAGTACAGCAAATGACAGTCACAGAGTGCGACATGACACTGTAAAACACGCCTCACTTGTTTTTTACTGGAGCTAGATGTATTCCCACTTAAATCCCGTATCTATATCATTGATACTGCATTCAATCAGGCAGAAAGTTGGCTTCACCATTTGCCTTCTGATGAACCGATGTGCTCAACAGTGAAAGCTCTTTAACGGAAATAAAGCCGTGCTACTAAGAGTTTGGAACAAAATATAAAGAGCTAATGTTCTAAATAACGAAACTGCAAGGGAGTTTTAGGAAGGCAGATTGTAATTAGCCAACTGGAATTTAGCCAGGACACTACAGCTAACACCTCTGTGACCTTCAATCAACACGCCTTTAATATGCATGAAGTTGGGTTTCTTTATCATTAATAAACCGAATGAAAATCCAATTGGAGCAAATACTCTGTTGGTTGATTTTCATCATCACAGAGCTGCTGGAATGATGAAATTCATGGGGGAAAAAGTTGTGAATACTCAGTCTTAAATGCTTAGCTAGCAGTCTGTTCCCCTTCTAATACTTCTGATGCTGACAGCTGTTGGATGCACATAGAAAATGTTTTCACACTCATAGCTGGGATGTATAAGCAACATGCTCACCCCGGATCTCTTCCTGCCAGAAACCAAACCACCTGAATTCCCACTGTAGTCAGTCGGACAGAAGAAGAATCTGCAGAAAGACACCTTGAATTCACTTCCACACTCCTACGAGGCCACCTTAGCTCTTGGTATCTTTTCTTGAATTGCATGTTGCACCCACCCACTTTATTAAAGCATAAAAGCACCAGGTCAGAACAGCACAAAGCCTGCTCATTTTGTTGTTCCCACACAGATCAACACCCCCAGCATTAAAGAAAAGCTAATCACAGGAAGGCCATGATTCACAGGCAGCCATTTCAAATGAAGGAATCCCACCCCACACAAAGCAGCTCTATGGAATAAAACTTTGAACTAGCTACCCCTGTTTAGGGGTGTTGATAGCAAGATTAATTATCCTTCTGTTGAGAGGCAGAAGCTGCCACAATGATGTGTCACCAGCACTTAACGAGCAAGGATGTATTCATCACAAGTGACAAGACTGCAGAGAAGTGAAATTCTTGTTTAATATTTGTCTGTATGCTAATGCAGTTTGAAAAGAAAGTTCTCTAAAGCTGGATGAGAAGAAAAAAGAGAAGAAAAAAGAAAAGGAAGAAGAAAAATGCTTTAGCCAAAGTAAACGACAGGAAGAAGTAAAGCAATTTAATTTTTTTACTCATTTTACAGACCTTTTGAGATTTAATCTGCACAGCCATTAGGGATTTAAAGAGGACTGATGTTTAACTTGTTTGCCCATTTGACTTAAGACAAATCCATCTGACAACAACAAAGCACTTTTTTTGTCTTCACCACCACTTAATTTAAAGGGGACATGTTTACTAACAGCTTAATCTGTTTAATACAAATAGTCTTTTACATTCTTTAATCCTGTAAAAAAAAAAAAAAACCAAAAACAAAAAAAAAAAAAAAAACACAAGCCTCTAGAAACCATTTGGTCCCTTCCAAAGCCCAAAGCCGGACTTTGGGGCAATCCGATATCAATAAAATATCTTAGCTCTACAAACACACTGCACTGAACAATTTACATCTTCTTTATAAAACCAGAAAAAATGTTATTACTAAAGTGTCTGTTGAACACTGCACACTTTTTTCTTACAAAAGCTGTTGATCTGCAGGAATGCTATGGCAAATGCACATATTTATTTCATATAGCTGCATGCACAAAACTTTAGTTAGCATTAGTGAGGATTAATGTCAAAGAGCATAATAACCACATCATCTCTCAATGTCACACTATTACTAAAAACTTTACTCTTCTCAGGAGAGTTCAGTGGTCTTTCTTCAATGCACATATAGCCTTGAATTGTGCATGGAATGCCCTTGACTGCGTTTTGTTCTCATAGGATATTCTCTTCCATGACAATCAGTGTCTCTTGGTTGTTTAATGCTAGTAAAGATGGAAAATGTCATATTCTGTAAACGTGTTAACCACCTGATGGTCAGGTTAATTCTTTTCTAATGATTGCCTTTTCCCATCTCTGCTGTTGATGTTATCCACGATCTAGGAAAAGAGCGGAGTAGCAAGAATCAACAGATCCCAATAGTCTTAATGCTGGAACTGTCTGCTATATGACCTTAAACAAGCAATTCAGCCCCAGAGCAGCGTAACATGTGAGCATATGCTTAATTTTAAGTTAAAGAACAATCATGCACAATAAAGATGTGGTTTAGTGTCTCAGTGCATTGGAGCCTCGCCTTTCCTTCGTATTTCAATTTCCCCATCTGCAAAATGCACTACTAAGAGCTATTCCAGTGAAAAGGCATTGTAAAAACAAAGTATTATTTTTGTCATTTTCCCTGAGGACTTTTTTCCAAAGTGCCAAACTATCCCATAGGGTGTCCGAGGTTAAATTTTGTGTTTTGCAGCTTAAAATGAGTAGCCCACAGGCTTTAGAGCCTTGCAGAGCACTGTTTGTAGATGCACCGTGTTACCATCAGCTTTTCTTGTATTTCAAAAATTCTAGTAGCATACATCTTTCCCCTTCTTTAAATATGAAGGAGAAAATATGTCTGCAAAATACATTCAGGGCTTAGTAGTTTTAATAGAAGACACTACAAAAATTGTGTACTGTTTCACTTAATATGTCAGTGTTGCTTCAGGAATTAGACAGTTATTAAAATAAAGCCTTTTATCTTCAGATTCAAAAAGAAATGGAACTTAAAGACACCTCTGACAAAATACTCGTAGTGAATACATTCATGAGTAAACTCAGCCATACAAAAGCTAAGTGGTTATTACTCCCTGGTTAAACAAGGAGCTAGTGGAAGAAATGGGAACAAGCCAATACTAAGCATTTACATAGGCCTTTTCACACAAGAATTTAAAACATTTTACAATGAAAACAACAACAAAAAAAGCAGCACTTGATTCCTGAAACTCAGTCTCCTGCCGTATCTACTACACATCAATCTTCCCCAGAAAATGCTGGTTCTAACATTTACTTTGTTACACATATTTTCACCCCACCTCTGTACCAGGTATATTGAGTAAACTACAGTCTTATACTGATACACGTGCTTTTGAATTCAGATAAATATTTGAACTTCACTATAGAGGCTTCTACAAAACCCAGTTACACCCAATCCTGTAAAATCAAGCCAATCTTTACTTGTAATAATAAAAATTGTACTACAATAATGGTATTTTCAAGTTAATGGCACAATAAAGACCTGCCAAAAGGCAGTCTTTATCAGCCTAATAACTACACTATTTTTAAAACAGACCATGGCCACAGAATAGGTTAGATTTTCAGAGATTTATCTGAAAATTTGCCCCTTAAAAGAATATTTAAGATTTTAAGTTCTTTTGGAGGGAGGCTGTCTATTTATTTCATGTTTGTATAGCTCTTGGAGGAAAGAAGACCTCATCCTTGTGTCAACATCGTAGGAATAATAAATAAAACTAGTAATATTTTCATTAGTATTGTGTTAATTGATTGATGAAAATATCTAGCTTGGTCTCAGAAACCTTGCAGTTTTAATCAGAGATACAACATCTTTCCCAAAAAAATCCCCCATGCTGCCCCATAGCATTTGTGAGAGCAAGACTGGGGGACCCGCTTGACTATGTGTAAAAAGTGCACCCCAATTTTACAGACCTCTTTTGAAAGCCTCACTGGGCTATTTTTGAAAGCATGAAGAGAGTAACTGAGAGGCTGTCTTTTCCCTCAGTTGCAAAGGTATACACGGGGGGGTAATTAAATTGCAATTAACTTCTAACCACCTTGTCTCTCAACAAAGTGATTCTCTCCTGTGGGAAAGGAGAAAGTAAACGGGATTTGGAGGTGTGGTGTACTTCCCTCCCTGCTTTCCCAGAGCTGAGGAATGCCTGCTCCAGCTGGAAAAATATAAACAGCTCCAATGAATCACAGAAGTTTGGACATCTTGCTTGGTCACTTGATGCCAGATATCTGATAATGCAGGCACTCACTAATCCCCCACGTACCCGATGTTTTTGGAGTAAGACAGAGTATGGATAGTCAGTTAGTGAAGACACGGACTTTAATTAGCCTTACTTTGTAGGGATTTACAATTTTAGACTACGCAAGTGGTGGCTTTTAAATTTTCTGCCTGATCTCTCTTCACATTTTCATATATATAAACTGTAAGAAAAGCCTTGGGTGTCCTCCTTTCTCAGAAGAAGGCCAAAAAGATTCCTTGGAGTCAACCTCAATGAAGGAAAACAGACATGGTTAAATAAAGAAAAATATCAGGTTAAACTTCAATAATTCTACAGTACGTAACCATCCCAAAGGCACGGGAGCAACCGGGCATTTTCCAAACATAACCTCTCCCGGTGGCAGTGAAGTGCTGGATGTCACACTGAGAAATGGGACAACCTGAAGAGGAGGTATATGTTTTATTATTTCTTAATTAATAATGATCACTTCAGCTGTGCAGGCAAAAGGCTATGCCATAGAAGTAAACGCAGGTGAAAGAAAACAGCTTTTTACTACAAATTTCCTAGTGCAAGAATCTTCTGTGTCTATGGTATCACTGTAATGTCTCGTCGTTACTTAAAGACAGTTGAAACTGGGCAGGGCTCTGCACTGCAGGGGATGTCACCATAAGGAAAACCCCTCTTACAGCCAAGATGCCCCAAATCTGTGATGCATTTTGCTGTGTGCTGCTTCAGTTTCATCTGAAATGGTACATTTGCAAGATGACCAGTACATCTGTTGCGGGAATGAAAAATGCTGCTTCTCTGAGAAGACCACCACTTCTCCAATTGTTATAGTGCCTGAAAGTCTTACTGATGTATTTTTGGTTACCTTTGGTCTTTATATTCTTCCTTCATTTAACATTGAGAGCGAGTATGGACATTTTATGGATCAAAGACTCTAAGTTGCTCTCTAATGTGCCACTGTGGAAAAAAAAAAAAAAGACGACTCTCAAACCTTGTGACATGTAATAGAGAATTAGGCATTTGGTGGGATAGTATGGGTCGGAATTTCAAAGTTTGCACTTTCAGTGTGCATCTTCTTGTATCAAAATTCATTTCATATTCAAAATATCCTCACAAAATGTGTCTCACAAATTATTCCTATTTTTAAGAAGCTTTCCATTTCTTTCAAGACCATTGCCAGTGCAGTCAGAAACTAGATCAGAATGAAGAGAACACTGATAAGAATTAGGGGAAAGATTATTCATTTATTCATACCCACTGCATCAAGGACCAGGTATCCCCTACAAGGCAAATGCTGTATGTTTAATTTACAACAGCTGACCTGAGCATCACACTACAACCATGCAATGTAAGAGATATTAGAATAAAGTTTCCTCACCAAAAACCAATGGGAAGTCAACAATGCAGCTCATTATTACAGCACATAAAAACCAAATGACTCGAGGCTTTTCCTTGTACACTTCTTCTTGCTAAAGGAGTTTGTCAGGACATAGGAGGGTTATTTGCAAGTGCAGTGAACAAAGACCATAAAAATAGGTGATAAAGATAAAAAACTTTGAAGATATCAGGGCTCTCAATCAGACATTCACTGCGAATCTGAGTGTGCAAGCCCAGAAGAGCCGCAAAGGTTCTGAGGCCTTTCAGCTCCTGATGATTTTGTCTCTGAAGGAATACTTTGTTGAGGGTGTTGCCTGTAGGAGCACATTTTAGTTAATTGTGCTTGCTGTATTTATTGATACCAGAAGAGAACTCTACTTTCACATGCTTATTGAAGAATATTATGCCAAGGCATCCAGAATAAGATATGGAATCCTTTTATAATTTTATAAGTAATTAAACATTGATTCATGGTAGGTCTTGTTCAGCTGCAGGAAAAACTGAGAAGGTATTGCAGAAAACGTAAATTATTCGTATGAGTTCCTGGTTTTAATAAAAAAAAGCAGAAGAGGTCCTGTAGAATCTAGCTATGCAGAATTTTATTTTAATATCTCATTATCTTTTATTCAGGTGAGGAGCTAATCCAATTCTGATGCAACTGTGTAAATGTGGCACAGTAAAAAACTCAAATTATGGTTTTGGTTGCTATTTGTACTCTCTCTACTCTATTTCACAGCTCAACTTCTCCAACCAGCCTTCACCTCTCGCGATGCACCAACATGGTTCAATCTCGCCTCACTCTTGAGGATTCATGGTTCAGGGAAGAGAAAGAACAACTGAAGAGTTTGTCTCATTGAGGAAACTGGGAGGATGAAGTGCAAAAGTTACAACCATTAAAGCCTGCATAAGTATCTATTTACTTTTAAAAATCACATTTCCTCATAGCAGAGGAGAGAATTTTTAATAGGTTATAATAGTGACAAAATATGAATATTTTAAAAAATGCAGAAGTAAAATGCAACGTGGTATAATACAAAAGGCATTTCTTTCTCAAATGTGTATAGGATAACACCTGCCGGCAGCTAACATTAGTAGCCAGCTAAACCCAACCATCTGATTAAGCTAGGTTATGTCACTCAAAGTTTAGGGTCAAATAATATTGTAAAGTATCAGAGGTGATGAAGAGATGGACACAGATTAAAAGACACAAACGTTAGGATGTCAGGTACAAGAAATGGAAGGTTCATGAAATAATAACATGAGACAGAGATGAGATGAATGCGGAAAAGAGGCACAGATATTAGGGATATGAAAATACACCACTGGCCTGATTCTCATCTGTGTTACAGAGACTTTATTACTTTCTGTTTGTTTAAAGTGGCTTTGAATGAAAAGAAAAAAAAAAAAAAAAAAGCAAGTTCCAAGAGTTTTTAAATGAAACATACAGTGAAACCATAACCCCACCAGAGTTACTGGCATGACCTCATCTGCCTCAGTGCTGACAAGAATTTAAATCTTGTTCTTCAGTAAAATTAAATTATTTAACACTAGAGCTGGTTAAATACAGAAGAAAAAGAAGTATTCATATTCCAAAACCTATTCAGACTAACTAGGTTTCTAATATCTTTATTCATCATTCATGCATATTCATGCACCTGAACTCATTTTCATTTGCATGAATGGAGAATGTTTCAAAGACTCATACTTGATGTGAACACCTTGAGATGTGCATCAACAGCTCGATATAATCTATTCAGAAAGCAAAACCATTATCATGTGTACCAGGCAACCAACCCCAAAGTATACAGTGTAAAACAAAGATACCACAGGGAAATAGCCCAGAAGGAGCCATAAAATGAAATTAAATTGCCATGAATGATTTCATGAATACTTACAAAAAGGAAATACATTCATAGAAACTGGAATCAATCTGCCAAATTATTTACAAGGGGAAAAAAAAATTGATTTAATTGGATAATGTTATTGCTACCAATACAATCAACTTCTTGTTGGGAAGGTTTAGTTTGGGTTTTAGTTTGAGCTGCTTGAAACTGGAGTGCCTTAAAATTGTACACAGACAATTGCATTGGTTTTGTCACAGGAATATGTGTGTTTCAAAGTTGCTTTTAAAAACTAAACCCAAGTGAAAGAATAACTATGTCACTTGATTGAAAATATTAGATGCAAACAACCAAATGGTACAAAAAGAACAGAAGGCCTCCCTTCTATACTCACATCTTGAAGTGGTAAATCTGAATACCAGATGTGTTAATACACAAGTCAGCAAGTAGATGCTTGCTACACTCATAGTACCCTGACCAAACCTCTCTTATAAAGGAGGGAAATTGAAAACTGTTTTCATCCCGACTTCCTCATATGAATCTCATTGTCAACTCAGCATCAACTGCTAATGAAAGGTTCCTTCAGACTGCCTTGTACTTTACTCTGAATCAAAGTATCATGACTGCTTTCACCTGCTCCTGCCAGGATAATCATTTGAAAGTTGATCAAACATATCTGAACCAGTACAAGAGCAATAACTGATGGAGACGGATGCTGTCAGCTAGGAAGGCGTCTTCACGCGCTATTTGTTCAGCACTTGTCACCTTTGGATCACAGTACCTCTGTGTGCACCTTCCTTTTTTATTATGACAACACTGCAGTCCAGTAGCTTTCATTCCTGAAAGCTTGATGAAAATACGTGATGATTTTTTGAAATATGAGAAGAAGCTGCTTATCTTTGGAAAGATGTTTTCTTTGATGCTGGTGTAAAAATGCATGGAATGCATCTAAACTCAATTAAGGAATATTTGTAGTATCACTTAACATCTTACAAATGCTTCCTGGCCAATTGTAAAAAGAGCTGACATTTTCTTTGAACAGAAGAAAAAAAGGAGCAGGGAGATCCATATTAAAACATACTTCTTGTGGGAATATAGTCTGGGAAATTTCTTCCCAGAAAAGAAAAGTTTTAGGGCTGCCAACAAAATACAACATTATGTAACATCACGTCATTGGTTAAGGGTGGGATATAGGATACCATTCATTACCCAAGCCAAATCCATCGGAAGGTACTGGACAGATTGCAAAGACATCAAAAAATATTTCTGTATTTTAAGAATGTTACTACCTAGAAACACCGTTCCTTAGCTCACTTGCACTGCACAAATTTTCCCACTTCCCAATGAAAACATAACAAAGTGTTTTCCCACTCTTGAAGTCTTAGAGTTGGATATTCAAGAAAATTAGCTATGTTTTTCAGAGGTAGCTTCCAATGAATTTAATTCCTTTAAGAGTTTCATTATGGCAGATAAACAGGAACATAGTGGCAAAGATCTGAGAAAGAACAGACTGTGATAATAAAACGTATTTCTGAGATCCCCAAGTCTTAAGGAATAGAGACCTTGTCACTTCTAAGCTGGCCATTCCAATCTAAAGGAAGTTTAGATTGTGATCTAAATGGATCAATGATCTAAAAGATGCTGCAAGGTGCTGTAACTATCTTACTATTCAAGTATTTTACATCTCTCAAGTCATTAACAAAAACCAGCTCCTTTCCCCTCTGATTATTCACATCAGCATCTCTAAGAAACACACTGGTGGTCATACTTCAGCTCCTAATATCTCATGGTCCAGATTCTTACAGCCCAAACTCCATCCGAATCCTAACTCTTGCTGCTTGTTGCCTTTATGCTTTCAAGGATTCTCAAGCAACAGAAAGCATCAAATAAGTGGAGATTAGGCTGTGTGAATCATGGATCTCCATGTCCAGATCCACACCATGCCTCTCCAGCATTGCTGGTTTTAACACACAGTCTTGGAGGAAGAGGGAAGGGATAGCACAGTGTAGCACAAAGGGTTTGCTTCCCCTACCTGTGCCAGTGTTACTCATTCAGCTGAGACTGAACAACAGACATCAATCTCCAGGAAAGTAATTCTCAAGGGTTCTCCAAGCACTAAATAAAAAGGTAACATAAGCTGAATCATTTTGTTTTTTTAAATGCAGTAGAACAAGGAAAAGTGGACATTGAAACACTCCATGCTTCTGAACTTCAAATCTCAGCTATGTTCTTTCACTTATGTGGATGATACAAATGTGACATCAACAGGCTCTTTAAAGAATGATAGTGGGTAACTACAGACAGAAAAACTGAAATATAAGAGAATTCTTTGACTGTTCTAAAAATGCTTACAAAGGAAGGGTGTGTATTTATTCAGCCAGCACTAGGATAAGGTCGAAGGTGACAGATGAGGAATTAAGCAGCAACCTGATAACATCTGTATTATGAAATATTATTCACCATGACAGTGTCAGCTGTCCTTGATTAACATTCAAGAATAGTAAGAGAATTGCTAATGTACTGTGGACAATTTTCTCCACCACACTTTTCCACATTATAGCAATGTGGTCAGTAATTAATGAGTGGAGTTTATGCTGGCAAACATCTACTCAAACTTTATGTGCATTGGCCCAGTATCTACACCGCTGTCTGCCACGCACAAAGCCATACACAAGCTACCCGCAATGAAGTTAGCTCAAATACTCGTGCTAAATACCCAAGTATTTGCCAGAATTCCTGGGAGCGATTTACAACCCATACTCCCAGGACAATATCGTTAGTACTGGCCATTATCTACTTTTCATACAAAGGGTACAATCTGTTGACCAAAGGCTATTGTATCATGAGATAAATGACTTCCTGGAATTCCCAGGATAAAGACACTGGGAGATAATGCAATAAATAATGACCTCAGGTGGCCCTTAGACTAAGTCTAGGCTTCCATAAGCAGGAGAAACTGGGATTTCCTACACTGTTCATTGACTGGGAGCATATTTTGGTAGTTCCCAATCAGTCTGCCTTTAGCAGCAAGGAAACAGCAGATCAGTGGGATTTGGAATTTTAAGTCCCAGTTCCTTATAAGGCTTTATTGCAAAATAAGGAACAATCACACTAGCATATATCTAGCGTATATATGCAAGGAGTCCTCTTTTGCCTGGTTCCTCCTGACAGAAGCTGGCAAGGTAACTAGTGAACAAACACACTAAACCGTATGACGAAAAACCTTACACATTTTTTTCCAATTTGTTTTTCCAAATTGTTTTACCAATTTGTTTTATTTGCAAAGTGTTTATTCATCAAGATTTATCAGAAGGTGAGCACCCACTTTTGCACCCAATTCATGCTGTTAAGTTCTCTGCCCTCTGAACATCCAGGCCTTTTGATTTTGTTATGTTATCTAAGTTACTCAGACAGGGAAAGATCTGCCCCCCCTTCAGGTTTTGGATCATCATGAACAAAATATTCTAGGTCCCTTTGGTGTTCAAGCCAATATCCAAATGCATTGATACCTAATAAATACTTTACAAGTGTACTTTAGATATTGTACACTGCCCTGCCAGTGCATTTATAAGGTAATGAAGGAACAAATAAATTCCTTCTACGTGAAGCTCTGACTTCTAATTATAAACCATATCTGTGTGGGAGATCAATAACTAGACCTATCGGCTTTCCCTTTTCTTGTTTCATTCTTCCAGTTCCTTCATCCATGTAAGTTTTTACTTCTGTAGTGCCTCCTTTTCCCATCCTTCTTGAAAAGAATGCTCAAATCCTTTGAACACAAGAATATACTGTAAAAATAATCAAAATACTTGAAAATAGGGGATCTTATTTACTGGTGGGCTAAAAAAGAAACAGTATCAGTGGGATGCAATCAGAAATAAGTGAGACACAGAATGGAAAAAACAGATTACTATAGCCAGTGTGGATCTGATAAACGTTGATATTAAACAGATTTGGATATGATTTGCCTGAGATTTAAGAAGGCCTTTTGATACCCTAATCTAAAAGTTAAACATCCCCAGTGCTGGGAAGGAGCTGTTTATTGGACTGGTAGGATATCAAAGAAAGAAGGTCCTTGTGAACGGAAAAGTGTAAGGCAAAGGGAAGTGATTAGGTCACCAAGGTCACCACAAGGATCAATATGAGGACAGTTTCTCCTCACACTGGATATAACATAAAATAAGAACACACGGTGTGGCAGAAGAGCTTAGCAATAATTAAAATAAAGAAAAGGATGGAGCAGTATTAAGTTTGGTGCCAATAATTTTGCAAGTGATCTGAACAAACTAGGAAAGCATATGGGAAAATTGTTGGCTCCCTTATTGCAATCTGCAGAAATGCAGGTTGAAGAGACTTTTACAACAGTAAAAATTAACAAAACAAAAAATCTTCTATGCCACAGAACTTTGCAAGAAAGCTCCTCCTGATGAGCAAGTACAGTTTTATCAGTTTATTCTCTCCTGACTGCTTATGTTTCAGTCCTCAGCAACTCTTAAAGAGAATTACAGCAGTAGTAAAAACACATACACGTCCTAAGATTTACATGCAATGAAAAACCTCTGTGTTCACTTAACCTTCTCAATGGGTGTATGAAAAATGGTCTACAAAATGGTCTCAGTATGCAAAAGCAAATTAGAAGATAACATTGCCTTCACTGGTGCAGGGACCAGTCACTTATTTGTAAAAAATTTCATGGGCCTTATCAACAAACAGTTATCACATATCTGAAAATATATAGCTATAGATAACACTTCCTCTTAGAATTACTAATTAAAAAATGGCTTGAGAAGCTGAGGTTTTGTTCAGAGACTTTGAAAACAGGAAAACATACACAATAATTGAATAATAAAATTATTTGGGATGCCTACAAGTTTCAGCTGGGTCATCTCTAAAGATATAACACTGAATAAACTGTCACAGCCCACCACTGAAAGCTCCTAGCAAAGACTATGCAAGCAATATACCTCAGACACTGCCCTCCCTAACTCACGCTCATTGCAGGTAACCTGTCACGATGCCACAGGCCAAACCTGGAAGTGAATCTTACCGACATTCAGATGTTGAAGTATGCGTTAATTGAACAGGCTGGCTCACAGGTTGGAAGTTAAGCACATGCTCAGGCATTTTTTTCAGATAAGGTCCTGAGTGACAATGCACTCACTACATAGGAAATGTCAGTTTTAAGCAAACTAAAAGCACGGGTCAGGCCCTAAGAAAAGAAGAGTTTTAGCATAACCAAATCTGACCACTCTCTCTTAGAGACATGATTTCAACTGCTTTATTTTCTACTCAAATGATGATGAGCTTGGTCATTGACTGCATTTCACTAGTCCCTTCAGGATGAACAATCTAATGGGGTAAAAGTAAGAGATTTGCTAGGAAATCTTCTAAGGTTCTATTCTTTCACTTACTTTCTCTGCATCTGTTTTGTTCTAGTACATTTCACCACTTAAAATCCTCTTCCAATTCACTGAATATAAGCAAATAAACAACCAGCCAAATCTTTTCCTCTAGCTCTAGGTTTAAGAAGAGTATTATATCACTTTTCCTAAATACCTACCTAAACACAGGAATTCTTCATTTCTGTACTTAAAAGCCATGTCACAGTAATAATATCCTTAACAATAACGTCCTTATTCCTTAGTAGCTGGAAAGAAAGACCACCTTCTAGAGACCAGTAAGCAAGAATGGCATTAACTTGACCTCCAAGAAAATTCTGTTATTGGAAGCACTAAGAATACAATTGTGAAAATCAACAATAAGCAAAATTTCCAGTTAAATACTTTTGGAAGGGAAGCACACTGATTAGTTACAGTGTCAAACAAAAAAGCTGGATAGTCTTCAATTCAGAAAGCCAACATTCTTTTCTATTATTACAAGCATTTTCAGGGAACTCATCATCTTACACCTGTTCTAGCAGTAGCCTCAAACAATACAGAGGTCACCTTTGGATTTCGAAATGCTATTTTAAAAAACCCCAAACATAAAAAGGCTTTTGATGATGCCAAAGGAAACCAAATTTGCATGTGGAGCAGAACTATCAAGGACTGGAGTAAATCAAAATATGTATTTCTAAGGGGGTTAGGAGGCTCTACAAAAGTAATGAATAAAACATTCTTGCTGCCAGATTACAATTTACAGTAGAGAACTCACTGTCTGCAGAGGACAGCGCTCTTAAACAAGGCTGTCTCAGACTTCCCATTAAAAGACCATCTTTCCAGGAGTTCACAGCTTCCTCAAACTGTAATGGTTTGGGCTGAAAGTTTTGAAAATAGCTCTGACTAAGGCTGAAGTTTTGAGAAATGTTGACCTAAAACAGTTCTGCTCTTTCTCAGGGTCAAGAGGATGAATATATTGCTTCCCCCATTCCCCCTACCTTTCTTTTTAAATAAAAAACATGTTTTACAGCTGTTTGGTGGAGATGCTACAGCTCCCTCCATGACTCAGATCAGGATTTGGAAACATGGCACAGCAGTTGCCATCGTGTCAATATTCTGTTGTTCTTGTGAAAATGTCCACAAATTCAGCCAAGTTATGAGCTTCTACGAATCTGCCCACACAGACTGAGTGGAAATTTTGACTGCAGAGCAGACAATCAGCAAGCTCCCCCCACTTAAACCTGTCGGGCCAGCTGGAGCGTGCGTGCCACATCCTCCCCGATTGCAGGTCCATGCCCTGGCAGAGCTTTGCAAGCCTTTCTGCCTGGGTGCAGCCACCAGGCCCACTGCCTAGGAACGAAAGCAGTAAATTTTCTCCCTCCTGTGCTTTTTATTGCCTCTGTCTGTTATCCTTCCTCTCCTCAGTCATGGTTAGAAAGAAATACTGCAAATTATCACAGCGGAATGAGGATCAGGCAGAAAAGTTTGGGGCTGATTGGATAAAGCAGCTTGACTAAAAAGCGCACAGCAGAAACTGGGCGACATAACAAAGAACAACAAATGGCAACAGGCTGTCCAGTGCATCCAAGGATTTTGGCCTTGTCAGTGTCTCAGGCAATCAGTATGTTTCTAGGTGCAGCTTTACAACCACCTTTCCAACAATTTTGAAGTTTTATTTCCCTCCACAGGATGACATTATAATTATTAAGGCTGAAAAAAAAATAAAACCAACCCAACACCCTGGAATCCCTCCATAACTTTACTTCAGCACCTCACTAGTTGTTAACTATTAGATGTTCATCCACAGGAAGCCATTTCATTCAGTGTACCAAGCGGCCGACAGTCTGGGAACCCATCACAGCTATGCAGGAAATGAGACTGCCATCTTTAAGATCCTCTCTCATTTACAGCAGGAGTTGAAAGACAGGCAGTGCATGAGGAAGGGAAAAAACATGGTGTTAAGGTTAAAAAATGTCATCCTCAAGTATTGGTGTCTGCTCAGCTTTGACCACAGCCTATATGATGCTGAAAAGATCACCCTGAACTTTTCACTGCTGAACTCTGACTGTCTGGCCCTTACTTTGTGAAAATCCAGGTTTTCTGAGATCACAGAATCTGATTTATGAAAGGGTTGAGAATTCAGAACTGCGGGAGGAGTCAGCTATGCATCTGCTTTCACTACAAGAAGTGCAAAGTATTCTGAAATGTATCAGGTTTAAGGCATCTCAAATTGGATTGATAAAATTAGCGATCACTTTTACCTTGCATTTCACCATTTTTTCAGTCCCTGTCTGTTAAATAGCAAAAATACATTAAACAGTGATTAATCAAAGAATTAATAAACTACCCTCTTATGGTAGCACTATAGAAAGGTACTTGAGGAAGTCGATAATCATGCATTCAATGCTGGACAGAATGGTGTGCAGCAAATAACTCAGTGGCGTACACTGAGCAATTCAGATAAAAAGAAACATTTCATAAAGCTCCTATTCAGTGGTGTCTATTGTATACGTTAAAGGCGCAGACGTCTCATAGAAAAAAGTAGCTATGCAATCATGTAATTTAATATCCCTGTCAGGATGTGGATGAACAATCGGAAAAATCACCAGAATTAAGATTGCCTATGTATTTTCTGTTTTCTCTACACTTGACTTTACAACCTTAACACTCTTGTAACAAAGCATATGATACACTGGCTTACCAAAACCCATTTTTCCACTTTTGAGTATTTCCATGTCAGGGATTTGTAAACACCTTTTTGTATGAAAGTCCTACTAATATTAAAAAAATCAGGAACTTTAAAAAGTCACTGAACTTTATATTTGAAAATAATAGTTCATTATACATTTCTAGTAACTTGGAATACCGAACCTGCCTTTCAAAAATACGTGAAAATGCTACCATTTATCACATAAGGGTATAAGACCACGTTCAGTGACCCATTTAGGAAAGTATGGGGGTAGAGGCCAGGAATCTGAAACTATCCACTTTAAAATGTCTCCCTTCTTTAACTTGAATCAATTAAGGAAATGGTTTGCCATTAAATTATGGCTCTCCCACACACCATTTAAATACACACTTGACTCCCATTGAAATGGTCAGTTCAACTTAAATTAGATTGAACTGTGCATAAACAAAAGGCTACTGGAGAGCACAAAACTCCCATAGCACCCTCTACTGATAAAGAGGGAATGGGATTAACATTCATACAGAGCAATTCCACAGAACAGGCAAAGTAACAGAGAAAAGTGAAAATGGGTTTTCATTGCAGTTCAGAATTTAAGCTGCTGCTTTATAAAGGGACCCTTTCAAGACATTTACACTCAAAGGCCCAATCCTGTAGTCCTTACTCTGGCAAAATTCCAGCTGAAGTCAATGGGAATATTGCCTGTGTAAGGACTATTCAAAATTAGTCAAACTGTCTGAATATCATTCAATCAGCTCTAATCACTGCATTGAGAATAAAGGCCGTAATTTTGGCATTTTTTGTCACTTTAAATTCTTCAACAAATACTTGCATTATTCTCTGTAAATCATCTTGCCAAGCAGTATTTGTCAAATAATTGGACAATTTTTTTCCATCAACCATTGAATAAATTATGAATAACAAGCACTGATTTAACCATGTGACTCCCATCAGTCAATTCTTAAGTTTCCTATGAAGGGCTTAACTGGGGGGTTTATTGGTGGCTTAAACATTAGAGAAAATCTCATTCAATAAGAACTACTCAGCTACCTTTCCACCAGTATTGACAGCGTAAAGGCTAAAGCTAAATTGTGATTTACTTTTTTAATTGTGTGGACTACCATAAATGTTAGCATATTTTTTTGACAGAATGGCTGATTTTACTCATTGTTCCAAATCCGAAGTATAACCTTTAGGAAAAAAAAAAAAAAAAGCTAAGCTTTATTTAGGAGAGATGGTATATGTAAAGAGACATAATAACGTTTGTTAGATTAACAGATATACTTGGAATAAATATTTCTTTTCTCTCAGGCACATAAGCCTCACACAGGCACAACAGCTACACCACCACCACATTATTAGCAACAGCATTTGTGTCTCCAATCAACAAATCTTTCACTGGTTCTTCCACCTTTGAGATAAACTCTAATTAGAAATATCAGGGTCATTAGGAAATTTTAAAGGGAGGATAAAGATGCAGCTTTACTATCTTTAAACTCTCTTTTAATAAGAAATTAAAATACAAATTAAATAGGCATTTAAAATAGAAACTTAAAATTTCTATTAAAAATTAATAGGGAGAAAAAATAATTTAAAATTAGAAATACTAGGGCATCAGAGTACACCAATAGCCCAGGGACCAGTCTCTAAAATATTAAGCGAATTCTGTTTTAGAGAAACAATCCCTTAAAAAGATCTATTATTGTGCAACACAGTGCTAAGAGAAAAATCTTGGTTTTACCTGAACTTGTATAGCAGCTGTAGTTACTATTAGTAGAAACAAATCATTTTGGGTACTAATGATCTCATCGGAAATTGTTCTTCAGTAACATCTTTCCCCCCAAAATGGCTTATACGCCGTCAAGCTGGATACGCACACAAGGCGATGATAGCCATCAACGATGCCAAGCAAATGCATAGCCAGGGTCCAAGGTATCCCCGTCCTCCTCTCCGGGATGAGCACAGTGACTCCTTGAACGACTTTCCACTCAGGCCAAAACAAAAAAAAAAAATAGTAATGTGAGGAGGCGAGGGCAAATGAGAAGATGAGCAAGAAAGATTGTGATGAGAGTTTATAAAGCAATGGTGACTGGTAAAACAAATTGAAACCTTAGAGGGAAAAAAATGAATTATAGAAGGAATTAATTCTCTGTGCAATAGCTTGCCCTACAGAAGCAATGTAGATTCCCTCTCTCTCCCCCTCGTGTGGATGTAGCTATATGCACGTTTTCTTGTATCTTATTAACTCTCATTAACTTTGTGTTTCCCTCTCATTAATTCACCTTTTATTTCAGGTAGTATCAGGAAGTGCAATTAGCTGCATCAAGCACATCTTCACTATGCAAATTATTTAGCTGGTAACTATGTTTATAATTAAGTGGTTTAACACCACTGTATTACATCTTTTCAGTTGCTTACAACCTTGCCAAACGTCAATTGTTTTCCATGCCAGGTTTCTGTCTCAGAAAGAAAATTTTCTGGAAAGTTTCTGTAAAAACCACTCTTGTGAGTGGAAAAACTGTTTTGTCTACATTCAAAAACTTGTGACTTTCACCGATATTGTTGGTGTGACGATTGCAGAAAAGAGATAAAATTTGGGCATGTCCTTTACATATGCTCAAGGGAGTCTTGTTAGAGTTGGCAGATTTAAAGCCTCTGTCTACTGCTAACATGTTCCATCCTCCCAGAGCTCTGAAAATAAAACCACATCAACCGTATTTTAACCCCAGCAGTTGACTGTTCTCTATCCTTGTCCTAAAAGTCTATGCAGGACTTTTTCTGCAAGCAGGGGATACCAGTGTAAGAAGCACAGGGATCAAGATCAGAAAAGCTATGGCTTTTAGTCTTACGCTGCACCCCCAGATCTCTGGATACACATCTGGGCAATACAACCCAGGCGGTTTAACACCACAGCCAAGTCTGCCTTAAGCTCAGTGCGGGCCAACCACCTAAGCGTTAACTCGGTTTTCCAGAAAGATTTTGCAGCTCCCACTGAGCTGTATGTTGCAGATACTTAGAGGCAGGAAGCAAGTTCCTCATCTTAAAGCTAATTTGGGCATGACGGCAGAGGAGCAGGCGCATCTTGACAGCAGTACGGGCATTCGAGCAGACTCCTGTGCTCTTAACTGCTCCCCTTTTCGCTCTGTGGTGCCTAGGCAGAATAGTAAAAAAACCCCTCCCTGATGCCAATGGAGTATAGAAAAGGAACGGGGAGAAGGGAGGAGAATGGGCTAGAGTGGAGCAGACTGGGATACAACAGGAGAAATCTGCATTCTACAGCAAAAAATAGGAAGCAACTTTGCATTACCTGTAAAAACTGATCCTAACCAACACAGAAAAAAGACCGTGTCTCTAAAGACACACGTAGCGTCAATTCTGACACTTCCTAACCTCCGCAGCCTTGCTTTTATAATTATGTTGGTCTTTTACTGTAGGTCTCTGCTACAATCACCCGGCTTTTCATATTAAAAAAGCATTGGGGTAGATTCTCTGCTGGTGTAAATTGGCACAGTGCCATTGATGCTAGTGGAACTGTGCCAATTTTCATCAGCTGCAAATCTGGACCATTCTTGTTAATTTACTTGTAAAGAAGCTCCCCACATGCCTCTCATCATTTCTATTTTCCCCCTTGACCCTTCCTGTGTTTGAGGTTGGGTTTTTATCTTAGAAATGTAGTGATAAAATGCTTTATTTTGTTTCATCAGCAAATTGGGATGTCGTTAGTCACCACTTCTAGCCTCTCCTCCAAGCACAGATTCACAATAGGGCGCAGCACAAAAAGCTCTGCAACAGCGCTGTCCCAGGCTGCTCCACCTCCACGGTTGAGCATGGTGCGGGAAGGGAAGCACACAGCGCAGCTTGCACGGCGTCTCAGGTAACGAGACCTGCTTACTGCGCTGCGTCAGGACGAGAGGGGGCACAGGCTTTGTCTCGATGACACTTTAAACGCATCCACAATGATCCTTGGACATTCCACTGACTGATTTATTTTTCTGATGACATCTTTTGCTTTCTGTCACTGACCTAGTTTTGTCTCACTTTGGCTTTATTTGTGTCACCTTAATTATCAAATCCCTTTTTTTATGATTAAGTGTATTACTGGCTACTGTCTAAAAACCTCGTCTAGTACTTTTTGTGGAACTCACGTCTTTTTGATAAAACTATGTATGTACTTGTATTGCCAACCTTCTCCATTAAATTGTTAAACTTTAAAATATACTATAAGGCTGGAGCAGCAAGATATACTGTTGCAACAGTCACAGTTATTTCTCCTTAGAATTATACTCCATCCAGGTTCTTTATAGTTTTTTTCTTTAACGATTTTATCAATTAAGTTTCCTGACACCAAAGAAAGGTTCACCATTCTAATTCCTGGAATCATTCTCAGAACCATTTCCCCCAAAACAGTTTTGTATGAAGCTGGCTACCTTCAGTTTTCCTCTATTGTACCACATTTTGCTGATTAATTACCTAAGTTTTAATAGGAATTCAGTTAGCAATTCTTTAGCTCCTTCAGATTCCTTGGATGAATGCCACACGTTCTCACTTTCACTGTCATTTAATTCCATGGGTTGTTGCAAACCCTGTATATACATCACTGCTTTTGGCAACACTTGCTGTTTGTAAATAGCAAATGCTAAGGCAGGTAGTTTCTTATTATCTGCTCTGCTGAAGTTCTAAGCAACCAAAATACTTTGTTTCTGCATAAGCTCTTTGTCTTTTCAGTTCATTCCCGTTGTGCCCTGGTGACTCCTCATGCACTTCCAGAACCTTATCACTATAACTCTAAACATTCTTCAGATTTCCTCTAACTTATTTGAGATTAATTACACTTGTATTACAGGGATGTGGCTTTGAAATAATAATAAAAACCTATTATTTAAAATATACACCAAAAGTCGCAGTCCAATTTTTAGATGTGTTACAAACCTTAGGTTTATAAGGTGTTTAGTTTATATTATGCTGTATCTCACATTTTGACATGACATTGAATGATGTCATCTACCTCTACTCACAGTCTCCCTAAAATCCCATTGGAGAAGAAACCAGTCTTTGCTTTGTGCTCCTTACTGTCATACTTAACCTATTCAAGGTAGCATTTGGCCCAGATATTCTCCCATGGTCCCATACACTCTTCACTTTTCTTGCCTGAAAAAAACCTACGGGATTTATAGAACAGCCTCCCACTTCCACATCCCAATCTGTCTTTCCTAGGCAGTATACAGATATGAATTATTGTACCTTATTGATTTTTTTCATGAGCACTGTATTTCACAAGTGATAAATTATACCTATATTATCTCAATGCCGGACACTAAGCCCTACCCAGTTTCCTTTAAGCTCCTTATATCATTATTTGCAAGTTTTATTATTTTATTGAAATGTTCCTCTTTAGAGGTGTCTTCTCACCTTTGCTGCCCCACAGCTGCAGTTGCTTACCGTATCTCCTATTCTTGGGCATATTTTGCAAAGATGAGACGTCTGAACAGCACATAAGAAACAGGACATTTTCATCTGAAAACACCAAGAGGAGAAAAGCAAAATTATGGAAAAATACTCTTTCTTGTGAAGAATGTTTTTTGCTGCAAACCCTTTTTTTCCTGTCAGGAAACGTATAGTGCTAAGCAAGAATAAGAAATATTTTTGCTTTGTGTAAGTTGTTGATGAAATAAAGAACAGATACTGTATTGTTCAGGTATCTTAATTTTTTTAAGTTGAAAATTTGTACAATGCACAGGGTAGAAAAAAGACAGGAAAATCTTCTAGGCCTAGGCAAACGTCTCAAGAGTGGTCTGACAAACCCAGTCTATTCAGATTAGCAACAAAAATTGAGGGATGACTTGATGACATTGTTAATATATCTTTTCAAGGAGAAAATACCAGTTAATAAAGAGCTCTTCAGCCTAGCTGAGAAAGGCATAAAAAGAGCAAATGGCTAGAAGCTGATGCCAGACAAATTCAAATGAGATATAATAAAGAGTAACAGTCATGATAATTAACCACTTGAACAAACAACCTCCCCCAGGTTATGAAATTTTTAGATGAAAACTGAATGGCTTTCTGAAAGATAGGATTTGGTTTAAGTTCTAAACTGTGCTAACTGCATAAAATTCCTTGCACAATCTTCGAAGGTCAGACTGGATGATCAAATTGTGCCTCAAACCTGGAAGTTTTAACATGTGGCAAGACATAACTTCCAGAATCACACAGCCATTCAGAACAACTGCTTGTTTGTTATAATTGTCTTTTTTGCATTCTCTTGAAACGGTAATTTTGTGAAACAGTTTTCTAACCCTCTGTCTTGTTACACAAAAGGTTAATTTCCCTACAGACAGACCAGGTAAAAAGCAGGTGAAAGTTGCATTTAAAAAACCATCCCTGTTTCAAATAGCATTTAACATAAAGAAAGAGACACACACACACACAAACGCCAGCGCTGGAAGTATTAAAAGCACGCTCTGAAAACCTCTGTGATGACAGTTTGAAGAAAGCAGCTTTTATGTGCTACTGAGCCCACCTCTACAATGTCTTTTAAATGCAACTGTTTACCTAGAAAATATAAGCAAGGGCCAGAATCTGGACTAGAAGAAGCACCTTTTGATTGCAGACACTGAACTGAATCCTTAACTAATACATTGTTCCACACCTTTGTCTGAAAGAAGAAAAGCAAAGGTCTGCATTTTCTCACAAGAATGCACAAGCCCCCTCGAAAGCAATATGGTTTTCTACATCTAAGTCTCAGTATTTGTTGACTTAAAGAGTTTGTATGAATGACAATGCACATCACTGGTTTGTTACTTCTGTCATCTGTGCTACCGAGTGTACCTTGACTCAGATCAAAGTTGAAAGCTTCTTAAAAGATACACAAACCACAATGTGACAAATAGCATGCTTTGTTTGACACAGCAAACAAGAAATTACTTTCATCAGCTCAGGAAAAGAATCCTGTGTTTTCAGTGCTAATTCTGAAGACCGCAGTGATGGAACCAAAGCTTTACTTCATCCTCAAGGAATGAGGACCTCTCCAAAGACAAACAGAGAGGAAGAAACAATATCAGTGCATTAAATGCTGACAATGGTATGAATTCAAGGCTTGTACTCTACAGTGCGCATTTGTAGAAAATCCTCCCTTTACATAATTAAACGGATTTCCCACAAAGCAGAAGATGTCTCCATTAAGCAAATATTCATCTAACCGGAAATTAGAGATTAGAACATACACGGGACTTCACAGATATACATCCAAAACTAAATATTCATACACCTACAGCATTACACAGCCTAGTACCATACACAGTTAATACACAGGCATCAGAAATATTGCAAACCAGACGTTTTGGTTTTGTTCTTTTTACAGTAACATTACCTAAGTAACTTCCAATGCATTCTTATAAAATATTTGCAAGTTTTTACAAATACAAAGGACTTCAGATCTATAAATCCTTATTAATATGTGTATTATTGGAGTAAAAAAAAATTTCACTGTGACATACGCTCAATAAAGATCAATGGTCATGCATGAAATCACATTTGGCTTGGAATCTAATTTGTCCCAAAAATGTACATATACAAATTTCCCCTTAAATTAACCTTTTCCTCCCTGACAAGGAAATAATATTTACTTAACAGAACAGATTTTGAATTCAACTATAAACCAGTGACAGGCTTTTCACTGACTTGAAAGGGCTTTAAATGGGACCTAATAACATCTCTACTACCCTTACAAACTAAAACTATGCAGCTTTCCTACTGAGTTGGAAGCACATGCTTGAAAGTTAGCAGAAACTGACAGAAAATGCGAATAGTAAACAAATAGCACAATGAAGAATACATAGTATGTGTGTGTACGCATATGTATAAACAAACGTATGTATTTAATAGATATGTGAACACATAGCAAACAAGGTAAAACATTTTCAGACTTCTGAGAAGAAAGAGCAGACGCTGTATTTTTATAATTAAGGATGTCTGACTCAGTTCTCTTAAAAAAACCTTTAACTGGGCAACTACAAAGCTCTGCGCCACGGTGTTCCTTGCTGAGTCAAAGGCACGGCTCACATGTGCAGATTTGCCAAAACCTGCCTTCCTCGGCCAGCAGAAGTATTTCAAGCTGGAATTCCTCGTTAACGCATTCAGACTCAGCTCTCATCATTTATGACAGCAGTGCACTTGATTCTTAGAAGAATTATTGGCTTGTACACTTTCAGCAGCATAAACGTCTTTATTTCCAGTGAAAAAAAATCTATATCTTTACACATGCAAAGGTCATTCCCCATCCTATTCACTGTCCACACCCTGGAGCTTGGTTTGGAGACAATAACACAGTCCAACATCTCTGTAACAATGCTACAGAACAACCCTTCCAGGGACAAGCTTATAAAAGGTATGGCGCTCTCCATTCTTGCCGTTTACAACACAGGCTTTATTTGTCATGTCAATATACATTCATATAACACGTTCTTTTAAAACTACCATTCAAACGTTGATCAATATGAAGTAACCTCCACAAAAGTACTATATTCCTTTCATATATATTACTATTTTTATTACACTCCTTAACGTGGCAAAGTGTCAAAACATATTAGAGGCAATATCATGGTATGAAGAGTCAGTTGCAGTGAAGCTCATTACAGTCTCTATACTGGAAAGTTTACTTCAAACCTTTGCCCTAGCATTGCTGTTTCTGCATCAAATTTATTCAACGCACACAATTTATCAGTTCGTCCTGAAAAGTTACTCTCATCCCATTGATGGCAGCAGGCCACCTGCCTCTGCTAATTAGTAGTACCATGCTTGGTTGCAGCTCTACAAGAAAATGGATTGGCTCTTCGGCTAGTGCATTTTGCTCTAGAACAGAAGCTGTTGAATCTGTGTCTTACTTCTTCAAAAAGGCTTTAAAACTTACTACACCGTATGGTATCTCAGATGAGCGCTGCTAACGTGTGGCTAAAATTCTCATTTTTCCTAAATCTTCTTAAAAAGAATTCTGAAAAACTCAACCGTTTTAGACAGATCCATGATTTCAGCACTATTTAAACACACAATTAACATTTTAAAATTATACACATGGATAAAAACAGGTATCATTAGTCACTTATTAGTCACCTTCAAAACAGGCAGCATGTTCATTATGTTAATGTTCTTGGAAGTGTTTAAAGCAACCTTTTGCATTTGAAGTGGAGGCTCTTGGTAAAAGGTGGCACTTAATAAGAAATGGCAATTACTGAGGCATGTTACTCTCCAGAAGACTGCACTATGAATTTTAATTTCTTCCTGACCATGTATCAGCTAAGGCTAATACAGACATTTTAGCTTAGAAGCAGTAGGAAGTACAGTAAAAGTGAAAACCAGAATAAGAGACGACACTAATCTTCTCTGAGTTTCAATTAAGGCCCAGCACCTCTGGATTAAAGGCTTATTTTAATGAAAAGCCTTAATTAAGCATACATGTGTATAGGATCACCTTAATGAGGTATGACAGAAATAGAAGAGGAGGCAAACATTATTTTAAAAGAAGCTTATTAGCAACTTTAAGAAACTCAGTCAAGGATTCCTTAAAGAAAAAAGTAATGCAATATTGAAAAGACACAACAATGCTGGACCAAGTTCAGGCATAAAATAATGAAACCAAAATAGGTAAGAGAGTGGTATTCTTCAGTATCTTTGTACACAAATTGATACATATTAATGATTTTTCTATGCATCAATGGGTTTATTTTTGGAAATATTACAGCATTTACACTTTCATTTAAATTTTAGACAGCAGAAAATCAAGTTTTCTAATTTATTTCCTAATTAAAATTTATTACGAAAAATCTTTAAAAGTTTATATTGTAAAATATCCTTTTATGGTATTACTGAGTCAGGTTTGGTGTCAAGCTAACTTGCAAGTTCACATTAAAAACCATTATTTCATCTTTTCATTCCCGTCTTTAGAAACAATCAGCGATTTAATGTCATTTTAAAGATAGCCACTTCAGCTGCTTTTTACATCTTCCCCTACAGTACGCAGAGGTATTCTCATTTGCAGATTTGACTTTAAAGTAATTACTTATAATTACAGAGAAGAAGTGCATCCAGTGGATTAATCACTCCATTTATATGCTGCTCGAAGGATTACTCTCAGGACAGCATCACTGCTTTTGCTCGAAAAATATGAGTTTCACAAGAAAACAAATCTCTCAAGTCAGTAGCAGCTAAGAAGGACTCTGACAACTATATAAACCAAAAGATTAAAGAAATGGCACACCTGGACTTGAGGCAGCATCTGTACCTGTCCTCCTCTTGGGAAACAAAGGGCCACCAAGTGAGAATAACCAGGAAAATGGCCAGAGGAAGCCTACGCTCTACTAGGAGCTAAAAGTACCTTTGCACAGTTCTGGATCTGAAAGAAACACATCAGTAGTTATTAAAAACGAGGGCAGTGCTTTTTGGCTCAGGAAGCCACACTCCGAAGCCTGGGAAGTCCCTTTGGAGCTGCCACTGTACACTAACCCCAGTCTTAAAGTTTCCCCAACTCATCCGCTTTTTGTAATGGACAAAGATGGGATATTAGGTGGCAAAGATCTTTGGCTTGATCCATATGGATACTGCTTATCTGTTCTCTTGGTATAGAATTATGTTTTTTTAAATAGTGACTCTACAGAGTTGCCAAAAACACAGGTCACCCAGAATGGCAGTGATGTAGCTTCCCTTAAAATTTAAAACCATCAGTGCGTAACTTCAAGTGGGCCACCCTGACTTTGCTAAATGGAGGGGAAAATGTAAACCCCCGCCCCACCTAGCCATGCTTAGAAAGAGGTGCAGTCATGACTACTGAAATAATCACCATAAAGGTGTTTTTCACTCCAGAGCCACCCATGACTGAACTGATCCCCAGTGGATCATAGATCAACAGCCACCTGGCACTAATGCAGCACAAATGGTGACTCTGTTCATCACTAAGCAGGGAGGCTACTGGAGCAAACGGCCAAAGACTCTGCATCCCTGCCACCATCCCTGGGGAGTTTTGAGAAGCTGGAGAGCTCTGCTAAAAGGCCACTGCTGAAGGAGGTCCTTCCATGTATGACAATCGCAGGGCCTCCCTCTCATCACCTGTCAGGTTAAAAACAGCACTTAAGTTAAAAACACGCATTAAAAATTGAAAAATGTAAAGTGAAGAACAGCCTTCACGTCAAGACGTACACGGAGGGCTCCACTAATGCGCACTACCAAGCCCCACGTTACAACACAGACGCAAGATCTAAAGGGGAAAACGCTAACCAGCAAGGACGAGATACAGAGAAGCGAGCAGCTTCGGTGCTGGGGGAAAATCAGCAACGAGCCCTTCGCCGGGGCGGCCCTACGAGCAGCCGTTGAGGCCGGGCCAGGAGAGGGGACAGCCGGCAGCGCCCTGAGGCGAGGCGAGGGCCGCCGCCCTTCCCCACGGCGCTTTCCCGCCCGCCCGCCGCGGCCGCGGGGGCCGCCGTCGCCACGCCGGGGAGCTGCGTTGCCTGGCAACGCGGGCCCTGCCGCCAGAGGGGCGGCTCTTGGGGCGGCGGGGCCGCGCTCAGGCCCGGGGGTGAGGTCTGTGGGGTAAAACAGGTAGGAGAGGTAAGAATGAGCAACAAGGGCAGGGGCAGGGTCGGCAGTGCCGTGAGGTGGCCCGGCTGGCAGGGCGCGACGCCCTCGTCCCGCCCGGGGACGGGGCTGTGGCGGGGGCAGCGCTGCCACTCTGCTCCCCCCGAGGTGGAAGGCGGTCCCAGGCCATAACTCGGGGAGCGCGGGGTTGGCTGTGGTGGCAGGAGGAACAACGACACACTGGAAGAGAACGGTGTTGCCAGCAGTGGCTCCTGTTTGCCACAGGCAGCTTTAAAGGGTGTCACCTCACCCTCTGCCAGCCTCCCCTCCGCGACCGAGCCGCGCCGCGGGCCTTTCTGCTGCACCGATGAGGACGTTGAGGTCGCAGCAGAGCAGCTTCAGCCCCAGAGGGGTTGCTAGCATCGTCCGTGCTCTGCGTATCACAGGCTTCCTTGTCTACAATAAACTGACCTGGCAGAACAGTTCGGTGGGGTTTACTGCTACGGCCATATTTTTTCCTCGGTTCAGCTTGAAATTTGTGATTACGGCCACTCGTTTTGAAGCTGTTCTGTGTACATTATGGGCAGTGCACTGAGGGTGAGGTGAGGCTGACAGGAGAGGGGCACAGCTGGTGGTTTATGGATCCAGAGTTAGCTTCCCTGCCTGGAATACACGTTAAGCTGTCTCCCATGGTAGGCCTAGGAGAAAACGAGTGAAACTGTAGGTTTCTCTTCTGCTATTGATGAGGCTGTTTCTGCTGAGAAATATTAATCAAGTTCTTGTAAATGTCTGTTTATAGAGTCACAGAACTTTTGTAAAATCAGCTAAAGATTATGGAGCATCGTGATTTTTACAAGGTACGATTTCACATCTTTTAAAATAAGGCAGAAGGGTGGGGAGAAATGGAGGAATAGATAGATAAGCCCATTCCCTGTATAAAAATAATATATTCTTGTTTATATTCACTGTTCTGGAAGGCAAGGTTAGCCTTTGGGATTGTTTTTAATTATATTGAAGTAAAAATGTGTTTGGGCATGCCAAACTTCTATAGTCCATAATGAGTTTATTGCATATAATAATTATGGGCTCAGTAATTAAAACTTTAAAATTACTGCTATTTTATTTAATATAAATGATAAATCAAAGATTTCATTTGACTTTTTATAAGTTAAAACTAGGATGTGTCAGAAACATCAATCTTCAATTTCATATTATGGTAATTGTATGTTAGGCTTCAAGTATGGGAGTTGCATGTGTCTAAAAGCCTTTGACAAGTCACAAATATTGGCTAAGAGCAGAATTTCTTTTAATTTAGTATAATACAGATGTTTTAAAATCATTTATAACAATAATTATTCAAGGTGGTTTTTTTCATTTTAGGGCCGCTCCTCCAAACGAGAGACGATAGCAGTTTCTGCAGTTGCTTTACGGGATCATGTAATACAGAGTCATCAGCTCCAGGATCTTTCATTAGCAGATCCTTTTAAGTCAAGGACAAGGAATATCAAGAACATTTACAAACCCATGAACAAAGAAATGGTCAGAGCAGTAGTAGATACTGGACTAAGAAAAAAGAGCACTCACCACAAAAACAAGGAAGATGCAGAAAAGGAGTATGTTCTTGATCCCAATCCTCCACAGCTAACATTAGGTAAACCATTGTATTCTGATTTGTGAATTTTTGTTTTTATTTAAAATAAACTAAAATGAGGAAGCTAAGCTTTCTGTTCAATAAGATAATTTAATACTAAACGGCATAAAATCTTGTTTTAAAATTTGTCAAAATTCAGCAGTTTAAGCCATCAGGTGAACAATGGAATTGCCATCGGCAGCTTGAAAGTATCTTTTCATATCTGAAATGTATTAAAAAATATTATTCTTGTGACAACAAAGGTAAAAATGAAGAAGCTAGTGCATCTCGATGAAGAAGGAGTCTTCATTAAGAAGCAGGAAGTCTTTTACACTTTTTTTAATATGTTTTGTATATTGACTGTCACAACTCTCTTTACCTTATATTCTCAAGCAAACATCAGTGATTTTGATATTGTATTTATTTGGGGGAATGTATTAAGATTTTTTTTAAGTCTATTTGAAATGGTTTGTTTTATTCTTTATTAAGTAAAAAGACATATACTAGTTCTACATTAAATGTATTCTTTGTTAATATATACCCACCTTTACTCAGAGTTAAAAAGGTTTGTTTTTACAATGGTCCTGGGGCTAAACCCGGAAAGAATTAACACCTGTAGTTAAATACCTTTTTCAAATTTAGAAGCAAACATGCAACAAGATAAAAGTCACAGATGTGAGGGCTTGGAATGATGCCTGGTGAGAAAACTCACTTTTAAATAGTATGATAATAATACAGTTGTACAGCAGCGACAGACAACATTGCTTAAAAAAAAACAAAGCCAGGGAGCATCTTAACAGACCAGGAGTCCAAATGGGCTTCCCGCCTATCAGTTTCAGTCTTGTATTTCCCTTATCTGAAGATTTCTACAGTATTCTTGCCATGAACATCTTCTCTCCATCCTTTTGGCTGCCTTGATTAGGCATTTCTTAAAGGACCTTCCGGCTCCACAGTTTGCAGTTTTAAGGATAATAAACTTTCATCATCATTAATAATTGGTTTATTTATTCTTTTTCATAAAAATGCCCTTAGGCCTCTCTGAAGATCATGTTGCCTTTGCTACAGTAACTGTCACAGTAGTCCCAGCTCTAAAGAGAACCATGTAAATCAACGAGGCTCCATACAAGCACAGGCATCTGCCTTTTGGAATCAGCTGAAGGTTAAGAGGGTAACTTAAGATAATACACAACAAGTGAGTGTAACAAGTGCAGGACAAAGGTAGTAAGACAAGGTGATTATTACTATGTTTACATGGTTATAGTTCTAAAGATGGGAGGGTTTTTTCTTTGGTTCGTTTTGTAAGAGGAATTTGAAAGAAGAGAGGATAGTGGGGGAAAAACAGCAGAGATGTACTGGGGTTAACACAAATATAAATAATGAGTGATTATGGAAGCTAAAGGTTGTGGTGAAAAAATGCAGCCCAAGTGTGAGCATGTTCTCTGCAATTATAAGGAAGACGAAGTATTTTCTCTTTAAATCACAGCATTGACTGAAACGTCCCATATGAATGCTTGTGCAAGTGATTCGAAAGAATGTGCTGAGAGATTTTAAAACTTGGAATTGTTTCTGGGTTTTGCTTATTAGTATTTTCACCTATAGTCTCTCATTATTTTAAAATACTTGTGTCAAGCTCTCTCCTCTTAATAAGAATTGTGTGGTTTAAACCTTACAGCTGTGAAACAACTTTGAAAACATAATTTAATGCCCCTTTTTCTTCTTGAGTTTGTGGGTAATCAAACAAAATCTCACAGGCCTCTATCATTAATTTTTTCTCAATAGGGACTTGAGTCCTAAAATTAAATAAAGAGTTTAAGGGTTAATGTATGTAATTACTTTGCTAATGTTCATTTTAGGATAAATAACTCACTTGGTTGTAAATGGGTGTGTCAGTAAATGGGTTGGGCCTGTAAACTTGATGCATAAGGATGAAAACTCTTGGACATCTTGAGCTGTGATGAATATAGGCTTTCATTGCTTGTATTTATTCAAAGTGTTGCTTTGAGAATATCTTCATAGAGCCTTTTGCTTCAACCACATATCCCTTCTTGTGTGTCCTGCTGCCAGTTTTCCTTCATCAACTGTGTTGTATAAAAGCTTTCCTTCTAAACACCTGTATAACCTGTCCCTCACAAATATCCCATCTGGTTTATATTATTTAGAAGTTAGGTTTTGCTGCCAATCTCTTCCTATTTGGCAGCTTTAATCATCCATTCGTGAAAGTTTTAAATAAGCATTTTTTCTTACCCCGAGGGTATACAAAAGGCTTTCCACAAAGCCATCTCATTGTCTTCCTTAAAACAGTCTCTGACCACAGTGCTTGAAGAAAATCAAGGGTAGGCATTTTTTATGTTGTGATACTGTCTTTCATGCTGTGACTGGCTTGCTATCTTGTTTGCTCCCTGTGTATCCAGATTTTCTCATCATAAAGACCATCGTTTGTGTATATCGGACTATCAAAACGGGATCTTGTTTCTTTACTCTTTCACTGATACTTAGGTATTACAGTCAGATGAAACTTGATAGATGTTTTTACTGAAACTTTTATCATGTATTTTATAATTTGATTCTTCTTTTGTAGCAGAAACACTGTTCTGTGCAATATATGCTCTTCAAGGTTGAACAGGCAAGAGGGAAAGCACTTGCGATTAGGAAAACTTCCTTGCCACTCAGCTACCAATTTCAGCAAATCATATGTAAGCTTTAAGCAAACTACATGTTCTGAACTAGTTTTTAGACTCTAGAAATTTTGCAGGATCCTTCATGTTTCTCTTAAAGCTCATATTATTTTTCACCATCAAGAGCACCAGATAAAAGCATTTTACTGCACCAAAAATTGATAGACAATGCTATTTTATGTTAATACAGTGTATATTTTACAATCTGAAGTTACGATGCCGTAAATACAGATGTGTGTGTTTTGCTGCTTGAGACGGTGTGGTTTAAATTCAAGGCCATAGCCTACGGGCAGAGCTGTGAGCTCCTGCACGTGTGGAGGTGCTGTGTTTGTGTCCGGGTATTGAGTTGTCCAGGAACTGAAGCAGTGTGCCTCTGAGGCAATTCATATATGACCACCGATGTCATCCACGGCATTCATTGATTCATATTTTCTTTTGATGCTTAGGTTTACATGCATTGCTTACCTTTGACTTGATACCTTTACAAGGGTAACGAAAGTAACAAGGTGGGATATATGTGAACCAAACCATATGTAGAGAAAGCACTTTCCATGTAGTTCCAAAAGCATAAGCTGACCAGCTTGAAATCTCAAAGCCATCCTGTTTTTCTAAGATATGGAATCAAATTGATTTACGTTGGAAGGATGTCATGAGCTCACAAGGAAGTAGGTTAGGCAGATAGTTCAACTAGAGGGAAGAAAGTACACCTTATAATTCCTTTAGTACCTCGCAAAAGTTCTTTTAAAAGATCAAAGACAGTTTTGTGCAACTTTTGAATGATTAACGATATCCATCTGTAGGCGGATGAGCTCAGGAGCAGAAATTTTGTCTCAAAAATTAACAAATCCTATCCTAGAACAATCAGATAACTGGAGCAAGTGGATCACCAAAACCCCGTTCTTTGGTTTGTTAGGATTCCTTTTCTCTTCATGACTAACTAGTATAATGGGTTTGGAAACACAGTCTGTCTGATGGGGTTTTGAAAGCTTATACAGAAGAAATAAGTGCTGCTTATTAATGTCTGGTTTATGCAAAGATTTTGGTAGGAATGAAAGAGTTGACCCTTTCCTTCCCATTTAGAACTAAAACTCTCATCTAGGTGTCATCAGCTTGCATTCTAACTATCGCACGTCCCTCTTCCTTTCTGGTTTTAGCAAATACCATGGAGGCCTCATGGACTCATGTTATTGGCTTATTACACGTACCTTGGACTTGACTCCAGTGACTGTGGTCAGTCCACACAAACTGCTTCCTCTGGTCTTCAGAGATGACAAAGATCTATTCTTTGCTGTAGCTACTAGCATCTTTTTTACTATGGAGATACTGACACTGGACTTTATCTGCCATTTGTGGGGCCGGGGGGGAATATTGTAAGTACCTTCACTGATTCCTTCTTTGAGAAGGCAGAGATTTCATCTGGACATGTAGCAAGGCACCTCACAGTTGTCACTTGAGATCGACAAGCTCAGCTATCACAGTGACGCTATCACTGGTGTCTTGTAATCATCTCTTTGTTCCTTTATGCTCTTTATTTCTCTTGCATCCATCACAGTCTCATTACACTTCAGCGTTTTGCACGAGCAACAGTTTTTTATTATACCACTTTGTTCATTTTTATTTTTGAGAATACAAAAATGTAATGCTGAAAAAACCTTCACAAATGAATTCTAACAGAGATTTTGTTTGTACAAACAAAATTACATTGTTGTGCATTGTTACATTGTCTAGTTAATATTCCCCATCGTAATGGCTGTGGAAGGGTATCAAAATAAATTCAAATTACTTGGCAAATAAAAGTTTACATTTAAAAACTTCCTGTATAAATCCTGTATGTAAAAGAGGTTCTGACAATTACCGAATAGCTAGCTAATAGTAAGAAGTGTATTGCCTGCCAGTGGTTTGTCTGATGATAGATTTATATGAAGTATCTGTATAAACTATTTTTAAATACGTGCATCATCGATGAATTTCACATGAAGAAAATCGATTGTCTGCATCTGCCAGTGGGTTTTATTCAGTGATTTGTTGTTGCTATTGTCTACAGCTCAGAAATTAGGCCTAGTTGAGCCTCCTTCCTTGCCACTAACTGCTGAAGAACGGGTAAAAATAAAGCAGAGATCCATACAGCATGGAGACTCCATATAGCCGTGTGCAATATGCAGGGAAGAATTTGCACTTCAGCCTCAGGTACATGTATAATTGTGTGGACTACACAACTGTATTTAAAAAATTTTTTCCAGAGTTACTGGAAAATCATTAGCTGGCGGAAGAAAGGAAAGAAATGAAAGATTCTACATTTAGCATTTAATAGCTGGACCCAGCTATCAGTGGCCAACTCTGAAAGTATTTTGGACATGACGTGGTAGAGAAAGGCTGGTAGCGTTTGTTCACTTCTGAAGTTATGACAGTAGAGGAGAAGGTAATCAGCCTTTTTATCTGTTCTTGCAAAGCAGGTATAGGCTATTTTTTTGCTTCATTTGAACTCCTGTTAGATATGACCCTAGCTTTCGTTCATCAGAATGGTAAATATTCACTGATTATACAACTGAAGATATATTTTGTTTTCTTACAAGTTTTGCTAATTGCAGTTTAGTTCAATAGTTACTTCTGTTTGGAAGATGGAAGTAGGTGTACTCTTAATACCAATCAGTCACTTCCTTAGGTTATCTGAAGAAATGCTTGCATTTTACCTTTATGGCTTTATTCAAGGCATGTGTGTAGCATAAGCATAAATACATCATGCTTTATTAGATTCTCTCATCTGTCATCTTGAAAATATTAAGCAAAAGAGACAAGTGACTGATTGAAGAGGAGTGCTGCTTCAGAGGGGTGATGATGGTAATTAGAAGAATTACCCCAACTGCTTGCAAGTTTCTTTCCACAGTGCATTTTGGGGTGTTTTTTTTCTGCCTGTTCCCCCTTTTAATTTTTCTTTAAGACTTTTTATAGCCAAGTCTGTGATGTGAATCGAGGTCTTTTAATAACCTTATATACAGGGCTTTTGCTTCCTTTTGCAGCAACATTAACTGAAGGTGTACAATTGTCCACAGACAGATGGGATGGATCTGGCAAAAGACCATTCTGCCAGTTTCTGGGTACCCTGAAAGTCTAAAGCTTGACAAGAGAGAGCAAAAGACAGCACTCATTAAAAAGGTTACTTTAGATTTGGCACAAAAAGGGAAATGCCTCTGGAATTCTTTTTGTCCTCAGTGTTTCGTTAGCTTTCCTCCCTCAAGGGAAAAAAGCCACTGTATCTGAAAGCTTTCCCTTGAGCTGGCTGCTAGCCATTAATCCTTTTGTGTTTGCCAGCTCAATAGTGCACACTACTTGTTCTGGTTTTCACTCCTTTCCCAGTTTTTCCTTCCTCTAAGAGCCAACTGCCCTTTTTGTCCAACTCTGTATCTTTTGTCAGGATGGAGATCATCAGCATTTGGTGGGAATTTAGGTCAGAGAAAGGTGAAGTTTTCTTGTAGCCTGTGAACATGCTTTCTCTTTTGGTTTTTTGTATGTGTGAAATGCTGCATTTGATGTATATCAGTTCTTGAAATTTAACGTCTCTGTGGGGAAAAGGGAAAAAAATGAATCAGCTTTCATTTTAAGTACTTGTTTTATAATCTTTTCCTCCAGTCAGCAGCAGTGGGCATTTCTTGCTTTCTGCCACTCCATGTGTTGTTAACACAAAATTCACATATTGGTTTCAGATGTAATATATTAAGTAATTTCTAGAGAATTTTATTTTCACCAGAAAGACTGCAGTAGTATCAGAAAGAAACTGATGACCTTTCAGGCACTCAGAATTTTTCTTGTCAGCATTTTTTACTTTTCAGCTTTTAGAATGGTTTAAAGTCAGGTTATTTTTTCTTTTTCCTTTGAAAAACAGGTGCTGCTTTCATGTTCCCATGTATTCCATAAAGTGAGTACATTTTTATATAACTATTCAAGCACATAATACATGAGTATTTTAATTAAACTACTTAAGTGAATATCTTAATGAATTAAATGTAATCATTTTGAAAAGTAATTTTGATTCCAGATTTTTATGGTAAGACATATAATTTAAGGCTATTTTATGATGAGGCACTTTATTCCATTTTATTATCTTTTTTACAACCATATGGGAAAACATAGTTTGTAACTGAGTTATACATTTTTATACTAAGCGGGAATAGTTTAATTCATGAGATTTCATGAGAATATATGGAGATTTACAAAATTCTCTTAACATTTTAATTATAAAAATATGCGTCTTGTAGAGTGTTCATGGATTGATGAATAAACTGTTTTTACGTTCTGTAATCTATCCTGTTTCATCTGTTCCAATGATGCGGAATATATTGTAAGTAATTGCAATTATTTTTTCAGGCATGCCTGAAAGCCTTTGAAAAAATTACAGGTAAAAAGTCTTGTCCTATCAGAGCAGTATCAGACCAGAGTAATACACGATGGGGCACGCTTGTTTAAAATAAAGTGCGCTATTAGGTAAGCCTTACTTCTGCTACAGGTGTTGTGACTGGACAATATTTATTTCTAAATAATGTTCCAAATGCGTTAAAACTTTAATATAATAAGAAACTAGACAGAATGAATGCGCTACAGAAGTAAAAGTTTAAAAAAATGTTTAAAATGATTGTTTCATATAAATCTAAAATTATATGAATTTGAGTTTCCTCTTCGTGAGCAAAATTGTGTCTTAGAGAATTCAAGCTTCCTGGAGAGGATATGTTGTTAGAAAATGGTATAAAAACTTGAGAAAAACAGTGCCTCCTAAAGATAGCAAATTAAGAAAGCAATTCTTTGAGAAAAAGGTATGTTGCATTTGTGTCTTTGGTCTGTTTGGGTCTGATTCAGCTCCCTTAAATCAAAACTCCTGAATATCAGCTCTCTACCCCTTCATTTATTCCTTCTTATTCATATCAAACAGGCAGCACTGGAGGCACTCGGTTGTTTTGTTAGTCCATTTGTTCCATCCTCTTTACAATGTAGAAGTAAGGAAAATAATTTAAATATTGAATTTTAAGGGCTGCCTTTTGCTTAGGCCAAGAATAGCGGGCTTTTTGTGAGGCTCTGTATTTCCCTTGTCTTTTTAATAAATCGCAGTAATCTGTTTCCCTGTAGAATTGTATGAAGTGGGTATAGCAAGGGGAGAAAAAAATAAATCCATAAACAATCGTAACTTCTTTTCACTGTCATTGTTCCCTCACTGGACAGAGAACTGGATAGTTCCATTCCATAGCTTTGCCCTTCTCTAACTTCTGCTCAGATGCAAGTCAGACTGTAACAAATGGGGGTCCTGGCCCATACAAATGAGGCCAAATCAGGTGCAAGCATTTTGCAACGACCCTGCTTGCCTTTAAGCACACAGCTGCTGCAGAGTCCCTGTGCAAGCCTCAAGTCTTCCTTTGCCAGCTTCCAGTCTTCCCCCAGTTTAGTAACGGCCAGCCCAGCTCAGCTTTTCAGCAACAAAAACTGCTCTGACACATCCTCAGCAATTACCAAACTGCCCCTCAAGGAGCGAGAGAAGCCATCTTCCAGTCTGGATTACCACACAGCCTGGTTAACGGGGATTAACAAAGCCACACGAGGCAGCCATTTAAATGTAGCTAGTGCGTGCAACTAGGAAAATCCTCTTACCCAAGTCGCAAGCTAAATCAGTGGTAGGTTTAAACCAATACTTAAGTCCGTTGATTGGTTTTTGGTTGGTTGTTGGTTTTGTTTTTTTTTAATCACTGCTTTAGTTAAACAGAAGAGTGCTCACGGAAAAAGGCTTGTTATTGTCTGTTGTTATTTCTCACACTTACCCGGTTGTATCCTGTTGGAGGAAAGCTTTGGAGGCAAAGAGCCTCTCTTGCTATATTATGCATTTATGTATGATAGTGAGATTGGTAACGTGGAGGTGATCTTGCAGGCGGTTGCAACGAAACTGGTACCACTGTTCTGCTGGTGTGGTAACAGTGGTGGGGGAGAGAGAGGAAACACTGCGCTCAGCCTTAAGACAGAGACAGCTTGCTGGTTGCTATGCTGCCTTTGTAATCAATGCAAAGAGAAAATGAATATGGAGGTAACTGAAGAAAGCTGGTGTTACACTTGAAAGTGCTCAAACACTTAAGTTTGGAAGAAGCGAATCCTTCGGTGGATTGTGACTGTCCTCAAGTAGCATGATGAGAACAGACGACAGAAACACTTAGATTTTTCTGCGTGGAAGACTGGGGAAGCAGTCGTGTGCTTCTTTCCCCACAAGGCTGTCAATTTTCTGTGGGTTCAAGGTACCATGCTTAGCTATAAACAGGGTCTCAGGAAAGGGAAGTTGAAGAAGGCTTTTAAATACCCTGAGAGTTACAGCCGAGTGTCATTTGTTAAAACTTCTGCAGATGGCTGCAGTAGCAGTCCACCAAGCCCCCTACAAAGGGCTAGCTTTCAGGGCCCCCGTCTCAGATACCTGCTTGAGGCAGAAACAGCCTGATGACTGCCCACATTTCATCACATGATGATCAGCCATGGGAAAGTCTTCATGTAACATAGTTTCCCTATATAGTCCACCGCATTAGGAAGTCATTCTCCCATGTAACGCTCCAGGATTTTGCAGGGAACAAAATGGGCACTACGTTTTCACCTTCTATTAAGGATAAATTTATAAAGTCCTCTCATACAGATTAGCCAGGTTTAAATGAATTCAGTACCAATTGTGATTAAAGGATATATACTTGTTTTTCTTAGTGGCCTTCAAGTGGGAATTGTAGATGAGTTTTCCTGGTGTTCTCTCTTATACTTTTAAGTGTTGGTTAATGAAAACACTAAAGAAATTTTTCACAAGGAGCTATCCATTTCCAGATGCTAAAAAGCTTTTCTAAAATAAATTTTGCCTCTTAGGCTTGTTCTATGCTTTTAAAATGTCACCCCCTAAACGCTGGCATAATCAAATGGCTTCGCAATTGGAAAAAAAAATATATGTATCTAATTTTTAATAATCCTACCAGCTCTGGAAGGATCACAGAGGTTAGACGTCAAGTTCCATATGCTTAAATAAATATCACAAAACCAAGAACAAGGTCTGAAATATTGGTACTAGGAAGGACACGTATTACTTTTCAGGGTGCTACAGTAGCCCTTATTACACCTATCGTTAAAATTTTTAATAATCTAGATCAAAGGAGATAAGAAAGGTCACTGAAACCAAAGTAGGCTACTTTTTAGCACTACTATACCCAGAAAGCAGGGTGTTGCTTCAGCATGTTAGGTAGTGAATTTCTTTGATCCTACCTATAAATGTCACTTTTGTATGTCATGTAATTGTGGTATAGTCTTTTATTGGTGCAATTAAATCTTTTCAAATGCGTTACATTATCTCCAGCTCTGCTAAAAATCTTGCCATTGTTTAGGAAGCGAGGTAAGTCATTGTGAAATGATGTAGTTGACTTTAGTTTCTTCCTCCCCCCTCCACATGATTTCTCCCAACGATTTTAATTTAAATCTCACCAAACAGTATAATGGTCCTGGAATTTGTTTAGTCGTTTGACTTCCTTTATCACATGGAGATGGTAAACATTCTGTTGCTAACTTGAAGTGGCTCCAAGCAGCAAAACGAGGAGGATATTAAACCAGTAAAAGCTTATCAACTGATTCATTGATATGCTGTAAATTCCAGCCTTTTCATTTTACTTTTGAGGGTTGCCATAAGTCAACACATTAGTAAGCAATTTGCTGACATTGGATCACTTAAAAAGGCTTCCCTGTGGACAAAGTTCACCTCGGTGCTTTGTTTCATCGTTTTATTTTATCATAGTCTTGTGCTGCTGTACAGATGACTGATGTAGTTTTGCATACTGATAAAGAGTATTTCAAATATTCAGTTTATGCCATTCTATTCAAGTTTTAAGAAGTCACAGACATAAAATAAAGGTATGGTGTTTTCAGAAATAAATTCAATTAACCAGTTTCAGTTCTAGGAAAAAAAAGGTTATTCAGTATTATGCATTAAAACACAGCAGGATTTAATATTTAAATCCTGTAACATGTTAACACTAACAGATTATACAAAATGCTTATTTCCTTTCTGTTCACATTGCTAGTTCACACTGGTTTGCCAGTTTGCAAAAATTTTGGGTTAAATTTCAGTTACACTTTTTTTTTTTTCTTCCCAGCCTTAGACTATTTGCTGATTGATGGACATGGGTTGGGTCAGGTCATCCTGCAGAAAATACAGGAGTCGCTCAAAGCAGATAGTATCTCAGCAGCAGGGGAACTCAATAGATCACTGTCTCAGGCAGGAGAAGAGTTTTCCTCTCTTTATTTTTACAGTTCCTGCTCAAGGAGGCTCATCCTTTCAGGATCACTTAGTGCAACGGGGAAGAGAAACACAAGTGCAAGCTCGGGGAAGAAATGGAGGGCTTCTCCCTGCTGAGGGAAGAAGGAGCAAGCAGCACAGGCACAGACAAAAAGGGGACGCTGCAACCCCAGCCTCTCTCTGCCCCCTGCTTTCAGCTCTCCTTGGGGGTTAGTCTTCCTCCGCAGCCTGTCTCGTCATGGCGTGGTTCACAAAGACAGGCCAAGTCCTGGAACTGACCACATACCGTCTGTGTTGCTCTCACGTTCGCAGAAATGGACACTGGATAAGGGCAGAGTTAAAACGCTGTTGCTTTTCAAATTTGGGGTCCCAAGAGGCTATTGCAAAGCATCATCATGGCTGCTCTCGCTTTCTCTTACGTCCCCCGAGCCTTCTTATGAAAACAGTTCAGGTCTGTTCAAATTTGATACCAATATAAATGAAGACCAAGCATAAATCAGGACCAAAAGTGTTTTCAAATGGATCAGCCTTTACCTGATGTTGAACAGAAGCCATGAATTATATAAGGTTTAGGCGTAATCTTACCCTCTTCGTCCTGAAGTCAGGTTCTAAAATGAAATCAGCGTGAATGAAATTGCAGTGTGGAGTAGATTCAGTTCTAGAACCTAGGTAACAACAGTTCAGATAAAACTTACTAGGACTGTTATTGCCTAAGTAAATACATAATCACATCAAAATATGGAAGACATAACCTGGCGTGCATTAGTATTTCATGGCTCATTCAGGAAGCCCCCAGTGCCATCATTTGGGATTGTTTGGAGACCACAAAGTGTAAATATTGAAGGAGGCCTGTGGCGGGATTCTTGTTTGTTTGCTTTTTGTTTTACACATACCACTGAAGGTCAGTGTGTATGTTTGCATGGGACAGAATCAGGTTTTTTTCCTTCTTGTCAGTGAACAGTCACGAGGGGAGCAGAAGATCACCCATCGCCTCTTTGCTAGACATAGAATTCTCTCTCGGCGTACCGAAGGGGCTGCTGCTTTTCCTATCGCACCGTGATGTAAATACAGACACTATGCAAGGCGGCTCAGGGGATTTCTTTTTTTTAAAGTTATGTTAGTTAATGCTGATGTATCAACTTAACAAGGGAACTAAATCTGATTTGTACTGACAAATGGATACATCCTTCCAATATCCGCTTGTCTTAGGGATCATTTGGAAATACAGTAAGTCATAACAGGTCTCAGTTAGCAGTGAATCAGACCATAAAATAAAAAGAATACACAGGATCAAATCTAACGTCAGGAAGCAAACAACTTGCCTTACATGGTGTTTTTCACCATTTCCCTTACCTGCATGCTGCTAATGTTTGTCTCTAAAGTCTTTATTAAGAAACATTATGGGTTTCACTGGAAGATACTATGGTCGTAATTTAGAAAACAAACAAACAAACAAAACCAACAAACCATTAACTGATGAGTTTTTTCATCATTTTAGAAGGAAATTTAGGAAATTCAAAGTTTAAATGAAATCTTAGAATGTTAAGTGAGCTTTTCAGATAGGTTTTGTGTTTTTTTGTGGGATTTGGGCTCTTGATTCCTTTGGGTCTAGAAAAGTTCACTTTGAATATTCTGACATATGCTGCGAAGGGTCACTTTAGCAGTTGTAAGGGAGCACACGTCCTGGTAGAGAAAAGCTACCCCCCAAAAAAGTGAAATGAAACAACAGGGAAGCGCTGAGGTACCCTCAGGCTGGCTGACCCTGACAACAACCCTTCTGCCACCTCATGGCCCCCTTCCCACCCACCCTCCCAGGAGGGCGGCTCCCTGCTTTCCTATCAAGCTTTCGCTCACAAGACAGGCACGGAGAGAAGGGTTCGCGTTGCGTGGTCATGGTACAGGTGTCAAAATGTTCCTTAAAACTGCTGAAAGCATTCATGAGCAGAGTCACAGAAGACAAGCTGAAGACTTGCGTGATCCCTACAGAACTTTCAGATACTGTAGCAATGAGAGAAAGTGGCCACAGTGAGTTGGGATTGCACTCAAGGAGAGGATTAAGAAAAGCATTCGTTGCTCTTAGGTATTTATTTTGCTGAGCACTGCTGGGAGCATCTTCAGATACGACGACCAGATTGCTTAGGCCTATGTGCAATACGCAGGAACATATTTAAGGCAGTAGGTCGTAACAGTCTATGCCAGGGACACCACCGAAGATGCCTCTTCTCTCAGTGGTTATCGTGCCTTTGGCTAAGCCCACAGCGGGTGCACTGGTTTCCCATCAGATAACCAATGCTCAGCTAATCCTACAGGGCCTTGCTCTGCCACAGCTCTGCCCTCTGTGCTGCGCCCGCACGGGTTAAGAACAGTACACCCATCTTGGGAAAGTTCAGTGATGAAAATCCTGTGTTTGCTCCGAAGGATAATGGCCATCAGTGGCGTCTGGGGACCGGATGCTTTTAACCTCAGCCAGCACTGGACACCACCTGCAAATTGGAACAAGGTCCCATAGATCATGCAACTCATCCGGCCCTCTTGTCCAGTCACTCACAATCCATCCACGTGTGAACGACCTAGAAGTAACTCCAAATCTAACAGCAGTCCATTTTCTTTTCAGGTTCAACAGATCAGCGATCGACTGTTGAGTTCTTACGACACCAACCTCGATGAATTTTTTTCCGAGATGGATTCCTCTATAGCTGCAAGTCGAGATGTGTTTCAGCAGTTGGAAGGAAAAGAAATAGTAATAAGTGAATCTGACTGGGAGAAGATCCAGATGCACGTTGGCTGGCTTTTTTTTTTTTTAAGTAGTTTTGCATTTATAAGCTCTTTTATGCTCTTTTGAGGCATGGCAGTCTTTTCAGCACAACTGAGTGTTTTCTGTTTTCTTAAATTTTAGTCCGTCTGTTCCAGATCAGAAATATTAAAGTTTTTACAGTTCAGAGGTTTACCTCAGCAGCATCTCTCTCCTACTCAGTTAAAGAGCCCAAAGAGGCTGTAGACAAAATTGAGAATCAGAATGTTAATAGTGTCTCAAAATACATTACAGTCAGAAAATCTGAGCATTTGAATGAGCATACTGCTGCTGTACTTACCTTCCACTGTTTCACTACAGCTTGGTTTGTTTGTTTTTACTCAGGCATATTTGACTGTCCCATCTGTATCACGCCACTCGGTCCTACGGTTCATCCTGCCCGTCTCTTCTCTGGTAACAGCAATCAGGCTTCACGACAGACTGTTCTGCTTTCTTGTTCACATTTGTTTCATCATACCTGTCTTCAAGCATTTGAAGAGTTTTCCTTGGGAGAACGACACATTTGGCCTTTGTGTCGCTCGTGTTATCAAAAGAAAATCCTCAAATGTTGATACATAATGAACTACCTTGTAGATCGTAGCTGACAGCACGTGTACTTCTAACCTTGAAGCCTTTTCAGAGCCAGATCTTCCAAGAACAAATTATTTTGGATGGACAACGGTACTCACCTTGTATTTGGAGAAATTAAAGCTAGGAGGGTGCCGGTTGCTTCCCTTTGACACTTGCCTTCACCTTTGGTCTTCCAGCATTTTTATTCTTCCTCCCTGTCCCTCCCATCTTCCTCCCTTTTCATTTCCCTTTCCCAAGGATGAGTGATAGGACGAGAGGAAACGGCCTCAAGCTGCGCCAGGGGAAGTTTAGGTTGGATATTAGGAAAAACTTTTTCACCGAAGGGGCAGTCAGGCACTGGCACAGGCTGCCCAGGGAAGTGGTTGAGTCTCCATCCCTGGAGGTATTTAAAAGACGGGGAGATGTGCTGCTTAGGGACATGGTTTAGTGGTGGACTTGGCAATGCTGGGTTAACGGTTGGACTCGATGATCTTAAGGGTCTTTTCCAACCTTAACGATTCTATGATTCTGCTTGAATGAGACTGACCAGCTCCCGAGCGCTGGAGGTAGATAAAAGTGGCCCTCAAAGATGCAGGATCATTTCAGAACTTCAGAGAACCTGGAAGCACAGGAAGCACTGACCGCTTTCCAGAGAACTAAAACCACACTTATGACTTTTCAGCCATGCATTGCTGAAACTAAGTCAGGTCACCACAGGTAATTTATAAGAAAAGTAGGAGCCCATAAAGACAAAAGTCAGAAGCTAAACCAAAGTGGAATAGCAACATATCAAGGTAAGAAGAAAATGCATTTTGCATAAAAAGGCAATGACTGATCAACCACGCAAGTGACAGAGAGCTTCCAAATAATGCCGGTAAGATCAAATTGTGCCATGCGTCAAGCGGGGTGGTCACCGCACCAGCAGGTGTACGGGTTGCCAGTCTTAAGCTGGATGCGGGAAAGGCTGCGTTGGAGAATCCTTAGGTAAAAAGCGTTTCACAGATGGGTTGCTGATCGACTCTGCTTTCGGGCAGCCAGAAGGCTGTCTGCAGGGCCGTCAGTGCTGGGCGTCTCCAAGAACTTGCAGAGGATGTGTGACACTCCAAAGGCCTAGGAACGGATAAACCTAGCCTGAAAGCAGGGAGGAGGGAAGAAATCCTGGGGAAATGCAGACATTAGTTTCACTTCATTTCCCAGAAAAAACACCGGTACAAGCTACTTAAAAAGAACTAGGATTTGACACAGGATTTGGCAAGACGAGAATCTTATCAAGCCAGTTCAGCTCATTTCTGTAACAGGATACGGTCCTGCAGATGAAGCAGAAAACATAGTGTCACAAAAAATTAAAGTGCAAAATACACACTTCTGTAGGAATATCCCCACGTATAGGCTGACTCACATCTTACGTATGTAGAATCGTTAAGGTTGGAAAAGACCCTTAAGATCATCGAGTCCAACCGTTAACCCAGCATTGCCAAGTCCACCACTAAACCATGTCCCTAAGCAGCACATCTCCCCGTCTTTTAAATACCTCCAGGGATGGGGACTCAACCACTTCCCTGGGCAGCCTGTGCCAGTGCCTGACTGCCCTTTCGGTGAAGAAGTTTTTCCCAGTATCCAACCTAAACTTCCCCTGGCGCAGCTTGAGGCCGTTTCCTCTAATGCTGTCGCTTGTTACTAGGGAGAAGAGACCGACCCCCACCTCGCTACAGCCTCCTTTCAGGCAGTTGTAGAGAGCAATAAGGTCTCCCCTCAGCCTCCTCTTCTCCAGGCTAAACAACCCCAGCTCCCTCAGCCGCTCCTCATAAGACTTGTGCTCCAGACCCTTCACCAGCTTCGTTGCCCTCCTCTGGACACGCTCCAGCCCCTCGATGTCCTTCTTGTAGTGAGGGGCCCAAAACTGAACACAGTACTCGAGGTGTGGCCTCTCCAGTGCCGAGTACAGGGGCACTATCACCTCCCTGGTCCTGCTGGCCACACTATTCCTGATACAAGCCAGGATGCCATTGGCCCTCTTGGCCACCTCGGCACACTGCTGGCTCCTGTTCAGGCGGCTGTCAGCCAACACCCCCAGGTCCTTTTCAGCCAGGCAGCTCTCCAGCCACTCCTCCCCCAGCCTGTAGCATTGCATGGGGTTGTTGTGACCCAAGTGCAGGACCCGGCCCTGAGCCTTGTTGAACCTCACGCAGTTGGCCCCAGCCCAACGATCCAGCCTGTCCAAATGTATTGGAGAACAGAAGTTTGGTATGAATGAATGGCATTGCCAAAAGAGCACCAAAAGAAAAACCCAAGCTAAGAGGTACTGAAGACACGGTGTAGTGTAAGGGCTCCAGCTTGGAGGTTTGTGCCCAGCTCCGAGCTCTGCATTTCTAGAAACAGACGGGGTCCCCAGAGGCAGCAGAAGGGGCGATGAGAGGCCTACACGAAAAGGGTGAGGGAACTGGGGATCGCTTCTTATACAGAAGGTAAAGGGAAATGTCCCCCTTCAGGCATGGGAAAAGCTGCTGCATGCAGGAAGATTTCTCTTACTACTGACGTTTGAGAACCAAAAGTAAAGCTTAAAGCGTGGCAAGGGCTGTTCACATTCGACATTTAGGAAGCCTGGGACAATTAAGCGCTGGAACGCGCTGCCTAGAGCCAGCACAGACACCGCGCGGCAGGCAGGCCCTGCCGGGCTGCTTCCACACCAGGAACAACGTCGTACGTTTGATCTGGTGCCGCTGAACGGGTCAGGCGTCTCCAGGTCCCTTCCAGCCACCAGACTCTTGAACTTTAAAAACGGCCTAAAATCTCCCGTGAAATGGAAAGGGAAGTCTGAAGCTGTTTAAATTTCGAATAGTTTAGGAAACGTGATGGTCAGGTTCTTAATATATAAAAATTGCCCTTCAGTCCGACTATTAAGCTATTGAAAACGACTCCTACACGACGCAATCAGCGCACTCCTCCATGAGCAAACCCCACCTGCCCACAGTAGAGGGTTCAGATTAATTGTGCGCCTGTCTTCAGCGCAGGGCTGAAACGCCTCTGAACGCGCAGGCAGCTCCACCACGTGCCACGCATCACGTATTTTAAAAACCCGACCATCTGAGATTCTCAAAAGCGTGTTGCATCGGGGGGAGGAAGGAAGAAGAGAGGGGAAGGCAGCTATGCACACCAGCTACTGGCAGGATAATTCAGAATGCCACAGAGGGTTTTTTGTTTTTTTTCATTGCTTAAAAACAAAGCAAAACTCCACTATGAATCACACTTTAACTTTATTGAAAACACAGTAAAAAAAAAAAAAATCTTCCTACAAAACATTCAGTGTAACATTTCAAACAAAGGAAAAAACACATTACCACTGCTTTTCACAAAAAATCCCACCTGGCTAAGGCGGCAAGTATTTCCATTTAGTTTTGTAGCACAGCAAAGCATCCACAACTGAGAGCATCATAAAAGGTATTTCTGGATGACCTCAAATAAACCGGGAAGGGTTCGGAGGGGAGAAGCTACGCTCACAGAAAATTGTTCTGACTGAAGTAACAGTCAAAGCATCATTTTTCGGCTGTACTTTACCTTGGCCCAAGATACATCCACGTGAAGGAAACACCAGCTGCTCAAGCCTGCCGAGGTTACCAAGCCTTCAGCACAAATCGGAGCGAGAGGCGGCCGCTGGTTCCATTCAGCATCTCTCAGCCTCACGCACAGTTAAGATTGTGCATAATTTAGGTTTTTTTGCAAACTGAAACGTTACCCAGTGACACCGCAGTGAAAAACCTGAAAGCGCACGACAGAAGACGCCCGCTGCTGTTGCGACAGCGCCAGCAGAGGCAACACCCGTAGAAACGCGAGCTCACAACTGGATTTTTATGGTGGTGTCGCCCGAGTCCCCGTGAAGCTGATCCCGCCTGACAAGAAGGCCAGCAGCACTGAGAATATCCTCCGTCTCCTCAAAGGGATTTTGGAGAGAAAGCTTCATGGAGCCAAGAGCAACGGCCGCTTTCTATTTAGGTAGCGCGGGGCTGGGCTCCTGACCCCGCAAGAGAGTGAAGGAAATCCAGCCATGGTTTTTTTGTATACAGGTATGTGTTTCATACACTTCAAGATTTCAAATCCATGACCCAAATGTATCTTCATTTTCTACCCATTTGTTTTTAAAGCACTAGAAGTCAGGCCAAATAAGACAAAAATGCTTTGAAACCTACCTTAAAAAAAGAAAAGTGGCTCAACTTTGTTCTGTTACATAAAGCCAGGGAGAAGAATGTTACTCGCACAGATTTTGTGAATCCAAGTATTTTGGAGCAGACTGGGAAAACTTATGGTTAGGGGGGAAAGAGAAGTCACGCACCAGTTAATTTTCTCCTTAAGCATGTAAACACATCCATCGCATTCACAACCCAGGTACCGCCATGGTGCCGCTTTTCTGAACGGTCGTTTTACACGGAGAGAGAAGGTCCGAAACGTGCTCCTACGCATGGAACACGAGAGGTGGAGAAAAGGCGCACCGAGGCTTCCTTCGGCACCAGGCAAGGTTTGACTCGGCTCAAACCACGAGCGAGTTAGGCACTGCCGACCCCCCCGAACCCTGCGGCACGCGCTCCCGTCGCGTGAGGCAGCCAGGCACGCCAAGAGCCGTGCCCTTACTCCACAAACCACAGGGAAGAGAAGCGAGGAGCGGCTCTGCAGAGCGCCAGCCACTTCGGAGGAACCGCCAGCAGCGTGGCCTCAAGCCGGCGGCACCAGCGCGTTACTCTCTCACCGAGAAGCGGGCCGGTTGCCTCACGCTCCTGAAAGTCAAAAGCAGATACATACGCAATGGCTACGCCATTTCCATCTCACTCCTAATTCACACTTACAGAAGCTCTTGGTAACTTGTTAGAGGACCCGCTCTAATGACAGGATTGTTTTAATGGAATCTGGTGATAAAATACAGATCAAGCACAGATGAATGAATAACCACTAACATTTTTGTAATGGGAGAACATTTCTAACTAGGGAATGTCTCTGTATAGACTATGTGCGAAAAGAAATATAGTGAAATCAAAGCAAGAGCCCCGATACTTCAACAGCCGGTATCTATGGGGGCACCGAAGACACGAGGAATGCAAAATAAAGCGCTCTTCATGACGGAGCTTCATCCAGTGATGCCGACTATAAAACTTAGTGTAAGGGGGGGGCAGGGAGAAGCAACAGCAACGCGTGAGGTTAATGTACAACAAACATCTAGAAGCAGCATCCCAAAGCGCTCATGTAGGTACAGATGAAGGCCGATACCGAGGGCCTTTCAGAACTGGGAATTCCTAATTGCTACATTTATGGGAGGCCTTCGTACAGATACGGCTTTTAAATAGCTTGGAATTAGATATGTCAGGATTCTCAACGTTTACAGGATATTTCTGACACCTCCCCTTTGACTCTTTGGAGTCACCTTCTACATTTGTTAAAACACTGAATGCTATGTATATTTAAAAAAAAATAATCTTATGAGCAATAAATGAAACTGAAAAAGTTATTTTAAAACAATGGTAATTAATACAGAACTAGTGAGCAGCCTCAGGTTTTCTGTCACCAAGACAGAGCTATCTTCAAAAGTTCACAGGCTTCTATAAACTTAAAGCCGAGGATACCGCTGCGCTGTGAACCACCAAGCAGGGTTTAAGAATTTATGAAGTTCTTTTCAGTGCTAGTGGATTACTGGCGCATTTAGAGAACGTACAATTGACTTTCACATGCTAACGATACACGTGTTTCTTCTTTCTCTTTGAAAGCAGAGTTTGAGGTGCTTCAACTGTGAAACATCTCAAGAAAACCTTCCCATTTAAGTTCCCTGCTGGCATATATTCTTACAGATGATACATCAGATCTATGTAGATTCTTCTTGTTCTGTTCCTTCCCGCTTTGTCTCCATCAAGCGGAGGACCTGCTATTAACATCAACGCCACCGAATAAGATAGCAAATGACTTGAGAACATGAAAAAGGAAAGCAAGCCAAGAGGTTAGGTGTCTTCAAGAATTAAAGCCAGATGTAGAAAAAAGTTTCATCAGCCCCTGAATTTCATGAATTTAAGGGTTTTAAAATTCATATTACTGAAAATATACTTAAAGATCGACTAGAAAAAGAACGGAGAACAGGTGAGCTCCATCTCATTTCCCACCCACCCACCTCCCCAGTTACTGGGCAGAGCGGGGATCTGGAAGTCACACTCAGTGTGAATGCCCCCCAGATGTGTTCTCCTGCCTAAGATGCTGACCAGTATCCTCGGGCGTTAACTGTTAAAATGAAATTTGTAGGAGATCCTCTCTGGGCACGGTCTGGGGGGACACGGCTCTATTCGGAACCATTTCCCAAGAGCGCAAGAAGCCGTTCAAACGCAGAACGGCCCGCACAGAAACGAGCAGCCAGGAAATCCGGAATGACTTCTTGGTCCCAGCAACACAGAGCCGAGAGTGAAAAGCCGCAGCACAAGAACATGCACGGCGACCACCTGGAACCCCGAGAGTCCGCAGTCCCAATCCCAAGTAACCCAATTCAGCAACGAGAACTGCGTGGGGCAGACGGACAAACCACGGGCTGACCTCCTCGCGCCTGGAGCAGAAAGGGAGCGTCGCGACTCCTCCTGACGGTGCCAGAGGCTGCCTGCCTGAGGAAAGGGCACCGGGCAAGGCAGAGCGCGGCGGCAGAGGGTATCACCACCTGGGTGATGGCTGTCGGCTTAGATTGCTCTCCCTCAACGGGATGAATTCAAAAGCGGTATTTTTGTAAAGTTCAAATGCTCTTAATGCGACGGAAATAACTTGCCTGTTTACCAGTAGTAAATTCAATATTCAGGAGCTCAAGATTTCAGCTCCTGAGATACAGGGGGTGGGGAGGGAAGTTAGCGTATGCAACATTCTCCCTAGTCAGCACTAAAATAACAACAAAAATACTAACACTAGGGGGTAGGGGACCGTGTTTCCTTAAAGCATTTAAAGGTTCACAGCTTGCATCACTTTTTAAAATGAAGTACAATTTTTTTCACAGAGGTTATTAATGTAGCCTTAGCATACTGTCTGTGCTTAAATGACTTTACCTAGATTAAAAAAATTGCTATTTTAAAAATCAGAGTAGATGCAAGACACCAGGATCTAGCTGTCTTCCTGGATTTGGTATTTCAAAACTGTAGCTGCTGGTCCACTAAGCGTAAGGCTCAGCTGCTGTACGTACACCACCGGAGCCCGTCCCGCTTCTGGAAGCGGAGGAAAAGAAAGGAAAACAACCTATAACATTCTTACAAAACTCAAGGAAAGTCACATGCACGAAGCAGCCAATTGCTCTTGGTTTCTACCTTATTCCTGTCTAACTTAGACTGTAAATGCGTTAGGAGAAGGGCCATCTTGTCTTTACTGCGCAGCAGTGGGCACAGGCGAGCACCTAAGCAGCATCACCGCTGCAGAGAGCTGTGGGCGAGCAGGAGAGACCTGGCGGGACGGAGGCAGCCGCAGCCCCCTCCGTGCCCCTCGCCCCGCCGCCGTCCCGGAGGAAGCACGCAGCCGCTCACGGGCCCGTCCCAGCAGGCCCACGGCCCGCGGGGACTCGGCAGCCACGGCCCCGCCGCACTCCAGGTGGTACTCCGGAACCAGTCAAGGAAAACAACTTGTCAAATCCTTTAATTTCTATGACACTGAAACAGTCAACAGGGTAAAAGGTATGGGAGGAACAGGGCCAAAGATAAACACCACGTTACAGACGGTAAACAAAGCTTCCTATGAATGCAAAAACTGTTACTTGTACAGTAACCACGACTGTTACTTTTTAGCTTAAAGTGATACGTATGTGTGCTTTACGCTTAGAAGTTCTGCCACTGCATTTAATATTGTGCTACCAACACAGGAAAAAGCCAAGAAACGGCTAACTTAAACACTTAGTTTACATCTATTTTTTGGTCTTGTGTGGTATCTAGTTGAAGATGGAAGCATTTATGTGCTTTTTGCCTCGTAAGAAGTGAGGCAGATGTTAATGTTACTAAGATCAGCTGTATATACCTTGAAGGTATAGACCACCGGACTCTACATGAGTCAAAATACTAGGAATGTATTGTCAATATCCATTAATGAATTACCAGTTGCTTGTATTTAAGTGACCATATGCGTCTGTGAAAAGTATCTAGCGACCTGTATCTCACGTGTAGTATATTTGTAGCATTGTATCCATAAAGAAGTTTTGCATAAGCGTGTCATTTGCAAGGCCAAGGGCATATTTTGATGTGGACAGTGTCACAATACAAACAGCTGATTTTAAAACAAAACACTGTCAGTAGTTGCACAGGGTAGTTCTGAATTTCTCAGCCACCTTGGAAAGCACACAGCACCTTAACCATCCTCCGTATTTCAGTGTAAAATCCTCACTAACGTAGCCCTAAGCCACACACCTCTGACTGCAGGGTCCAGCAGAAGCAGGGGGGGGGAACAGGCAAGGCCAAAACATTCGTTTTGAAAGAGAGTTTTCAAGTCTTGCCTGAAACTTGTGTGCTTATCAGCAGGAACGGCCTCTGCTCAATTAAGTAATTGCCCAGCTCCCTTTCAGAAACCACAGACACAGCAGAGTCCCATCTTCTGTGCTCTTGGGTCACCGATGCCAGGACAAACCTCTCTCCAAAAGCATGAAGAACAAGACCTATGCTGGTTCGCACTCCCTAGATTTATTCCTTAAATTCATCTCTTCGGTGTCACGGAGTGTATTTAAATAACTGTCTTAAAGTTGTAACAGAAATATTTTAATAAAGCTAACCAGCCTCACACACCATACTTCACCAGCCCCAGTAAGACACGAGGACAATTTTGGTCACACAATCACTTGCATGGACAAGTGGATACATTTCAGTTATTTATAACTATAATGCTAATACATAAGGGTACAAGCTCTGAGAATACCTGAATGACACCCCTAATAATAACTCTCCCAATACTTTAAATGTAAACACATTTTAAAACAACTTTTAATTACAGCTCCCTGTTCTTCGTTGCAGAACTTTGACTCAGACAAAAACTCCTCACTAAAATGTCAGCATTGAACTCAAACAACAGAAGAGATGCTTGTAAATTGTAGTGAAATCAAGCAATTTTACTTTTTCTTCTAAGACTCAATACAACACATCAATAGTCAGTTTAATAAGCCTTGAATTTATACTAATCACACAAAAAAAAGTAACTCTCTAGCATCATATTTACTACAGCAATATTTACATTATGCCCCTGTTCAAGCCAGAAAAGGCAGCTGCAAAAAAAACTGAGAAATCCTCATGTATCCTGGAGCTCGATTTTTCAAGCACTCTGGGGCGGGGGGAACCCCAAAAGCGCCCATTCACACACACAGCAGTCGGGCCTACAGCCCAGAGCAGCCACCTCAGGAGAGCAGCCAAGGAGTTTCTGACACAAGGTTTATCTTAGTTCGGAACCACGCTGGAGAGCCAGTTGTCACCGCTTGAGCACGCAGAAGACCTCAGACTACAGACAGACAGACTTGCTGGACAGAAATGGGACACAAACAGGAACGATACCCGACTCGCACTGAAGGCGTCCCCGTTCCAATCTGTTTGGAGGTGACTTGTGGCAGAGCAGGACAAAAGTGCAACCAGATTTTGAATGCTTACTTGAGTTTTGGTTGGTGGGTTTTTTCTTTACTATAAACTGCTTAAAGGATTCCTAAGGCTGCAGTAATGCTAAGAAAAAAGGACGTTACCACCCACCGATGCCATCCTGAATCTAAGGCCTCTGAGCAGTTAAACTGTAACACCGCAGAAATTGATACTACCAAGATTGAACACACAAAAGTTTTACTTACCATGCCACCTATGTCATCTCTATAAGCTTAGAATTTGATTTACGATATCTACACATATAGGCCTATATACATGTCCATGTGTACATTAAAAAACAGGCTAGTGAAAGATACTGGATTATGCCACGGAACAGAAATCCTGGTAACTATAGTATAAATTCAGAGAAATAATTTACTTCAAACTAAAGAAGATTGTAAAAAACTGCAATTGCAGCCTCCTAGGCCTGTGCTACTTGCATTGATAACAAGTACTGCTTACACACAGTAGTACATAAAGAATTTGACAGGGATGTAGTTGGTAGGGTAAGCGACCTCCCTGGCACAATAGCTTACAGAACCGTAAGAGCTGTGACAGGGGGTCTACACAGCTTTTTACAAAGCATACGAGGCTCAGATTTAACACTGGAGTTAATCTTCATCTTGTACTTCACTCTATTCGGTAAGACATTGCCTGACTACCCGTAAAGCAACCCGGCACTTCTAGCTAAGAACAGAAAGCTGAAAACGCTGGCCTTCCAAGAAAGCTTCTTGACATTAGACTACGAACAGCCTACTGTACCCAGCATGAAAGGAACTGGGATCTCTACCCGTTACTTTCATTTTTAACATGTTCTTAGTGGAACTGTTTATCTACTGTCAAGGATACCTACTCCAGGTAGTTTATATTTCCAGTAAGGGTCATTTAGGGCTTCAAGTGTATCTTCTTTTCTTCTTTTTTTTTTTTTTTAACCAAGTCCCAAAGTTATTCTTTATAGCTGTGTCTATACAACACAGGAGGTACTGTGCATTCAAATGGTAGCAGGTTTGTATCTAAAGATATGAGACTGTCAACAAATAAAAAAGGAATGCATTATTCTCTTCAGCTTCCAGTCTTCAAGGCACCTCCTGCAAGAACTCACTGGGAAATAAACAAGCAGAGCAAAAGTTCACTGGAAAGAGAAGAATCTGACACACCTAACTTCCGCAGAAGCACACAGCATCAAAAAAATGAGACAAGGTTGGACCCAAATTATCAACAAATAAAATCAATATAAAAATGCTGATGAGATGACAGGAATGCCATGAGGTTGATGTTTTCAGCTCTGTTGATTGCAGGTGATTGTTAGTCACAGTGTTTTCTGATGCCCATTTGCAGACGGCTTTGTCTCCGAGTCTCTTGGATTGTTTGACAGATGAAGTTTATCTAATCCTGCAAAACATTACACAGTAAGGAAAAACTGAGATTCACCCATGTTTCATGCATACAGCTATTCAAAGGACTACATACAAACCAAACTCTACTTTGTGATTAAGGACTTTGCATTTGCTGAAGACCAGAACTGACATTCTAGCTCAGGCAAGAATTACTTCTGGGGAATTGCCTCAGCCGTGTTTTAAGTGAGAAAAGTCCATTACAATGGACAAGCGTGGAAGCAAAAGAAGCCTAACTTCACATTGCTTAAATCCCAGACTTCCATGTTAAGAACAGAGAAAGACTTGCAATCCTTTGCTCTTGTCAACCTACAAAGACCAAGATAACTACCTAAAATATTTCCTTTAAACTATAGCATCTTTCTGAAAGCATCCACTGCTGATCTCAAGATCACTGGTGATGACCACATCACCTCTCTAAACTGCTTATGTCTTATAATATTTTTAGGCCTGTGTTATTACTAATTTATCTCCGTTTCCAGCTATTTGTTCTTATTGCATAGGTCTCTGCTATGAGTGCTAATTCAAGTCCCAGGCAAGTAGTTAAACCACTCTTTTTTCGGGGGAGGTGGGGAAGGATGGTAAATTTAACTGTATTTTATTCACAAGAGGCATGATGTCAGTCCTTCCTTGCTTGCTACAGTTTCTCTCTGAAGTCTCCTATCAAGTCTCTAAAATTAAGGATCAAAACCAGAAAGAGCTTCTTATTCATTTAGTGTAGACTATATTGAACGTTTTACTGAAGTGCCATGATGTACCAAGGTAAATTTCTTGCATCACTGGAACTCCAAAATTGACTGCGCTACTAAAAAACCCAACATCTACTCAATATTGTAGTATTTGTAAGTCCCAAAATGACATGAATTGGTTTTGTCAGAGGCCTGCAGCAGGAATTTACCTTCCGCTAATTAGCTATGATGCTCCACCTGCCTCTAGTCCTCGGTGTCACAGTTTTCAGCACAGGGGAGAAATGAGCACACAAATTTTGGTTCTCATTCTTTGAATTCCACGTGACAGTTTTTAACAGACACTGTTTGTTATGCATAGCCTTGAAAGCAAACCCAGTTTCTGTCAGGAACCTGTGCTCTTCAGGATTCACAACTCCCTGCTTGTGTCAAATGCAAGCCTTGGACAAATGACTTTCCTTCTCCATTTTGATCACAATATTTACACGAAATTGCACAATATGTGATAGCAAGAGGCCAAAAAAATCCCTAAAAAATCCTCTAGAATGATGCCATCCAATGACCATTATCCTACTACGCCTGCATTTTGAAGTTTGTTAATCTGCTTTCAACACAATTTTTTATTAAACACTATATGTTTAATACAGTAAAGTGCCAAGGTAAATCTTTTACATCATTTGCTTTAAGACAGAAACTTTAAAGTTTTACCAGACCTGTTGCTATAAGCCCATGCTGACTGATGTTAATTTATTTCCTTCAGAGCTCTGCAACAGCCATTACAATATACAAAGTAATCCCTTTACACTCAAAACAGTTGCACAAAAAAAAAAATAGGATTATGCAAGTCCACTGAAAGAGATGAATCAAGGTCTTCTCATAAAATGACCTTTACTAAAAGCTGGGGGGGTAATATCAAATACATCATACTCGCATCATGTATCTGTCCCCATCTACAATGGAACTGCTCTGAAAATATTTTCAGCATAAAAATCAATGGACAGATTTACACACCCCTGGCCCACTAATCTGTCCCCCTGCAGCTTCAGAACTCAAGATCAAAAAAATCACAGAACGGCTTGTTTTAATCCTACACTATCAGGCACTTTGTATTTCCTTGTTTAGTAGCTCTGATTTGAACTTAATTGCCACCAGTAGAGGTGCACTCTAGGACGTGCTTTGATTTTGTTTACCAGGGTCACAGCTCTGGAAAGTGGTAATCGGTGAAAACTAATGTAAGTACCTTTTAGTACGCTACAAACAGAACCTGCAGTTATAAATAAACACTGAAGTTTCACCATTAATCCTCTCCATTTCAGCAAATACTATGCTAGGGTTCTAAAGAGGTAGGAGCTTCATTAATTAATAAAGACAAGACGTAGTAACAACACAATTACTAAATAGGTACATTTTACCCTCTTAGTATCAAATATGTTTCAAGCCTTTCTTCTATGGCCAAGAAACATGAATGCACAATTTGATCAGAATTTTTATTATATCAAGTACGGGTTTTACTCAGCCAGTTACTAAGATTCTGTATATTCTGTGCAACGATTTTTCTGAACATGTAGTGCTCAAAAAAAAAAAGCATCACAGCAAAGCAGCTAAGACTTCCACTAACCTATTTTTAGGGAATTAATAAGTTACTTTAAAAAAAAACAAAAGGAAAAAGCCAACCCACACACAAGTTGAAGTTTTATTTTGGAATAATTGCTCAGTAGCAATGAGAATGTTTGTGCTCTAAAGGCTGAAAATCTACCTGCAGATCAACAGGTACACGGACGTATCATCAAGATCAACATTGTACCTTAGCTCTCAACTCTTCAAAAAATAACAAAGCTATGTGTTCTAACCTTAACTTATAGAAACTTCCACGAAAAAAAGGTTTCTGTGAGTGGCAACAGAGCTTTAACAGTGGCACATCAAGGTATCAAGGCTGGAGAAAGGAAACGTTCAAGTACAAACTGAACTTTCAGTGCTATATTACCTAACGCCTTCAGGAGCTCTTCTCGCACAGCGGAAGTGAACTTTCTGACCAGACATAACGTTGTCATGATAGCAAAGAGCAAGTTGTAAGATAACACAATATAGAAGTTTCCCAGCCAGTTAAACCTTCCGAAGTCTCCAAGCAGATCAAATCTGGTGATTCCTGTTAAAATTGCATTTAAGATTTACATCAAAATCTTGATTACATTTTTTAAGAAATGCAAAAAAGTCGTTCTATTACTTTTTACATATGGAAGCAAAATTGTTTCAGACAACACACTGTAAGACACACGGTTAAACACAAAAGACAATGTTCTCAAGGTCATTTTCCCTTTCATTGACCACTACAAAACTGTAAGACACATTTATCAATCAAAATGTTTCTTAAGTTTCCTAGTAAAATACTTGAATAATGTGAGCTAAAGTAAATTGTCTATTTTAGATAAGAATCCTGCTTTTATAATATTAATAAACATAACTCTGAAAAAAATCAGTATTAGTATGAAAACTGCTTGAAATCTCATCTTCTATGAAATCCTTATCTATTCCAGAAGAGGATGAAATGCACCATGGGCTTTCTTATTAAAAAATACAGGCAGCATAAAGCCTTTCCACGAGAGCCACATCATCTTACAGCAAGCACTAAGCCTGTGTGAGTGTTTTTTTTTCAGAGCCGCTGCTTTTGAAACCGAAGTTTAAAGACATCTTTCCAGCTGCAGTTTTTCTCCTCGATCTACCCACCACTACAGCCACAGAGCATTTGCACAGGAGGAAGAGAGTTTGGCTGAAAGGTAGTGCTGGCAGGTGAGGTCCACTGTGAAGATGACAACACGGACATTTGGCCTTCCTGCTGACCAAAGGCTAGTCAATCACTAAAGCTAAGTCAGCAAAATTTTTCCAAAACGTGGAAGTGCCTACAAGCTATGGGGCCATCCCAGAAGGCAGAAGAACAACAACCATAGGTTGTTCCTTTGCTAGGTCTACATCAAGGACTGCAGTGAATAAAGGGCAGAATATTGGGATGATACCCAAATAACAGTTGTCTAGGATTGATGAGCCACTATATTCCCAAAAACCTTTTGGCACAGATGATGTCACAGCGATATGCGCTCTCACAGTTGAGACCAAGAGTGCGAAGGAAGGACGCTTACCTCGTCCCAGAACTAAAATTGCAGCAGAAAACCCTAAAGTTCCTGGAAGCAAGTTTTCTGTCATCACATTTTGAAAGGGTTTGGGGGCTTTTAAGAACTGTGACTTCAACAGTGATAATAAATGAAGAGACAGAATTAAGGGTCAGTTACCTTCCTTTCAAGGGTAAACCTGGCACTTACGAATCTCCTTGTACCTTCATACCCACGAGCTACAGCCAGCTATCAGAATGCTAAAAGATATGCATGCTTCTTGTACTCAGCATCAGTCAATTAAATAAAAAAAAAAATAGGGGAATCAAATTTAGTATCCAAGAAAAACATGCCAAAATGAAGAAAATTTAAAGAAGGCGAATTTTCAAAGGATAAAGCCAATAAAAAAAAAAAAAGGCTGAAGCTGATCGAAATAGCAAGAGAGGCAGGGAGAAGTATCAAAAAAGCACAGACGGTCTTAGAAGAAGAAAAAAAACTGGCTGACTGCATCAGCCGGTAAACAGACGAAGGATAATAGAGTTGCTTTCACACTTGAAGCCAAACAGACAGTGTCCTTCAGAATATTTTCAAAGCAGAGAATGTTTTCAGTCAGACTGCAGAGGTACAAGAAAATTGAGAAAGTCGAGTTTGAATGCATAGGCTTCCAGACCATTAAAGGAAAAGAAACAAAACAGGTACGGCACTGAGCAAATTGTTCCTTGGAAAAGCAAAAATATTCCTTGACACAAAGGGGTTCAGAATAGCTAGTGATGAAGTAGGCGTTATGAGGAGAAACAAAAATGAAGCCTGACACTTCTGTTAGAGCAGGTGGGAAAAAATAGTGTCCACAAGTTACATTTATTTTCCTCGTATGAATAAAAAAAAAGTCACTGCTCATCAGGAAAAAAAAAATCTGACACAGCATCATTTCGTAAGTTTGTGGGAGAAAAGGATTAAAGAGCTTTTGCCGACTTTCTTACAGAAATACCTACTCAGCCCACAGAAAAAAAATTCCCAAGACTGCAATTTCAAAGACTACTCAGTAACTGAACAGAAAGCTACATCTCTAGTGGACACAAATATATATACAATAAAGTTGGTGACAATTTACCACATACAATATTAAAGAATTGTTTAGGTTAAAAAAAAAAAAAAGAAAGAAATACTATGCTTTTAGACTACATACAAATAAGTTTTAAATCACTATTAACTTAACCATAATAATCACGAGAAGAATTCTAGGAAAATTCAATTTTGTTTGCAATTCCTTCTTTCTATATTCCTGGCTATTAAGTGGTCTGTTCCCAATTTGTTTCACCGTGGTTGGCAGTATGGTGCTGGTGGGAAACTTTTTCAAGAATGACTACTAAAAGGCTGAAAAGTTCTGGAAAAGATGAGTTAACTTATTTTAGTAAAATAACTTACTGTAGTAAAAACTTTCCTGGAGTTCTAAAAGAATGACACATAGAGACATCCACCACCTACATATTTAATGAGAATGCTATGAAACATTAAAAATTTCTCATTTTTCCACTTTTAAAACTTGAAAAAGGTCAGTACGTGCATTAGATAACTTGTGCTTTTTTACCTTTCCCATCATGATGAAGTCTAGTCTCTTCTCTATAGTCTAGAAACTCGCTTTTTTAATAAAGTGAAAAGACCATGAATCTGCTTAACATATTTATTTCTTTTCATCTATTCAGTGCCACAGGGCAGTAGCATGTAGTGCAGCACATGTTGATATTTTTGCAAAGCACCACATGACTCACTGTACTCTAATACACTCTATTAATCCTGTTTGGACAGCTGTGACTGTGCATTTGTTAGCTGTGTGTTAATTGTTCCATCTTTTTTCTTCTTTTATTTATCTCTATGGCAAACTATTCAGGAATTTCATTTGTTAGTCTTTTTTTTTTTTAAGTGAGTTTTACCATTAATCTGTTTCCTATGAGACAACAATGCACCCAGCATGTATACTTACTTCCACAGAATCCGTTTATTATCAACTGTTAATCTCATAGATCATTAACAATGATTTTTTTTTTTTTTTAACAAATGATGAATGCAGCAACTTAGTGGACACAATACTCATGTTAAAATTCTATTCTAAAATATTAATTTTTCAACATAACATCTTGCTCTAAGTGCTAGAACTGTTTTACTTCTTAGATCTTTATCATACTGGCTATAATTTTAAAACTGCACTACTTTGAATACTTGAGTTATTCTTTTGCATTTTTGTGAAGTTTTCCTACAGATTTTTAAAACGTGAGCTCTAGAATATGTATTTTAAGATTCAATCCTCCAAAATGGATTACAGGGTTTTGTTTGTTTGTTTGTTATAGAAATGACCTAATAAATCTAATAAAACTCATAATCTGTAGATATACATAGCATGAAAACATACAGTATAGTTTACCGGAAAATATTAACTACTCTTGATTTGACAGTATCCTGGCTGAAAAGAAAACCAGCTACAGCAGTACTGGGTACACATTACTGGTCTGTGGGCCTGAGCTTGAACTCCTAAGCTTGTACTTAAGACTCGTATAGCCCGAGGTGAGCATTTTTGTTTTGTTCTGTTTAATGTTCCCAATGAAATTCACATTAGCTGCAAGTATTCTGCACTACTTAAACATGTAATAGCCTTGCAATCCAACTTCAAGAATTCAAGTTGAAGATTACCTAATTAAACAAAGTGAAGATACAAAACACCTTGTCCTTCCCAACTGGTTAAAACAGTTTTTCCACTTCAAATGCTACTGCCAGTTCTTACCAATAAAATCAGAACCTTTTCAGTTCTACTGCGCTGGATTCCAGACTTTTATATTTGAAAACTGAAGTAACAAAGAATGCAGCAGATTATTTTAGGGAAAATGAAAGTAGCTTGGTATCACTGCTGACCAAAAACTTAATGAAGAGTCAGTAACTGTTTTTAAAAAGACATTTGCACTCAACGTTATCTCAAACTTTATACCCGAAATCCCCAATGTGTTTTTTTTCACAAAAACTGAGCACTGTAATTTCACAGTGAACATGAAACTATTTTATACTGCCCTGAACAAGCACGGTCCATATCTACTCTTCTCACCATCTCCTGTTTTAATTTTAAAACCTGACCTGCCTTTTTAAAAGAATATATTCTCTAGAAAATGCTTAGCATCTTTTTTTTAAGAATGTTTGGTCTGCAGTTCCTGTATGTAGAATGTATGTTCAACAGCTCATGTTGGTGTAGAAAAGAAGGCCACACATACATGCTCTTTCTATTGAAAGTGATGGCAAATTAAATACATAGTATGAAAGGTACAGCTACAGGCTGTTCTTTTTTCCTTTTGATTTTTTTAAACTCAATTAAACATATTACGATGTTTTCCATTTCACTTACCCAGTGTCCTTGACATCACTGGCAAAGCAGAGCTCAGCACCAAGATTGAGACACAGTTTCCAATGATCTGTTTGAAAATGACAAAGAGCATTTAAATCATAAATGGGATTGCTGGGGGCAGGGGGGGAAAGGGGGAGAAATGCAGTGGTCAAGATGAAAAAGAAGAATTCTTAAAAGTTACGTTCTTCAAACTGAACCTAAAGCAGTTTACAATAACATATTGTTAGGTCTTGCCTACTTCTGTCACACTTCATATGGTGTTACACAAGATGAAGATGACTCAAGAGACTAGTTAAAAAAAAATCAAATATGTAATCATTTGCTTTTAATCAAAGTGTTACGTATGCTTAGATTCAAAATAATTCAAAACTACCATGTTGCAAAGCATCAACTGTTTACTTAATTCCTGCAAACTTTTTATAAAAGAACCATTCCATGGGCTTAGAATAGATGACTGATACATCAGCTTAAGCTTTGTATGTAACTGCTTGCAGGATTAGCATTATTTAAAAAATTACAACAAAGAGCTTCCTTTCAATTGAATGCCTGTTGACTACTTCAAATAGTACAAAAAAATTCACAGCTGTTAGATTTTACTCTAGTTTTTGTGAAGCCTTTATAAAGAGTAATTGAAACTTTCTCTCACAAGGGATCACTTTCTTCAGCTCTAATTCTATCAGAATCCAAAAGGAAAAAAAACCAGAAAACTTCTTGAAAGTAGGTAGACATTTGTACGCTCACTATTTATTTCTACACAATTCCTGGTGTACTGTAAACAATCAATAGAAAACATTAAAAACATTCCAACTCCCTACTACCCATCTACTATAACCATTCTGTGTGTTTACCTACTTTCTCACTTCCAAGAATTTATGGTAAAAATGTCTTTATCCATTATTTAAAAAAAAAAAAAAAAGCAAAAACCACAACCAATGAAACACATTGAAAAAATAATTAAATTCAACATCTGTTCCTTGGTTACTGATCACCTCCCCTTGTCAGCTGTGGGAATATTTTGCAATAAACGTAAGCATGTTCCTCTGCATTAGGTAACAGCATTTGTTATTCTGAAGGCAGCGCTAAATTGTAGAAAGTCAAATTAGCCTCAGACTGCAAAACGTTCCTGAATAGACCTCCTCAGTCTTAGTTTAATTATTCAAATTTGAATTACTTTGTCTGTATTACTTCTAGCAACCAAGTTCTTCAGATTTCAAACAAGCTCCCTGAAGTACAGTTAGCACAATCAAAGTTACTCATTAGCAATACGTTTCCTTTGAAAAAAGTTCTTTCACTAGCTTTTCTATAGCTAGTTAACAAGCTCTGCTATTCCCGGCTTTTTACAAGTGAATGGATGCCATCCAAACTAAACAGAGCACATCCTTTTTCCCACTCATTCAGCATTTTGAAAATCTTCCAGTTTGTGTTTACGCAGCTTACAAACAAATACTGATCACTGCAAATGAGCCATTCAGGGCAATTACTAACTAAAAGAGTCAGTTTGCCTTGGGTGGCAAGAAAGAGAGGAGGGGGCCATCCCCATCACAGACTTTACCTTACCTTTGTCATAGTTGTGTCATCCTTCCTGGGAGTGAAATTTTCAAAAAAACGAAGACTGTAGAAGCCGACGACAGAGGATACCATGAGATAGCTGTGAGAATCAAGGAAAAAGGAACCTCCAAGGAATGCAAGTTTCACTCAAGTTCTCAGCAGCCTCCTAAAAGTCTTAAGAACCAAAGAAAAAAAAAACAAAAACACTTCGAGTGCTTGAGAATAGTGACCTATCTCCTCCTTCTTTCCAGGCAAGTGTCTTAGTAAATTACCAGTGTCCCAGAAAACTAGACAGAATACTTGTTAACAGACAGAATTCTTAAAGAAAGGATACAAAATCAAAATGATTTCAAGTGCTGCTCCCACAAAACCAAAGGTGGATAGGGAGGCATTTCCTATTCCAGGCCCCTACAAGGAGAAAAATGCTTTGCATAATTTAACAAGACACATGCAAGTGTTCATGAAGTTAGCTTCTACCAGGACCAAAAAACCTAACATCTTACAACCTTTCCTCGATTCTACATTTAAGGGGCATTCTGATGTTCTAACCTGCAAGTCTCCCACCCTGTGCAATTGCACCAGCTAGCTTTCAAACTCGAGTGAAATGTTTTACTTCGACATAAGGTATAATGATCCACATTTTATGCACACTGCATCTACCCACCATGCTGTATTTTATACGTACTCCATTACTTTGGAAACTAAAATAAGAGGTCTCAGAAGAAGACACTTCTAGTTGTTCGTAATACCACAGGCAGAGTGGCCATCACCACTAAACACCTTTTATAGCTCCGCAAGCTCATATACAGCTATACGCAGGGGAAAACATTACCAAGTTAATAAAAAACCCTCATGATTAAAGACACTCTACTCAGTGTGCTGTTCTTTACTTTCTTTAAGTATTTTTATAATAAAGGAGGGAAAAATGTCATGGTTTTGAAGTGGAACACAAACCAAGACAGACTTTTCATATTAATTTTTAACATAGTTTCTTAAATTGAACATTTCTAGTCCATATAAAAGGAGGAGACAGGAGTAAAAATGCAAACTCCAGATTACTGATTTACTTTACTGAATCAATGTATCTTCATAAAGATTCTAGACTAGTTTTATTAAGAACTCACTATAACATGACATGTAATAAATGTTTGTGTGCGCACAGGACCAAAACCTGGAAGCAAAGTCAAGGCTGAGGCTCATTAGTTTTAATGTTATTAAAGCAGAAGTTCTCATTTGCACTTTTGTAAGGGCTCCAAAGCTTTACTAAAGTTATAAAAATCATAAGAGAAGTTTACTTTACCCCTGATCCCTTTGGCATTGCAGTCTCATCAACCAACAGGTAAAGAATGTTGAAAGCAACTAAGAGGACTGAGATGGACTATAAAGAAGTAGAAACAGTCTTGTTATTTAAAAGTATTCCACGCTTTTAAAACGTATATGTTTAGCCTCACCAGATTTCATAATGTTCTTTTAAAATGGTCAAGAAAAGAATATCAAGATTGTTGCTTAAACACACATCACTCAAATTTTAAAACTATTCCCCCCAAATGACTGAAGCTTTCTTCATACTTTTTGGTGGTGAAAAGGGGGGGGGGGGGGGGGGGGACACACACCAAAAACTCTTACCGTCTCAATCAGTAGCAATATCATAACAGCTGGATAGACTAAATTCCTTTCCCAAGCAGAAGCTTTTTTCCGCCGTTCTGTTCAGGAGAAAAAAATAGAAGCCTAATACTGTAGATCACCTTAGAATAAAACAAGTAAAAATCATTCAGCTATCTATAAGCTCTTCTTATAAGTGACAGAAGTAATCTTATCGTGAACCAACACCAACCAGTTCATAAAAATATCCACCCTGAAGAGCTGTACAAAGCAATGCCAAAAATATGAAGCCTCTTTAGAGAAAGGCTGGGGAGACAGAGAGAAATAGGGTTTTCTTTCTTGTTTACAGGCATGTTTCACCAGAACATTTTTTTTCCCTGGCATACAGAAGTTCTGCAAAGTTTAAAATATACTGAGTTTAAAAATACGCTGTTTACATGTATATTTTAGTACGACCTAAAGGGACAGAAGGGAACTTCCAATATTTAAACAGTATTTTCCTCTTATAAGGCAAGACTAACTCACTGGACATCACTAGTATGTCTAAAAAGAAAACCCAATAACTTTTTCTTACCACAGTCTTAGTTTTGCACATAACACTGACAAATGCAAAATCCTGCAAGCCTTTGAATAAGTAAGGAGATTCCTGTTGAGTAGCTGCCATTACCAGAAGTATCACTTTTCAGTTTTAAAAGACACAAATCCGCTAAGAATTATTTCATTGTTCTTAAACACAATTTGACTTTTATAGAAATAATTAAAAAACAGAGAGGAAAGTAATGTCTTAGATTATCCCAAATAATCAAAAGTATATCATTATATATGAAAAGACCATGCTACTGAGCTCCACGCAAGGAAGGCAACAGTGTTACAATTTCTCTAAAATTACGTTAAAAATAAGATCCAAATCAGACTCCCTACTTAAATTTGTTTGCTAGAGGGGCGTAATGATTCCATGTAACGTATCTGTAGAAACTATGACAATTTGAAAGGACTGCAAATGCACAAATTCAGTTAAGAACAAACAGGAATCGATCAAGTGACTGCTACAAGCTAAACACAGCATCTTAAGGTCATTTATTAAACTGCAATCCACATGAAACAGTACAATAAAATTTTATTACCTAGATTCGTTTTCTTGCTTTTCACTTTTTCAAGCTCCCGTTCCAACTCTACTGTCTGGTATTCCACCGTGGAAGATATACCTTTTAAAACAGAAGATGGTATTTTCTTTTGGATGAGACTAACTATAGTACTGTAAGACACACTGTGACAATTCGGATTTAACAGTCGGCCTTGATGATCTTAAAGCTCTTTTCCAACCTAAACGATTCTGTGATTTAGGAAGCACCGCATTAACGCTTGTGGCTTTAAACTGCAGGTGTTTCTTTGAGACTCTTCCACTACTTTTCAAAAAAACAGAGGCTTAGTCAAGAACCCTCCAATTCTGTCTAACCAGAAGAGTTCAACACATCACAGGTTTCGCAGTGTGACCTTCTGTGATCCCTGCCTATTCTGCCGACCAGCTGCTGCAAGAGCGAAGAGGACAGCTACTGCTGAACTGGCGCGCAGGTCCAAAAACCAATTACGGTGCGGCAGCCTGACACAGGGTGTCTCAAACGCCTCGTGCTGTATCTCTATAAAATTCATATATCAAGACGCAAAGAATCTCTGGATGCCCTTCAAGGGCATTATTATTTAGCAACTTAAAGAGAAAGTGGACCTTTGCCTCCAAACTAAGTAAGCTGGTGGCTGGACCTCCACTTTCGGCTTCTGCCCCTCCCTCCCTTCCCCCAGTCCTTTTCACTCAGCAAACTCAGTTTCCATACTGCTGCCCTGCTTGTTGACATATCTTCTGCGCAGATCAGTTTGTCTGATTTGGCCGGTCTCTCTGTGCCGCAGAGCTCCCTCCGACAACCACAATCAGATCTTCCTGACAACCACCCGTGAGACCATATTCTTTCACTTTCCTTTTCGCAGTTTACAGCATATGCATGTCACTGTTGTGCAACTCCTCAAACCCTCTCCTCTACATCAGCTGAAAACTGACAACTGTAATATTAATTCCTCTCTCCCTTACTAATTTTCTGCCTAAAAGTTGTTCAGCAACTCTTACCCCTATCCCTACACAGGCTCTAGGAAACCCAGCCCAATTTCCCTCTCCATCCTTTTTCTCTTCAACCTCCCATTCTCTTCCAACCACCCATCTTTCCCAGTGCAAGCACACCGTGGTTTCTCTCCTTGATTCCAGTTCCTCTACAAACACTGCACAGTGTTCAAGCAATGATACAGCTCTGAAATGCTGACTAGAGATCTGCTATTTCAGTTCTGATCTCATCATTTCTACTTTAGCTTTCACTCTTTGCAATCGCAAACTGGAAATACTCTTCCTGGGGTAAGCTAGAAACACTCCCCACTCATCTTTGCCCCACCTTCATCCCTTTTATTTCTGAATAATCTCACCTGAAAATAACAGGGCTCATATTTTCCCTGTCTATTTCAGGCCAATCTCACTCTGCAAAAACATGCTGTGGCAGTGACAGTTCACGGTATTAATAAACCCCAAGTCCTCACTGTTACCTTCTTTCTCAATTCACACTGACACCCTTCACCTGTTGGCCATTCCCTACTCTCAGCCTCACCTTTGATTGCGGGCCAACCTGAAAATAGCACCACACTCCAGATACTCTTTTTTAAACACTCTCTAATAAATTTCTATGAAATTAATAGTCTTGTCCAGGCTTTTATCTCATATCTTGATCATTTGCCTACAAAAAATAAACAGCACTTAGGTTGCTGGCACAGTAGCACTACTTTATAGTCCAGGCTCATTATTTCCTTCTTTTCTGTTGTCTGCTCATCCAGCCAGCAATCTCAGTACAAGAGAAGTAAATTTCTCATCCCATCCAGCCCCCACACTCTCCATATCCCAGCACAGTGAGGTCCTACCTGAAAACCAAGATATACAAGTGTATTTCCTGAACTTTTTTTTTTGAACTTTTACTCTTTTTATTTCAGAGTATTCATCCTGATTTGTTCAATGCAGTCAGATTTTCAATGAGGCATCCAACTGTTTTAAAAATTAATTTTTAAATGTTTAATTACCTGCTTCTTTCACACACATTTTTGCATATAACCTCTCTGCTACGCCTAAACATTTATCTTTGATATCAGTGATATAACGTGTATGTGGTAGTATTTACAGTGGCTTCAAATATGTATCTCAAATCACAGGACTAACCAGTAAGACCTACAACTGCTGTTTTGCAACCACTTCTATTCACTTGAAGTACCTGCAATATAAACGTCAGTTTAATTTCTCAGTGTTTTTTAAATAAGTCATCATATTATGAGGGCTTTTAGAAAAAGTTTTTTTGTTGAAAAAAAAAAAAACCAAATCTCATTATCGTTATAGAAAATAAGCTTTTGTGCTGATGCATTCCCTCTGAAAAAAAAGTTTAAAACATCTGTTTTATGGAATGACTAATTACTATGAGTTGAGAAAAAGGATAGCTATAGAGCTCAGTGGGAAAAGTCTCAAGAACTTTAATGGAAGGAGTTGAAGAAGCAAGAAACCTCAAGCTAGCATCTGACCATTTTCTTCTTCTCCCTAATTGATTTAGGGGTCTCTGAGGAAAAGCTTAATTCAAGATATATGTTGTTTCCTCCCTTCAGTATAAAAATCCAGAGCTCAAAACACTGATATTCATGGGATTCTTTCCAACAAAGTCAGCATGATCACATTAGGTCCCTAAGAGACACTTCAGTAGAAATTCTGAATCACATTTAAGTGCTGTTGTAGTTCCTCCTTAAAAATAGTAGCAAACAACAGGTTGCTATACAAAAGGATATTTTACGAGAGGGAAAGGCAAAGTTTCAGATCAGTCAAAAGCGTATTTGAAAAGGATGCAGCTAAATTCTTAAAAGCTCTATAACATTAGCTTTATTTCAAACATGCACAAAGTTCAGTGTCAGCGCTGTCTAGCCAATAAATCAAATTGGTAGACGAGGCTTGTTTGGACTAGCAATGAAAAGTTAGAAGGGATTCTCCAAGAAAGCCACAAAGCAGCTCATTTAAGGTCAATTTAACGGTATTATTCTGTTTTTCTTCCAGCCCCGACATAAGATTTCAGTACCTCAAAGGAAATTGTAAGAGTATCTATTTGCATTCCCCCTAGGTGATTGGCAGTTCAACACCAATTAGTTCAAAATTACACTGTTACTAGCGTGCAATAAAAACAACACCTTTCATCTTTCTTACCTATGTAAGGATACCTTCAGAGCCAATAACTTTGATCAAGTAAGTATTTTTGATCCTACCCCACCCGTCTCTTTGGATTCAGGAAAACTAATAGCTGAAGGCAACTTTTTTCTTTTAATATAAAAAAGTCCCAGCTTTATTCTTCGACTGTAGGAGTGATGTGGGTACTGAAATATAATACACTGGAAACAAACATTTTCCCAAAGCCCAGTATCTCTTCAATAGATAAAAATACTGGGGTAGATAACACGATCAAACTTTCCCCTCCCTCCTCCTCCGATTTTCAGTTACACACTGTAGACATCTGAGAAGGAAGAAAATTAGTTTCCGCAAAGAAGATATGCAGTTTCACAGTTAGATTTATTTCCAAATATGATAGAGTGTTCTGTAAAGCTCTTCAATTGCATCACCGCCACAATACTCACATCTATATGAATCAAGAAGGGGACCAGCTCACACAGCTAAACTTTTTTCCTCCTCTGAAAACAGAGGCTTTACCCAGCCTATTCAGTGGGAACAGTGATTCATGCTACACCCTTCCTCTGTCCAGGCATTGTCTGAGGAAACGTTAATTAGGACAGGGCAGAGCAGTGCTAGCAGTGCAACAGCCATTACGCCACCAAGAAAAAAGAAAAAATCGGCATCGGCAATCACCAAGTATTGCTTAAGCCTGTGCTCTAGTCCTCTTCAGTTTTAATAAAAATTCAACTCTTTGGTTATAAATATAAATGGAGTATATATTTCAGAACACTTTACTGCAAAACTGTCCAGCAGGGTTACTTAAGCACATATATTTCCACTGCTGCAACTGTGGAAGAGCTGCCATAGCCATGGCATGGGAAGTGTGTAGCCTAATATATCTACTCCGATCCAGCAACAAAAATACAATCTGTGCGTTAAGTCACAGATTATGACCTCTAACATCACAGCACTACATTTACTGATGTAATTAGCACCACACCTCCATTTGTATACATTTTTTTAAAAATGCAATAAACATGATATGCATGAGTCTTTATAGTTCTGGCAAAAATGGTATATATTTTCCTGGCATAATTTGTATGTATTAGAAAGATTTCTGGCAAAGAAGATGAAGCTTTCCATGCTTGCCACATAAATGAGAACCATACTTAAAATTACTTAAATAATTACTCACAGAAATCTTGCAGAGTATCTTCTTGTGCATATAACATACTGCCCTCCATCTACATGCTCTATCCAAGCTTAGATTTTTATTTACTTTTCAGCTTAAGTCCATTGATTTTCTCTGTACACCAAACTACGGGTTTTCAAGCATTCCTTCAGATGGTGGTGTCAATACCATTCCCTCAGCATGTGAAACAGAAGAATTGAGTTCCCTCTCCTGTCAAAGGACATTTAAGCCCCACATCTTTCACCTCTCAAGAGTAGGCTGGTGAGAGCTCTGTGGAACATTGCGGGGGTTGCAGTTCCACTTCAAGTTGAATACTAACTGATTTGCTGAAACAGAATCCAGTCTTCCAGCTGACGGTTAGGGGAGCGACCTGCACACCTCCTAAATCCAGATCCAGTTAATAGATGCCTGCAAACAGGCTAGGTCCACCTCAAGAGTGATATTACTAAATTGCAATATAAACAACTGTTGCATAGACTTCTACGCAGAAAAACAGCAGACAGTCGTCACCTAGATAATCACATTCTCCACCTACATAGTGGAAACCACTCTGCACTACTTCTAATAGATACTTGAATAACTATTGGGTCATTTTTCTGTATCACTTTTCTCGTACACAAGCACAATCACTATGACAACATAAAATATTCAGTAACAAATATTTTACAGTTGCTAGCTAACATCACACAGAACAATTCTAATTACCCCATCGCAGCTTCAAAGACGTTCACCGCATGCATTTTTTTGCATGCCTGTATGTATATGTATACGCGTGTCAGTGTAAAAACCTAAGCTTCCAAAACAAAGGTGAACATTATTTTTAAACTGAAACCATGGCTGATTTCAGCACAAAGAAGTCACTACTCCTCCACAAATTTTAAAAGCTGGAATAAAAGACGACCACCATGAGCTACTGTTATCAAAGGTACTTTCCCTGACCACGCAACTTTGAAAGGAGACTTACTGAGACTTGAAAGAAGAAAAGATTGAGGTACATGACAGAAGACTGAAGAGTAAGAGAGAAAGGCAGGAAATGAAGAAAATTAAGGCTAAAATAAGTCATAAGACAAAAGAAGAATGGATGTGTCATGACATGAATATTCTTTGGTTTTCCAACCTGAAGTAATTGTATAAATTGTGGATGGATGGCTTATCCATGCAGTTAAAAGCAATTCAGAAGAGAATTTGTACAATATGATTTCCAGGTTTATGGAATTGATATTTTCTCCATAACTGGTGCCCGCCATGCTGCAATACTCTTACTCTTAGAAGCCAAAGCTCCATACTGCTTTTGAAATACTTCAAAACAGAAACACCTTATCAAGAAGTGCAAAATTGTAATACTAAATACAAGAGGTCTAAAACATTTGTATAACTATTCATTGCAATTATTCATTAATAGAATTATTAAAATTATTAAATTCACCAAATAGCTCCTAGAATATAAAGGACTGCTCTGATGTTTAATGAATTATTACCTAAGAGTCTAAATAACAATGAACTGAAACAGAAAAAATAAAAAACGAAACTCATAATGGAGGAAGTTGAGCCTCTTGCTGATACAAGTTCATTGTTCTTCAGACAAGGCTAAAATACAGTCACTTACCAATCCAAACTATTTTGCAGTTAGGGTGGTGGGTCTGGTCAACTACTCAATTTGCCTTCTCAGTCTCAGATTACTCACGTATTAGAGCTGATGAACATGTTAAAAACCAAACCAAAGCAAACCATATGCACACAAGCCAATCTTGAACAACACAGTGAGCAATGAAATGTAAGCCCATAATGCTTGTTTCATACGAAGATGTTAAAATTTTCTATTTTGAGAGAAGAGGCTATGTAACAGTGAGATCAATACTCGTGACCAGAGGCGCTCTACTCTAAATACTGTATCTGAAGCAGTACCAGAACAAGCATACCATTCAGCCTCCTCTGAATTGCTTCTTCCTCTAAAGTGATGATATACATCTGCTCATCTAGGTCTTCAAGGATCTGTATTTGGAAACAAAAACAGGAACTGACTATCAGAGTCACTTGTTTTTCTGACTGCACTGATCTAGTCAAGTTTGTTTTGTTCTAGTAACCTGTATTTTAAATATATAGTCTACAACTTTACAATACTGATACAAATAAGAACTCCACAGAAGATTATTCCATCCATTCTCTTACAGATCTATTTCTTTACTGTAAGCAAACTTTCTGTTAAGTTTTCATTTCAGGTTGAAGCTCTTATGTTCAGTTTCAATCTAAAGAGACTTAGGGAACAGGGGAAGGGACAGTACATCTGACCTATATTCAAATCATCAGGGAAAAAATTAACAACCTCTCAACCCTCACACTCAACTTGATTTAAACAAAAATAACTGCAGATTTTGAAAAAGTATATTAAAAGGTGAGTTTTCACATAAACCAATATTTCAAGCAAATATAAATTGCTATTGGAAGCTGAAAACAAATAAGTTAAGTTCGTCTACCTTACTATCAGCTGCTTTGAGTTTAAAGCTTACAGTTAGCAAAACACTATATATTTTTTCTGGATTTTCAGGACTGAACTGATTAATGAAAAGGAACGCAAGACCTAAGAGCACCCAAATTTTAGTAAATACAAACTAGGAAACTTGACAGCAAAGTCACTAGAGCACTTGCACATGGTACGAACTTCTCCCTTCCCTCACAGCATTCAGTACAAGCACAGCAGAGCATCTGTGTAGAACAAGTTCTCAGAGATGCCAACTACCTCCATTTCACCCATCTAAGTGTACCCCCAGGTACCCTTCTCATCATCCAGCCTTAGTTCGGTCTTGTATCCTTTGCTCCTGAACTCAGAACAAGCCCCCACTTTTCAGGCATTAGCAAAACAGACATAGTAGGCAATTCTGGCAGTAAATATTAATACTAGTAGCAGTTATATAAATTGGAAAATCAAAGAAAGCCTATACTATTAAAAAAAACTTTTTCTGTGGAAAAAAACCCAGGCTTTTGTGCTATACAAAAAATTTTAAACAAGTACATAACTATTGACTATAGAAACTCTGATGAACTGGAGAGAGAATTATGTGGAAGTGCAACCACTCTAAGAGGAAGTACCCTAATGCCATTCTGCCTTCTAACAGATAGCACGCGAGGACAGATTTGTGTAACACTTACTGTTGGCTTCACCAGCAACTGACCCATTACTGTAAACATCCGTGAAAGTCCCACTGGCGTGCATACTGCAGAGGAAGAAAGATTATGCAAAACAGGGATTTGGAAGTCAAAGATCAATTTTTATTTGGATGTTCAATGTGCTGTTCCACATATAACCAAGTATGGTTTTGAAGAGAACTGCAAGAGCTTCAAACTCCAATATGGAATTTAAATCACATTGCTATCATAAGAATTCTGAATGAAACAAGCACCTCCCCCCTCCAAGAGCATAACTGATTTTTTGTCAACAAGGAACACCATATCATCAGATATCTTAAACTTGCTCAAGTAATTATTTATTCAAAGCATGTGGCACCAGAGGCTATGTCTACACTAGTAAATTCAGCAGTGCCAGGATACATTCCTGGGCATTAAGACTTGATTGTCTACACCAGTAAACTGCTACAACCATCCCTGGCATGATTTGCCCTGGGCCAGTTAGCACTTTCCCAAACAATTCCCAGGTGCAGTTCTGGAGTTCATACAGTCCAGGAACCATTGTCATGAGGCAATACCTACAACAGCCACCTTCTGCAAACTGCAGATCACGGGTGGAACGACACTGGTTGGCCACAGCACTGGAGAACATCTCAAGCACATTTAATCTATTAGCACAGGTGTAGCTGTAAGGTCAAGAGAATCATGAAGCTGCTTTGCTCTGAAAGTTATACTGCAACTTCAGTTGATAGTAGGCTCTGCTACCAGATTTTAAGCTACTTTTCTATGAAATAACAATTGGCCCTTTTTGATCGTAGCCTGTGATGGTTTCCAGGTATGGTGCATACGTTTGTTGGGAAAAAGGCTCAAACCATGATAATAGAAAATTATTAGTAGAAATCAACAGTTTAGGGAGAACAGCCTTCAAATACTGAAGTGTGCAGGAGATGGAAGGAATTTGTAACAGCATGGATGAGGATATACATTTACAGTTTCCGTTACAATAAAACAGTGTTGTCAAAAAAAGGAGAAGCACACGAGATTTTATAGTGAGGATTAAACTCATTTTTATTAACTAGTGTTTCACTATCGCTACCACATATTACAGGAAAAATACAAGACTATTCAAGAAGGCTAACTTAAGCTAGTCTTCCTTTACTACAGAGGAAGCCTGCAGAAAAAGGAGAAAAGAGAAAGGAAGCGATACTCCAAATCACCACTGCAATAAGCCTTACTCATAGACTGCTTCAGCAATTAAGCCAGCTGAAGATCTAGTGAAGCTCTACTACTTTCCCACTGCTGTATGCTACCCTTTCAGCTACACAGGCAGAACAGCTTGGAGGGCCTTAAGTAACATCAGTGATTTGCTTGTATAAATTACAAATAACTCTTCCAAAAATTGGCATTTAAACCCAATTATTTTGGTGAGCTGGTTCACAATAGCCCCAGAACACACTCGTGTGTTTTCATCTGTGCTGAAACAAACTGCAAGACAGATGTAGGAAGTTTGTAAGCCAACTTCCCAATTAAAACATTCAGCAACTGTTGTGAATGACACTCTTGAACAGCATACATGAGACATTCAGAACCACTTTTTTTTTTTTTTTTAAACACCACCCACCCATTAACATGGATTTGAGAATCTCCACATACAGAGAACCTCAGGAGACTCACCCAGGTCTCTGTGAGCAACACCGTTCAGAGACAGATCTGCTGAATTTTAAGGAAGCTTCAAACTATCATTCCCCACCCTTCCTCCACAGTGACAGCCCTGTAGTGTTAGCTGTAAACCTGTAACACCTGGAGAACCAGGGAAACCACAATAATCTAGAAAGGGAGCTGTTCTGTCCCCCTCTCAGCAGTTTTCTAGAAATTATTGGGCGGGGGGGGGGGACGAGGGCTGAAATTGTAAGTGGACGAGGGCTGAAATTGTAAGAGCCTTCCATCATCTTTCTTATTCCCCTAAACATGGATGATTGAACTCTGGCTAGGACTAGTCAGTATAAGGTTGGGAGTTTTACTGCATTTGTTTTATATGCAACCATGTAACTGACCTCCAGACTGACCAGCTACCAGTTTTGTCACTACTAAAGTGAATTGCACTGTGTTCCAACTTTTGTCTATACAGGAAGACTTTCAATTAAAAAAGGAAGCAGGACCATTTACTGAATATAGGGCAAACTAAGTGTTCCAAAATAACTTTCCATACTACTAACCTCCTACAGGTATTTCATTTAAAAATTGTGCTTTTCTTTGCAGAATGGAGCCTATTTTTCAAATACCTGCTTTAAAAAGTTAAAAATTGAAATTATTTAGGGTGAAGTGTGAAGTTCCTCAAAACCTGGAAGTGTAAGGTAGCATTTGTTCACAAACTTCAGAACCCAAACCTAACAAATTTACATCTAAATTTAAACTTAAGAATGGGGGGAAAAAAAAAAAATTAAAAAAGCCATTTTCACACTCTTAACTTTCACAATCTTAATTTTCACAATGAAAAACAGTTTCCTTTAATCTTTAAAAAAAAATTAAAATCATTCATCTTTTGGAATAATCAGGAAAATACTTACACAGAAGTAACAAGCATCCCATCAGTGATATACAGGAATATAAATACGGGAGGTAGAATTCCCAGAGGTCTGTAAAGAAAATATTAAGCACAGCCTTAGCTTATTACAAATAGGCTACTTATGGCACAAACACAACTGACATAACCTCTTTTCTTAAGCATTCAAGATTATACTTGAAAATACAATTGTTCAAACTAAGAATTATGTAATAATCCTGCAGGCAACTAAATCCCCAAGTACTTTAGCTTGGAAAATATCTTCAGCTTTTATCAGTTAAGTCACTTGTTTTTAACACACCTCGTGTCCACATGAGCACGGAACTTCTCAGCATGCTAAAAACGTATTTAACAGAAAAAATGGTATTGACCAAATTAATACAACTTCACAACCTGTGCAATACTCACATAGCATTTACTAGAAATACATTTAGTTGAAAACATCCATTTCCATGATTAAAATGAAACTAGTGCGGTGGTTTTTTAAATTCCATACCATACAAAGACTCCATACTGGCAGCATCATTGTCTATGAGTGCCGAAGCCACCCATACGATTCCAAGGATAAGCAGTGCAAGAAGAATAAGCATTACAAGGGTTTCCAAAATGCGTGCTCTGATGCCCTGTGGGCAGAAGAGGGGAGAGGGAGGAAAAAACACAGCCAAGAACTTTGAATCAGGTATTTTCAAACATAAGAAAAAATACAAATAAACAGCAGTTCCTTCTTCCTAAATATATAATCACATTTAATCATGTAGACAAAAGCTTAACATGTAATGCACATTTAAAAGGCAGTGCATAAAAAAAGGAAGTACTTACGGCTTTATAGTGCCCAGATTGCGTTTTTCCCCTTAAAACCATAGAAAAATGTTCTAAATTGTGTATGCCTTACAGTTCTCATTAATCTCATTATTCCATAAAGTATTCTTTATACCATATGATTTTGTTCGAGCATTTTTAAAAGATGGATTACTTTCCTAATACTTTCAGCAAAGAAAGTGGATTAGCAAATTTTTATCTATGATTCCAATCAAGGGAATGGAAAGCCAATTATGGCAAATAGCCAAATGGTCCAGGCAAGCATTAAACCCTGCGCAGGTACAATGCACCAATTTAGTTAAAATACATTCTTCAACTGCGATTGCTTCTGCACCGTTCCTCACAGTCTTCAGAGCCCTCAAGCGTACGCTGGCAGTACTGCTCGCACACTGCTGCAGCCGCATCCATCACCTCCCACCTCTGCACGCTCTGCGCTGAATGAAACCCGTACGTCTCGCTTACAACACGCACAAATCACAGGGCTACAAGGTTCTATCACAGCATTTGCCCTTGAATCGAAAAACGTAACAACGCTCTCGGAGTTGAGCGTTAGATTTGCAAATGTAAACATACCAAATAATACAGAAAACCATATTCAGGGTTTTTTAACTGGTGTTTTTAACACTAATTTTACTAATTTCAAGCAATAGAGCTATTGGGATGCATTCTTCAGACATCCTTGCCATTAAGGGACCATCAGATTGCTGTTCATATAACAATTTTACTTTTATTTTTCTTCATTTGCCAGTGTACATCTCCACAAGCAAACCCACTCTTGTTTCTCACACCGGTTCTCCCCAACTTGGGCATATTCCACTGAAAAGTCTACCTTATAGTTAAAAGCAGAAAGTTTGTTTTACTTTACTGTTTGTCTACTTTTATCACCTCCTCCCTCACTGCTTAACACAAGAGGGTAACCTTTAAATGACATTTACCCTGAAAATTATGCTCCCTACATAACCACTGCACCCAACCATGAATGAGGACCTCAGGCATCCTAACCGTAAGCATTGATCTCTTCTAGCACACCAATTCCTCTCCGCATCAGTCCCCTGCGGAACGGCTAAGGTAGCACGAAGGAAAAAACAGACCTTCACAAAATTCCTAAGGCCTGAGTGGGCAGATTAAGTCCAACTCCAAAAAGGATCTCAAACACCAAATTTCAAATTAAAGGTAGTACGGATAGGATATGGATTTACTCCTAGAATTTATTTTGTGTATAATAAAAGTGGCTTTGAGGTTGTTAAAAGTTATTAAAATGTTATTTTTGTAGTGCTCAGAAACTAGCTTTCAGTCTTCCATGAGTTATTTTGAAGGTGTGCAAATATATCTATTTGAAGATTAAATAGCCACATGTTTAATATTAAAGTTTTGAACTCGAGCAGTAAGTTACTAGGAAACAGATTACAGTCTAAGTACTGAGCACTGATATAGAGCTTTCACTTTACAACAGAAGAAAGTCACAGGATTAAAAGAAAAAACTCAAAACATTCAAGGATGCATGCACAAAGATCTTCTAGCTTTCCAAAAACCTTGAAGACTCCTTTCCTCTCCTAGGCAGAGGAAAATATAAAGCTACCTCCTGGGTTTCTGAAAGCCTTAACCACAGAAAGTGGATTCCTTACTTGAAAAAAGAAAGTGGATTCCTACTACGAGACACATGCACAAATCTCAGCCTCTCTGACTTCAAGTTTCACAGCAACAGATTCTTCTGGACAAACCTGGAAAATATTTCATTTTACATGGTGACCCAAACACCAAGTCCTCCTGCCTTGGATGGAGTAGCACAATTGTCAAAACAAATAAACAAGAAATACACTGTGATGGAGACAGTCAACTGTAAATAACATTTTTTCATATTTACTGCAAGTGTTCTCTGAAGACAGGTAAGATTAAGACAATACAAATAACATTCTCTCTCAAAAAAACGAGTACTACAGCAAGTACTCAGAGGTAACCATTGCTTTTGGCCAAAAGTACCATTGGCACAAACTCCAGAAAAAGCCAGTTAGCTGCCTAATGAGCCTCCTCCATTTTATGGTTTCCATGCTAATTTGAATAATCTTTGATTCCCAGAAAGTTGGATCAGTCTCCTTCTGTTCTCACTAGCTACACCTATCTCCACACCCATGTCATACACCAGCAATACTGCAGTCTCATGTATGTATTGAAAAGCAGGACTGACAGTTCACTCCAACGGCAGAACAAGTTTTATATTACACAGCACACACACAACAGGATTCACACACTGATGATCACTTAAAAATAGTAAAATAGTAATATTTTTAAGAACTTCAGTGAAGTGACTAGATAGAAACATTCTGCCATAGGCACTAATGAATACCTGGTAACAGTCCAGAACAAAGGAAAAAAAAAAAAAAATCAAGGTGCTTAAAGCATATAGGTAAATACTTAATCTCAATTAGGCACCCATAAGACTGTGCCCTATTAAAACATTAATGTTCCAGGCACATTAGCTCACAGTTACGTACATTAGTGTATCTGTCAAACAGCTGGTATTTGCAAGGAACAAAAGGTACAGAATTACCCCCACGCACACACACGGAGCAGACTTCTGGAGAACCACAGCATGGCTGAGGGTGGCAGGGACCTCTGGAGGTCACCTGGTCCAACCCCCCTGCTCAAGCTGGGCCACCTAGAGCCGGTTGCCCAGGATGGTGTCCAGGCAGCTTTTGAGTACCTCCAAGGATGGAGACTCCACAACCTGTGTGGGCAACCTGTGCCAGTGCTCAGGCACCCTCACGGTAAAAAAAAGAAGAAGTGAGAAGCGAACCTTAGACACCCGTAATATTTCTTATTGTTGCTGAACATAGTTTTGTTTCTAACAAAACAATTGTAACATCACTAATTTAACAGCTGGGGAAAAATCTATACTCCTGATTTTGAGAACAGAAAGAAAAAACAGGTAAATACAAGTAACATTTTGTTTTGTTTCAGTGAAAGCAAAACTATGCAAATAAACCTTGAAATTCAACGCTGAACATTTTTTTTTCTGAGCAAAAAACTCTTCACTGACATTTTGGTTTTGGCTTAACATTTCTTCTTTGAGTCATTTCTTTTCTCTCCCACAGCCCCATTAGATTACTCAGATTTCTTAGACGAACCAAATGTCACGGCATACCTTCACGGCACAGAAGATATTGCCACTTCTATTTCACATAATACTTGTTGCACTTTTTTAATCCATTTACTCCTCACATTTTTTCGTGTGAAAAGGAGCATTAGAGTCTGCCATCTTCAAACCCAGCAACAATCCCATCTAAAACTGGAGATTTCAGATCAGCTTGTAAGCGTACATTTATTGCTCATGTTCGGTCTACACCAACCTATGTGTCTCGAGTACAGAATTAACAAATGAGTGCAATATGAAAAAACATGTATTGTAGGTACGTAGGACTACTTCAAATTAGCATTCTAACTAAGCAAGGAAAAACAGTCATACAGCACTAAATCTTAGTGTCAAAAAAGTGACTGCATTTGAATCAATTGGAAGAGTTCTTTGATTCCTCATCGTCAGCATGCAATGGGAAACGACGGAAACCTCTACCACACCAACGAAGGAGGCAGCCTACCCAGCAAGTTAAGTGTGTGTGCACGTGCACATACATGTACACATACTGGGGCAGGTAAGGGAAGAAGAGGGGAACAGTCACCTTTTACATCAGAGTTTTCCAGTTCGATTGTTTAATCAGGAGAAACTGCCTCATGAGCTCCTATGATCACTGCTTAACATTACTATGGAAACTAAACTGACTATAAGAAAGAGGAGTGGGAAAATACTGTGTATATTTAGCTTTCCATATTGTATTCGAGAAGGAAAATGAAGCTGTCCAAGTCTTCACCTAGTCTTCTTTTCCTAATGGGTCTGACAGGTAAGAAGGAAAGCAAGCACTATACAACCAGCCAGCTTGCATCAGGTTTTTCAGAAAGTTGTTCCAGATCTCAGCTTTCGAACCTGCATTTGATAACTCAAATACTACTTCATTCTTAAGGTGTTCTGCGTTATGAACAGAATGCATACACCACAATTAATTCACTGTCTTATGAATTATTTTAATGTAATTCCACTTGCGGTTTAACCTGTTTTGAAGAAGGGATTTATTTATCACCAAACCAAGCATGGATTGCACAGTAAAGCACCAGAAGGATACCTCCAGGATACTGACACAGGGAGGAAAAAAGACTGGGTTGCTTCTATCCTATGTTCTAGTATTTAAAGAAGGATTCAAACCTAAGATGCAGACTGAAACAAATGATAAATGTCTATGCAGCTTATTAAGGGGGGGGCATAAGGAGAATAACCTTGATACCACTATCAATTAAAATATCAAACGCAGAGTTCAGTACAACATTAACTATACAGCCTTAAATAACCCTCCCATGCTGTAGACTTATGAGATAAACACAACCATAGCTTTTAGTAATAATTAAAAATAAAAATTAAAAATTTCCCCTCCACCTCAAGCTAAATTGTGTTGTTTTTAAATACGGTGACAAGACAATTCCAAACAAGAAGCGTGAGCTCAGGCAACACACTTGATTTCTTTTCAGTAAAACAAGCTGACCCCTGCAGTACTTCTATTAGCAACGTCAATTTTAAGAAGGTTAAATCCCTTACTTTCTCTTGGCCAGTTACTGCTGGGATGCTGGATAAATTGGAGAGGTAACCAAAAAAAAAAAAAATCAAGATATCAAAAAGAAAATCACAAGCTACACAAAATGTAACTGAGTTTTAAGTTATAAAATTAAATGCTGAATGGAAATACACATTAAGGTGGTGGTTTTTCATACTTTCACTGCTAGACACTAAGAATATTGCTGTGACTTCAGCTTACATTTGTGTGCACAAGGAGAGAGGAGTGGGAAAGAAATAAGGGAAGTAGGAGGACCTAGAAAAAAATATATGCCTTTTAAAAAAGCTTGTCTAGAATAAAACCTGGGATTAGAAATATTATTTGCCAGTCAGGAAGATTAGAAAATCTGAATCTGTAATCAGGACACAGTCCTCAAAGGAAAGGGATGAAGCAATGCAGACTATGGTTACTTCTTCAGACACTCCCTGAAGATCTCAGAAAACAAGCATGACATGAACAGATTTTTTTATTATAGAGAAGGGGCTCAGAAAGCACCCTCACTTTTGTAGGTGTTGGTGTTGCTCCTGCTCCCCAGGGACAGGCAGAGGAGAGGGAAGGCTATAAAACACTAAGAAGGTGAGAGAGAGGAACTGGAAGTGAAACAGAAAGACGAAAAGGGAAAGGGGCAGCAGTAACGCAAGCTAAGAAAGGTAGAAGTGTTGAGAAGAAGAACCTGATCTGTGGTCTTCAATTTGTACACAAGTTTCTCTGTAGGTCTGAAAATGAGAGGAATGTTGTTCCCGGGATGGACTCAGTTAGGGCCATCCTTTGGGAAGCATGAGCCACAATTTGAAGGAAGGTGGCACTTCTCTTGCTGGACAGTGATTTTAGTTTTAGTAGCCCAATTTTGAAGTCTCTTTCCATGAAGGTATCTAGAGCAAAACATCAACTGTTATTGCTTCCAGCACTACAAGCTCGTAAGATCATCTTTGGTAACTGCTAAACAGGAAAACAAAACCCACATCCAACAGCTTGCAATTTCCTCAAGTGAGTTGCAGGTTATCCATAAGGCAAAATGGACTTCTGGAAGTGAATTACCTGCGTGGTTCCCTATTGTCAGGGAAGCAGAAGCTTGGCATCATACAGGCCAACTCGACACATAAAAGGAGTCTCTTGTGGAGGATGAAAAAAAATATGGTCAACAAAAACTTTTGGAAGCTAATTACTATAATCTGACAGAAATTACAATTAAACTGTTTGTCAAGAAAATTGGGGAAAAAAGACTGATAGATTATACCCTCTAACCACCTCCCCCTTTTTTTTAAACTTCAAAGTTTCACAGTTTAGACTCAACAGCTCACCTACATTTTTTACTCACAACACATTTTCAAAATCCACCTAGTTCTTTAACGTGAGCACTTAACCAACTAATTTTTTTTCTTTTAAAGGAAAGATGTTTAACACATCAATCCCAGCAGCCTGGAACTTGCCAGAAGCCTAGTAATATCTGTCATCTTCTCTGTACACTAATGAGGAGGGAAAAAAAAACAAACCCAACAAACAAAAAGAGCATTTGAAGCTCTCAAGGCATACCTACAAATAAAAGCTGTCCTACAAACACATTCTAAGAATCTTGTGGTTTGTATAGCCTTAGAGATGTCTGACTCTGACTTCTAATTCTTTAAAATTCCATTGCTGAGACATTCAGAAGTTTTTATATTGTTTAATCCTGAGCTACTTACACTACCTGAAGCAGTGGGCCTAAGCACTCATGTTTCCAGAAAAGCCTAATTTTAGCAAGAAAGGTTTTAATTATTCTAGGAATGTTCTGACAAATTTTTAGTTGCTACTCTAGAAGGCATCAAAGTGTCACCATGTTTCTTTCCTATTATGATTAGCACAGATAAGTCACACTGGATGATAAATATCCAAAATATATTAAAAGTCAGCACGCGGCCAAAAAAAAAAGGTAATTCTTCAGCTGAAAAGCACAATGAAGTACAAATGGCAACAACAGTCCTGAAGGGATGACGGATGTCATACATGAAAGTAAAAAAATTATAATTACTAAGGAAACCATTTCTCCTCCCCAGTACATTTGTGTTAAGCAGGATGAGTATTATGCCAGTTGCAACACATTAAGACTTTTCCCACTATGTGTTGGGAAACGTAACACCTAGAAGCTGGTTTTTACTTTATAAGAGAACATATGTTTGGTGACAGTTTCTTACAGCTTTTCAATAAGGAAAAGGGAGATTTCTTGATAATGGAGACAGTAAGAAGCGTTGGGTTTTCTTCCCCATTTGAAATTCTAGAACTATTTTGAATGATATAAATGTAACAATACAAAACGCTTTGCCATTAGGCTAGCACAGGTAACAAGTGAAGACCTCGCTCTGCACGCTGGTTGTCCACAAGGTTTCGTGTGCCTCGTGTAACCAGCAGTTAGCACAGGGAACCTTCTGGACTACAGTGACTGGCGAGGACAGCGCGTAGGCAAGAAACCTGCTGACTGCTCCTCTCTCCCCTAAGAGTCACGTGCAAAATCGGGAAAGGCTTAAAAGGAAATCTCTGACGACTGCCGTTCTTGCAAAGCTAAGGTAAAACATGCACCATATATCCAGGAAACACACTGGGAAGATACGGTTATCTTCCAAGCAGTGACACAACCCTGTGCCAGAAACTCACAAGTTGTTACCTTTCGGGGAAAGAATGGTTACATAAATGAAAGCAATCAAGCCATTTTTTGCCAATTTTTGCTCTTCCAGCTGTGATTAGGAACACATATTATTTTCCAGCAATTTAAGCATAATTTTTAATGCTTTCTAATGCTATTAGGATTTCAACATGTATGTACAAGGTAACATTTACCAAGAGTTCTTGTGTTTTAACACTGATGAAGGAGTAGAAAAACTTGCAACATGTTATTTTTTTCTTTCCGTAAGAAGCAAAACTCCTGGTAAAACCAAAGAACTACAGCCCCACCCCTACCTCAAGAAACAGCATTTCTTTGCTGGAACATTACTTGGCTATAGTGATTTTGATGAACGCATTATTAGCTCCTATAAGATGGACATTTTTGGAACTACATCACCAATGTACAACATGGTATGGCTTTTGTTAATTCTCTTAATTCTACATTTTAATTTGGTTGCAAACTGTGCAGGGAAAAAAAAATTATCAATGAAGTAAAAATTACAACGTTACACACAAAACCAGAGAGTCCTAACAAAGTTTCTATGGTGCTCAATATTTGAACACAGTTCTGCTTGGACATCTTGACCTCTTGCAAGGTAGGTAAACATCACTTTTTCCACCATGCCCTGACCCACGGGGAAAGCCTGGGAAACATTTCTGCAATCATGGCACATTTAAAGTACACACGAAGCCCATTGTTTTCACGTGACAAAAAGGAGTCTTAGTAACCTTAAGATTTGTTCAGTGAGAGGCTGACTGCAACAAACATGCATGCTAACGTCCACAGAAAATAAATGGAGGCACTAAAAAAGAACGAGAATTACAGCAGGTATGAGGTTGGCGATGTTATATATTAACATCAGCTACATTTTTAGCACACGATACCCCCTCTTTCTCAATTTGTGAGCATTAGAAAAGAGATCAGCTTCAGGCACTCTAACCGTTTCTATGGTTAGAAACCATACTTTGAGCAATCTTTGTTCTGCTCTATTCAAGGCAGTACAGAAACAATTTTTTAATAAGTAAAGGAGACCCATTTTCCATCAGGTAATGTGGAAACACATTCTACATTTAGCACACTGATGTTTAGTCAAGGGCTCATTACGTTAGGAGACTACCACAAATTGCTGAGTCAAAACCAGGTAGTTTTAGGAAAACTCTGTTCATTTTAAAAATGTAGAAGCCAACGACTCAGAACCCTCACAGAGTGAGCTAAAAAATTTTAGTCCAGAAATAATATATTCAGGCATCAGATTCAAGAAATCAGAAAAGAAGTTTCTTTGCCCATGCAAGAACCAAAGACTTCAGACTGTAACCAGAGCTGACTGTCTTCTCCCACAGCACCTCTTCCCTCACAGAATCTTTCCAGCCTGTGGGGATTTTAAGATTAAAATGAACATTTTTCATCACAACACAACGAGAGTATTTTCAAGTTTGTTTATCTTCCACACAATACAAATCTTAAAAATTCATAGACACAAAGCATTCCCAGCAACTTTCAGCTGATTTTTTGTTAGTGTCTTTTCCCAAATGGTTTCACAGTGGTTACCATTCTGTCAATGGAGGCAGCTGAAATCATTTAAATGTATAGAAGTTAACAGTTACACAGTATAAGTAAGAAAATCCAGAAATTTCAAAGGGAAACTAAGAACTGGAGAGAGAAAAATGAGATTAAAGGAACTTGATGAAAAAAAGCATGATGAGTTCTTTGGGTATCGGCTAAAGACACGTACCAATAAGCATTAGAGCTATGCCTGCCAAGTTGGAAATGAAGGACCAAAAAATCACTCAACGTCAAAAAAAAAAAAAGATGTCTTTATTTAGTAGACTGGTGAAGAGGACATCTACCCAGGACGCAGTACACCCACTGAAGTGACTCCTCTGCCAAAGAAAACTTAGGCCCTCTTCGCTGGTGTCCCAGAAGAGTATCCAAACCACAGTGTTACAGTATATTTTGGGGTCCATACCCAAACTTTCCTGTTGACATCACTGCATGCAAATAACTCACTGAAATAACCTAAGAACCAAGATGGACTCCTTGCAGACTTGCATCCTCGTGACTGGGATAAAAAACAGTTCTTTCTCACTTTTTTTCCCTAGGATCTATTTAATTATCCAACACAAGATGGTCTCCTGTGAGAATAACATGAGATTTATTTATTGCCTAGCAGTCACAGCATTGTTTCAAACACATGGATTCAAATTACTTAAGGAAAGACCATGCACCTGGCTCTTCCACATCTAAGTATCATTCTTGTGTATTTAACATGGAAATAGTATCTTAGGAAAAACATTCCCTCCAAATTTTGCAACAGAAGACATACCAATTTCTTAAAATGAGGAAAAGCTAGACAGAATATCAGAGAAAATGCAAACAGCTACTAGCTGGAATAAAATAACTACAGCCTACAGCTGTCAGACGTATGCTACTACCCTGCTGCAGCCTGCCCTTCCCTCCTTTGCAGAAAAACTATTAAAAAAACCCCAACCAACCAACCAAACAAAAACCAAACAGGATTATGTCTCAGCTCTTATTAAAAAGGACAGATGCAGATCTATTGACACTATGGTAAAAGCATACAACCCAATCCTTTTGAGGAGAAGGGAAGTAAGAAATTAAAGGATACACATAGCAAAATGATGACTGTCCCAGCGCTACCCCTTCCCCCCCCAAGTTTCCTCTGCTGTTCCATTCACTAGCCCAGCCCTCACTAATTAGCTCTTAGATGCTCCACTCCCTCCACCTACCAAGTTTCCCAGACTTTCCAAAGCCACCTGCAACAACAACATGGGAGCTGTGGGATTTCTGACACTATGAGTCTCCCTCTAATCATTTACTTTTGGATCAGAAAGAATCTTTCCTGCTAGACTGCAGTGATAGGAAGATAAATAGATATTTTCCATCTTCTTTGTAGCTTGGCAGATGATTAAGATAAGTAATGCAAAAGTATAAAGAAAGACTTGGAATTTGTGATTGCGTTTCTGGAAGAAACCAACCACAAAGGCAGTTCCCAAAAGCAAATGAAGCACACAGGTCACTATTGAAGTTTTAAAATAAAGAGAAGCTTGAAGTTTTTTTGGTGTCAATGTCTATTACTAACCCTGTGCAAGGGTGAATAAGATCAAGAAGAAAACACACTTCTAGGAATTGGTCAAAGCACCAGACTGATGGAAGTTCCTTTTAATAAGCTAGGAAATCCTTCAAAAAGCTACACCCAAAAAAAAATTAAAAAATTTAAAAAAAAAATGGCCAGGGATGGGAGACAAACTCCTTGGTCCTCCTTCTTCCCCTTCTCTGTAAATAAAGTTGTTGGCTGCCTTACAAATCTTCACTACAGATGCGTTAGCTCCTTCCTTGTGTTGTTAATTCAAAGTAATTCATTCTTAATATAGAGCAATCCTTAATGTGGAGTATTTCTAGTAATACTAAATAAGTAACATAGACTAAAGGTCTAAATATCACATTGCTCGTTATCAGTACTAATGAAAAAAAACATTGTTTTTAGAGAGGGAATCAGAAGTGGTGTTTACTTAGTAAAGCCTCATTTAACAAAAGGAAGCCCATCAGAAAATTGTTTCATGCCTTTCTATGATTTCAAAATTTTTATTAAAACTTGCCACTATCAATATAAAATTATATGGCAATTTTCCTCTCTGTGAATTAAAATGACATTTCTATTAAATCTGTAATTTTTTTTAATATATAAAGTAACAAAAGTGCATAAAGAGACATAAAATAGATGTAATGTTTTTGCTTGCCCTGAAAAGTCACTATTTGATGTCAATGAAGACTCAAATGAAAACACAGACTAATGTGAAAATATTCAAATATTCAAATCTTAATAAAATATTCCTTATGCATAAAACAGCCATTTTTACAAAGGAATCACCATGCTCAAATAAAAACAGCAGCAGATCAATTTAATGTTTCTTACCATGTAATAAAAGAAACGCAGATACTGAGATGGAAAGGTGTTCACATTGCTTTCTTGAAGCCTCTAACTCAAACACGCCAAATTCTTAGAGGCATCTGCGTTTTTCCATTGACTAAAAGAGGGGGCTTCTAGATCCCCTGAATCACAGCCATTTCAGGGACCCTACATGTGTGGATACTTACTTCCTTCCCAATGGATGGCAAAATTTTCTAATTTAAATGAAATAGTTATATGAATTTTATTATAAACGGATAATAATAATAAAAAAAGATGAAATACATCTCAGGGGTTTTAGATATACAGCTATCAGCTACCACAAACAGAAGGGTGTATAGAGGGCATTAAGAAGGCTCCATCCAAACAAAATTTGAAAACTACTCATTTCTCCCTAAAAAAAAAAAAAAAAAAAAGGTATCTTAGGGAAGAAAAAAAAGTATTTTAGAACCCAGTGCTCCAGTTTACATCAATGATAAACGAAGAGATTCAAGCTTTGTATTGGTAGCTGTACCACCTGTACACTTTACAGGTAGTAGAAGTATTTAGCATGTCTATTTTTACTCATCTCAGGCGGAACTCCATAAGTTATCCTAAAAACAAATAAAAACTGTAACATAAAAAAACCACTCAGTTTATTCACTAAGAGAGCAGCAGAGAAATATATTCACATCTTATTCCGTTTTCAGGCTTCCAGTTACATGTTAAAGCTTTTAGCAAAGAACTATGGAAATTCCACAAAACATAAGCAGAAACGTCCAAGTTCAGAATGACGTAGGAGTGGGGAAGGCACAAAAGTTCAGCAATGCATTTCGTTCCTGGCTCAGAGGAGGTGGAATAACTAATGCTCCAGTGCTAGCTTCTAAAACTAATTGGTTTTACAGATGACGCTACCTACTCATAATGCATCAGTCATCTAATACAGTTTCTCACAGTATGCTAGAGAAGTAACGGTCAGAAAACAACATTTTGAAATAACACTAAGCGTGTTTGGGATTTTCTTTGCACAGTATTTTTACTCCAGTATTTTTAACAATCCTTGTTTCATCTTGTTACTCTACTAATTTCCATAGCTCAAATACATGAACATATTGCAAGAACACAGACTAACCTGACACATTTTGCCTTTTTACCTACATTAAAGAGTTGGTCAAAAAAAGTAATTATAACCTCAACCCCACAAACTACTGCAGAAAGGCTGAATCGTTGCTCAGCTAATGAAGTGGCAGGGAGGCAGGTAGTGCAGAAAAGCTATGCCGAATAAACTGTACCATTAACTTATCTCCTGTTAGCCTATTTTTTTGTAACTTACACTGAGGCCTCTTTAAAAGAAGTACATTCTAATTTATGGACGCAACCAACAGACATTTAACTACTTCAACAAAACGGAGCACAGATCACATCTCATCGCATCTTGATCCAATGTGTGCAACAACCAACATCCACTTATTTCCCCTTCAGCTGTCCCCAGATACAGAACTGTTACAGATGTCCAACAAACCACAGATCTCCTTACGGCAAAATAAAAAGGACAAATTTTGCATATAATGTCCTCCAACTGACTTAAGCAAGATGTCTTATAAAACCTTATAAAGTGTTTTAGACATCTACACAAATTCACATTAAGCCATTACTCCTCAGTCACAAGTTTCTCTCTCCTAGCCACTGATTCTTGAATTCCTTTTTATCTTCTCCTTGAAACGGGACATGGCCCTAAGCTGAAGAATACATGCGCGTTACTTACCTGCCCTGCACAGCATTTGTTCCTGAACGTCTAATAGACACCAAGGAAAAAAAAAGTTATGCATGCTGAAGTCTAGTCTTTGTAATGCAAAAATTAATACAACCAACATTCCCAACCTTTTCTTGGCTTATCTGTAGTAATTTTCATGTTCTTACTGTCCTTAACTTTGTCTTGCAGTCATTGTGAAAGAACAGAAAAACAGACATCCCCGCAGTACTTCTACAGACAAAGGTATTTTAATCTCATACTAATGTACAGTACATATTCCAATCACAGGTCCTCAAAAGCAGGCCATACACTCACATAACTCTTTTCGGACTAATTTGCTGAAATATACCTGTAAGGTAAGCATTTCTTTTTCCTCTGCAGAACTGCAAATAAAGGACCTGGTAGCATAAAACTATAATTTTAACATGTTTTCAGAGTTTACTGTAGACACTTGTCAATGTGACGTGCTAACAAGCATGCTAAACCTTCTCATCTTCCATTTCCTGCCATTTTATAAGCTCTTCTCAAATTTAATATTAGATGCGCTTGTCCTCTACATTACAAATTATAAACACAATCTACGTTTAGCTGTGTACACCCCATTTCTGAGACTTGAGCGGAAGCATATGAAGAGTCAAGATGCGCACCATTCTTAATGCAAGATTTACCATTAAATATGGTCCTTAACTATCCACATTACATCTTACAGATTATGTTATGGGTTTGTACAACTGTCAGTTAAGTATGCTTTTATTTTAATAGGGAGGAGGAAAAACCCTGATCAAGCTAGTTGCCAAATGAGAATCCCAGAATAATCACGTTCTGCTTCTAAACAACAACAAAAGTCTAATAAATTTTAAGTAGTGTCATTTTAAATGACTCCAGTTTAAAGAACTGGACTTCATATCTGAACTTAAGATGTTAGCTTATGTCAAAAATACAAAACCAAACAGCTGCCTTTGATGTGACTGATTAAACAACTTTTGTCTCTGGTATTACTAATGGAATGAGTAAATGGGTTGTAATATAATGTACAATAATTCAGTTACATGCTAGTAAACATTTCATGGAGATCAGAGCACTAAAGTCTCAGTTCATGCTGAATGATTTTATAGACAAATAAATATGAGCTTAAATGCCAAATAAACATACGCTGTTAACAGGGTACCTCAAGACTATTTGGCGAGCCATTACACACAGTGGCCCGTGGGTATTGCAGCTGGAGGTACGTGCAAGCATAAAACACGAAGTCAAACGCTGTTTCCAAACAAGGTTCAAGACTCTTGTGCTCTCCAAATCACTTTTCCAGAAAAATCAAGACAAATGCAGAAAACTGACTGGTTTTAATTAGAGATAATCTCATATTGGAAAGGATTTCCAAGCCACTTTCCCCAGTGTTTTGTATTACAGGAACAATTGTTTTACATGGAATACTGCTTGAAATTAGCAAGAATTTTCTAAAAGTAAATACTTCAAAACTAACTTTGAACATACTTCCTACATTGGCTTCATCGCATACTGAAAGTGTATTTTACAGTGCTCTACACCTATAGCTGTACCAGAGTTCTACTGGTACACACAGGAAAACTGGGGAGTACATCTTTTCTACGTGGAAAAACATAGAAATGAGAATTTCCATACCCACCAAGAAAGGAAAAAGCAGCAGGTTTATTTTTCACTTATGTTTATTACTATGTTTAGTTACCTAGAGTTTGCGAATACAACGCACTGCAACACAACACATTAGAAACTTAAGCTTAGTTCAGTATTATTACATAGTAACATGACTAGGAAAAGTCATTGCCGTTGATAAATACAGAGTGTATCAAATCAACTCAAATATTGAGGAGATGGAAGACATACACACCGTGGCTGCTCAGCAAGTTAACAGCAGCTAACGATCTGCAGCAAAAAAGGCAGTTTCAAAAAAATGCTAGTAACTGTATTTTTGCAAAGCTTCAATGTTTCAACTCCCTCCCCAAATAAGTAATTTTATTTACGAAACACGTTTTTAAAAGCCATGCTCCAATGAAAGACGGGAAGGGAAGAAATCTGCCTCAAACAGCAGAAACCGCTGTGTTTCACTATTTGGAAGGGAACCCGCACACCACGTTTTACTTGCACGGGCTAAGCTGCAGCTGCTAACGCAGGCAGGACTTCGCAGTCATGACAGCCAAATCTTTATACAGTAGCAAGCCCTACGCAATAAACTGTTCTGAACACTGGCCCATCTCACCTGCCTTAAGTGTATGAATAAACCGCTACATTTTTAAGTGGTGTTTTTATTAAAATAAACTCAACAAGGATTTGGGAAGAGATATCAAGGAAAGGCAAGCAGATGGAGAGACTAGCTGACACATAACAATAGCTGGTGAAATATTACTTTTATTTTCTGTAATAAACACCAAGATCAAAACATTATGCAAGTTAAATTTCCTTGAAAGGTTCCCAGCAGGAGTTTTCCTTTTTGTTTGTGCAGTACGCGATTTCCTCTCACCCACAAAAAACATACCAAGAATGTGCATGTGCCACTAACACTAAGCAGCACTTCCTTAATCACTCATTTCCAACAATTTATGGATGATCAGTGGCAAAAACGAGCAAAAATAATGAAAGCATGCAATGAAAGCTCATTGAGACAAACCGGCTTGGACTTCCTACTCATTTCTGTGTCTCTTTAAGATGGGGGTCTGATACAAATTAGCCATGGGGAAAAAAGTCATCTGGTCATAAAATACAGTACAGGGTCACTTTTATGTAAGTTTGCCAAAAGGGACATAAACCAGGACAATTTCAAACTGTGACACAGGATAGAAGTATATTAAAAAAATCTTTGTTCCTCCTCCATTGTGCTGTCATGTTGCTCAGCTTTATAGACATTCTGAGCACCAGCTCTGGCCTCTTCGCTTCCACCTGGTCTACCTAATTAATTAAGCAAGGAAGTTACCTCAAATTTTTGTACTATTTGTTTTTATTATCATGCACTTCTTTTGATGTTCCAGGAGTTAACCTCTTAATCCACAGACTCTGTGTGTTGTGTTCTGAACATTTTGGGATGTCTGGATAATTTGGATAATTGGTCAGGATGTTGCTGTCGCTCATGTTAAACTTTATGCCATGACTTCAAGTTCAAAGATCAGTATTAAGGTAAAATACTTCATAAAGCCTTCTTAAAACTCTACACTCGTGATTATGCAATACCTAGTTATTCCAGTTTCTCACGGCGGTAAATTGCACTATTTGTATTTTCTTACAAGGAAATTACTCCTAAACATCTTTATCTTTGTCAACTTCAAACAAATACAAATTTCAGTTGAAGTTACATCAAGAGAAAGCATATTTTAAAGGTCAAGAAAAGGTATAGCAATTATCTCCTCAAAAACGCTTGCCTCCTCCACACAGCAGCACACATCTAATTTTCTGTGCAGTCTGTTATCGCACATGGACACATCAGCACTGTGAACTACAGATACTCAACTGCAAATACCACAATTTCCTTCTTTCGGAGAGAATGATAAAAAATGAGGTTAATTCTGACATTAAGAAGCATGGTTGACACCTTTGTTTCATAACTGTACTACAGAATTTGAGAAGGCCAGTGACAAAGAACTGAAAGAGTATCTAAACAAGAAATATAACTTTATGCACAGGCTCTACAAAGGAAGACAAGAAGAATATAGAAAGATATGAAAAAGTTTTTAATACCAATGCAGGAGATGAAAGTTACTTCAGGTACTCCAATAGCTCAGTTAATAGCACCAGCTGAGGCGAAATATATCACGATGACCTCCAATTACTTCAATAGCCTTGAAAAACCTAATTCACACGTGTGCATGAAAATACATGCGTACGCATAAATACACACGTGGCATGTACACATATATACACAAAGATATACATATATACATACATAAATTATACACCTCCAATATTGCTTTTATAATTATTTTCCTGATAACAGAAGTCTGCAACTGCCATTAAATAGAAATAAACTGTAGCAAGGAAGAGCACTTAAGCTCTTTAAAAGGGCATGGTCAATCCCCTTAGGCCCAAAATGCCCTTTTTGAATTAACATAGTGGTTTTAATTAAAAACTAGGCAGAGAATCAGTTTGATTTTCAGTACTACACTGCATCCGTCCATGGTGAGTGCCTAATTTCCGTATTTCTCTCCTCTCCACAATATGCAAGTCTTTGGTTGTTTTAAACTGTTGCCCTGGGGAATCGAAAAGAGTCTATAAGAGGGGCCATGTGCCCTTTAGAAAGTATACTAGCAACCAAGCAAAAAAGCCATAGTAAATTGGAAGATGGTTAATCAAACCCATTCTAATTCATGAAACTTAACCAGTTAAGGAGGCAATACTACCTTACAAGAACATGGAAAGAAAAGCTATACAAAGCTCATAACAGTAACCTATGAGCTATCTGAAATATCATAGCTTGCAAAAAGTTTACATTACAGTGAACAGACAAAATTAACTTTTATAGCATAATCTATAACAAACACTCAAACAGATGGCTAAAAACTTTGGGGGTTACACCCATATGCGATAATGACTAACATTACTCTCGCAACTTAAGCTGAACAAAGAAATCCATTAAAAAATGAAAAAATCCATTCAATTTCAGAACTGGACGTCTTTCAATCATTAATTGCAGAACTTCTATTAAAACCCAACAAGTAATTCTTACATGAACACCTTCAAATAGGTATCTTGACTGTACACACCTACATCTTAAGTGACCTATCTATTCATTAGAATGAAGATAATTCTATGATAAATTCAAGACAACCTGCATAAAAGCTTCCACTGGAACAGTCTTTTTATCCAAGTTTTGAGCTGAGCTGGATATCTAGAATCAACTGCTTTCCCTACTCCTTGTATCCATCTCCCAGCTGAAAGATTAAAGATTACATATCCTGTGCCAAACCTCCTTATTGAATGCCTTTACATTTACAGTAGATCGCTCTTCTCTTAAATGCTGCAAGTTTTGCCAAATGTATGAAATGTTCTTTTAAATTGAGATCACTAAGATCTGATTTTGCCTGTTAACAGTAACAGCATTTGAATGATGTTTTATCTCTCTGGTCCATTAGTCTGATGTGATGAATGATAAAATGTGACTTTTTTTTTTAAAACTTGCACAAGTATAATCAAAACCAAAATAATTTGTTAAAGTACCAGAATTCTACAAGGTGATCATGGTCTCAAAATCTGCTTTGAAAGAGATAAGCAACGTGCCAAAATCTAAGGAAAGTAAAAAAAGACGTGAAGTACCCTTCAGATTCTAGAACTGAAAAGCTTATGTGTAATTCTGGGTTCAATTAAGCATAAAATTTCCCAGAATCCAATCACCCTATTGTGTGATGTAATTCTTATATATATATAAATATATATAACTTATTGCAAGCAGAATCATTTATCTGCATCGGAATTTGAACAGAACAGCACACTCAATTTTAACTATCAACTAAGTCCAAAATTGACATTTGCCACTTACTTTCAAAGAAAAGCAGCCAAAGACAAGGTATGTTCATATAAAAATGGACTACGATTCCTACATCTTCACCAATGGTTTTAGGGCTCACTCAAAGCTGGTAAAACAATTCAGTATATGTCTGCGTCTATTTTGGATACTTTTAAATCGAGCAGCCAGGTAGAACAGATGTTGGACAAAGGCCTCAAGTACCTGCACTAGGAATCATACTTTGCTTCTGGGATGCACCAAAACATTCAGGGGAAGTCAAAGTAACAAAACATCTCAAAAATTGGGTTCCCACACACACACACGATAGGTGGGTTTTGATACTAAAATCTGATCTCATCTATCCCCATGAAGAAGCAAAACTACTCTAAAGCACAAACAATCATCATCTTCCTGACATCTGCAGAGAGATGATGGTTCTAACTCATCTGGAGTTACAAATGCTTCCAAGTGTAAACAACATGCACTGGTGATTCTATTTATCTTGAATGGGACTTACTGATAGCCAGTATCATAAGTTTAAAAGTTACATTGTAACTATTAAAGTTTTATGTAAAGTGCAAGTTCAATGCAGCTGGGATACATAATGCATCTGTTGGAGCCAACAGAAATCTACAAGTCAAGGGGCCACACCGGCAGTACCGTAGACGGTACGCTAATGGAGAGAATCCTTGGTTTTGCTTGGACTGTAGGAGACACAAACCCTACTAAAATCAGGTAACATTTCTTTTTTAGAAGAAAACATACACATTAGCTGTAGCTAGATACTTAGAGTCAAAAGGAAAATGGAGTGGCCTCCACCTGAAAACCGAAAGGACAAAGCGAGTTGCTAAAAGTTTTCTTAGCCCTATAGATACCTGAAGTGGAGGAAGAAGAGGGAAGTGTTTTCCAGCCAAGTTGGATAATTAGAGTTACACACAGTAGTATGGACAATACTTAGCCCATCACCAAACTCCTTTGAAGTTGAACTCATTACCTTGGTCATCCAAACTTGTAACTGAAGTAACTTGGATACATCTACAGTTCGATCAATACAAAGGAAGACTGCAGTAGCATCAACGACCTCACAACAGGCTACACCAAACAAGCATTTACACACCATGTTGGTTAGGTCCCGCAGGTCCTTTCTGACACAGATATAATGCTCAGTCTATGTAATCTCCCGGTAGCTTCAGCTATAGAATAAAATCTCTGTTTCTTCACATTATTCTCCCTGAACTACAGTTTTCCTTCATGCTCTACCTTCTAAGTATCTTACTTTCTTTGCTGTCCTCTGTTTTCTCTCTTAAGTGTTTACATGAACCCTAAAATCCCAAATTGGATGCAGTACTTCAGTTGAGTTTTCCCCAATTCCACCAAAAACAAAAATGGCAACCTCATTGCCTCCACGCCACATTCCTGTCAATGCAACCAGGAATTATGTTGTCCTTCCCACCACAATCATCCCCTTTGTTGATTTACGTTACATGCGATCCACCAATGACTCAGTCTTTTGCATCCCTCTTTAATGCATTTCATTTTCCTGATTTCAGACCACTTTTCAAGATCCTTTGCTTTCTAATAACTGTCATCCAAAGGGCGCAGAATTCCCTCAAGTGTAGTATCATTAAAAACAAAAGTGTAATCATTTGGATGATAAAGATGAATGAAAACGTGCTACAATTGGTCCCCAGACACTCATTCCAGTTTAATTTATTTGATATTTACGATTTGAAATTTCTTTTGCTGTGCCTCCCATTATAGTAATTTTTTCATTTTATTTCTTTAGTTCACATATTAATATAATTGTTATCATCTTATCGTTCAGAAATTGCTTTGCCAAATTCTATGCTTCGCTGAAATATTCACCCCCCTCAACTTGAATATATTCAACAAAGTTGAACATTTTTAGTTATTCTCTACCCATTTAAGGCAGTTTTCTTAACATATTATTATTATTAATACCTACCACACTTGAACCTTTTTTTGGATGCTTGTAATCTTTAAAATTAACAAATCGAGCTTGTTTTCTCTGGGTCATCTGTTATTTAATCACCCTTCCCGTTAGTAAGAAGCCTGTACTTTTCCTTGTTACTTTATTTCTAGTGTATTTATTAAACCTTCTTTTCTTTTAACATCCCAACAAAATCATTTTCCAAAAAATAAAATCTCTATTAAAACATTTCGTTATAAAAAAATGACAAGTTAAGTGATTTTCTTGATCTCAGCATACATGGCTTTTCAAGAACTTTTTTTTTTCCCTTAAGCTTACTCACCGCCACACACCATGTACTCACTTCACCTGCTTGTGCAAGAGCGCACGTCTGTACATAAACATTCACGTAAGAATACACATCCCAGCACCAAATGCTCTCAAATTTGTAATTTCAGTTTCATCAGAAACGAGGGCTGAAAATGGAATACATACTGTAATTACTCTGTATTTAACAGCATTTTCCTACCTTTTTTAAGCCAGCAAATCCTTCCGATTCCAGGAAGAAAAAGGCAAAGGGCATCAACACAAACAAACATAAATTTGAAAAAAGAGAAGCAAGATTCCATAAACCTGCAACAAGAAAAAGTTTACATTATAAGTTTTTCAGCTTTAAAAGTTATAGACATCACACTTTCCTCCCTTACATATAAGAATGTAGCATATATACAAGTGCTAACAGAAGCCAAGTTTTTACGGATACATAGTTAATTACAGGTCATTGCTGAAAAAATACTCATTTCTCTGCATAAAATAAAAATAAAATTCAAATAAAAATTGGATACCAACTTAAACAGCAGCAACTGCCTGAAATCTTGGAAGACAGACTCCAAACTCAGGTGGACTACTTCTACAATATCCCACTCAAGGCTCTTTAGGTAACTGTTTAAAAAATTTTCAGGACAAAGTATTTTATTACCATCAGTGAATCTCACAAAATTCAGTTCTGTGTACTCACTTCCTCCCATATTTTTTTCCTCATGACAAACTTCAACAAATCATGGATTTTCACACCAGCAATACACAAATACCATCATCACCTCCAAATTAAAAGAAGATATCATGGTAACAGCAACAGCAGCCTTCCACGATGAAATGACAGGATCAGTGGGCAAGAGGAGAGGAGTGGGTGTTGTTTATTTCAACTTTAGTAAGGCTTTCAGCATCATCTCCCATAACCTCCTCAGATAAATTAATGAAGTATGGGCTAGGTAAGCGGACTCTGAGGTAGACTGAAAATCAGCTGAGCTTCCAGGCTCAGAGGGTTGTGACCAGCAGTACAAAGCCAGGCTGGAAGCCAGTCACCAGGAGAGTACCCCAGGGGGTCGATATTGGGTTTTACATCTTCATTAGTGACCTGGACGATGGGAGAGAGTACATCCTTAGCAAGCTTGCCTATGATACAAAATGGGGAGGACCAGCAGCCTGTCATTCAGACGCACCTCAACAGGCCGGACAAATGGGCAGAGCGGACACTGGGGACCAATCGTCCCAAAAGCAGCTTTACAGAAAAGGCCTCAGAGGTTCTACCAGACACCAAGCTGAACACAAGCCAGCAATGTGCCCCTGCAACAAAGAAGGCCAACAGCATCCTGGGCTGCATTAGGAGAAGTGTTGCGAGCAGGTCAAGCGAGGTGATCCTTCCTCTCTGCTCAGCACCGGTGGCACACATCTGCAGCACTGCATCCAGTTGTGGGCTCCTCCATACAAGATGGACATGCCCATACTGGCGCGAGTCCAGCAAAGGACCACAAAGATGATTAACGGACTGGAGCATCTGTCACACAAGCAGAGGCTATGAAAGCTGGAATTGTTTGGCCTTGAGAAGAGAGGACTTTGTCAATATCTGATGAGGGAGGGGGAAACGGAAACAAAGTCAGGCTCTTCACAGTAGTATCCAGTGAACAGAGAAGAGGCAACAAGCACAAACTGAAAACAAAGAAAATCAACTTAAACGTAAGAAAAAAAACCTTCCCCCCTTGTGAGTGCAGTCAAACACTGCAACAGGCTGTCCAGAGAGGCTTTGTAGTCTTCATCCTTCAACATATTCAAAACGCGACTGGGCACTGCCTTGAGCAGCCTCCTCGAACTGACCCTGCTTTGAGCAGGGGCGTCAGACTAGACGATTTCCAGAGGTCCCTTCCAACCTCGACCATTCTGTGATCTAGGTGAAAAATCAACAACTGACTAAAACTAGGACATCTGTAAGACACATGTGACATCTGCAGGAAGGGAAAAGGTTGAGAAAACAACCTGAAGTGATAACTGGTCTGCATTAAGGGTATCTGCTCTATTAAGATTTTCTAAGCCGAACGCTTTCTGAACAGACAGTTTCTGGTGCATAAAAATGAACCCACCATCATCCTATCAGAAGCTGTGCAGGATGCAGTGTTTCTCCTTTATAAAAGCAGAAGCTTACCCGCAGTTTAGTATTAGTGTAGCTAACAGGTTTAACTAGTGTCGCATGTTCTGCATCCTGAAAAAACAGCTTTTATTTTGTAGTTGAGAAAAACAGGCTTAGTCCCCCACCTTCCCCAACACACACGTTTCCACAATTCTGCAGGACTATATTATATCACCTGAAATCCAAAAAATTACATCCCCCACAATAAGAAGATTTGAACTAACAACTTTGTTTATTTCTTTCTTCTCATGTACAGGCTTGTTCGTTTTCTTCTTTGAAATTTCCATTTTGGAAAGAATAGGGAAGGAAAGAGACATTTACTGCATGTCTGGGGAATTCATTATTGAGAGAAATTCCTGTATTTAGTTCCAAATGTAAAATAACTAGCAGTTATCTTCACGTACACCCCCTTAAAAAATGCTTTCACCATATATACTTTTTCTTTAAATGAACCTAAATTTCAAAGAGAAATAAAAACAGGGTGGGAAGAGGGAGGCCGGGGCCAAGAAATCTACTTCTTCAGCAATTGATAGCATCAGGACACCAAGAACCAAACTTAGCCAAATAAGCTACAGAAAACAAAACAAAAAAATTCCAAAAGATGCGTGAAATATAATACTCAATTGCTAAAGAAAACAGACTGCCTAAAGGTGGCTAAAATCCAGTTAACAAAGAAGGGGATTTTTCCTTTTGAATTTGCTTAGCCAGGAAGCTCCTGTTACCATTCAAGGAACATTCACACATAGCAACATCAGCAAGAATGTCATTAACAGCCCTTACCAGAGGTACATTAACTCAAGCAGTCTGTGTACTTTTTTCCTCTTTTTTTTTTCAGAAAATGAAGACACCAATGTTAGAGTAGAAATACTACTACATCGGGGTGGGGGTCTTATTTCAGTGTTTTTTTCTCACTGAAGACAGATAGTGCATTCAGTTATCTGATGTAAAGCTCAATACCTGGTTGCCCTCATTTCAGCAGCTCTATTACATCTATACCTACAATATAAAACAGTGCTTAGGAGCTGCATAGTATCTACAGAGCGTTTTAAGGGAGGGGAGAGTGGTGCACATCTGGGGTGATTTTTAAGAAGTTAAAATCCAAAAACGCACACATTAGCAGCTGCTAGGAAGCACATTTACAGAATATTGAACTGCAGAGCTACAACATGCCTGTAAAGTTATGAGAGGTAAGGGCAGCGCTGGACTGCTGCTGACGTACATATACACTTTCCTCAAAGTAAGGAACATACAGGGCCCTCTTCTTCCCCTACCATATTTCTTACCCTAATTTGATAGTTCAGAAATCAAATTAAAATAGACTCGGAAAAATAATTATTTCCTACTACATTGACTGCATCACAAAACTGCATTAGAGAGACTTGTAGATATCAACATATATAAAAACTCTAAGCAGTCTATCAGAACATTTTAATTTTTTTTGCATTTGTAGTGACCTAAGAATATCCCCCATAAAACAAGTTATTAAAACATAAAAATTAAAAACCTCTCAGTCTTTGGCAAACAGATTAGACCCTGAACAAATTTTTTGTCTTTTCAGTTTCATTACGTTTTACCCCCACCTGGCGGTTGTGTCCAACAACAGCACAAGTGAACACCCAGCTGTCAGAAGTATTTCTGGGTTTAGTGCAACATGCTTTAGGCAAGAGTGTTTATACTGGATCCAGGTATGGGCTTTCTGCCTAGTTTCAAAAATTAGAGGCATATATTTTCTATTTTTCTATCTGCCACAAGTAACGGAACAGTCTACAGTATAAAGCCCCTTAATGTTACATTCAGGTACCTCAAACTACATCTGTAATTGATAAATGTAGCAAAACCAAAGTGTTTTAAAGCAATACAAATTTTGCCATCGGATAACATTTGCAAAGCAGTAAGCAAGCCACATACGAAGGCTACGCTAGACAGAATGTTATGGAGATATGAACATTTTCTGAACTTGAGTGCTTGTGATAGCACTATCAGCTCGTAAAACTTGCACAGGTATTTCATAACTTCAAAAGGGTATTGCCACTACATGGAATATGTTTTTACAGAGCAGCGCAACGCTATTGTGCAAACCTAGTGAATAACACAAGAGGGAGCCCTTCCCCAAGGTAACGTTTGGAAACAAAGCACACTGAGTTTTGTCAAGTTGCAGTAACAGAAGCCTGTGGTCAGATCCAAAATCTACTGATGTTTCCGAAGTCTTCACACCAGCTGTGGTAAATCTTGGTTTAGTTCAGTCCTGTCTGCCCCTAGCGTAAGCTTTGCAATACACAGTCAAACCTGGAAGCACCAAGATGCTGAATTTACTTCCTTGCTAGCCATTACTATTGGACTTATGAAATAAATTATACTATGCATGCATAAAGTGGTACTTTCAAAAGATTACCACATTAAAACCAAAAGACAACGGTCACTGGAAAATTCAAAGGCCTTCCTATGTGACAGCTGCTTCTTGCAGCAGATTTCTAATTAACCCAATTTTTCTCAAGTACTGTAGCAACTCTGAGTGAAAATTCCTGAATTGGTTATTATATAATTTTTACTCTCTGAAGTATTTTATTGCAGTTTTTCCAAAGTCAATTCAGACACAGAAGGAAGGATTACTTGCCATTAAATATTTTTTTCCATGTTTGGGAATAAAGAATATAAATCTGTCTAAGCAGCTAAATCCGTGTGAAAAATGACCATTAGCTGGGTTTTTTTCTTCCAAGTAGGAGACATACCAAATTAGGAATCCCCCATGATGTATGACAAAACAGATCACAGAATAACTCAACTAGAAAGAATCTCTGAAGTCACGTAGTCTGATCTGCTGCTTAAAACAGCTAAACTGCAGGTGCAACCAGGTTGCTCAGGGCTTTAGCCAGCTGAGTTTTGGAAAACTTCCGAGGATTTAGATCTCCCAGTCTCTCTGGACAACCTTTTCCAGTGTTCAACCATCCCCAATGTGAAGAATTGTTGCTTTATGTCCTGCAAGCATTGCTTGTTGCCTCTCATTGCATGTCCCAGAGAAGCAGCTGGCTCTATACAAACCCCTCACCAGCTGCAAATCCAGTTGTGCCCTGGCTTTCCTAATTTCACACCAAGATATTAATCCAGGTGATATTTCTACACCCCTCCTGGGCAGTTCATCCCTCCTTCTACTTTCTGTACACTTCCTTTTTGGTTTTGAGCTCAGAAGTTTCCCATTAAGCCAAGTCCACCTCCTATTATACCTGCTCATTCTCTTGCATGCTGAGGTGTTTGAAGGTTATCCTTCAAAGTAAGCATCTCTCCTGGCTTCCTATGCCTTCAGGGCATTCTCCGCTAAGGTTCCACATACACATTTCCCGAAGAATACAAAGTCTACTCTCGTAAAATCTAATGTCTTTATTCTACTATTTCCCTTCTTCACTTTTGTCAGGTCTTAAAACTACTCTGTCACCACAGTCAGGGTCATCACTGACCACCACACCTACAGTCAGCTCTTTTTTTATTCAAGGGTTTAAAAAAAAAATCCTTTTACTGTCCAGATAACACAAGAAATACTCAACTAGCTTCAGAAAGATGACCAACAATATAAGTTATTTCCTGTCTTCACCTATTCACATTTAATTTGTTGTAAAAAAAATTGGATCTGGAATTCATGTATTTGCTATCTGTATGATTAGACATTCAGCAAAACAAACACATTTTTCAGAGAAAAATCCTCCAAAGCCTCATTACTATCTCTTCATAAGAATAGAAAAAGGATAGCACAGTTAACTTGTAAATTATTTGTTCCAGATTAAATAAATTATTTCACACAGGGAAGGTATTATCTTCTTTCTCCAGCCAAACCTACTAAGGAATGTCCCATTTCCACCAGTTATTTCCCTTAGATACCTAGAAATGTCCAAGCTGTTTTCAAATATTAGTATCCATTACACACATCATAGTCGTAAGCATGTTAATGAATACTGGAAAGCAACCAAAACTCACTCTGCCAGACATCAAGGCATCATTGCTGCAAGTACAAGTAATACTCTTCCCTTGCACCTTGTTTTCTTTGAAGTAGTTCATTTTTATTGTGCCTCTTTACCACACTCGATGCACTTACATTCTATAATTTTCCTTATTTACAAATAAATCACTACCAGTTGAATTTAACTATCTAATCCCAGCTGCTCATAGCTAGCAAGTTCCTTAAAACAGATTTTTTTATTTTGAGAATAAATTTATGTGTATCATCATAAACAGATAGGCTTATGAATCTTGCATTAACACATGAGGAAGATGTTAGAACAGTGTGTTTTCAAGTTAGCGTCTAGTAGTTCTTATTCTACATTAATATTCAAAGCAGTGAATTTGGTTTAATTCCATCAAGTCTGCATAATTCTTTAAAGAAACCCAACAGAACAGTTAAGACAGACTTTTGTGATATATCACACAGCAGCAAAAACAACTAGCCAATAACATATTAACAATTCAATTAGCATCTTAAGTGAAAATGGAGTTATTAGTTTGAAAATAAGAACATATCTGTGCATGTTTAATGAAGACATCCATTTTAATTACATTATGCTGAGTACTAACCATGAATTAGTGAGCCATTTAACCACTGAATATAGTAGTTTTGTGGAAAAGAAAGCAGGATCTCATTGCTGATTATTGAGAAAGGCAGAAGCAGGACTGCACCAGCTGAAACTGCTAGAGTGAAGGTGCTCAAGAACAGCCTGAAATTTAAAGAAATGTACCACTGTTACCACCAACATGCTCTGAACAGGGGAAAAAAAAGAAGTAGTTAGCCTACCTATTAATCAGTGTCTGAAGGCAACCCATTCTTACATTCTAAAGGGGCAGGAGAAACTGCGATTTCCACAGTACTTCACTTCCAAGAAGCAAATTTCAAATACCAAGTTTATAGAATCCAGTAAAGATAACTAGTTTTCACCAACTACCACAACTACTCTCTTGGGACTTGCATGCAATCAATTCCAAAGTCATACACAGCATAGATTATTGGAGTTCATGGAATATCTTTTCATAAGTCTCTTGTTTTAGTTTTCGTTTCCCACATACACACTCAGAATGAAAAAAATTTCCATTTCTACACAATTTCTAAAAGCAGAGCAGCTTTTTAGTGTCTAAAAAGTGAGTATAATTATACATAAAAAAATATTTTAACACCAAGCTGAAAAAAAAAATATTTCTTTTCTTTAATAAAGTAGTTATTTAAGTATCATCTCATAGCTTGGGATTTTCCGATAGCTGTAATGTCAATACAGAAAAATTCTCAGAATTTTTTAAAATGTTTAAGCTTATTCTTTTGAGATCCCAAATACAACTTACATCAAATGCCATCTTGTGGCATTAAGAAGAACTGTTCTTGAAAAAGAAAAAAAAAAAGACCAACAAAAACATTCTTACAGAACTAATCCAATGCTAAAATAAAATTAGAAATAATTCTCAAAATTGCATGACAGAAAAGATAAACTTAAATAGATCATTCCTACAACAGGAATGTCAGTAAGTTGCTTACAGAGATCTTACTTTCCATAACAGTCTACAAATCTATTCGTTGTTCACACAATACTTCACTTACAGAAGAAAGTCTGGGTGACTAATTTTATTTAAAAAAAGATACTCTTATATAGGTTTTTTGTTGGTTTCTGAGGGGTTTTTTTCTTATATTTAAGGATGTTTATGTGTTCTAAGCCAGAATTGTGAAACCTAACATGCTACAGCCTTTCAAGGTGATACAGCAGTTTGGCTTTGTTTTCTCCCCCCACCGACCTCTTAAGTACTGACAATTACGCTATGCAAAGGAATATCAATCTGTGTATGTCTGACAGTTATTGCTTTTTGGAAAATAACATGCACACTTAAGGAACAAGAAAGCTTAGGCTGAAAGAACAGAAGCATTTTATATTTATAACAACACTTTTAACGAAAGGCTATCACTCTGATGGAAGTGCTAATCTTGTCCTACACTGTTTTCGCATGAAGAACACAGTATTTACAATTTATATTCGTTGTATTTTAGAGCTAAACTAGAAAATAGATGAAGGGGGGATAACAAGACAAATTTTACTCTTTGAATGCTGAAAAATTCAGAACCAGGCTAAGACCAAGCTGCTATGAAAATCACTGAATCTAGAAGAGCCTTCATTGTTAGAAAAGCCTTTGCTGTAGTCTTAAGCACAGGAGAGATGCTCCTCTACTTGAGAGGGAAGAGCTTCACAGCATTTAAAAGTATTTTTCTCTCTCTAGACCTGAAGTAGACCTTGTGGCAAATAAGCATTTCAAATTCATAAAAAATATTGGTATCAGACACTACTGGGAGAAGCGCGCCTAAGATTTACATCATCTTTGTACATCTTTCAAGCTTGCCACAAATGCACAACTAAAAGTGAACAGCTTGCAATGTACTCAGCACTTTCCCAGGGTACAAGACAAATCAATAAAACACTCAATGAACTCTCCTTCCAAGACGTTGACAGTACCACCACGGAAGAGCTAAGAACATTGTAATAAGCAAGTAGCAAGTCCACATGGTTTAGCAAATCATGTAACTGAGAGGGCAGCAACCGCTCACAGATGTTCTGTAAATCTTCAGGCATATTTAAACAGGGGAGATTAATATCTAGCTTTACAAAGGAAAAGGAAGAGGAGAGAGAGTTCCTGGCAGACCAGCAGGTCTGGCAAGTGTTTGTTTTTCATTTTTTATTCTTTTTTAAGGTTTTTTGAGATGATCAAATACAGATGTCTACTTCAAGGTGAGCTAACTTACTTTCCAGGATCCATTGCCTCCCTTGACAGGGCTTCCACTGACTGCAGTGGGAATTTAACCACCTACCCCCATATAAACACCTACATTTTAGAGAACTAAACTTCAGTGCAGGTCTTGCACTGAATTCCACCTCTTTCATCGGATCCTCGTGCAATATTCTGGCCAACTTCATGCCTACCAGGAAAATCACAGGTGAAAAATGCCCCAGACCAAACTGCCTTGTCTCTTGTCATACCTTTCAGGGTGCCACTTGATCATATCTTTTTCCTCTGCCCTCTAGCAACCTATTTGCTGTCACATTTAAAATGGACTGTTATTTATTTGGAAGCACACAAGATTCCTATCATAACAATATATTCAAGAAAAAAAGTTCTGCAAAAAAGAGCTATACATACGATATTCTATTAACGATGGCATCTTCATCCTCTTGCTCATCTGAAAATTAAATTACAGCAGGTTACATTCAACACTTAGTCATCTTTCCTCAGGCTAAAATGTATATACATAGAAATAATTTTAATTTACAACTAAAATTTAGAATTACCGAAACAATTTATTAGCATCAATATTTTAAGAACATTCCCATCAAAAATGAATACTCTCTTCTTCTCTTTTTTTTTTTTTTCACCAATCTTATACTCTTTTCAATCAATGTAACTACAAAGTTATTTGACTTGATTTAAATATACAGATCAAAACTTCATGGAAACATCTTCCAGAGGGCTCTACTGCAAATAAGCTTTCAGACTACTACTACTACTATGGCTCCTGCTAGGAACTGTGCCTTTGGGCATCTCAAACCACGGAAAGCAGGCAAGCTACAGGAAAGTCTTAGGGTCCATACTAACTACTACTATAAATCCCTAACTAGATGTTTCAGTTTCAGTATTAATGTATTTTTAAAACATGAAAGCATACGCAGTTACTTCCCTTTACTCATTCCACACACACACACACTCCTGGGGATTTGGGCAAGGGGGGTGAGTTGCTGTTCTTGTTCTTTGTTTTGGATTTAAGATACCATGGCTTCCCTTCTGGTATTTCACATTTTAGATCATTTCTGTTCACTTATTCCTCAATTAATATTCCAACTTGTTGAAATATTATCAACATTTAACTCAGAGGTCAATCACTAATATATCCTTCATTTATTCTTCATATCCTTCTCTACACGCATCTGTACACAAATGTATGCATTTCTACATTTGAAATAACTTCAGAGTCAGCTTTCTTCTGTTAAGTCTCCCAGGTTTTCCATGAGAGGTAACTCAAATTTATTTTAAAATCTAGGAATAAATAAAGCCAGGTGTTTCAAGTTCTTAAGAGTCATGAGCACACTTGAAATAAACATGTAGCCACTAATATCACGCTATTTTGAAATTCATCTGTGAAAGCACATTGGGTTATTGTTTATGGTTTTTTGATGGGAATCTCATGGTGTTTTCAGGGCTAAGTCAAGGTCTCTTATGAATCATTTTGGCTAAAGAGCTTGTTGTAGAAAGAGCAAACAATTTGTCCTGAAATAATTCCAACAGCGATAACTCTTCCAATGTGTCTCATCAGGAAGATCCTAGCAGGCTACAAAGTTTGCCTAACTACATGCTCACAAAGCTTTCATAGTCGGGACAGCTGCAGAGCAGATCCTCTCACTAGCTGATGAGATTGACTGCCAAAAAGGTAATAAAAGTGTCTTTACATCCAATAGTATTGCCAAACCAGTTCCCCCTCCCCGTTCTTCTGTATCTCCAAACGGTAGCAGCTTTGTAGTCTCCAAAATACATACCAGGATCAGAAGATAGGATCCATCTTACTCACTTGTTTAACTATTCTCTATGTTTAAAGAGGTGTACTTTTTTAAAAAAGGTATTAAATTTCTCGAAGAGTTTAAATTTTAAACATGAATCCATCTATGAAAGCAGTTCTATCATAACACAGATCAGTGTAGTTCAATAAACAGTTTCCGTCAAAGTTCAAAGTGCCAAGATGATGATGATGCATATTCTCCAGCATGACTGACTGAGTACTACGGAGCACCAAGGTCCCAGATAAGCTGCCAAGAGTCAAAGATTTTGCCATTTTATACAGATTCTTATGCTATTTGTCTTTAGAAGAAATAGAGAAGAAAATGACAGGGGTCCCTACAGACTAGTTTCAGACAGACAATGTTTCTAAAGGAAAAAAATACAGGATTATCTCAAGGAATAAGACTTCAGTGGTGAGGTCATAAGGAACAGGTTAAGAACACTAAAATAACTGTACCTGAGTAAAGCAGGATTTCTGGAAGAAATCTGCTACTTCTATATTACTGGCAACCTTTTCATTTTACCAGCTAAAGCTTTGAACTTGATTTTGGTGCTAGAACACAGCCTGAAAATACTTATTCTGGAAAAGCTGACATGAAAGGAGAACAACAGGATCTAAAGGCCAGGAAGGCAGAAGCGACTACTTGAAATTCTCCCCTTTCTTCCCTCTCAGAACAGTTAACATTTAGGCTGCCACGGAGCCACAACAGAGCAACTGATTGTGGCCATCCACACCACCTCCATAATGGCCACCCATTCTCACTCAGATTGCCAGCTAAAGCACTCACTGATCCTTTTCCAAGATGCTTCAGTGCACTCCCTCCCTTGGTTAGTGATATTACAAGGCACATTGAAGGGTCTGAGAAGTGCCGGAGTGGGCACAAGGGAGGGGATGGAAACTTGTGGCTCAGGGACAAAGGGAGCAGATGGAGAGCAAGACAGCACCGCACGCAATCAGAGCAGTCCAGGCTGCCAGCAGCCAGCAGCATGAGAAATACTTTTGGTCAGAGATTTAGTTCTTCCGCTTTCCTCGTGGAGGCGGAAAGAAAAAGAATCACCTATTCACTTGAAAAACAAAATTATTTTTTAATATATTAAAAAGTCTAGGCTTACCTGCTTTCCTTTTGTATCTTGTGATTATGAAGTAGGAAACTATGTAAAGAACAGCAAACAGGAGAAAACAGATCTGGAAAAAAACACATTGCCTTTATTAGGTTGTGAAGAAATGCCTGGATTAATATAAGAATAAACAGGAAATCTAGTATCAACAATTTAAAATCAAATTCAGATCAACAAAATTGTATTCTGTTTAAATGTCAACACTGTTATGTTTTATATCTTATTAATAGAAAGTTAAACCAATAAGAACAGTTTAATTAGAGTAACAGGCATTGGATCAATTCCATGGCCAGCAAGTTTTGCTCTAAGAAAAAAAGCCTTATTTATAGTATGATTTTTTTTGTTTGGGGGAGGGGTGGGTTGGGTTGTTTTTTTAAAGTTTGAATCCACTTGAGTTGTAAAAGTTATCACGCTTTGTATCCCCTTCACAAGTAACCTAAGGGTAATCGTGTTTTATACGATGGGCTCTTGAAGGTCTGTTTTGGAGTAAGCTACCAACATACGTGGAAAGAAGAAAGCAGTTATGTTTACTATTTCCATCATGGCTTGAATCAAACAGATTCCAGGTGACAATACCCACACACTAGACTCATCTGCCTACAGTGGATGTCCAAGCACAAGCTAGTCAAACACAATGTGTCCTTTACAGTCAGAGGCCAAGGGCACAATTTCCCTCCTCATAAGGTAGATAACGTGACCAGACCCATCCCATAGGGAAGTCTCCTGCCTCCCTGGGGCAAGGATAAGAGACATTACCAGGAAGCTCCCCAGGCTGGTAAAATCGTCCAATTATTATCCACTAATGGTTGTTCAGGTTGGCAGAGATGAGGTAGCTGATAGAGGCACAAAGACGATCAAAAGGGACTTTAGAGAACTGGGGCAATTACTTGAAGGGTCAGGAGCACAGGTAGTGTTTTCCTCCATCCCATCAGTAGCCGGGAGGCATATGGAACAGGAAGACCCATCTCAACATGTGGCTCAGAGGCTGGTGCCAGAGGTGGAATTTGGGGTTTTTCAGTCATGGGGCAGTTTACATGGCACCAGGCCTGCTGGAGACAGATGGGGTTCACCTGTCGCAAAGCGGGAAAAGGATTCTGGCTCAGGAGCTAGCAGACCTCATTGAGAAAGCTTTAAACTAGATTTGAAGGGGGAAGGGGATAAAACCAGGCTTGCTAGGGATGAGCCTAGGGGTGGATTGCCTGTGTTGGAGACAAGATCAATAGCCCAACTGAAGTGCATTTACACCAATCCACACAGCATGGGCAATAAGCAGGAGGAGCTGGAAGCCATTGCGCGGCAGGAAAACCATGATGCGGTCGCCATCACGGAAACATGGTGGGATGACTCACACAACTGGAGTGCTGCAATGGATGGCTACAAGCTCTTTAGAAGGGACAGGCAAGGAAGGAGAGGTGGTGGGGTAGCCTTGTACGTTAGGAAGTGTTTTGATTGTCCAGAGCTTGATAGATGATAAGGTTGAGTGCTTATGGGTAAAGATCGGGGGAAGGCTAATAAAGCAGATACCATGGCGGGAGTCTGTTATAGACCACCCAACCAGGATGAGGAAACAGACAAAGTATTCTACAAGCGGTTGGCTGAAGTCTCACACTAGCCCTTGTTCTTGTGGGAGACTTCAACTTACCAGATATCTGCTAGAAATACAACACAGCAGAGAGGAAGCAGTCTCAGAGGTTCCTGGAGTGTGTGGAAGATAACTGCCTGACGCAGCTGGTAAGCGAGCCAGCCAGGGGAGGTGCCCCGCTGGACCTGCTGTTTACGAACAGAGAGGGCCTGGTGGGTGATGGGGTGATGGGAGGCTGTCTTGGGCTCAGCGACCATGACATGATAGAGTTTTCAATTCTTGGGGAAGTAAGGAGGGGGGGGTCATCAAAACTGCTATCCTGAACTTTAGAAGGGCAGACTTTGGATTGTTTAGGAGTCTGGTTAGCAGAGTCCCTTGGGAGGCAGTCCTGAAGGGCAAAGGAGTCCAGGAAGGCTGGATGTTATTCAAGAAGGAAGTCTCAAAGGCACAGGAGCAGGCCGTCCCCATGTGCTGCAAGTCAAGCAGGTGGGGGAGAAGACCGGCCTGGCTGAACAGAGAGCTTTGGCTGGAAGTCAGGAAAAAAAGGAGAGCCTACCGCCTTTGGAAGAAGGGGCAGGTGACTCAGGAGGACTACAAGGATGTTGTGAGGTTATGCAGGGAGAAGATTAGAAAGGCGAAGGCGCAGCTAGAACTTAAACTGGCCACCGCCGTTAAAGACAACAAAAAATGTTTCTACAAATATATCAGCGACAAAAGGAGGGCCAGGGAGAATCTCCCTCCTTTGTTGGATGCAGAGGGAAACACTGCCACGAAGGATGAGGAGAAGGCTGAGGTACTTAATGCCTTCTTTGCCTCAGTCTTCAATAGTCAGACTGGTCATCCTCAGGGTTTTCAGGCCCCTGAGCTGGGAGACGGAGACAGGAAGCAGAATGAAGCCCCGGTTGTCGAAGAGGTGGCAGTCACTGACCTGCTCCTCCACCTGGATGCTCACAAGTCCATGGGGCCAGACAGGATCCACCTGAGGATACTGAGGGAGCTGGCAGAGGAGCTTGCCAAGCCACTCTCCATCATTTATCAGCAGTCCTGGTCAACCAGGGAGGTCCCAGATGACTGGAAGCTAGCAAACGTGATGCCCCTCTACAAGAAGGGTTGCAAGGAAGATCCAGGGAACTACAGGCCTGTCAGCCTGACCTCAGTCCCGGAGAAGGTCATGGAGCAGATCATCTTGAGTGCCATTACACGGCACATGTGGGACAACTGGGGGATCAGGCTCAGCCAGCATGGATTTATGAAAGGGAGGTCCTGCTTCACTAACCTGGTCTCCTTCTACGACAAGGTGACCCGCTCAGTGGATGAGGGGAAGGCTGTGGATGTTGTCTGCTTGGACTTTAGTAAGGCCTTTGACACTGTCTCCCACAGCATTCTCCTGGAGAAGCTGGCTGCTCATGGCTTGGATAAGTGCACTCTCCACTGGGTTAAAAACTGGCTGGACGGCCGAGCCCAGAGAGTGGTGGTGAATGGAGTCAAATCCAGTTGGCGGCCGGTCACGAGTGGTGTTCCCCAGGGCTCAGTACTGGGGCCGGTCCTGTTCAACATCTTCATTGATGATCTGGATGAGGGGATTGAATGCACCCTCAGTAAGTTTGCAGATGACACCAAGTTGGGTGGAAGTGTCGATCTGCTGGAGGGTAGGAGGGCCCTACAGAGGGACCTGGACAGGCTGGATCATTGGGCCAGGGCCAACAGTACGAGGTTCAACAAGGCTCAGTGCCAGGTCCTGCACTTGGGTCACAACAACCCCATGCAACGCTACAGGCTGGGGGAGGAGTGGCTGGAGAGCTGTCTGGCAGAAAAGGACCTGGGGGTGTTGGCTGACAGCCGCCTGAACAGGAGCCAGCAGTGTGCCCAGGTGGCCAAGAGGGCCAATGGCATCCTAGCTTGTATCAGGAATAGTGTGGCCAGCAGGACCAGGGAGGTGATAGTGCCCCTGTACTCGGCACTGGAGAGGCCACACCTCGAATATTGTGTTCAGTTTTGGGCCCCTCACTACAAGAAGGACATCGAGGTGCTGGAGCGTGTCCAGAGGAGGGCAACGAAGCTGGTGAAGGGTCTGGAGCACAAGTCTTATGAGGAGCGGCTGAGGGAGCTGGGGTTGTTTAGTCTGGAGAAGAGAAGGCTGAGGGGAGACCTTATTCCTCTCCACAACTACCTGAAAGGAGGTTGTAGTGAGGTGGGGGTCGGTCTCTTCTCCCTAGTAACAAGCGATAGAACGAGAGGAAACGGCCTCAAGCTGCGCCAGGGGAAGTTTAGGTTGGATACTGGGAAAAACTTCTTCACCAAAAGGGTAGTCAGGCATTGGAACAGGCTGCCCAGGGAAGTGGTTGAGTCCCCATCCCTGGTGCTTGAGGACATGGTTTAGCGGTGGACTTGGCAGTGATAGGTTAGCGGTTGGACTCAATGATCTTAAGGGTCTTTTCCATCCTTAACGATTCTATGATAGCTTATTTAGGTCAGATGTACCTTGATCCCAGCATGACTTGCATCAAGTTGTTTCTAAGATTTAGCACTAGAATTTTAATACAATAAGGTAAGACCAAAACACCTACAAATATGTTGGAAACCCTGGAGGAAAGGAATCGAACAGCAAGACAGTTTTAACCCTCCAAGCCTTTGTGAGAAACAAAAATCAAAACCACCCAACATTTTATTTGCTCCTGAATGAGGCATCAGTGGCTCAACACTGCTTCCTTAATCTTGTTCATTGATACCTATTAAAAACATGAGTCAGTCAGAAAATAAACAACAACAAAAGCATGCCATTCCATGCTGCTGTGGCCCTTAGCCTTCACTAGCACCTGAGCGGTCACAGTGAACAGTGCTGTACACCAACACAGTGTATTTTGCTTTTTATTAGCTTGCAGGAAACAGATTACCTACACACCCCAGGCTGAGAAGCTACTTGAAGTAGTCCAAACTGTTAAGATTCTCTTGCTTGTGTACAACACTAGTAACCACCAAATAAGTCTTAGCACACAGCAGTTAACCAACTGAATCAGGCAAAACAGTTTTAGCAGTTTTTACTATTGAGTTTGCCCTATTACTTGTACAAGGTGTTTTGTTTAATTGGCCCTGCCTAGATTTGCAATTCATAATATTGGCACCCTAAACATGTTCTACTTCAATCTGAGCTTTAATCTCCTTTGTGATCTGAAATTGCAAAATTACTTCACTGGTCAACAGCTGAACTATTTCTTTAATCAGTCATTTAAAGATTCATTGCCTTTAAGAACTTATTGTCTCAAAAAACATCAGGAGCAGAAAAGCTACCCTAAGTGAAAGGAAGAAGTGAAAGCAAGAGTAGCGATGATATCCCTTAAAAATGTACATGTAAATAAGTATATTACATCCAAATCAGCAGAATCAGAGGGGGAAGAATGCATTGCCCAATCATGAATGACAGACTTTTTAAAAAATACTAGTAAAAATAAACTGGGAGAGTTGTTTCTTTCATGTAGTCAGACATTTTAATAAAAAAAAAAAACCCAAAGCATAGCCAAGTGTCTGAGCATGACATGTGGGTGCCTGCAACTGCCCTACGGATGGCCCCCAGAAGTATTACGGTGCCATAGGTCTGAAAGTGGGAACTGAGCTCATTTTCTGTGCAGGCAACACACTACGGTGATAGCTGAAATACAGATGCTGAAAATTAGATTTCATAGCTAGATCTCTGAATTCAGATATTTAACCTGAACAGAGTTCACTACTCCAACTTTCCAGAGGATGCTTCAAAAAGAAAAGGGTTTTAATAAAGAATTTAATTCTTTAAATAAAGAATTCTATTAATAAAGAATTTTATTGATATGTAATAAAAAAATATGCTGGTATATTTTTGAATCAGGAAGAACAAAAGAAACTGAGAACAGCTTTGGGTTTTCAGAGTACTCTGACACAGGTTGTCCTGTCACTATGGGAAAATGCAATGCCGGCGCTGAAAGAAGAGTCCTTCTCTAGGTTTCCAGTTCCTCTGAAAACTAGACCAAGGCTACAGATAGAGACATCTAATTTTAGGCATCCACTTTTGAAAATTAGGTATCACATATACAGGGTCAGTAAAATTCCTTAAAAATCTATCAGACCCAAATAACACTACTCCTGTGTAAAATAAACTTAAGGATATAGTTAAGCTCATTTTTTTTTATTTAATTGTATTTAAAACAAGAATAAAAACGACAGCAATCTTGTTTGTATCTTCAAATAAAATAGAAGACCTTTATTCTATCTGTGATAGCAAGGTTACAATGAAAATATGGGTCTGTACTTATAAGGTACCACCGAGATAACTGAGGTATTTTGAGGGCACAGCAGGAGAAAGCTGTCCAGTAACATGAACTGTCGAATGCTGTATTGCCCAGTTTTAGATGACAGCTACTTTGCAACTCAGCAATAAGGTGTAACTATGTATCTTACTGGAATTATCACTCTACTTCTGTCAGAACTGAGAACAAGTTTGTAAATATTTGATAAAGTTATTACTGATAATACACATATTTTTAAAATGACTGACAAGAAAAGAATTGAGTGAATTATAACCAGTGAAAGCTTTAGTATCTTAACAAAAGACTATTTATAAGTGAAAAGTTCTTCATACTGACCAAAACAAGTCAACAAGCAAACTCAGAAATATTGCTTCAGTCTCAATTTATACTTAGTGAAACCTATGATCCTGAAGTGTTTCTAACCATGCACTCTGAACAGCTCTCTAAAGGGAGCAGCAAAAGCCAGCATCCTAACTATTTTTAGAGTGGAACTCAGTTAAGTTGCGGAAAAGGAATGTGTTGCCTATGATAGCTGAAGAATAGACAGCACTGTCCTGTCACACTGCAATCCTGTGTTCATACTCCTCATACTGCTCTTTGTTTCAGGATATTTTTGTACTGCAAAAAAAAAAAAAAATACAGCCCTCGTTTGTACTTGTTCTCGCTTCAGTTCATGTTTCTCAATTATGAATGACTGGGCCTGTATGCAATACTCCAGGTAAGGTCTTATGGCTATATATAACAGCACTAAACTTTCTTTTCTGCACTGGAGATACTTCAACACATTCACCTGAGAATCACAGTAGTAACTTAGCATTATCCTCCGATCGCTGCATCCATCCATGCTGTCCTCCCCAATTGCTTCCAGCAGAGCAGCTCTCAAGTTACAGTGGAAACTTGGTTTTAGGGTTCAAGTTCATCACCATGTCTCCCCCCGCCCCCCTTTAAAAAAAACACACCTTAATTTCATACTACATCTATTATTTTGGGGTAATCAAGTCCTTTCTGTACCATGTTCTAACCCTCCTTTGTATTGACTACATCTCCTAAAGAATTGGTTTTGTGCTAACAGAATGTTTTACTTCACTTTCATCTTAAGTTGAACAAGATTGCTCTTAATACTGATACATAAGGAAACTCAATAGTAGCTTTTTTCCCCCCAAACACAACACCTATCGTCATGTACACTACAGCCAGTTTCTTATTCACTCTACAGCTCTTCTACTAAGGCACACTGACCCTAGTTTAAGAAATACCTTTCAAGGCATTTCCTGGATATAGCCCTTGGCGTATGCAAAAGAAACACGCTACCAATAGTCATGCGGCTTCAGAAAATACAGTTCTTAACAACTCCAAATTTGACTTTCTTAAAAAAAACTTAGAAGAGAGTAAATCCACATATACCCTAAATCATCTGTCAACTTTTATTTCCAATCACTTATTAAAAGCATAGTCATACTGAAATAGGGCACTAATCAAAAAAGAATACCATACATAAATCTACTTTGATATCTTCCGTGAAAGAAAAGCCTGTATTAGTTAAATTCCATCTTTTCTTCAGAAAACTATTATATGTGACGGCATTGGAGCCAATATTGGAATACAATGTTAAATCCAAATCGTACTGCAAGCCATGTTTTCAACCAAAAAGCAGTGTTTTATGCCATAACCTACCTCTACAATAACAGCTGACAAAAGTTAAGGATGCTGCAAATGCAGCAAATCTAGGACAAGCTGCATTCCTCATAACCCCTAGTTTTCTGCAAGGAGTTTTTCACTGAGGCTCAAATGAAGCTCTTCCAGGTGTGACTTGAGGAGACAGTGAAGACACTGTGCAGAGAAGGTACACAACTGTGATGAATAAGGATTTCTGACATTCCCCGATAGTGTCAACTTAAAAAAAAAAAACAAACCAAAAAAACACCAACATAACTTCCAATCTTATAACTTTTTTCCTTAAATTCATTTCAACTTTACGGAGGAGCAAAGTAGTTGTGGATCTGTTGCCATAGTTAGACTGCTCCTGGGAAGCTACTTCAAACCCAGCTATGGTACATTCTCACGTTATAGGGGAAATACACTCAGTCCTTGTTTGACCAGCTGTATCAAAATATAAAGGAAATTAAGAGGAGTGAGAATTTTATATGGTTATAGTCAAACAGTCAAGCAAAGCAATTCTTAATCATTTTTAATGTCTTTTTTTGTGTTCCCCCCTCCATTCAGTAAACGAAAACAAAACGCATGGATTCTATGCTACATCCAGGGGCTCCCTTTTAACAGGCGGCACATTAAGAAGTCTTCAAACCTCAGGCATATAATTCATTCACATCTCTTCACGTGGACTAAATACAACCTCTAGTAAGACAAGCGAAAGAAGCCTGTCTTCCCCTGGAGTTCTTAATCTTCATTTGGGAAAGGAAGTGCTTTATGCTCCTGCTTAGATTACACACTAGACACGCCAAGAGAGGCTACTTCTGGAGATGCACCGCACTACATTCTTAGGTATCTTGTATCCAACTCTTCCATAGAGTCATACTTTTGGATCTGTCACCTTAAGTCATCCAAGTATGATCCAAGTCATACTTTTGGATCTGTACCAGACAGCTCTCAGCTCCTATGAGACTGGAGCTGGAGATAAACTGCATGCATTTCAGTTCGTAACTATGTGTGTCTAAGGGGCTGGCACTGAAGAGTCTAGCATTAAACACAAGCAATAAAGGTCTGAACTAACTCAAATTACATTGTACTTAGCCCACTAACAGTTACTAAAGATCAGCTGAGATTAATTTGTCTGTGTGGATGATCTTTAAAACTTTGGCACTGAAATTCACGCCTTGGATTGGTAAAACATCATCTTCTGTTGCAAGTGCTAGAGCTACACTTTCATGCCAAGAAAAAATATGCTCAAAATGCACAAGATACTCTTTTTTTCCCCTGACGCACAAGATAAAACCATCATTCACAATTGTAATTCGTGTGTGTGCGCGCACGCATTAAAAGCTGCATTTTTGTGTACAGAAAGATCAACAGCTTCTATTTTTATAGCACAATATTCTTCCCAACTTTGTGCAGGAAAGGTAGCTGTAAGTTTATACTAGGAAAAAAGCATACAGCTGCATTGTTCAATAATTGTTCAATACCTGTCAATCAGTGTGCCCTGGCAGTGAACACTCCCAAGAGCATCCTGAGCTATATCACCAGAAGCAAAGCCAATAATCATGGGAAGCAAATCTCTCCAGTCAGCATTCATCCGGTCACATGTAGTTGCTGTGTCCAATTTTGAGCCTCCAATATAGGAAAGACATTGGTTATTGCAGCAAGGAAGATGACTGAGATGGTCAGGAGGCTGGAACATTTGCCTGGTGCAGAAAGGCTGAAGGACCTCAGCTTGTTCAGCATGAGGACAACAAGGCTTCAGGAGGACCTGATAGCAGCTTGCCAGTACCTATGAGGAGGTCATTAAGAAGGCAGAGCTGGGCTCTTGACAGTGGTGCACGGTGGGAGGATGAGACTGGAGTTAAGGAGAAATCCCCTCCATGAGGAGGGGAGCCCAGCAGTGGAACCAGTTGCGTAGCAAGGCTATACAATCTCCATCCCCGGAGGTTTTCAAGCCCTAAGTAACCTAGTCTGATCTCATAGCTGACCCTCCTCTGAGCAGGGGGCTGGGGTCCAGTCAGCCTTTGTTTCTACTGTCCTGAATAAATTAGCACCATTAGAAACTTTGTCACCTCATAATTCATACCCTTCTCCAGGTCATTTATGAATGTGTTTGAAAGTACTAGTGTAAGCACAGGCCCCTGTAGGACTGTGTCAGGGATGTCCTCCCAGCATGAAAAAGCTGGACATCTTGCAGAACAACAACTTTTAGCAATAAGGAACCACCACAGAACTCCTTTGCAGAAAGAAGAGACCTTAGTAACATTCTCTGATTTAACATGCTTCCAAGCACAAAACACAGGTTCAAGATTTCCATTTGAAAAGTTTCAAAGCAGACAAGTGATCGTTTCCTCTCACTTGACTGCATACCCACGTTTAGAACAGGGACAGCAAATCTGGAGGAGCAACACAGACAAGAAGTAAACAGCATTTTAACATGCTATGTATGAAATGAAAAGATCAAGAAGTTCCAAAAAACTAAGGAATAAGAGAAGGAAGGAAATAACTTTATTTTAAAGTGGCTGTGTCAGTATTAAAACAAGTTACTGCTATTACATCCACCAACATTTCTATGCAAAGGATATGCCAAAAAAAAAAAGCTACAGATGTGATGAAGAATATAATGAAGAACATCTCCACTTCTTGCTGTTACTTTACAGAACGTGTCCTTTTCCCTAAACAGAAAAAACAGCACAAAGAAAAGAGAAGGCAGAAGTCACCCTGGGTAACACCACCCTGCATAATACGTCTAAGAACATGTTTAAGAGTTGAAAACGGAACTGTCAGTGTTTTGCTTGACTGTGATTACTACCTACAGAAAAGTAGTAGTGTTGTAGTTCTGAGTTTTAATTTCTATAATAGAAACCAACTAAACATAGCATTGTACACCCATCTCTTACTGCTCTCATGTTCTTAAAGTATTTTAATGTGCATTAAAATGCCACACAGCAACTAAAAAGCTTCCTCCTACTGTCCCACTTGGCAACTACTTTTGTTGACTCGTGGAAAGGATGGCAGGAATAAACAGCAAGAAAACACAGGTGGAGACAAGCAGTTCTCCTCACTCTATTTCTAACAACTCCATTATCCCATTGACATCTAAAAATCAAACAAGGTGTTCCACCTGTTTTGGATGTGTCAACAGTAAGTTGCCTATAACAAACTATATACACTGAAGAAAACTAAAATTTTTAGCTCTGCTCTGAGTTTGACCTTGGCATTCATAATATCATCTGCTTTATTAACTATTTATTCTTAAAAACTCTGTGCTCTGTGGTTAGATTAAGTTCACTCTAACCCAGCCAGCCTTATACACTTAGCACAACACATTAAATTCAAGCTTATGGGAAAATGTCAGCTACATCTTATGGCTACAGATTAATTTTACTCATTAACACACCCCTCCACACCTATGATTTCCCCCACATGTATGGTCTTCTCTCAAGACTCCTCCCTGGCTTAAGACATTTGCAAGAGGTTGACCCACTTTTTTTGTTGGTTCCTAAGTCATGAAGAAATCATCAGTGTTTCAGAGGCTGGGTGCCTAGACTTGCTCATGTAGGAAAAAATTCCACGATCTAACAGAAAGTACAAAAAATCCAAAAAATATATTCCCTGTGCTAGAAATACAGCTCAGCTGAAGATAAAAAAAACCAGCCTCTACAGCCCCTCAGAAGACAGCTTCCATATGTCATTTACTTATAACTATCTTCATGTGAACTTCACCAGCAGCAGAGCCCCACTTAAAACTAATGAAGGAATTCAAATCAATGTACTAATTTGTTAGCTTTTACATTCCCTTTTATATACTTAATGGGAACGTATTTATGTTGCTGGGTAAAGGGAAAAAAAATGTTATGACACCTCCACGACCCTTAGTAATAGGCCCAAGACACCTCTGTTCAGGGTACTGTATTCTATATCCAGTAATACACTCAAAACCCCTAAAAGAATGACTGCAAGTCATTTTTCTTTGACCTCTATGGGCTACAGCAATGCCATTAAAATCAGATTCAAGAATATTTTTCAGAATTAGTGCAAGATTTAAAAAGACCTCTAGAATTAACACCAATAGCACCAACCTAGATCATGCTAACATTCTGCCACTGAATGAGGGTATTATTCAACATTTTACAGCCAGGCTATAATAATCGGTTCTATTAAAACTTCACAGAGTGATTCCATTAAAAATTCCTTTTGGAAAAAATAAACTCAAAAGTCTCATTAATACAAACTTGTTAAACAATTTTTGTGTTGAGAGCGCTTGTTTGGCTAATATTAATTTCTAGGGCAAGACGCATAACTATCTTAGAAGACAGAGCTAATTAATTTTCTCCTCCTAACTCATAAAAATCCTCTTCCTTGTCTGCTCACACATACATACTGTAGAATTTTTAAGTAGCACATCTTTTTTTCCACCCCCACTCCCAAAACGAAAACATATATAACTGCAATACTTGTATGTTTTCATAATTCTCACCAATTATGCTGTCTCTACTGGACATAAGTTACCACAGCCTTAAACTCAGCAAATATTTTAGACATGTTGCTATTGTCAAATTCAACTCAAACTCATCAGCACCACTTCTTCCCAGCAGCTAAATACATTAAAAATAGAAAGTACAACTGGGTAATGGAAAAATGGGATACTCAAGACAAACAGGCACTTAAAATCAACAGTAAAACTGTGAAGCACCACGTTTCAATGACAATCGTGGAGCCTAACACTGGAAACCACACCACTGTAAGCCAAGAAGCTAGAAGGCAGGGGGGAGGAAACTATACACATATACTGCTTCTATCCTCTGTAATATTAAAACTCAGCCATACGCAGACTTCAGTGCCATCTATACACATACTGCTTGCTGTGGAGACGACACGTGATATGGAAACAGAGGAACTGAAACAAAGTTCTATGGAGTAGTATTTTCCAGTTAATCAAAATTTTCAAAGCCAAATTATTATCAATGCGCTCAAATATTAAAACACTACAAAGCATTGGGGGCTTTCTTGGAACCATGTTGATAGTCATTAGAAACAACTTTTAATATATTCAGTTAATCAAGAAACCTCTGTGTGGGAAGCAGCTCAGCAACACTGTGCACCACTATTCAACACCAAGCTGATGAAACATCAACATGAGCTTTGTCACCATCTCCATGAGAGTAAACTGGGCCCCAAAGAGCAACAGATCAAAGCTGCTTAAAGTATAAAGCGATTTCACCTGTCATGTGAATGACTAATAAGGGGGTTACAGCAGTAACTTATTCCAGGTCACCTCTACCTAGCTGTATGCTTACCTTTCAGAGTGATGCAATAACCAAGGCTGTTAATTATTATATGCATAAAAACATAAGCTACAATCATGACTTTCAAAGTCTCTCCTGTTCCTGTGTTATAAATTATGTAAATTCTTGTACATTAATATTATCAAGCAGTCAGTGTCCCTAGTCATTTGACAGAAGTACATGTTTACAGGAAAGCTTCAGCTGTTTTCAAGGTAAGGGGGAGGACGTGGAGAGAGTAAAGAGTATTGCAGAAGTTAAGACTTTCTCAACAACAGTTATCACTGGCCTCCTAAATGAGGATAAAAACCAAATGAAATAGGGGAGGGTGAAAGACAGGAAAGGAGGAAGCACTGCAGTTTTAAAAAAAAAAAAAAAAAATCACTTACACAACCTTCAAATAAAAGTAGTAAGCTTATATTGAATGAAGTGTTTTCTTTAAATAGTTTTCCTCAACCCAAATTCCCATCTCTGTCACCAGAACTGAACTCCCACTTTCTTATCATAACTTCACTGGCAACATGCTTCAGATTCTCTCTCCGCTCCGACATTACCACCATCTCCTCTGCTGCTCTGCTCTCCTCTTCACTCAACCCTCCTCAACGTCTCTGAAAACACTTCTTTCCAGTGGGTCTTGGGCTTATAAATGCAATCACACACAGCATCCCTACATCACAGCGAAGACTGAGATGTTCATTACAACCCTACGACCTCCCCGTTACATCCTGCCACCTTATCCAGTCCCTCTACTACATGGCCAGCTATCCAAACAAAACCCAAGACGGATATGCTTTTCTGTGGTTTGTAACCAATAACTGCTTTTGTTTGCTGTCAGTTCTTTCACTTTTCATTACATTTTCTCAAATCTAATTTACACTTTAATCTAAATGTTCTTAAGCAGATGTCTGTACCTTCCATGAAGTGTGTCGCCCTTTTGGTCAACTGCTAGCACAAAGAAACACACCAGTACTCAAAGGAAATTATTTTGAACCGTAACTAACAGCAACTTTCTACCCTTTAACCTTTCATGCTCACTTTATGTAAACAGAAAAAGTGGAACGCTCCAAAAGTCGTTCCTGTTTTGGGAATAAGCATCTCTAGCCATTTGTCTACGCCAAGTATTTGGAGATGCCTATTGATTCCAGATGGATCCACCAGTGCTGATCCTCAGGACCAGGAGCCAGAGGATGACTCATCACTTCTTAAAGTTCAGTACAGCACCCATGTTTACAAGCAAAGCCATATTTTTAAGACAACAGAATGATGCCTACATTTTATATATGTAATTATGTTAAATGTGCACCAATCTTTCAGCCTTGTATCTCATGCCACTACCATAAATACTCCTTTATTCGGTTACAATTCTTTTCCAAAGCATTAAAAAAAAAAATGAAGCAATACTGAGAAACCTAGGCAAAGTTATTTGAGACACAAGAAGCCATTTAAGATATAAATTACCCAAGTTTTCAGCATATGGATAAAAAAACTGAAAGGCATCAATTTTATTAAATAAAAGAGAAACTTGCATAAACATTCAAACAAACACATTTCAGTATTTGTAATAAGTTTGTTCTTAAAAATCACCTATGCTTCTAATCACCATTTTCTTCCTGGCCCACTATCAGAATATCATCACTGCTGGCATAAAAAAAAAGGGTCTGTGAAGATTACAATTTTTGTCTGGGGCATAAATTTAAAGAAGCAGAACTGGTCAGGAACAAGAGCACACTGCCAACAGGAGTACAGTGCTCAAATCAGCTTTCTCACTTTACTGCTATATAGGGCACAAACACCAGCAGTAACCAAGCTGCACTAGTTCATGTAGAAGAATCCTGAACACCTCTCTACCCCAAAACAGGACGAGAGGAGAAAAGGTACAAAAAGAAACCAGAGAAGAAAACAAAGCCAGTGGTATTAGTGTGAAGCTGCAAACAAAAAGCAAAGACGTGACACAGTTGCAACTACCTAAAAAGGCCTTTCTAAACTGCTGGAAATTATTTTTAGGTTCAGATTTACACACACACACACAAAACAACCATCATATTACCTGTAACAAAAAAAAAAAAAAATCACCTTAATGTAGCTGAAGCAAAAAAAAATTTTACAGTGGTATGGTTTAAAAAAAAAAAAGCCTCCTTGTAGAGGGAATTGCATTAAGTAGAGAAACTAAGTTTCTCTGAATACATATCATCTTAAGCCTACACCCCTGAAAACATCTAGTCCTTCAAATGGAAGCATCTGACATTAATCATAAAACTACATATTACACCAGTTTCAACATCTGCCTGGACTTGCACGAAGCGATTAGAGTTACAAGAGCACTTCTGTATTTGAACTTATTCTGCCAGGACTGATTTTTTTTCATGCTATATTTAATATAATTAAGTCATTTCCAAATATATTATGTTTGATCTTAAGCTTTCTAACTAATAATTCTGTGGCCACCAAATTGTTTTCTTCCACAGTTTTCCCCACACTACAAATGCAAGCACAGTGTATTTATTTTGCCAAGGAAACCTCATAACCAAGTGTATGTGTCTATTTTTACAAGCTCAAAATCCTACATTTTGTAAATGGAAAAATAACATCAAAAAGTAGATCTAAATTTTAAAAATATAAACTAATGTTGCAGAACAGAAGACTCAAACTGGAAAAAAGGAGTGCAAGAATATTCTAAAAAGTAAACCCAGGGGACCACAAAGAGATTGAACCATGGCACTGACTTGATTCAGGTTTGAAATAAATGATTCACAACAATACTAGCAGAAAACGGAACACTATGTTGTATAAACAGACATAATAACAGGACACAAGGGAGAAGCAGTTCCCTGAAAGTTTAAATACCTTCCACGGACGTGCAAGATCTCAGCAAACTATAAATGAATCTAAAGGATCAAGAAAGGCAAACTAATGAAGTGTACAAAAACTAACAGGTAGCATCAGACCAGCACAGAACATTGTCTGGCCTTTACAACTCTTCCATAGGAATGCTGATCGAGTACAGAACACAGATGCTCTTCTGTACTTTGTAACCAACTAAAGTTGTTTTTCAGAAAGATGACCTTTTTAGTTACAACTGAGTATGACTCTGGCTTTATTGAAGCCAAGGCTCTCACTGACTTAGAGCAAACTCACGGCTGTGGCATGTCTCCTATACTGGGTCATCCGTTCTCAAACTCCGTGTTTACCTTACTGAAGCTGAATTTTAAAGTTTGTACAAGTCTGAAAGAGTCTGGGTGTTTTCAATAACTATTCCAAACAACAGATCCTCAGCACAGCAGATTCACATTTGAAGAGCCATACTGAAACAACGCTAGGGAGTTAACCTCCTATTAGTAAAAGATCATCCTCATGAAGCAACAAAATACGAGGCAGATTATTTTCTTGCAAAGAGGCACCCTCTTGAAAAAAAACAAGTACCATACAGACACTCCAAACGAGGTCAAGAGTGAACAGGCCCAAGTTAAATTAAGCATGAAATCACAGAGATAGTCACTTCAAAAGCAGATGAAGGATTTATTTAAAAAAAAAAAAAAATCTTTTACTACCCTTGCTCAATCTATAAACATGTGTCAAACATTTCTCTTTTTGAGGTGGAACTAAGCGTAAGTTGGCACCTACAGAAAGAGGCAGGCACCACCAGCAGGCAGATAACAAGCCTTTAATTTTTGTTACATAACACAACTTTATGAAAAACTTTATAGCTTGCCAGTTCAGAGAACAGATGTAACAGAAATGAAGCATTCCACTGAAGTTAAGCTTAGTGTGCCCTTAGGACTCCATCAGAAAGCACAATCTAGAAATTCTATATCTATTCAAAGAAAATTTGTAAAAGAAAAAATGAAGAGGGTTTTCTTTTCAACCGCATCAACTTACTTTGATTTCTCTTCTCTCATGAATGTATCATTTTAGCTTCCAGTAAAGATCTGGCCACACAGCTAGGTCTCCAAAGACAATACTATCAGATCCCATAAATTTGACTTATTTCTTACAGGCATATAGACGTTTCATCCATCGTCATATTACACAAGAAACATCAAATCCTTCTATTAACTGCTCCACTGCCCCCAGCCCACCTGCAGCTGGAAGGAAAGTCTTGTCCATGTGTTAGAAAGTGCAATATGTTCCCTTCTCCAGCTGAGGGGCTGATGATTATACCCACTACCCACACAACAACTGTCTATTTGCAAATTGTATTCACCATGTAACTTCATAACCAGCAAGGGCAGGAATGATTAGGAGGGGATGTTAACATAATGGTACATGTAACCAACATACTCTGTTTACTTTATTACACTTAAGCTAACCACAAGTGCCATCATACTTGCAATATGCTTCTGTAGCTATGCAAGAGCCACAAGAAGGTTGTATTCTCAGCTGTGGATGGCAGCAGTTTATGCATTCATAAAACCCTGTGGTCTTCCAACATAAATTAAAGACAAGATCACAACTGTACCAATGCATGATTTAAAAGGCAAAATTGTTATTTTTATCCCCAATAATTATAAATTATAATAACAAAATGTAATAACAAAATTGTTATTATCCCCACTGATGATGGCTTGTCATCAATATTAAAGATCAAAGTACAGTTTCAAGAACAAGAAATCATTCACTGAATATTCTGCCTCTACTGTCCAAAGAAAGCAAAACTGCACTTCTAAAATACAAGTTCTTGATGTCTTATGTGATTGCTTACATGATTACACCAATAGGAAGAGCTACCTATTGCTCTAGAGGGGCTGAAAAAGCTTTAGAGAAGTAGCTACAGTACAGATGTGCCAGTTCTTTACGAATTTAATAGGCCTTCACTATCCGTAACTGCACCTGGAGAGGCTGCACACAGCCATTCCTTCAGACTAAAAATTCGTGCGTCCTACTAGGTACAAAAGCACAATAGGTAGCATACAATGTATCAGCACAAGACTCTGGTGGATGTAAGTAGGAGCTAATTAGCACACACAGGAACACAAATGGAAAAATGGACACCAGGGAAAAGATGGATGCTAGCATCCAGAAGAGGTACATGATTTGTGTATATACCTGTGTCTTCGTAGCTCAAAGGAGATTAAGATAATGCTTAAAGACTTTTTTACAAAAGAGTATTTTTCTTTTTAAGCCCCTCCACTGGTCACGCATTACATGACGTATGCTACATCCACTCACAGAAAAGCAAAGGTCCAAACATTTTTCTTCACACAGACTTGTTTTGCACTCTTCAGAAAGAAACGTCCCAGAAATATAGTACTTCACCAAAAGAAAGAAGGTCTTAACACATGGATTCTTAAAATATAGGAAAGAAATTAACACTCTAGGGACCCAAGCAAGTCTCTTTTATCAAATAACCTAGCCATAGGCCTACATAAATCAGTTAACAGTGATATTTAATATTGTCTCCCAATACAGATGAAAAATATTTAAAGCTAAATTATTAAATCATATTTTATTCAAGAAACCAAGACAGCAGTATCAGCAAAGAGAGTGCAATTACCCAGCTGAGTTAGGATAGCACGTGCATAGAAGACAACACTGTATGTCTCCCATGTGCAGCATACATTTCCTTCCTTCAATTGAATCAGAAGAGGGACAAGCCCCATCAAAACCCCTCCATCGGCTTTGAATAGCCCTGAAAACAATTATGAGGCAGTCAGAGAGGAAACCGCAACAGCCCTCTCCATCTGCACGTAAAGGCGCAGCGTTTCGCTTGCCTACAGGAGGCTGAGGAAGATGGGACAGCACAGGCACTGCCTATGCGCTCCGCTTCGCTCCGCTTGGAGAGCGCCGGGCACGCAGCAGCCCTGAGAACGACACGAGGGGTTAAGGAAAACATGAAGGTTACACACATCCGTTGCAAACAGTGCCGCAAAAGGCAGGAGGATCTTGGTATACAAGCGATAACACGAAATCCCATCCCTGCCTTACAGCAACGAGGCTGCGCTTGAAGCCTGAGTGAGGGTCGGACACACGGCACAGCGCACGGGAGCGCACTCAGAAGCGCACCCACGTCCTGCATGCACACACTTATCTGCCCTCTTCGCTGCAGGCACAGGCAGAGGCAGACCCGCCACGGAGCGAGAGCTGGGACCCCCACGCCCCTCGCCCCCAGCCCGGAGGGGGGGACGCAGGCAGCGGTGTGCCCAGGCGGGACGCCCCCCCCCCCCCCAGTCCGGACACGGGAGCGGGGGCGAGGGGCAAAGCAGCGAAGGGCAGGCAACGAAAGAGGGGAAGAGCGGGACAACGCCACGGCTGCCCGCCGCCGGGGGCTGGGGGGCGCCGGCAGCGCGGCCTCCGGGGCACGGCAGTGACAGGTCGGGGAGGGAGGCGGGAGGGGGTCGCGCAGCCGGGGAGCTGCGAGGGCAGGCGGCGGCGGGGGCCCGGGGGGGCGAGGGCGGCGTCGCCTACCGTGTACTCCCGCACTTGGCTGTGGAAGTTCTGCTCGCGGATCGTCACCTCGTCCGCTTCCATCCTTCATAGTCCCGCGGCCCCCGCGCGCAATGGCGGCCGCCGCCGCCGCGCCTGCTCCTGCTCCTGCCCCCCCGGCGGCAGGCGGGCCACCATGGCCGGCGGCAGCGCCGGCTGCTCCCCCGGGCCCCGGCGGCGGCTGAGGGGCCCCGGCGGCGGCGCTGGCGGCTGGCTCCGCCGCTCTGTCACCGTCCGGCGGGGCGCGGAGGAGGAGGAGGAGGAGGTGGGGGAGGAAGGGCGGGCAGCGCTGCCTCAGCTCCTCCTGCTGCGTCACCACGCAGCGTCCCCGCGCACACCGCGGCCCCGCCCCCAAGCGCGCGGGGAGAGGCGGGGCTAACGGGTGGGGGGCGTGGCCACACCGCCCCGAGGGAGGCGGCGGGGAAGGGCGGGAGCCGCCCTCCCGGGGAGCGGAGCCGCCGGAGCCGTCCCGGTGCTGGGGCCGCCCGCCAGATTCACCCGGCGCTACCCGGGGAGGCCCCGCAGGAGCCGGGTGTGAGCAGGGGCTCCGCTCCCCCTCAGGCAGAGCACAGCCACGGACCGGCACTGAACCCGGCAGCGTGAGGGCGCGCGGCGGCGTTGGGGTCTAGGGGATCCTCCGCGGACTCGGCCTTCCCTCGACCCGCGTCAGAACCGCTCGTTTGAAAGACTGTACTTAGAACTTCAGTTAAGACTCGTGTTCCACCTGTCTGGTGGCACTTGGAGTGACTCCTTCGTGTCCTTGAGTGACTCCTGGCGAGCCGCCGGGTCGGGCTTCGGCCCAGCGCCGCAGGGCCAGGGACCGTCTGCCGCTTGTTCCCCGTTCCCGCTACGCACACGGGCAGTTCTCTGGGCTTCTCAGTTTGCAAGTAGATCAGTTGTCTAAACATACACAAAAAACTATTAATCTAGGGCACGCTATAAATTATAGATGGTGATTTAGCAAATCAAACACTTATTTCTATCCAAATACGTAGCATTGTTCCAAGGAAGTTTCAAAAATAAGGATGATCGCTTTCTGCCTGTTGACATCTACTGATGCATTATACATAATATCTCTGCCAATTATAATTCCGATTATATTTACTACCCAGCCTCTGGCCCATTTTCATGGTTAAAAGCAAAAGGTGAAGTATTTATTAAGTTTCAGAGTTAGCAAAAGTAATCTTTGTCTGTCTGATGTATTTCTCGCAGTTCTGAATGCAGAACTTCCCTCAGCTTCAGTATGGCCACCCTCGCACCCGCGTTCTTCTGATACTTGCGAAGATACAGACAAGGTATCTGCAGGCAGATGTGTGAGAGGTCAGACGTGTCCCCGCTCGCTCTCCTCCTGAAGTCCACTGCTTGGGGAGGGAGACTTCCAGGTACTCGCTGAGGCTGCAGGAACAGGAGAGGACCATTAAAAGCAGACCTGAAGGAGCAGGGAGCACAGAGTCTTTGAGATGCTTCTTGGAAAAGCTGTCCTGCTTTACAGCCATTCCCTGCACAGCACTAGATTGTGTCTGACAGACAATATTATTACTCATTTGGGTTTTTTCTTCAACTATTCCCACTTATCTTCAATCACTTTTTCTTCTTGGGATGCTGAAAGTGGTGAAAGCATCGGCAGCTGCCAAGAGGAACATTACATGAGACTTGGGCTTGTGAGAGTGGCTAGTGCTGTTCCCCTCTCAGGAGCTGGTCCAGAGAGAACAGTATAACTGAAGACGAGGTTTATAGGTAGAAGTAATATCTTTTATTATAACAACAAACACGATTGGAGAAAGTAGACATGTTTGGTATGCAAGAACCTGTCCCCAGAGAAATCGAATTCTCTCAGAGCTGCCTGTCGAAATTAGGTCAGTGGACTCAAAGACAAACCCTGCTCTTACAAAGTGTCATGCCTAACCTTTGTACAGAGCAGATCTCATCGTCCTGTATAAAAGACCTACACACTAAATTGCAATGGTATTACAAGCAGGGTGTGAAGAACCTAGCATTTAGGCCTCCACTAGATTTGCGATGAAGACAGAAGTGCTGTGACCAGAACAAACCAGCTCTAAGAACTGAGGAGACCAGAAGGTCTGGTCAAAGGGGAAAAATGGGAAGATTAGGCCAGTGATCAGCGTGTTAAAATATACATACGGATGCCAAGGCAAAGGAGGAGCATGGTTGGATTTCAGGCCACAGTCAAGCAGCAAGCTGATCCAGGCAGCAAGGATGACCCACAACAAGCAGGTGGAAGAGTGAAGCAGTTTGGGGAAGAAAAGACAGTGAAACACATAGTTAGGAGTCAAGAGAAGGACTTAAGCTCAGGGCAGGGCAATCTATAGGCTCTGAGGGAATCTCTGCCAGTAAATACCAATACCTACTGCCAGTTGGTTAGGAATCTGGGCCTGAGGTGAGGTTTAGTTCCTGAGCTATCTGGGAAATGATTCACCTACTGCTAAGGAACAGCTCATGGAGTCTGAAACAAAGTTTGTTTCATTAAGGAGGGCTGAGAGTTGTATGTGGGCGCCAAGGATTTCATATGTTTCTGACTTTATGTGCAGACATAGCAAACACTGCTCTGAAATAAAAGGCTGTAAGGAAAATGAGCTGTACTTTTGTAGCTGATATAGAAATAAAATTAAGTTTAAGATTTAGCAGAATTAAACCTTCGCTTCCACTTGGGCTGTATGTTTTCTTTTTAATACATTGAATTTGAAATATATGTGAGGAAGAGATACATAAATTTGTCTCCTACTATGGACTGGCAAGTTCTTTCTTCCATTTCTAGCAGATGAATCATCAGAAACATGATACACATTTATATTCGCTAAGAAGACGGGAAAAAAAAATAGCTTCGATCCTTTCTTGGGCAGAAGTTATTGCTCAGTTCCGAGGTGTCTGCATCATGAAGGAAGGTCATGGTAGCCACCACAGCAAAATCTATTTATATGGAAGGAAGTGCAGTCTAGAGCAGGCAGCTGTTACAAACTGAGGAGAAGGCTGACTGATGAACCCATTGGTTTTCGATGGGAGTACAAAAGTCGTATTTTGAAGCATACCAAAAGAAAAACCTCAGAAATTACGCCTGAGGTACAGTGGTTAGAAGACCTCTAGATGTTTTTCCTCCATACTTCAGACATAACAAAGACAGTGCTGGAGGGACTGTCCTCAGCAATTCTTAGGACTTCCTCAGTAACCCTAAGGAGCTTGGTCTAGATTTATTCTAGACATGATTTAGGTGTAAACAGTTGCTAATGTACAGATATACACACACAAAGGGCTTTTAATGAAAAACAGACTTCTATTAAACTTACATTTAGTGGTGCCTAACCCTTCAGTGTAAAAGTTGAGTGGATTTAATAGATTTTGCTCAGTTTATTCTTTTTCAGCCTAGTTTTAAATGAACAGTTTTTCAGCTTCAGGATAACCCAATAAGTGTCTGGTATCCTGAATCCCTTTATGTGCACTGGGTTAACTCTTGAGATTCTCCAGAAAAAAATGTTGGGATATTCAAACTAATAAAATTAGTCAAACTGGCTAAAATTGAAGTTGCTAAAGTTGGAACGGTTTCACTGGGAAGGTTCTCACGGAATTTGTCAATGGATTTTAGATCACCTTCTCTAACTGTCTATGTTAAATTGGCACCATGCCTTTAAATCTAAATTCCCCTAGCAGCATTTGAATAGGTGATGCCTTCTTTTCCAGTCATCATTCAGCCAAATGCAGCTTGGACTAAACATAAAATAGGAAGTTATTCTCTCAGTTAGTATGACTACTTACAGGATTACATGCCAGATATTGCCTAAGAATTGGCCAGACTGAAGCCTGAAGCTCAATTTGGTATGTTGCTGAGAGTGACCATTGATTTTGAAGAGAACTTGGGGTAAACTAAACACGTGCCACAGATGATACCCAGCACTTTACCTACTCAAAACCCAATTACGGAAGAGGAAAAAAAGGATTGAAAAGTTAAAATAACTTTATCATGGTATAAAAGAAATTTTACACTATCATAATTATGTGCATTAAGATTATTTATTGGGTGGTCATTTCAATGTCTTATATTTTGTAAGCTAAAGCACAGCAAGAATTGAATTATAACTTGAGAAAGCCAGATCAGTCAGTCTTGGATCTGGATTCAACTTGAAGTATTGCTGACTGGCATTTCGTTTCTATTCATACCTTCTTTCTATTTGTTTGCTTTTTTAAAATAACAAAAGCATGATTTCTTTTGTTGCAAATATTTCCAGCCTGTATCTTCATTGTGTCAACCCAGTAACACTAAATCCCCAACTAAATGCTATATTATGGCATAATATATGTATTTTTTGAAACAGCCAAGGGAAAGAAATTTAAATTAAAAATGAGGATGTTGGCACAAAACGAAAGGATATAAACTAGTTCAGTACAGACCCACATAGGTATGTGCTGGATTTTATATATATATTCATCAATATATTGATGAATCTATACCCCCAAATATAGAAGGAAAAATGCATCATCAAAGTAATACAGTTTTGAACAAGCTTTTGAAATGAACATTTGAGTAAAATATCTCCACTACTTTTAACTTAGAGCTGGGTCCGTTTATAAAAAGCTTAGTGAGATTGCTTTCAATAACGAAGGAACTAGATTCAGTGATGAATAAAACCCCTTCTAGTCCTTAGGTTTGCTTCACTGGTAGGAGCCTAGAGTCAGAAGACCTCTGCAGAGTTTATAGTCAGAGGCATAAACTCTGCAGGAGCGTGGTGTTGTTAGGTAAAGGAAGCATAAGTCATGTCATGAAGCTAGAACAGTTTCCATTCTGTATCTAGGCGGCAGAAGTGACTGAAACCTTACTGTGTCCTTCATGTCCCACTGTGAGGATTCAAAAAACTCCTCGAAATGAAACAAAAGAAAACAACAAAAGAAAACAACGACAACAAAAAACCCACCACACTGCAGCTTAAACTTGGTTAGGAATGAGATAAAAAGAACTATTGAAGGATATGTGGCTGCATATAAAAGTCAACGTTTACCTGCTATACAGATATGAACAAGCCCAGGGACATCTGCTCCATGCTGTCTATCCATGGCTGATTTGGCTGATTCTTCAGTAAGTATTTATGGGTAGAACTCCTAAACTCCTGCTAGGGTCAATATTGTTACAGGGTCGAAGAATCAAAAAACAAAACAAAACAAACAAACAAACAAACAAACAAAAAAACACAACAAAAAAAGCCTCAATTTTACCAGTCTATGTCTGTTTTGAGCCCAGAAATTAGTGTTCGATTCAGTCAGCCTCTGAAAGGTGTTCAGCTAGAGTGAGTGGATCAACAGAGTGAAAACTCACTACTTCTCTTTATGGTGTGTTCAATATCTACTTACCATCTGTATTAAAAATCATGCCTTATTTCTGGTTTGAATTTTACTGCCTTCAGCTTCTAACTATGGTTTTTGTTCTGTCCTTCCCAGCTACAGCTGAGAACTTCAATACTTGGTATTTCCTGCTAATCACAATTCACCTCAAAATCTTCTTTTCAGTCAGTTAAAAAGATTTACTCTAAGTAAATTTACCTTTAAAGATTTTTCTCAACCATGAACTCAATTTCTTTTTTCTTTCTTCCCTGAATTCTCTCCAAACTTTTAACATATTTATTAAAATATAGGCAAAAGAACTGAAAGCAGTATTCTAGGCTCAGTTTCAGCAATTCTAGGAACAGATGTAAAATCACCTCCTTAGTTTATGCTCTCTATTACAGACCATTTTAGTCATTACAGAGGAAAACAGCACACAGCTTCAGAGGTGAAACACATGATTACTTCCCAGAAGCAAATGGGATGTGCTATTGAAGAAACTCGTGTCTACTCCTGCCTTCCTGCTATCAGAGGTCTGGCTGTAGGTAAAGTGCTTCCTCGTGGCAGACCTAAAGTAAGATTAATGGCTCTTTATCTTTGTTTTGGGTTGACATGTCCACTGATTTGCTGATATAGAGTAAAGCCAGCTTTAGGGACATTTTAATCCAAATGCTATCACTACCATTTCCTTGAGGTAGAAAATAGTGGCCAGCTTTCAACTTTGCTGATATCAACCAGCAGCAATCCCTAATTCCTATTCCGAATCATTGTTCTCCAGATACAGCCCTGGTTCTGTACAGCCCTCGATTCCTCGTTCCTGGTGCATCATTTGACTGCATGCAAGCCTCTTTTGTTGTCTGCTTCCCAAACATTTCAGCTATTGCTCTATATGATTAGCTCATCTTTGTAATTTACCACTCTGTTATTTCCAGTATTTGCCAACTTTTTTGTGTCATCTGCCAGTAGTATTAGCAGTGATTTGTTGACCAGAATAAATACATCCTTTTAAAAACATCATTTCTGTCCCTGTTTTTTTATCCAAATCAATTTTTCTTTTTTCTCATCTTTGGGAAATTCCTGATGTACTAAGAACATATAATGCCTATTTTACTGGTTCCGAGTGTTATGTTTGCCCATATGGAATATGAGCTTGCCAATATCATGGGTTGGTTCCATGGCAACATCATAATAGGATCCAAAAGAGTTATTTGAGAGCGAAGCCAATATTTTTTGTGTTAGCAAATAATCATTAGAAGCATTAATGTTGTTTTACCGCTGGTTGAATAACAGCACCAGAATATGTCTCTGAAACCAAAGTGTCACAAATCATTTTTCTGTTCCTACAGAACAGATGCTTTCTTCACTCCTGTGCTTTCTCTTCAGTCTATGTTTAGTTGCCATTCTTGAAGTGCTTACACAGCACCATTTAAAACGACTCCAGCCCCTGCTCCACTTTGGTTTGTTGCGTACGTAGCACTACAGCAATCCACCTACACAACATGCTGCACAGGCTGTAGAGTCTCACCCATCACCATGTCTGCGCTTCCTCTGCGAGTTTTGCTGATTGTTTAGCTTTCATTGTTTCTCTGTCCTTTCTGAATATTCTCCTTTGATTTGTGGGCCATTCAACATCTTTCACTAGACTTCTTAGTCTGCCAATTTACAATTGATTATAAAACATGTGACGGTGCATTAGCTGTATTATAAGTTATGAAAATGGAAATATCTACCCATATTATCAGTTCCTGACTACTTAACATGGCTGTATTTATTGTCCTTAAAAAAAAAAACAAAACTAAATCATTAATCTGCTGGACCATCTGTGCTCCTTCTAAACTATCCTCAAGTTATTTTTTGTTAGTTACATAGGTTTGAGAAATTAAATTTTACAATTTTTGGAGAAGATGGGTTGCACTGCCAAATCCTTAAACAATAAAAAAACTGTTTTTGGTAATAGTTAAATAATTTTATTTTTCTCTCTTAAATTCAGTATCTGACTCATCATGACTAAGATGACTGTACTGTTAAATACCACACGGAAGGCATTTCAAAAATCTATCCAGTATTTAACTACGTTTTTCAGTCTGGTTCACAAAATCACATTGTATAAATTTAGTCTTTGAAAGTAAGCCATGCACCTTTTATGAAGGACTTTTATCCAAAATGCTAGAAATTTTAAAGGAAATAAATCATCTTAATTTCTAAAATTAATAGGTGCAAGATTTATTCTTAAATCATGGATACTCCTTTCTAATTAAATTCAAATGTGTTTAATGCATCTCAGGAGTGCTAAGATAATAAGTAGTCCTTTTCTGGAACTTAACATCCTCGATCCCTGTCAATAATTATATTGGGTGACTAATAAAATATGATGCCAGGCATTTTTTGAATCTTTATCTTCCTCCTCTGTCTCATTAGCAAAATGAATAGGTTTGCTCCACAGGCACCACCTAATATGGAGAATTCAATGTTGTTCAAGGACATTGCAAACAAATTTCAGCACGTATTCCTTCATGCAACAGTCAGACATAAAATGCACTTTTACAATATCTGCCGGTTGCCATGCTAAAGTTTCTCTTTGCTGTATAAGCTTATTGCTAGCATCAAAGGCTGGAAGGCCAAAAAGGGCCACTGCAACTGTCAAGTCTGATCTCCTGACCAGGAGAACTTTATGCAGTTATCCCATCAAAGACTACACTCTAAGTAGAGCTCCAATGATCAGTATTTGGTCCACAGAACATAGGACGCTCATCCATTCCACCAGTGGTCTATCAGAAAATGCCGACAACATGAGAACAGATTATTTTGTAACATCAGACAATACTTGTTTTCAGAAACTGGACTCAGATCTAGCAGGCCTTTTAACAAAAATCACGTGAAATTAGCTAGTTTTTCTGGAGAGTTTAACTTCCTTTCTCAAGTAGATATTGCATTACAGTAATTACACCTCCGAGTAACAATAATATGGCAGGATCCTCAACCCCTGGGATGACATATAGTCCTCTGGCCCTCATATAAAAGCAAAAGCCATCTCTAGTGACTTTAAAGATTTGGATATATCTAAGTACTTGAATGGAGGACTCCATAAATTTCATCCTGTCTCAAAAGTGGGAGGATAGAACAAGGAATAGGTTGTGATTCATCCAACTCTTTAAAATGTTTTCATCTTCCTAATTTTAGGTCCCGTAAGCCATACATTAGATTCAAATTATACCCACCCTGCCAGTGATTGCAACCGCAGAAATACCCCATGCTGAATGTTCCATATATTTCTATGCTACAAGGCACATATATGATATTTGACCATACTCTACATGTGGTGTGTCACATAGAATCATAGAGTATCTCAAGTTGGAAAGGACCCATAGGGATCATCGAGTCCAACTCCCTGCTCCTTGCAGGACTACCTAAAACTAAACCATATGACTAAGAGCATCATCCCGACGCTCCCTGAACTCTGACAGCCTTGGTGCCGTGACCACTTCCCTGGGCAGCCTGTTCTGGTGACCGACCACCCTCTCAGTGAAGAACCTTTTCCTAAAGTCCAATCTGAACTTCCCCTGACACAGCTTCATTCCATTCCATAAGGCACCCCTTTGAAAGTCACTGCCACACTGCACCCGCTTAGGTTTTTTCAATTTTATTGAGCCGTAGCCCTTGGCCTAGGCAAGAGGAAAGGTCAATCTACACAACATACAGTAAAGTAGGCAGCTGTCCTACAAACCCTCCAAATCCAAGGTTTGTCTAGAGACTACTGTCCACACACTTCTCATCTGTCATCGGCTTTCTTCGCTTCCACCTATTCTGACTTGCATAGAGAGGTTGCTGCCAAGGACTGTGCCTTGAATGCCAGGCCACACTTAAAAAGATGACTAAAAAAAACCGCAAGAGAAAAATATCTCATAAAAGTCAGCCCTTCTTCCTGAAGCCAGCTCAAACTAGGCAGACACTTATCAGACACCAAAAAACATAGTTCTGTCTTCCTATGTTCCTTGGGACACCTGGAATCTCTCAAAGTACAATCAGACTAAGTACAAGCAGAGACCGTACTTACCTGTTCCCTGGGGCAGGCTGCCAGGGCCCTGAATGTCCCAATAGGCCCCTGACCAGCTCCACCAGGAACCTCCACCTATGCCACATCTACCCAGTGACCTCTGGGTAGGTGGCAGAGACCAGCCACATCCAGCTAAAAAAAAAACCTCACCCTGCCTGGTCCCCACTGAAGGTGCTGGGGAACAGGAATTACTCTGGGTATGGGGGTGTTGCAGAAGGCTTCAGGGCTGTGATCTGCCTCTGTGGTTGGGCTTAGTATCCATCAGGATTTGGAAGTTAACGTGGAGCTGTGGACAACCATGTGGGAAAGTTCCTGTGTGTACATCTCTATAGGTACTGTAATTCTAAGTGATGGACCTAGGCCCTGCAGTTCCAAGCCTTCAGTTCTCATGACGCCAGTCTACGTCCTCATTAAAAAAAAGTCCAATATCACAGTTTAAGAGTGGTGGGGTATGGGCATCAATCATGCTGCTACGATGCCCTGACATATCTTTCCCCTGATCTCATAAAGCTGGGAATGCCACCAGTTATGTTAAAAATGTTGCAGATGCTCTCTCTGCCCCATCCTCTGCCTGGATTGCCTAGTCAAATAGCATTGATACCTCAAAGCCTCTTAACAGCCTGATATCTGAAGTTGCTTCCTACACTGGAGGATTCATGGAAGCACCTGAATCCAGTATAGGTCAACTATAGAAGCACACCCTGTCCATTCCCCCCGGTGATGCGGGTTTAGCATATGCCACCATGGATATACGATGCCACCATCTTACTCTGTCTCAGGTTTTCCTATGCTCCAAACAGAGGTGTGCAGCCAGGGTCAAAAGTTCCTCATGGCAATGCCACTACTCCCTAGCCTGTCTGTTTGCCATTCTCTCAGCAAATCTCATCCATGGCCTGGATGAAGTCATCCCAAGCCCTCTCACTGTCAGCTGAATCCTACACATAGAAAAGGCATGTGTCTCCTGGTCTTTCAACAGAGGAGCAGCAGAGGAGAAGGTCTGCCTACATTACTGGCTTTCGAGTTGCATCTTGAACTTGTTGAACTGCATAAGATGCCTTTTTTGCCTGACCAGGTGTGCCCTGCTCTCCTACGTGCTGCTAATGGCTGATATGAGAGGAGTGGGACAACTCCCAGCCTTATCCACATAAGGTTGAAAGTGTCAATATTCATCCTTTCATCTCCAGCGTAGCATAATGGCCACTGACCCCATTTCTCATCAAGGATGTGGTCATGCATGGCTCAACGTGTAATAACTGCTGCCTGACATAGGAGTGCATCTTCTCCCTGGCCCAAGGAGATAATCATACCTTTGGCCTTGCTATAGGTGTTCTTCAGCTTTATTACCTCTAGCCAATTCCCCTTATTTTCCACATGTTCTGCATTGATATTCCCAAAATTCTGGTCCCACCTTACAGAGAAAAAAAGCATAGAGCTCCATACAGCCCGTCACGTGACAAGTTCAGAGCTGCTGCTGAGCTTAGCTCACCACAATATGCTGGCTCTGTATCATACATGAGAGGACTGAAGGCTGCAGTTTTTAGAGAAGCACAGAGACAAGGAGTTTCTTCAATGTAAAAGCAGGTACACCATTCATTCATTCTTCTTTGAAGCATATTTCCTACAAACTGGTTACTGATAAACTTGCAGAATCTAGTTTTTCTATTTTCAGTACTGATAAGGTTACAAAAATGTCATTTGTTTGAGATAGATGGTCTTTTGTTTCTAAATCATGTCACTCTGTGAGTAATCAGGGATAGTACAAAGTTAACAAGGTTTCATAGGATACATTTATATTGTTTTGTATCTTGTGTGTTGATACCTCAAAACTTATTTGCTTTTACAGAAACAATATTTTTTATATTGTTGGTTAATTCACCAAAAGCTAAACACACATTAAAAGCCTACATTAAAAATCACTATAAGGCACACTGGGAAACCTGGATACAAAGGGGTCACTTCATCCGGAGTAGTAAAAACAGCAGACCATAGGAAATAACTCTGCAGTTTGTGGTCACTGGTTAAGTATTGCACAGGATGTAATTTTCTTTGAAGTACTGGTAATGCTGCATAGCATATGACAGAGTTTTACTATTTATGTAGTCATGTCTGCGCTGAACGCTGTTTCTGTAGCCTGAGAGCCACCTCCCCATACCGCACTCTGTCCTGTTATCATTGTGGGTATCCGAGTGCCATTACTCTGGGTGTACGCTGACCTGATATCGCATTTTTTAAACCCTAGCCCACAGCATGCTTTGGTCCATTTAGAGTCACATGCTCCCAGAATTAGCATAATTAGAATATAATTTCACACCTGTTTGCTGTCTCATTGTGTATTAACACCTGGATATCATCAACAAAGTAAGAAAACAACGAGCCTCTCTCAGATGGGTCTTCTCCATGCTTCAACTCTGTTACCAAAGTGACATTTAGTCTTGAATGCATTCAGGCTGCCAGCTAATCTGTGAAGGAAATCATTATTGAACATTGCTGTTGTCCTAAATAACACTATATGCTATGGCATATGTTTGGATTTTCTGTTGTAGTGGCAGAGGTAGCACCTTAAACAGCAGTGAGGTCGTAACCTTTCCAAGTTCTCTTCACCCCACACACCACAGTAAAACACTAGCAGCACCTTAGTGAGATAAAATTTTTCAGTGGCTGAAACAGCAACCATACTCCCTCCCTTCCTCTGTCTTACATCCCCACCACTGCCTCCCGTCTTCAACACCATCACCACGCAGCAGGATCTGCTGGTACATCCTTCTACCCTTTGTATTTTCTGGTCATACCTTGAGTCATGACAGGTTTGAAGAGACAGCAGCTTTCCTGTCAAACAGCTCTGAAGGAAGCCTCAAATCCCTTCTCTGTGGCCTAAAGAACCTCACAGAATAACTGAATCAAAAACTATTTTGTCTGTTTGTGTTATAAAATTTATTACATAATTTGGCAATTGTAAAGTAATCCTACAGCAGACACTGTACAACTCTAAGTTCCCCACATCTAATTGATTTTTAGATTACTGCAGGCTAATAATCTCCATGGAGCTTCTGAAAAACCCAAGTGAGGATTTAATTTTAGCACTTCATAGACATACCCACACAAGTACCTCTCAGGCTGTAGCACTGATCCTGTCCAGCTTTGTTCTTGTTCAATCTGTTCCCACTAGCCCTTCAGCAGTATTGACACAGCAATACATGGCCAGACAGACCTGGGGAAAATAACCTAGCAAAAAATAAAAAAATTAATCAGAATGAATTCTCTGAGCAAGTTCATTCTGCATTTACACAGCAGCAGGGATGATATAACTGAGCAGAGGGAGCTACTCCAGCTACCACTGTTACAGAGAAAAATGCTTGTGAGCTACACTGTACGCTCAAAGCAGTCACAAATACATTCTTCTGTCTGGCTGATGCTGTTTTTAGTACTAAGAATAACAGAAAATGTGAGAAACTATATTGTCCTTTTGCTCTGCACATGCATGGTCCTCATAAAGGATTCATGAGTCAACAAATAACTAGAGACCATAATTTTCAGATAGTTCTTCCTGCCCTATGTTATGGAATAAGAAATACTTATGCACAATGTCAGCAGGACAGGTTTATTGCATTTTTTTGGAAGCATTTGTTTAAAGATTCACTTGTACAATAGATTTTAAGGTGTACTTTTTCAAATCATTAGATTAATTTATATATTGTATGCATATTTATACATAATGTGTGTCTGTACTTTTATATATATATATTTATATGTATGTGTGCTTGTTTTTATTTATATTTGAAGTTCTCTGAAATATAGTTACCCTGCCATAGCATTAAAATAAGCTGGTGTGGAAGACAGCATTGCATAGTGTCCTCTATAGAATTTCCTTACAAGAGCCAAAATATACCGTTTTGTATGCTGAGTTAATTTGAATCAAGGTACTCCTATTACCTTTTTGTTTTGACAAAATCAATGTCTATTGACTTTTCTGCAAACAGCATTTTCGCCTTTATAAAGAAGCAGCAGCTTATAGTATTCTTTCATATGAGTTTGTGTGAGTATGTATATGAAAGAAAGAAAAATATAGTTTAATTGCTGTTGGAGTGTCTCTTCAGTTTATCATTTTATTATGCAGTTTATATTTTATTTACTTAAGAAGAACATTGAAGCCTGTGCCCCACATCACAGAATCACAGAATGGTTTGGGTTGGAAGGGACCTTAAAGATCAGCTGGTTCCAACCCCCCTGCCATGGGCAGGGACACCTTCCACTAGATCAGGTTGCTCAAAGCCCCATCCAGCCTGGCCTCGAACACTGTCAGGCATCCACAGCTTCTCTGGGCAACCTGCTCCAGTGCCTCACCATCCTCATAGTGAAGAATTTCTTCCTTACATCTAATCTAAATCTACCCTGTGTCAGTCTAAAGCCATTACCCCTTGTCCTTGTAAAAAGTCCCTCTCCAGCTTTCTTGTAGGCCCCCTTCAGGTACTGGAAGGCTGCTATAAGGTCTCCCTGCAGCCTTCTCTTCTCCAGGCTGAACAACCCCAACTCTCTCAGCCTGCCTTCACAGGAGAGGTGCTCCAGCCCTCTGATCATCTTCATGGCCCTCCTTGGGACTCGCTCCAACAGGTCTGTGTCCTTCTTATGTTGGGGGCCCCAGAGCTGAACACAATACTCCAGGTGGGGTCTCACAAGAGCAGAGCAGAGGGGCAGAATCACCTCCTTCGACCTGCTGGTCATGCTTCTTTTGATGCAGCCCAGGATACGGTTGGCTTTCTGGGCTGCAAGCACACATTGCCAGGTCATGTTGAGCTTCTCATCAACCAGCACCCCCAAGTCCTTCTCCTCAGGGCTGCTCTCAATCCATTCTCTGCCCAGCCCGTATTTGTGCTTGGGATTGCCCCGACCCATGTGCAGGACCTTGCACTTGGCCTTGTTGAACTTCATGAGGTTCGCATGGGCCCACCTCTCCAGCCTGTTAGGGTCCCTCTGGATGGCATCCCTTCCCTTCAGCGTGTCAACTGCACCACACAGCTTGGTGTTGTCAGCAAACTTGCTGAGGGTGCACTCAATCCCACTGTCCATGTCCCCACAAAGATGTTAAACAGCGCCGGTCCCAATACCAACCCCTGAGGAATGCCACTCATCACTGGTCTCCACTTGGACATCGAGCCATTGACTGCAGCTCTGTGAGCGCGACCATCCAGCCAATTCCTTATCCACTGAGTGGTCTATCCCCCAAATCCATGTCTCTCCAATTTAGAGACAAGGATGTCGTGCAGGACAGTGTCAAATGCTTTGCACAAGTCCAGGCAGATGACATCTGTTGCTCTTCCCTTATCCACCAACGCTGTAACCCCGTTGTAGAAGGACACCAAATTTGTCAGGCACAATTTGCCCTTAGTGAAGCCATGCCGGCTGTCACCAATCACCTCCTTATTTTCCATGTGCCTTAGCATAGTTTCCAGGAGGATCTCTCCATGATCTTGCCGGGCACAGAGGTGAGACTGACTGGCCTGTAGTTCCCTGGGTCTTCCTTTTTTCCCTTTTTAAAAATGGGGGTTATGTTTCCACAGTTTTGTTTTCCAGTCAGTGGGAACTTCACCAGGCTGCCATGACTTCTCAAATAGCAACTTCAATCACCAGTTCCCTCAGGACTCACGGATGCATCTCATCGGGTCCCAAGGACTTGTGCACCTTCAGGTTCCTTAGATGGTCTCGAACCTGATCTTCCCCTACAGTGGGTGGTTCTTCATTCTCCCAGTCCCTGCCTTTGCCTTCTGTGACTTGGGTGGTGTGGCTTGAGCACTTGCCAGTGAAGACTGAGGCAAAAAAGTCATTGAGTACCTCAGCCTTCTCCATATCCCAGGTAACCAGGTCTCCCATTTCCCTCTGGAGAGGGCCCATATTTTTCCTAGTCTTCCTTTTATCACCAACATACCTATAGAAACTTTTCTTGTTGCCCTTGACATCCCTGGTCAGATTTAATTCTATCAGGGCTTTAGCATTCCTAACCTGATCCCTGGCTGCTGGGACAATTTCTCTGTATTCCTCCCAGGCTACCTGTCCTTGCTTCCACCCTCTGCAGGCTTCGTTTTTGGTTTTGAGTTTGTCCAGAAGCTCCTTGTTCATCCATGCAGGCCTCCTGGCTTTTTTGCCTGACTTCCTCTTTGTTGGGATGCATCACTCCTGAGCTTGGAGGAGGTGATCCTTGAATATTAACCAGCTTTCCTGGGCTCCTCTTCCCTCCAGGGCTCTATCCCATGGTACTCTACCAAGCAGATGCCTGAAGAGGCCAAAGTCTGCTCTCCTGAAGTCCAGGGCAGTGAGCTTGCTGTGCACCCTCCTTGGTGCCCTAAGGATCTTGAACTCCACCATTTCATGGTCACTGCAGCCAAGGCTGCCCTTGAACTTCACATTCCTCACCATCCCCTCCTTGTTGGTGAGAACAAGGTCCAGCATAGCACCTCTCCTCGTCGGCTCCTCTATCACATTTTATTTTAAATAAATTTTGAATACACACTTTATTTTAACATGGAGGAAATATTTCAATGGCTGCTTGAATTAAATAAAAGAATGAATAAGTTTAAGTATTATAAACTGAAAAAAATATGGTTATATACAAATCTGAAACACGCATAAACGAAAGCATTATCTTAGTTACCTTTCTCTGTTAGATGCATCACTGCATGCACAAAGCCACGTACCCCAAATCACTGTCTTCACTGAAGCTACACTCTGGAGAAAAAAATAAATGGGAGTTTTGACTACATGGAAATATAATAAGAACTTCACAATGTGACCTATAGTTTTTACTGAAATAAATTAGTGGATGGCATGCAGATGCCAAGATTAAACAGAGTAATAACAAAACATTAGTAAGCACTTTTAATGTAATTAAATTTTTGATGTATTACAATTTTTAGTGTGTAATTATTTTTGAAGGAACTGGAGAGTAATACTGGATTGCACCCTTATTCAACCTAGTTACTAAAGAATAAAATGCGACGATGTTTTAAAATTCTATTGCAGAATAATAGTGTATTGTCCATCACAGATAATGATGGCAAGATTTTTCTCATCTGATAATCACTCACAGTGATTACCTAATAAAAGGACAAATCCTTGGTATTATAAGAACCTATGGTCAGTCCAGAATGTAAGCAAGCATTGAAATGTGCTATATAAAGCATCTCAGCTTGCCAGTGACCTTGAATCTGTTTCCTTATTGCTGGAGGTTGGGATTGTTCCATGGCTACATTCCCAGTCTGCATCAAGGGGCTGCTGGTAACATCAATCTTAAACACTGGTCTTTAAAACAATTTTTGATGTTGGCCTTGAACAGGTCTAATAATTTCACTTAATCACCTCTGTTTCTACACAAAAACTGGAATCTAGGCTGACTTCTAATTTTTCATTCTTGTGAAATCCAGCCACAGGCTTTTTGTCTGCCATCAAATATCTGGAATCACAATTAGATAAAATATGTCAGATGCCCTGTGACACCCAATCATCTTTATTGTATAGAAGTTCACTTTCAGCTTAGAGTAGAATAAATTCCACTTGACTCAGAGGTCAGTACTTGGGAAGAAAAATGAGAAGTGTGTTCATTTCCATATTCGAGTATGCAAATTGGATGCATCCAATTTGCATTATTTGTCTCCTAATGAGAATGACCTTTTCTGCTGATGGGAAAAAGCAATTGAACTTGGGCATGTGGAAGTTATGGAAGAATAAGAAATTCTGAATCTCTAACGTAACAGGTCAACTGCTTGCTTCTGTGAATAAAAAAAAATAAGCGAGGTCATACTGGATCCTAAATCCCAGAGCTCTTTCATCTTTAGGGACACCCAGGTTAGGTTCAGTATCTGAATTTTACTGCTCAGATATATCTCTTATAACACTTCTTGCCTAGCACCCTTCCTCTTCACCATTCTTTACAAAGAACATCTAAACAGTTCTCCCACCACTAATGTGGCTCCGGTTAACACCATAACATTTTTGTCATTCTTTTACATAACAAAATTAGAAGCTTCAAAATTCAAAGATTAAGTGACTTGCCCAAGGCTACAAAGAGGATGTTACTGCGTCAGGATTGGAACACAGTTGCATCTGGTCTTTGGTCCTGTGTTCAAACACATTAGATCAAGCTTCTTTCAATATTGAAATGGAAAGAAGCTGTGATCAATTTACAAAGCAGCATTAGGATCACATAGCCCCTGTTGTTCTACTTCTGTGAATGCCAAAGGAGGAAATGAGTCCTGCACATAGGCAGCTCAGCTGTAGACAGGTAACATCATCATTATTGCCATGTATTACTACACATTTAATTATCCTCTCTACTGAAAAAAATAAATAATTATATACATATATATATATAGTCAAATTGCTGGTATGCTTCTCTTCCTTTCAAACTTACTCTTTCACCTGCAGACCTCAAAACCAGGCAGTAATATCACCACATAGGTAATAGGTCTTAGAACTGGATCCACTCACATGCAGGACTCAGGATTAATTAAAGAGCTAGGAATTCAAACAAACATCTTGGCATAGCTTATAAGCAAGGGCACAGTTATTTATTCTTGTTGTTGTTTCTTTTTCATTATGGTGCTGCAGGAGTCCCCCATCAGGGATCAGAGCCCCACATTGCGAGGATTTATTTAAACACGTAATGAAAATATGGCACCTGCAGTTAAGAATTTACAACTGCAATTATAAGATGAAGAATAAAACTGTCTCTTCAGTTGATTTCTGTAATCGTAATATTCTAAATGATCCTAGCACATACCTCATTTTAAGTGTGTGTTTTCCCATGATTATGTACAGGAATGGGCTGCAGTAAGCTTAACACTGCCACTCTGAAAGTCCATCCAGACAAACGTGCGTTGTTCTAAAAATAGATATCTTACCTTTGCCACCAGTAAGCAAGGAGGAAATTTCCACTGAGAAAAAGAAAATGCAAGCTGTACAGAACCAGCCAACTCCCTAGGCATACGCATACATAGCCAGTTGTGTAGAGCTTTGTTCTTAATGTTACCTTACTTGTTAGTATGCTATTTTTTGCAAAATTATTCAGCAGAGCAAAAAAGACAAACCCTTTCATAGTAAACAATGTAATTACACAAAAAGGGCTTTTGTAATTGTTCCTGTTTTCACCTGTGTTTCAAAACCCATTTCATATTGGGCACAGGTGCAAATGCTTACAGATTGGGCAACAGAAGGACCAGCTGTAGTTGTTAGAGTAATGAATTCTCCTTTAAAGCAGCATGGGAAATAAGTGTCCTACCAGCAGGCTACCCTGACACAGTAATTTTTGTAATCTGCTAATGGTGTATTTTTATAACAGATTTAGAGTGATCTTAGTCTGTGCTGTCATTGGAAGGAGCAGTTCTCTTCCCTTTCCCATTGCTAATTGCCTCTTTCTGTAGCTGAACCAGAGAATTAATCCAGCCCAATTGAAAGGCTTATTAGTTTCATTTAGATCACATCTTGGATTTGGTCGATCGTGCCGCAAGTCCTGGTGTTAATGTGAAGAGGGATGAGGAAATGCATTACCTGGGCAGACGCGTGGCAGATTGAGGTTGTCTTAAAGTAGCTGAAAAACTGCAGTCTTGGAAGGTATGTTAGCAGGTGTAAGAGTAGGTTAGGGAGGTTTCTAGCATTAGGTATGTGCCAGACACAAACTGCGTGAATGTGAGGTTATTCAAGCTCATGCGCATATGGTTTTGTTTTGCTGCCTTCTCCTTTGCATATGAGTCACCAAACTATGTATCTACAATGCAGCTGCCTGAATCTAAGCCAGTCACGAAAGGCTCCCTTTTAAATCAGCGGAGATCTAACTATCGGGTTAATGGAGTCTAAGGCACTGTGCATCTCATCCTGAAGCAGAAGTCTAAGATGGATTAGATGAGATATTTCTCTAAAAGTGACTATTTCTCTCTATTTGACTATAAACAGAGAGCAGGGTGACTGGCTTTGCTGTAGATGTCTGTCTAAACTGAGGGAGAAGAACTCTGTGTTGTCTGTCAGGGTTAAATCAGTGTTGCTATTTCAAATTATGTTGAGAGAATGTTTTTTAACTAGAGATGTGGTATGCACAGTCCACTGCTGCACCCTGGTTATTGTCAGGTAAGTAGAGTTCCTGAACAGGAACTGTATATTAAATTAATACTATATTACAAACAGTATCATAATGCATTATAGGAATTGAGATTAGGATGTAGAATGGCAACCAACACGTATACATTGATGTCATTGTTACAGTACAAGTTACGAGATTGAAAGTTTGCTGTCATCCCAGAAAGACGTCCAAATTCATTGTATTTGGCTCAGACACATATATTTTGCATGTTTAACAGTCTCAGGAACAATGCAGCAAGAGTTTTGTTAATAGCTAGGAGCACCCCACTGAGCTAGAAAAAGCTGCTGGAAATTAATTGTCCCTGAAAACAATTACCTTACACCGTGTATAAAAAAAGACAATGTTAGCAATGGGATGAACAGTAACGCTGCACGCTACTGCTGGTGCAATTGCTCCTGTGTCAGTGGCGCGATACTTATTCTTGCCCGTGTTTCCACTTTTATAGATAAATAAACAGGTAAAGGACGATTTTAACTAAGTAACAGTAACTGTTAATTTTAGGGGATTTGTTTGTTGAATTCAAGCATTCGTAGGTGTTTATTCCGGAGTGTCACTCCTACTTCCGAGTATTCTTTTTTTAAAGTTGTCTTGTCAGAATTAAACAAATAGCTGAAAAAATAAAGACTGATCTTCAGGGAATAGAATTACAATTGGTATGTTAAAGCTAAGCAATTAACAACAAAGGAGAAGGGAAAAGGAAATGTCCCTTGTTAAATATTTACGGAAATGCCCCTTGCTAAATATTTACATTTTTTTGATGAAAACTGCCTTATAAATGACAATATAACACAAGTGTTCCTTAGATAAGGTCAGCATTCAGCACTGAGTTAAGTCTCCCATACAGACTTATATTTCTTGGCACAGAAACTTTGATTATATAAATTTCATATAGGAAATGCAAAGTGCCATAATGTGGGACTTTGATCAATGATGCCATCCTGATTTAAAATTGTTTTTTTTTTTTAACTGTGATGTGCACAAATCACTAATTTAAAAGCTCATTTTAGTTGCAACCTACCTCTTCCTTTTAATAACAAGAAAGTAATCTGATTACATTTTTTCAGTCATCCTGGTGTCACGTATTAGATAATCTCCTTATAGTTTAAAACTAAAAATGCTAATGGATTGGGGAAATGGGTTTCTGCTTTCACTCAGCATATCTGTCTTTTTTATGCTTGTCTTTTGGATCATTTATCTAAATAATAACCTTTAGTACCTACTCCTTCCTTCCAATGAACTAAAAGATATTAATGATTAAAGTCAGTGAATAGGCATCCTCTCCCTACTCTGGTTTTGCCAGCTGAGGTTACTGCTTTCAGCTGCCTCTTTTTTTTTTTTTTTTGGGGGGGGGGGGCGGGGAGCTACAGACATCCCCTTGCAGAGCTACTCATATGGTTACTTCCTAATTTGTCTCAATCAAAACAGCCTAAGTTAGCTTAAACTAACTGTAGACCTCTTAATGAGTATCACCAGTCAGCACTGACTGAAAGGACATTGATCTCAGTGACTAAAAGAAAGCAATTATATGAAAAACTCAGCAAACAACTTTCAGTCAGCAAATCTGTTGGGGCGGCCCCGGAAAAGAGGTAGTAATAAGCCCCCCCAAGAGAAGGTGCTGTGGGTGGTAACTTGTTCAGCAGGCAAACCTGGAGATACAGGAGGATATATTTGCATGGCCTTAGTCTCAGAACGATGGAAGATAACTCATTTTGTACAAAAGCAGCATGGAGAAGAAAAATGACCAGCCCAAGGTCAGGTACAAAGATTGTGGAAACTGTGGGAGTAAGTGCCAGGACAGAGATTTTTCTGGAGTATTTGTGTAGTTCAGTTTTCATCATGCCTGACTTAAGCTGTATAAAGACCCAGCTTTCAGAAATTGCTTAGCACGTACCCTCTGGGGGAAAAAAGAAAAAAAAAAAAAAAAAAAAAAAACCAAACAACAAGATTCTGAGCAACAGGGATGTATCTTTAAAACACTAAGGAAATCACTTTCCTCACCTACCAATACCTTCTGAAACAGATGGAACTGAAGCATATTTGAAGAGCCAACAACTTTGTACTGCCTTGAGACTTTGGAAAACATTTTCCAGAGAAAAAGAATCCTTCCACAGACAATCTCTCCCAGCAGACCAAATTTCAGTTCTGCTGATCCCAGTGGTGACAGTACGACATGGAGGGAAACAATACCTCAAGTAGATGGATGCTGTGCTAGAGACTCACAGCAGAGTCTTCAAGTAACTTGCGCTGTTCTGAGGCTCTCGCTGCTTAGAATAAATTCATTCTGGCACAAAGCTTTCAGTCTCCATAGTCAAAAAAGGCTTTGGCTGTAAAGCGATATTCTTACATGAATCAGGCTGTTTTCTCCATTGATAAGAACAACGAATGACCCTATGAGCTCAGTATGAATGTCTTTCGGGTGCTGCTCTGATATTTCCTGTGGTGATAAATAGCACAATATTCTCAATAGTTGCAAATTACAAAAGAGCCAGAATCTACCTATGTGTATTATGTAGTCACTGAATCACATTTTCATGGCATGTGGGAGGTGACCAGGAGACAATAGCAGACAGACAGCTAAAGGAATTGTATTCCGCTCATTCTGCACAGGGGGGGAAAACAACCCATGAATATAATTTAATAGGAAAGGAAACCTGTTAACAAAGGTTATCTCAGCAGGAAGCAAAAATTTACTGAAGCAACAATTCTATATGAACTTTTATTTCCAGTGAATCATGCCATTATGTTCAATCTCATTCTAAACGTGAAACCTGCCCCTGTGGCTTGTTCTCTGCTGTGGGATCACTGTCAAAACAAAGAACAATTACAAAATGTTCCCTCAATTCAGAATTCCTATTTGGTAAGTGACGCACATATGATGCAGAGATCTAAATATGAAAATCGTAAAATGGAAACCGGTTTTCTCCCCTTTTCTGGTATTTAGACGACACAGGAAAGTCGGAAGAGTAGTTGACAGGAGTTTCTAATTATTCACATTTTAGGTTTTAAGAAGGCTGTGTTTACCAGGTACTTGAACCCAAACTGGTAAATGTAAAATAATAAACCACAATATTCTAGGATAGTATCTGAAATATTTGTTGTAAAGTATTTATTTAGATATGGCATCGCTAGATTTGAATGCTGAATTAGTCTATTAAGCAGATTGGTATTTCTTTCAGTCTTACATTTTCTTGATGATTCTATTTCTATTTGTCTGAAATATTGCTTTAATTCTTAGAAAGTATTTTTACTTCACAAACAGGTGATAATAATTCTATTTGTATATTTTTTGCAAGAGTAGCATGCCCATTTTTACCCAAATTTGGGATTATGGGTTTCAGCAAAATGCATGCTTTCCACATTTTCCTTTGTGATATGAAGTACTGAAGAAGGGAAATATTGACATTTTCTCTCTTTGAAGATACATGAAATTTCCTATTATTGGAAAGGTCTGTTGCCCTGAATGACAAATTACACAATGAGACAGAAGGAAGATGAAAATCTTGGAGTTTTAAAAGCATCTGATATTTTCTCAAAATATATTCAGCTGTATTTATCTAGCATTCTGGCATGTTGCTGGATTACTGTTATCAGTAAATCTATAAATAGCATGCAAAATGCATGTGAGCTGTCTGTGCATGAATAAAGAGTGGCCCAGCAATAAATTATAATATAATATATAGTTTAAAATGTAGCAAAAGGAATGCCTTGACAAATCAATGCAACATATTTTGTCACTGAGGGTGAAAGATTCATTACGATCACCCTTGAGAAAGCTGGATTTCTGAAGCATGGGTCATCTAGGACATATGATGTAATGAGAGAATATGGAAACATGCATAGAAAGACAAAAATAATCTTCTGAATAATAAAGCCGTATTAAATTTTCAAGTGAAATATAAGTCCTGTGCAGTACTTCATTGTTCAAGAGAGGTCAGGAGTGCAACGCCAAAGAGCAAAATAATGAAGCCTGACATCCTATGGATTTGGTACCCACAGGAGATTCAAGACCGACCCTTCTTCTGAAAATGGCTCATGTGCACCGGCTTTCATTTGTGTTTTCTGGTGTCTGCTAAGGTCTAAGCTCACCTTGTAGCACTTTGTTCAGCTGAGAAATTCTTTTGGGTACCCAGCCACCTATTTTGATGAAATTTGGGGAAATTCAGTGTTTCAGGGAACTCGAGGCATCTGCCAGACTTGATGGAAACTGGCACTAGATTTCAGAGTTGGTGGGAGCAGAGGACGCAGACACAGACACAGGGCCAGACGCACAAACCCAGCAGGTTGCATAAGCCTAGAGCACACCAGAGACTAAAAATAAGACCAACCAATTGGTTTTCCTGCTGACAGCAGCAAGCTGCCACGGGACATTTAATTCCCTCTGATCACGTAAATGACAGACGAGTTGTCACCTGCTGTGTGCGCCGGGCCAGGCAGAGTGGTGAGGATCCCATCCCTGTGGCGGGGGCCACTGGTCCCAGCAGCTCCATCACCTCGTCCCGCACACCGCTGTGGATGGAAACGCCCCAAGAGAAGTTAGCACTGGACAGAGGCCGTGGATGTGGACGTCATCTCTGGCATGCTCAGGAGGAGACACCTGAGCTTGGCAGGGTTGGAAGGAGCTTAAAATGGGGGACTGGGCAGGTGGAGGAGAGGCCAGGGGCGTTGACGTCCCTCGGCTCCTGCGGCCTCGCGAGGTGTCAGGAAGAGCCTCGTGCCCAGTGGGCGTTAGGGCCTTGCGACTGCAGCTATGAGGGATGAATTGTCCCAGTCCCTTCTGTAAGAAGAGGGACAAGCCTTACATTTTCTTAAATATAAAAAAAAGAGGGGATCTTTACGGATTTAGCGGCTGTGGTACGGGTTTCAAGCGAGCTCCAGCCCGCCGCGGACCGTCTCCTCAGAGCTGGGGACGCGCCGGCGCCCAGCAGGGGGCGCTGCTGCCCGAAGTGGCGGCGGCGCGGCGGAAGAGGAAGGTCGGCTCTTCCCCAAGATGGCGGCGCCCAGGCGCGGCGTGGCTGAGGGGAAGATGAAGCGGCCGGCGGCCGCCCGCGCTCGCCGCGGCGGGAAGCTGGACAGGCTGCGGCAGGCGGTGCAGGGCTTCGTGCAGGCAGCCGGCGACCAACCACAGCTGACCCTGCTGAAAGACTCGCAGAGGCAGAACCACAGGAGCCGTCGGGAGGCGAGGAAGGAGAAGCGCAGGCTTAAGCGGAGCCGCCGCCGCCGCCTCCAACGCGGGGAGCCGGTGGAGGTCCCCGCGGCCCCAGCCAAGCCGGCCCCAGCCAAGCCGGCCCCAGCCAAGCCGGCTTCAGCCAAGCCGGCTTCTGCCGCCCGCCCCAGAGCCCCGGCCTCGCCCGCCGCCGCCGTCGGAAAGCAGCGGCCGCGGCCGGCACCGACACCCCACACGCCGCCCCCTGCCGCCGCAACCGCCTCGGCGCGGAAGCGGGCCCTGCTGGAGGCCAACGAGGAGGAGGAGAAGGAGATCCGGCGCCTGGAGCGGCGGCTGGGGCTCGGCAAGCGCCGCAAAAAGCAGGAGGGGGCCGCGGCGGAGAAGGTGCCGCAGAGCTTCCTGCGGGACGGGCTGGGCTACGTGCTGGGCGCCCTGGGCTCCCGGGCCGGCCTCAGCAGCCTCTGCGAGAGCAGCGACGAGGAGGAGGCCGCGGCGCCGCGGGAGCGCCCGCCCGGGCCGCGGGAGCAGGACGAGGAGGAGCCGGAGCCCTCGGAGGCCTCGGACGCCTCAGAGCCCTCCGAGGGGGATGATGTGGAAGGACAGTGGGAGAGCGAGAGCTCGTCCTCGTCCCCCGAGGACGGTGGGGTGCCTGAGGCCAGCGAGACCCCGGGCGAGGAGGAGGAGGAGGTAAGGTGCTCGCCTCAGATAAGGCAAACCTGCTTCTCAATATACATGCCACAACCTGGACACAAAGCAGAGTTTACATTATCTCTAAAGCACAGGTGTTTGCTGTCTAGTCAGGCCATGCAGAGCGTTGTGGGTCACAACGGCGCCGGGCCCAGCAACAGCGGCCTGCCCAGTCCGAGGGACGGCTGTCAGGCCAGCAGGGCAGAGCTCCCCCCGGTCAGGTAATACCCTAAAGCACAAGGCATGTGGCCTGGTCTCTGTACGAGATCAGTAAATAAAAGGAACTGCCCCAGCTTTAGAGTGTAAGGACATGATTAAGCACTTCTGCTAAGAGCAAAGAGAGCTTATGTTAAAATTAATATCTGTCGCAAACTGAAGTGTTACCATTTCTGAATGATCCCAGAGGTTCTGCCTGCGTTAGGTCTTGTAGCGTGAGTGGAGGAGAAGCAGCCAAATGGGTCGTTTAGCCCGCATGGCACTAACTTAAACTGTTAGTAGTCTGCAGCTGATAAAACCTGGATAAAACCAAGACCTAAGATGTCAGGTTTTAATAACAATAACTTGAAGAAAATGTCCTGTAAAGGGAAGAGGGGTTTTGCTGCCATCAAGTTGATTGTGAGCGGTAACTTGTTGCGTGCTTATTTTCGGTATGAAGTTGTTCCTTTGGCATTAGTTATTAGATGGCAAAATATATACTTAACTAAAAGTTTGGTATATTAATCTTGAATAGCAATGTATATTTGTGTTCAAATATTTAAGATACTAGTCTCATTTGGTATCTTATTTTATTGTTTTCCTGGCAAGAGTCATAATCACAGTGCTACAAAGTATGTTCCCCCTCAAGTAAGGAAAGCTCAAGAGACACTAGATGACAAGAAAAGAGAACAATTGGGAAGACTGAAGAAAATGGTGAATGGTCTCATTAATAGGTAATGTAATAAGGAAAGTCATTAATCTTTCTGGTTTGATGTGACAGTGCTCATCATTCAAAGAAAAGTGGCAAGGATGTGACTTTTCTTTTCACAAACTGATTTTAAGTTGGCAATCATGTCTGCTATCCTTAGTAATAATTATCTTTGTTGACATAAATTCTTCAAAGTTAGTCGTTATAGAAGTTGAAAAATCTAGAAAATAAATTTAAGATTGGGCTGAATTCCACACAGCAGTTGCCTGCAAGTGCTAGGTGTAATTCACTAAGTGTCAGCTGGAGTATGCCTATAAAAAAACCTCATAGTGTCAGTTATAACTCCCTCCAAAAAGCATTATTTTCTTTTTTTAATTAAATAAAATTTAATTTCTCCAACACTACAACTGAGGAGGCGCAACACTTCATAGCTTAAAGTACTGAGGAACAGAGAAAGTGATTAACACTTTCACGTGTTGTAATTTTAAAGTATTTTTAAAATAAGAAATCTATTGACATTTTCTTTTATCTGTTATCTGTAAAATGCAGGCTACAGCATGCAGTTTGTTCAGTTGTTTAGAATTTGATATACCTTGTATGTTAGAAAAGTATGAGGTATTTTCATACTTTCTCCGAAGACTGGGATGTGCTACAGTTACAACTGCTAAGAACAAAGTCTGTTTTCTTAGTAAGTTTGTTCAGTGTGATAGTAAGCACATTGACAGTGCTTTGTAAATACTGCTGCTAATCTGTTTTTACATATAAATATTTTCAAAAAAAAAAAAAACCCTAGAATTAAACATCTGTTGTATTTTTTTTAGTTTAGTGAACACAGCAAAATACAAAAGGTCCCTTCCAGTCATCTTTTCAGTCTTTCTTCCGAAGCCAAGCTGATTTCTCTAAAAAGAATAGGTTGTTTGTTGGGTAAAATGAAAATTGTGAAACCATGTAAAAGGAAGAAAAAGTGAGCATTGGATTTTGTTTCTCAATAGGCTGAGTGAACCAAATTTGTCCTCCATTAGTGGACAGATGGAAGAACTCTACATGGCCAACAGCAGAAAGGACATGAATGAAACTCTGACAGATGTTCTCATGAATGCTTGTGTTACTGCAGTTGCCATGCCTGCAAGATTGATGATGGAGCATGTCCTTTTGGTCAGCATTCTTCATCATAATGTAGGAATTGAGGTAATTCTTGTGGTTGGGACTAATTTTGTTTAATAATACGTATTGTAGAGTGTTTTCCTTGATATTTTGTTTGAATTGCCTTTCAATTTTTGATTGTGTGTCCCTAAAAAGCATCTCTAGTTGAATTTAATCCGTATTTGTAGCTTATTTGCTAGGTGTCCCCAAGTGAAAGGGACCAAGTCTGTTGCTTTATCTGATTAATTTATTTTCTCCATGAGTTAACACTGGTCACTTATAAAAAAAATAATTTTTTTCATCAAAATCTTTCTGCATCGATAAAACTGAATTTTTTAAGCTTCAAATCTTCTTCTCTGACTACACTAATCCATTTCTGTTCTCTTGGGTATATGAGGGTATTGTTCTTGAAAGATGTGTATCCAGGTAAGGAAGGCGCTGCAGTTACAGAAATCCTTTTACATCAGTGGAAAAAGTTCTTTTTTTAAGCCCAATCATGCAAATCATCAGTGGAATTAACTAGGTATATCAGTGACTCCAGAATATAAAAAACTTCAAAAAACATGGCAAATTTTTTTGAGGGTATTTTTGTGTTTTTAAGCCTGATGAATGATTGAGATAAATATCTCTTGCTTACTGTTAAGAAGCTGAAACTGCTGATGTCAAAGGGAAGATTTTAGCTAATTTCAGTGAAATTTGTCTGAGGAAACTGAGGTGTTCCAGCACCATGTTCCCATTGAGTAACACTTTCTTTCTACATTTCAATGCAAAAGATGTATTGATGCAAATTCTTCAGTTTGTCCTATAGTGACCTGAATGCTGTCTCTGAAACAATATTAAATATCAGATGGATGCAATTACAGCAGGTTTCTCCATGCAGCCTTGCCATTAAACTTTTTTTCGTTCCTCTTTGCTGCTGTTTTAAGGAGACACACAATCTTTTTAGAAGTTGAAACTTTGCAAAATACCTAGTAATAGGTTTTAAATATAGATATAATAATAGGTATTAGAAATAGATGATATCCAGACTGTCTTCTGTACTACTGACTCTGTTACACAGCATCGTTGAATCTAAGACTGTAGTATTTAGTATACTATAAAGACCCATTATTTTTTCTGTGAAATAAATGTAGAATATGCATTACACGAAAGTGATAGCACAGCTGCATTTAAGATTAGTTTGAGCAATGCAGAAGTTGGGATTCCCATAGCTGTGTTTATACATTTGTGCAGTATGATCATTGCATAATTAACACCTAAGCTGGTCAAGGCTTGTAATGCAAGTCAGTACTGCTACTGGGACTTCTGGTTTTCATAAGAACAGTCAGCAAATATTAGCACTATAATAATGGGGGCGGGCATTGTTTAGCAGTAATGTGTTCGTTACCTGCCTGTATTTTGGTACGCTTTCTAATTCCAGTCTTTAGCATCAGTTCTCTCTTCACAAATACAGATTCCAAAATTTCTTTTCCCAACTGTACCACTGACAAATGGCTAAGACTTACCCCACTTCAAAATCAGCCTAAGCTCATGCTCAGCAACTGTGAAAACTTCATATGTTGGGGGTTGTTTTACAATATTATTTTTTTACCCTCCCGTTAAGGATATTGTTCTGGAATGCTGAACTCTGTGATGCATTTGGTTTTTGACATGCAGCTTTTACTGGATGAATGACTAGCAGTAACAGCGTGCTAGCCTGACAGCTGGGAAGATGCTAATATGTGCCGATGAAAATTATGTAAACAAATTCTGATGTATGTGTACTGTAAGTTCATAACGCTTGCTTTTCTTGCACTGCACTTAAAAGGCAACTGGATGGCATATAAGAGGTGTAAATAACATATACTCTAAGAAAATGTCACGCCACTTAGATATTTCTATATGTAAACGTAGAACATCCATATTGGTTCAGAGGAGCAACAATATTTCTTTAAAATTAATAGTGGCAGTGCCCCAAAAATGAATGTGTTACAGATGTCTGTAAAATCGACTTACGGTTAACTGCTGGATATTTTTTTTTCCCCCCCTTTAATGGAACTCTTGCCAGGTCGGTGCTCACTTTTTGGAAGCTGTGGTGAAGAAATTCGATGAACTCTGTAAAAGTGATGCTGAAGGGAAAGAATGTGAAAATCTGCTTGCCTTGATTGCTCATCTGTATAACTTCCATGTGGTTCATTCCCTGCTGATCTTTGATATTCTGAAAAAACTTGTTAGCATTTTCACTGAAAAAGAGATTGAGTTGATTTTGTTTCTTCTGAAAAACGTGGGCTTTTCCTTAAGAAAAGATGATGCATTGGCTTTGAAGGAACTGATCACTGAAGCCCAGAGGAAAGCAAACACAGCAGAGAAGAAACTCCAGGATCAGACTAGGGTATGTGTGTGTGTTTTAAAAGATCTGTTCTGAATAGACTTTAATAAGCACTTGGGTACATGCGTTAATTTACCAAAATGTTTTCTGCTACGCTCTATTTAGATTCTAAGTTACCATTAGTGTTCAGTTGTTGCATTCAGTTATTTGTATTCTTATTCTGTCTTTCTCCATTAGTTCTCAGGACACAGGCACCAAAATGCTTGTAATGGTTGAGACTAGGACTGGTTTGTGTCTTATGCAATGGACAGTGCTTCTGTTTCATGACACTTTGTACACCTCAAAAAATGGTCACTGAGGTGTGGTGTTTAGCAGATTAAGCTTTGAATTGATGCTTGAACACAAATATAATAGGAGTTAAAGTAAACATCCTTCTTTGTATTTGTATTCATGTAATCTAAATTTTGATGTATATTGCCAACTGAGCTGCTTATTCTCACAGAATAGTAATTTCGAAGTACACTCTCTGCTTTAATAAAGAAGCTCACAGCACATAATCCACAAAAATATTTCTTTTCCCAATAGGTTCGTTTTATGCTAGAGACTATGTTGGCACTAAGGAATAATGACATGCGTAAGATTCCCGGTTATGATCCGGAACCCGTTGAAAAACTCCGCAAATTACAAAGAACACTGGTGAGAACTTCTTGACACCTGTAGTATGGCTGTTCTTAAACCAGAAGTAACTATTCCTATCGTACGTTGGTTTGATGGGCTATAGTATATTTTAATTCATTTAACAGTCTGAAACTCTTGTGGACTAAAATCACTCCTTAGATCATTAAGTATTATCTCCTCTGTCCAGGTTTAGTCAGCAGTCAACCAGCCTTCTGCAGAACAGTTTGAGAAAGGACATAATACTCGGCCAAAGACTTTGCCTCAAAGTCCTATACTTGAAAAAGAGATTGTGGGATGTTTAATGATTGTGCAGAAGAAATGAGTCAAGTAATGACAAGTTCTTTTTTCCATAGATTTTGGATGCAGGCACCCACTCCTAACTTCACCAGAATTATTGTGGAAGTCTAACACTTTTGAAAGCCTGGATGGTTTTTTTTCTTTTTTTTTTTTTTTTTTTTTTTTTTTTGCGGAGAGAGGGCAGTTTGTCTAGAACAACCCAGTATAAAATGCATGAAAGTAATAGTCTCTTTGGATTGAGAACTAATTCATTTTACAAGACTGGAGTCTGATTTTTAAAGTCCCTGTATCTCCAACCTGAAAATTATACTACTGGTCTATAACACCTAGAGCATTGTATTTTTCAGAAATTTGTAAGTGCAGGATGTGCACATCAGTGATAATAGGCCAGGCAAAAATAAGCTAGGTAACCTAATCCTGTAGAATTTCCTGTCTTAAATTTTTGCAGTCCTCTTACTACGCTTCTAGCCTCTTTTGTTGAAAATTCTTATTTTGTTCGAAGAGTTTAAACTTTGTTGTTTGAATTGTACAAAACTTAAGGCAGTTTGTCATGTGATTTTATTTGATCACAGGTGTTCAAAAGGAAAATCATGACCAGATTGTAAGATGCTGCAATTGATTTTCAATGTCAGCATCAAGTCTGAATTCTAATCAAGTTTTATGTTTGGAAGGTGGTTACTTTTTATTTGATTGTCTCTTTTTTTAAATAAAAAAAAAAGCAAGAGCTTCTAAATGTAGATTGAAGCAACTTCTTCTATTTGAGAAATTAGAGCATATGGGAAACTTGTAAATTCTTTTCAGGTTGCTGACTGAAACTAAAGGTTGTGGGGGGAAACGTGAAGACCTTTATGGGGATTAAGTTATTTGTTTTAAAGTAATTTTAAGTAATTAAAGTATTTGTTGTTTTCTTTTTTAAAAAAAAAAAAAAGAAAGCTTCCAACAAAAGTTTTTGGGGTTTTTTGTATTTTGTTATTCAAGGTTCACAGCAGTGGTTCTGGAAAAGAAACTCAGCTCCGTGTCTCCCTGGAATCTCTCCTCAGTGCTGATCAGGCTGGTCGCTGGTGGATCGTAGGGTCATCCTGGAGTGGAGCACCAATGATCAGTGATACAAACAGCAAGGCTCAGCAAAAACCGCATATAGGAAAGGTAAATCCAAGCACTGCTAGCTATAAGTCTAAGTGTTTGTGATCTTTTGAATATTCTTCATACTGGTGAATAAGTTCATTTCAGAGCCCACCAAAAAAACCTTCACAGACTCTTGTAAGACTAAGCTTTTGGACTGTAAATTCTGCTCTTACATTTTTCAACATGCTGTACGCCTGCGCTTCATAAGAGCTGTTACTACAAATATTATGGTATAGCTTGTTTGTCTTATCCCATGGAATTGCAAAAGTAACTTGTAACGTAAGTGGAAGAAGAGGCTTGCCCTCAAGTAGATTTGCTGGTATGAATTCTGGCAGGTAGTTGTGTCTGTCCATGGATGGCATATATCTAAGCTGATTCTAAAAGTAATGTGGTAGAGATGGTCATGGTGACTTATGTTAGAGAAGCATGTCTTAAAAATAATTGGCACAATTAAAATACATTAAAATATATTTCCCTAGTTGGAAAAGCTCCTGATGATGCCTATGCTTCTGGACAAAAGCTCGGGACCTTTGGATTGATGCTTTGTAGTTTACTGGAGATTTTCATTAATGGTCTTATTAGAGGCTGCACAGAAATATTCCTCTTAAAGCAAGCATAAATAAAATAGCATTTAATATTTTTTTTCAGGTGAGTTCAAAGATAATGGAGCTTGCTCGTAAGCAGAGAATGAACACCGATATCAGGAGAAGTATTTTTTGTGTCTTGATGACAAGTGAAGACTTCCTGGATGCCTTTGAGAAACTTCTCAAGTAAGTACAGACTAGCACGGGAGACAGCCCAGAAGTAAAAATAGCATTAGCTGGATAGGAAAAAATAACATTGCTGGTCTGGGCTTAAGAGCACGTAATTGATAATACAATTAAAGAAGTGCATAGCTAGGGATCCACGTAGGGTAAAAAGGTAGGAGAGGGACCAAAACCCTCGTGTAAGGACTAGTAGGGGGCAGGCAGAACTGACTGGCAGTCAGAGGAAAGGAGTAGCCCCTGTTATTGTCAGTCATGTCTGTAACTGTGATTTACAGCATCTTTTGCCTTAAGAAGCCTGAATCTTTTTGCATTGAAGATGTGCATCCCAGTCTAGCGGATGGAAGTCTGTTGCAGGCTTGCTTTCTTACAGAGGCAGACCAGAAGCCCCTTCAGAACATCTCTTGGTTTTGTCGCTGGATTTCCATACTACTGCCACTTCCTTTACTTCTTGCTACCTCGTTAAGCCATCTTGTAGGTCTCCCTCCATACTTGCATGACCTGGTAGTGTCCTAGCACCTCCACTTCCCTCTTGCAGAATTCATTAGCTTTGGATTTGCTCCAGGGTCACATTTCCCATTAAGACCAGTTTCCTTACCACTTGGCAAACAGCTCCTTAGAAGATGTGATCAGGGAAAACCTCAAACTAAGCTATTCTTTGTGTTTGTCAGAATATTAATTGTAAGTCTGTAGTAACTGGGAGGGGAGAGATCAGGTCTGAACTTTTCTATTGCAACCTTGTAATTCAAGGGAATTGTCTTACCAGGATGGCATGCAATTATTTAATTTGCTAACCAAACCAAAACAGAGTTTGTAATAAAGTCAACTAATATTTGATTAAATGCCACTTCTGCAAAACACAGCTTGGATTTAAGACTGTGATGGAGTCATTCCAATATCTTAATATGGCCTGTTCAATTAAAAGAAATTAGCTGCTGCTGCTGCAGTTCTTGCCAAGACCTGGTAGTTCAATTTGCAAATTGATCCTTGACTCTCATCCATGCTATTTAAACTAGTATACAAATCTGTATACATACAGGCTTGGGAGAAAAACTCTGTCTGCAGGTTGCCTGGTATGTGTTGATACTGATTTTTATACAGCAAACTCAGAGAGGAATTCTCAAATCTGCCCACATCTGGCAGAGTATAATGGAAAGTACACAGAATTTTCAGGGAAGAAATTGACTTTACTGTGAACATGCGTTCCAGAGTGTATGGGAATTTATATTCATATGTTTGATGTCAGTCTCATGAGGAAGAGCCTGAGAAATACATAAAGAAATACTTTAGCTGTGCTTGTTGATTCATCTCCTGCTAGATCTCTGGCAGAGTTGAGGTGTGGTTAAATGGTTATTTAAATAATTTTAAGTCCATGCCGCTATAGTTCTACTTGTCTTTCTTCTCCTTACATCAAAAGAAAGTAATGAGTTTGAAGCCAGAACGGCTCCTGAAGTGGCTCAGCTTGTGATTGCAGAAGTGGCAGTGTAAAGGGAGGACTGGGAACATCACTGGAGACAAAGAGAGTGAGCCTTGATCTGTTTCATCAGCTGAAAGGCCGCACCTCCTTCACAAACCACAGATTCACACATGAGGCGGAATGAATTGCTGCTTAAGTTTGATGAAGAGGCAATTTTTTAAGCTATTTCATAGAGATGAAGAATTTGAGAAACTTTACATCTCACAAAAATTGAAACTTGTAAAACTCTTAGATATCCTGTTGTAGTGTGGTGTGTAATTTACGATAGCGAGTATGTGACTGTACCTACTAAAATAATTTGAACTGACTTTTAAAAGGTGGGTTTGAGTATTGCTATTTTTGATCTAAAGGCAATGATAGTCTCAGGCTTCAGCTGATGATAACTAAGCTACTTAGAGGCAGGCTTCTGCTGGTCATGAATATTCTACTTCAGAGACAGTTATCCCATATACAGAGGGAAATTCTTAAAGTGATCAAGACACACAAGTCCATGGGAATATTGTAACTCATGAACGATTTAATAAGTGAGGTGATTGCATATTCTTTATCTAAGATTATCAGGCTTATGAAATCTGTACGGGTTTATGGTGAAGCTCAGCAGTAAAGGACAATCCTGACTCTTATATGTAGATGTTCAGGAATGCTAGGTCTGAAAAGAGAAAATACTGGTAGGTCTGTGAAGAAGTGAAGGTAAAAACAAAAGAGAACATCGAAGTGCTGATTTGCTTGGTTACAACCATCTGGCAACATGAATATTTCCTAAATAAGCAAGTCGTGATAGAAGTGATGATGAACAAGGAAAAGGAGCATGTGCCAAATTAGTGATTGCAATGTAACTTCACAAGTCATCTGTTAAATGCATGTCCGGTGGCTGAAAACCTGTGTATTTTAAAAAAAAAACAACCTTTTGTTGCTCTGTAATAAAATCAGATAGAACTTAGGCTAATGGGAGAACAAGTGAATTATATCACAGACACAGCACTTACAGTGCTGGTCTCTTTTGGAGAAGCAGACTTCTAAATTTCATTAGCCGTCAGCCTAGAAATCATCCCAGATTTTCATATTGTAAAACCTTAAATTCTGGGGAGGGTTGGCTGAAAGACAATATTTTCTCTGTTAATCTGGTATGTGTCTGTGATCAAATGCAATGGCAGATGTCTGGAGGTGTATACAAAGGAGGGATACTAGACTGAAGCAATGACAAGCTGTACTCTACAGACCGCAGAGCAAGTTCCAGCAGAGTCAGACTTAGTTAGAAAATACACTTGAGTTATACGAATGCCATATGAAACTTGAGCTTGAAGCAATGAAAAGAATTTTGTTTGACATTTTTCAGATTATAATACGAAGCGTTTTTCTTTTTAATTGGTCTTAAGGCTGCCAAGCATTTGGCAGCCCTGGAAGCTAAATCATATTATTCAAAGAACAGGTGCTTTGCAAGTTAGTAACCATTCCCTGCCCAAGTGTCTCAGCCCTCTTTTAGACTGGTCAGCTGTTCAAGTGGGAAGGCTGTTCAGTCCTTGGCCTTTATGCTGAGGCAGCCAACATAAGTACCCATTGATACTGACTGTTTTCTTCAGGCTTTTTTTTTTTTTTTCTTTTAAGGTGGTTTGAAGTCACTGACTGCATCCTCTTAGGTTACTGTCAAACAATAACGAATTTCAAGTATTATGTAGCATGGAGTTGACCTAGAGATGAAAAGATTCATATCACCAAGTAGGAAAAACATCTTAAAATATTTTCTTATCCCTAGTAAGTACCACAGAAGTGACAGGCCCTGGACATGTTTCTCTAGATACGCTTATACTGATCCAAAGGCTCCTTTTCCTCCTATGGCCATAGGTACAAGTGTGAGATAACTGCAACAGGGTCCTACAGTTCTTGTTTCACTTTAACCTTTGCATTGGTACACCATGCAGCACCGCTTGCTGCAGTGCTACGTTCAAAGGCACAAGACTCCACGATGACAGGGCCCTCTCCTCTGTTTTTCTTCATGGAGAGCTACAAACATGGAGTCGGCTACGTTTCCTTCCCCATAGGGTAATTATACTTGTGTCATTCCACTTCTGTCTGTTGAGGTCTTGCTTTTGCAGCCACTCTTCTAACACCAGTAATACTGTAGCATTTACATATTGCCATACCAGGATACTGATTTAACCCACAGTCTTAAGGGTTTGAGTCCATTCCGTGTTTTAAAGATGTTATAAGAGCTTTCTAACAAACTTTAATGTGGTATTTGGAGGGTTTTTTCTTAAGTATTACTCTCTTATCTTGACTGTAGCTCTTACTTTGTGGCAGTAATTTTTTCCTTACTAAACTATTCTTATTCTCTTGCTAAATTTTAGGCTTGGACTGAAGGATCAGCAGGAGAGAGAAATTGTTCATGTTATCCTTTACTGCTGCTTACAGGAGAAGACGTATAACCCCTTCTATGCATTTTTGGCTAACAAGTTTTGTGAATGTGAAAGACGATTTCAGGTGAAGAAAAATCTGTTTCTACTTTGTTTTAGTGTCATTATTGTGGGTAGGAAGACAGTTATTAAATACCTGAGAATGGATGCATGCCTGTTAAGATCTTAATCCTGAGGAAAAATTCTGCTGATACAGCTAGGCGTTCAGTAAGGCATACTCATGGTCAGATATGAATAGGAAATAAAATAACTACTGCAGAAGGTTTGCTTTCCTCTGTTTTATGCATTTTAAAAGAATTGAACAGTCTGATCAAGCATCTCTGTTAATTAACAGAGGGCTCATAAAGAATGGAAGGTCGAAAGGTTTTGTTATATTGTTACTCATTTAAACAGTCACTTGATTTGTAGGATTTTTGTTTTTTTCCTTTGACACCTAGGTGACGTTTCAGTTTAGTATTTGGGACAAAATCAGAGACTTAGAAAACCTGTCAGCCGCTGCCATCTCCAACTTGGTTTCACTGTTGGCTCACTTATTAAGGACAAAATCATTGCCACTTTCAGTTCTCAAGGTTGGTGTGTTTTCTTTTCAGAACACTTCCATGTTTTCCTTGCATTTGCTAGTTCTATGGAAAATGTATTTTCTCTGTTACCTAACTGGTACTTCAGCTGTTCGTGGTCATAAGCCAAGACAAAACTTGTTCTAAAATTACCAAATAAATCCCATTGATTACGGTAATGCTATCATTTGGGGAAAAAGGAACCTGTGGTGACCCAGACATACAGAAAGTCTACGATTCTATATCTAGAGCAGTTGTAAGATTATTTTCTTTAGAGTATCCAGAGTTGGAACTGAGGCACCTTCATTAACAGGCTTTGTCAGTGGATTCTGTGCTACACTTTCTAGCTGATGTTGGTTTTTAGTAAGACCAGAAAGAAATCTACTGAGAATGGGAAGTCCATAGAATTTTATTAGAAGAATAATTGAAATAGCTAAACAGGCAATTAGATGGATTGTCCTAGGGACTTCTGAAGTATTTATCTAATTGAGAAATTAGATCTGGTATTCTGGTACTAGTAGACAGGTTATTCCTTAGAAACTTATCTGCTTCCTTATTGATTGGCTTTTGGAGGCAGCATTCTCAGCTAATTCTTCTGTGCCAGACTTAAGGCTCAGTATATATGGGAGGCCAGCTGGAGTGCTAAAAGCTGTTCACTTAGAAGAGAATTCAGCTGTTTGAAATACTTGAATTAATCTAATTCTCCCTCTCCCTCTCTCTCCACTAGGTAATTGAATTCAGTGAACTAGATAAACCCAAAGTCCGTTTCTTGCGACAAGTATTAAGCATGCTGTTAATCAAAACAGATGCTGAAGAACTTAGTGACATTTTTGTGAGGTAAGTGATCAGAGAGATCTCCAGGGAACCCTTGGTGAGTAGTAATTAAGAAGATAAGAAGTTTGCTTATTTTGTTTGGAGTTACACAGTGCCTTTTCCAAAGAACAGCCTTCTATCCCTTAAAAAGTAAGCTCTTCTGGGTAAGTGGGGGGAATCGTATCATTTGTGTGTTAGTACAGGCTCTGATAAAGATACAACTGTGAGGTGTGTTATACAAAATAAGGCTTCCAGATATTCAGTATATCATTTTGGTCATAGGATTTTCATGAGCAGAGCTCTGTAATTACCTGCTTTCCTTATTGCTTTACCATCTGTGTGCAGTGGGATTCAGTCTCCCAGCAGTCTTTGCTAGAATGTATCTTTAGTGTAAGAAGGAAAAATAAATAAATACTAATGAGGGAAAGGTTTGGCGCATTTATTTTTTATCACCATCGTCTGGAAAATCTTATTTTTGTATATGGGACAGGGTTGCCTGGAGAGGCTGGGAAATCTCCATCCTTGGAGATGCTTAGGACTTGAGTGGATAAGACTGAGCAACCTGACCACACCCAGATGTTAGTCCGACTTTAAACAGGAGGTCAGACAAGATGACCTGCCAACATCCTTTCTGACTTGAATAATTCCGTGATGCCATGATTTTGTTGTATGAAACTTGCAGTGTCACATAAAGTTAGCAGAAATTAGGTGATGACGTTTCAACTGTTATGGTGCAACACAAGGAAGCTCAAACATGGTGTTTGCCTCATTTGTTGCTGTAATGGAAGTGTTCACATAAAGCAAGCCTAAGGCTCCAATATTCCGTTTTATTGCTGAGGATCAATTGTGTGTTGAGTGTGTTTGGGCTGTTTGCCAAACCAATGTAGACTTGCTGGGAATTTGAAAGCCTCTTCAGAAAAGCTCCTTTTATAGGTTTTCTACGTCTCTATTTGAAGAAGATAAAGAAAAAAATTAAGAAACTCCTGAAACAGTAGAAGACTAAATACTGTTTTTGATCTGTATCTTTACAGGGTATCTGACAACCCCAAACTGGGAATGCTACGGGAAGGCTTGAAACTCTTCCTTACCCACTTCTTACTGAAAAATGTAAAAGCCCAAAAAAGTGCTGAAGAAGCTAGCTTATTAAAAGAAAGAGTTGAACTAGCAACCAAGGCTTTGCAAGCAAAAGAATACAAATTGAAGCTATAGTTCTGTTTTTCCAATAAAACATACAGAAAAACTGAGTCTGCATGAAGATGCAAAGCTTTGTTAGTCTTTCAGATGCAAATAATTGAGAATGAGGAGAGCCCTGTTACTCTAAAGGATTGGGTTTTTAATGTAAACAGTTACTTTGCTCTACACACTAGTTCCAGGTTTAATTGAAGGTGATACAAGGCGTTCTTGAAGAAAGGGAAAGTGTGGTTTTTGTTATGTCCCTTTTTAGAATGAGTGCTTCGTGTTGATGGTTACTGTCTGGAGCAGAGGATGAATTTCTCTTCTGTGATACTCCCAGTTGGCAGTAGCGTTCTGCATTGCATATTCTAACCTTTCGTTTAAAATTATGGCATAATACTGACCGCTGTATGTTAAAGCAGCAGTCTTAACCAAAGGCCTTTAGTAATTAATCATTGAACTTGCCTGAAGAAGCAGGCCGCTAGATGGCATAAGTACTGGTGAGTCAGTTTTGGAAGAAATCAACTTTTTTCTTCAAGTGTTGAAGTTATCCGCTAATTCTGTGAATTGTGTACCTGACTGTGGGTCAGGAAAAGATCTTCAGTTGGATTCAAAGCTGTCATAAAACGACTTGAAGATCTGACTTTGCCCAATTATATTGGGTGTAGAAATCACAGCGTAGTTTTATTGCTCTTTTAGCCTGTTTTTCACAGCTTTAAAATTGGAGTTGCCTAATCACTCGTGTTAATCAGGTTTTTCTAGGCATAAAGAATAATATCAGTATGAGTCTTTTAATAAGAGCATACCTTCCTTAAGAATTTGCTTGTATTTTCCATTCAGATGGTTTAAAAAATAAAAAAAATCACGTATGTTTGTTTCTGTAACACACAGTGTTAATGGTTTGTTTCTTTTGTCACCTTACCACTACACATTAAACTGCAATTTTTCTAAAGGCTCTGCTGTTTGTGTTAGCTTTGCTTTAGCTGGCTTGCCAGGAAGGGAATGCCCTTAAACTGGGGGGGAACGGGGGAAGCATTTTTTTGTCTGCAATGTGTGCTGCATCTGCATCATCTACCTGTGCTAGAGCTGCCGGCCCTGTGTCTATAACCAGGCTTGCCCTCTGCTCTTCAGTGCTTCACTCGCTTATGGCGCCTCCTGATTGCATTCGGTACCAGTTGATCTGTTCAGCTGCTTTGGCTCTGTCCCTGTTGGGAAGATTTGCTCCCAGTAGGCATCCTCCAGAAAATGTTCGGTTCTGCAGCAAGAGAGGTGGACAAGAATTTTAATTTTTTTGTTTTGTTTTTTAATCAAAGAGTTGAATGTAGAATACTCTGCTTGCTTAGTTGTATGAGTAATGTTTTCAGGCGGAGGAGTGCTTCCCCCAGCAGCCAGAGAGCTGGGTTTTTTCAACTTTACTCTGTTGGAGAGGGCAAGTTGTAGGGAACAAGATGTTCTGGGAGCAGAGAGACCCAGTTTCCAAATCCCAGGTTACGGTAGCACAGTAACAACTGACACAGAAGAGATGAGTATCAAAAGAACAAAGCAAGGTGCTTTCTTCAGCCTGTTTCATACCACTGGCAGCTTTTAAGCATACAAAACTGGTGATTTCCCCTCAGTTGTATCTTGCGCGCAACTGACAGAAGAGGAAAAAAGTTTAGTTACAGGACTTCTAAAATTCATGCCAATTAACAGAAGTACAGGCAGCAGAAGAATTGGTGCTGTATTTTGATGGATACAAAAGTCACGACTTTGAAGAGTGCGTGTAAGCAGCTCCCTTGCAAACAACCACGCCAAACCTCCTGTTTTGGAGGCTGGACTTGGGAGAAAATCTGTGCAAGCCCCTAGAAACTGGCTGCTGTGGAATGCATGGGACCTCGGTGAGTCAAAATTGCTCTCCCTAGACTGCAGCAGCCGCCTAATTAATTACCTTTTTTGCAGGAGTTTGGGTAGGCCCAGCATTTCAATGTGTTTGTGGTTTAATAATGTGTAAATGGAAACACATTGCTCTAGCTGGGAGGTTGAGGCAACTTTGCTCCTCGAGATAAATCTTGAAACATCTTCCTTGAATTAAATGCGACAGCCTGCCGGTTCCTTCTTTGAATGCTTTGCGTGGTGATCGGAGCCGGCCACCCTCTGGTGCCTGTGGAAAGATTGCCTAGTGTTTTATGGGCCCGAGCCTGCTCGCTTGCTGCAGCTGCCCGAGGCAGTGTGATGCAGGTGTCCCTGTGCAATTAGAGGAGATGGTTTTAACCTTGCAGTCTAAAATTACAATTGCTATTTTTTTAAAAACCGAGACTTGCATTAGTTATTATTTATCCCAAACAGCTAGTATGTTTTCTTCAAACTTACAGTTATTAGAGCCATTGCTTTGTTTCTGAAAAAAACAGATTTTACCTGCCTGCAGCTTTTACGTTTGTCACATTTACGTATAAACATAAATCTTTTTGAAAAACTGAATTTTCAAGGAAAGCAGCCAAAACACACTGCCAGCGCACAGTGCCGCAGCCGGGTACAAGGCCAGTTGCTGCGGGTGATTCTCCCTAAGTTCTGTCCTCACGCTCTGACTGTCAAACAGAAATTTGACGATTCTAAGATAAATGTGAATTCCTCAGTCTTGGATCTCGTCATGTTCAACAGGTTTTTTTTCCATGGTCCTACTGGCCAATCTGCCACAACTTGATGGAGGCGGACGGCCTGTCAGAGCGTGCTACTGATGTACGTACGCACCTGCAAGCTCTCGCTTCTGTGGTCCAGTCACATCCCAAGGATGTAAGGCGCATGTGAAAAGGAAAGCTGAGATGATTTTCTATTTATTTTTATATATTTATATTAAAGTGTATATTATATTTATGCATAATATATTTTCTAGATATATGTATACATGTATGTATAAATAATATATTATATATAATATATATTTATGCATAATATATTTTCTAGATATATGTATACATGTATGTATAAATAATATATAATATATATTTTATATAATATATTTTCTAGATATATGTATACATGTATGTATAAATAATATATAATATATATTTTTGTATATATAATATATATTCTAGATATATGTATACATGTATGTATAAATAATATATAATATATATTTTGTATATATAATGTATATTCTAGATATATGTATACATGTATGTATAAATAATATATGTAATATATATTTTTGTATATATAATATATATTCTAGATATATGTATACATGTATGTATAAATAATATATGTAATATATATTTTTATATATATATATATATCATATTTTTAACCCTGGAGAAAAAACTTGTCGCCAGCAAAGCTAGCCCTGCCAAAGCGTCTCCTCCTTGTAGCAGCGTTGATGGTACTGTAAGGTCCCTCCATAACAGCAGCAAGTCCCAGTGCTGGCAAGCGGCTCCTCGCAAAACCGCACGCTAAGCACTGGCTGCCAGCCGAGGCTGCTGGAGAAGTTGCACCGGCCTTGGACGTGTTTTGCTTTGTCTGAGACGGAATAAATGTTCGGTAACACACACAAAATCCAGAATGTCGAGATTTCTTGCTGTTGAGTGTTAGACTGTTAGCCGACATCAAACCTCCATGAGAAATGTTCCCGGATCGTTCCAATAAGAGAGATGCCACTTAAGATGTCCAAAATTCTTCCATAAAGGAGGTTTGGGGGAATTACTACGTCACAAGCAGAAAATAGCTTTGAACTGGTAAAAACACACTACGCTGGAAAGCCAAGCAGCTATGGTTGCAACGCTAATCCGTACGCCTGACAAGGCAGTGGAAAATACGGCGTGATTTGCTTTAGATGCATTTAACTAAAAGGCAGATGTTTGATTTTTTAGCCATAGAGCAGAAGATTTCAATTCCCCTTTAAACAGCACTATCCACTCACAGCTATTATCACGGTTTCCATTTTTGTTTTCTTTCAAGCTGGACAGCGATGTTTTAAACTTTCTCTGTTTTCTGTATCAAAATTAACGGGGCAGTAAAGTCTGGTTTTTAGCTTTGGCCAGAGTGTTACGCTGATAAATCATACGCAAGTCCTTTTGGCAGGGTTTTAACACCGCACCTGAATGGGCCAAGTATCTGCAGGGCTTTTTTAACTTGACGTTTTTCCATTGTCCCGCACACCGGGGATGACGGGTTGATATCAGTCGTGCTCCGAAAGCGCAGACGCAAGCAGGTCTGCCCTGCCTCGCGCTAGCGAAGGTGTGCAACCCAATACTGTACTTAAAGCACATCTGGGATCGTTTGATTCGCGTTGTTCGCCGGGTGAACTTTGCAACGTGAAAAGTTACAGCCCGGGAGCCGCGCGGTGCCAAATGTGCGCGACAGTGCTTTCGGCTTAATAAATACGCAAGTGGCAACATTAATACTCACGTTTGTTGCATTGAGCGTAATAGCGGCTTAGTGCCCGGCTATGTCCCGTGTGTGCGAGAATCAATACATGATTTTTTCCTGCGGTAGATGAAGCGCTTTTGTTTTCAGGAGACCATTTGATCCGTAGGGTCGCTTTTCCAAAGGCAGGGTGTAAGTTTTACCCAAGACTTCTTGGGTTGGACTGATTTCAGGAAATTGTAGGTAGAGATAAGACTCTCACCATATGACACTTTTCGGTATTTCATCTCCTGGAGGAGTTTTCCTTCGCCCTCCGGTAAAGGTTAGTTCACCGTGAGGCCTGCAGGCATGGACATCACAGCTGCCCGTATAAAAGAGCTGTGCTATCCTCAAATTCCAGTGCGACCTGCAGCCTCGCTTTAAAACTAATTACAGTAGCCTTCCACTAATTGAAATGCATGCACAATTCAGAATGGGATATCATGTGGTTTCCCTAATAACACTTTAAGGAAATGATACGAGCATCAATCAAGAATAAGTATAGGAAGAGCCAGCTGGCACCAAATATTCCTTAAAACTCGTGTCCGAGGACAAAATGGTTCACGCACCAAAACGAGCTCCCTTTGCGCGAATGGAGGACTTCAAAGCGAATACATTAAAAAATGACTAAGCAATGTAACTAGAAAGGGAGGCACACAGCAAGATGACAAATAGAGACCTTTTCTGAATAGTTCCCTTTAAAGGCTTTTGTCAGTAACAGCGGAACGGTTGTTTCATTTTCAAACGTGAAAGATTTCCAAGCATGACATTTTCCATTAAAAACTCCATGATGGACCTTTTACCGTTCAGTCGGTAAGAGTACCCTCAAATCTCTCTTGCGTATGCCGGCACACACAGCCCTGACGTGACATACCAGGGAATATTGTTAGGAGGCGGTGAAGCCCGCTGCGGGAACAGCCTTCGGTTACAGCCAGGGGACGGAGCAATGCGTTTTTCTAGTATAGAGACAATAAGTCAAGGTAAGCTCAGTGTCACCTCGGGGAAAAATAAGTCATCTTGATTGCATTTCCTAGGCTTGCATCTTATTCACAAAATCATCTCTCCTCCTCAGCCAAGGCTGTAGATTCTGGATGGATTTTTTTTTCCTTACTCTAGTTCAATTCACCCTTAAAACATTGACTAGATGGTGTTTACTTTCCAAATTCCCTACCTAAATGGTTCGTGTGAAGATGAAACTAAGCCTGTTGGTCTCTTGAACCAGATTTTTACTACACCAAGGATTAAGGAGGTACCATGCAGCAGAGATTAAGAAGCAGTGCAGAAAGGCAGGGACAGCAATTGCAAATCATAAGTGTTTCCTACGATGGCAAAAGCTGTCGAGGAAGGCTCTAGGGAGCTCTTCACCAGCGCTTCAGAGCTTGAGCAGCAGGCAGTAGGTCGGCTCCAAAGCTGCTGTGGGTTTTGAATCAGTTTGGTTTTCTTATCTGTGGTCTGAAAGCAATGTGAGAATCAGATCCGGAGAGACACTATAGACCCATCAATATTTCTTGGGCTGCCCTATTCTTGTGAAACCTTACACCAGGTCTGTGAGTGTAAAGAAGCCTTCAGCCTGCTAAGGGCTGGAGAAGCAAATCTTTATTCCTGGCCAGGTTTTTGACACCCTCACGGATGCTAAGTAACACTTTCCCTGCAATGGCCTCCTCCGGGGAGGAGCCAGGGCTACCCAAAGGCTGACGTGGAGCTGTCGGAGACACAGGATTAACAGGTTTTGCAGAAGAGGACATTAAGTTTTTCAACATTATCCCATATTCCTCTGCTGCTAAAATCCACCCTCAAATGTAACCTCTAGATGTATTTATCAGTCCTAAAGGTGAAGATCTGGAAGAATAAAGGAGTGGGGGTTTCAGCTGTCTTGCCATCCTTAGCTGATGAAGGAGCTTTCTTCCTCCCATCCCCAAAGCAAAGAGTAGTAACTACCTGTAGTAACGAGAGAGGTGTCCTCTCGCGGCAGCTTCGGGGCCAACAGAACAGGGAGATCTGCCTGCACGCTGCCCAGAGCTCCTGCTCCCTGGGGGTGATTCAGCCTCAGACACCTAGGCTGGCCTTCCCATCTCAAGGTGACTCCGTGGTCCCTGTGGGTGAACAGGTCACACGCTTGTCTCCTCGCTGTCCTACAGCCGGGGAACCGGCACGCAGGCAGGCAGACTCATTTACCCGGGAAATCGGCAGGAGAAGCATGAGATGAACTCGCAGCCCAACCCACCCACCCGCGCGTTTCAGTGGCACAGACGGGGTCTCTCTCCTCTGCTGAAACCTCCATCGTGGGCTTTGCATCACCTGAAATCTGCGTTACACTGACCAGCATCTGATCACAGGCTGAAGGGTGAAAATGTGGATAAAATTTATAAGTTTTATTACAACAAACCGTATACTTACATAGCTGTTATTCCAGCTCCTCCTTAGTCATTAATAGTGGTGATGATCCTTTCATCAGAGGTCTCTAAGGCACACAAAAAGGCAAAAAAGGTGGGAACACCAGCTGTTTCATGAGGTGGAGGCCAAAGAAAGGTGCACAAATTGTCTAAGCAAATTACCTGCAGAACGGAGCTGAGTGCCGTGATGCACTGGGCAGGAGCAGGGAGGCAGCAGCTCACTGCCTGGCATCACCCAAATCTGCTTCTCCCGGCACCCTCAGCTCACCCTCACAAGACCATGCGAAATGCCCATCTGTATCTTAAAGACCCTCAGGCCACAGTCTATCAGGCCCTGCAGAAAAGTTGGGGGGCTAAGAGCATGGGAGGGGTGAAGGTGGTCAAGAAGATCCCTGAAGGAGGGTGAGAGCGGTGGCTGGAGCTGGGAAGGGAGAAGAAGGCAGCAGAGACAGCAGGAACCACTGGCTGACGCTGCTGAAGTGTCATCTTAATTATCCCTGGCAAAAGAACAGTGATTAACATCAATGACTGTGGACAACCTTTATGTAATTACTCATTAACATTTCTAAAATTGCACCTAGCTGCTACAGCAATACATGCTTTATAGATTCATCATGTTGAAGTCCAGAAAGAATCATTAGATCGTCTATGCAGACCTCTGCGCATCGCCAGCCGCTATTACACTGCAGAAATTAGCACCGGAGGCGGCTCAGCGGCTTGTGCTTGGCTTTCACGTACTTTCCAGAAAGGGCATCCGGGGATAGCAAGCGATGGACGATCCGCCCCATCCCCTGAGATGTTGCTCTAAATTGGGATCGCTCCCCTGTCCCATCCCCGGGTTAAAATCCGTGCTGGCTGCCTTTCGTTTGTGTTTATGGAAATGGTACCCACAGCCCGGCAGGGCTGGATGGGGACAGGAATTCTCCGTCCCCGCCTCCTCTGAGCGGGAAGAGGGGAGGCAGCCGAATTCGAGGCTCCTGCATTGTCCGTCCGTGGTCCCTCCGTGCTCCCTCCTCAGACATGAGTCCAACCTGCCAAAAGCTGCCACCGGCCAAGAACATTAACAGAAGTCCTGTGAATAATAATTTCAAATAATGGATTAATTAGAGGAAACTGTGATCTGCTTGCAAATGTCCTGCAAGCAGTGAAATGGAGCTAAGCCTCCCAGCTACACAATTCATTGCAAGCCACTGGCTCTGCTGGGTTTCACAAGAAGAAAAGGACATCCTTCTTCTCATCTACTGGTTTTAGAGACCAGTCCCAGTTAGATTTAACCCAGTAAAATCTGTTTCTTTTCTAAAAGGAAGCTGAATGCCAAATTTTGATAGTAGCTTGTGATCAAAGATGACTAGATGACCACTCTGACCTCCTACACGGCACGGGTGATCCCATTTCCGTGCAGGCACTTCCATTTCCACACAGGGAGAGCCCCAGGACTTCAGTGAAACTGAAGATTTTCAGCCCTCAGGGTAGGGAGAACACGACAGTAAATACTTCCCTGGGCCTCTGTCCTTGCGGAGGACTCTTTGGAGAAGACCTTACACAGCCCCTCACTCCTCAAGGTGAGAAAAATAAAGCAAAAACTCCCAGAAAAGACAAAACTGCCGAACCTGTTAATCAGGGACAACTCCAACCTACTGTAGCTGGGATCCTGATTGCATGAGCATTAGTGCAAAACAAGAACTCAAACCACGGCATCCCAGTCACTGAGTAACTGCCAGCGTAACGTGCAGGTGGCGTTTAACTCTGGCCAGACGTGCACCGGCATTTTGGGGGCAGAAGGACTGCAATTTGGTCACTGCACACAATGCCCAAGGGAGACTAAGGTGCCCTGGGAGCTTCATCCCTTCCACTATTTGTCCTCATCACTGTTTGCTGGGATTAAACAGGCAAGCGAGAAGCACCCTGCACGTCACAGGAATGACGTATGGTTGAAGAATTAAAAAATAATGTTTCTGCTTTCACAGCTGAAGCACTGCGCGGTTATCCCGGCACCCGCAGCATGCAAAGGGAAAGCTGGGAATGAAAGAAGGGGATCTACGCTGAGATTCACGGCCCTGAGGGATCTCTGGTGCCTGAGGTGGCACCTGGGGAGCCAACTCTTAGCGTAGGCCCCGGCAGGGAAATCAGAGCTGGGAACAGAAGTCAGAGCCGGGAAGGCTTCATGGGACCAACGTAGGCGCTCGCAGTCACGCAGGAGTGGTGGGCACGCAGGCATTGAGGGAAGGGGCATAAGAGGAGGAGGAGGGAGCGCGGGATGGGGTCTTACTGCGAACTAGAGAAAAAGCTGACATTAATCCCTTAGTTTCGGATGAGCGTAACACTTTGGACTTCAGAAATAATCAATAGTCTTCCTGCTAGTGAAGTATTCCATTCCCAGCAGTTTCACGGAGAGTTTGAGGGGGATTATATATTTATGGTTTCCCATTTGAAAGACTTTTAGCAGGTTTACCTTGAACATATGGATTCTATTTTGGTTCTTTTGTTTTAGCACTTAATGCTTATGAAATTGCCAGTTAATGACATCCATGCCTAAACCATGTTGCTTTTTAAAGTAAAATGTCTACCAAAGGGCCATGTTCATACTTACCACTTCTCAAGTACAGCAATGAAAGTTTTAAGAGGCTTGTTACCTACTGTGTCTGGGGGAGGGAACCGATCGAATACCGAAATTACAGACGGGGGCTGGATTAAAGCCCCGCTAGCCCTGCCTCCGCCGGGTCTCAAGGCAAAGCCACCCCCCAACACCAGCGGGGCACCCCGAGGCTGGGTGCGGGGGGACCCCGGGGCGGTGCTCAGCCGGAGAGCGGGTCCCCTCCGTCCCCAGCCCGGCTGGGGGCACCGCGGGGCCGGGCCGGGCCGGGAGCGGGCGCGGAGCCTCCGCGGGCCGGGCGGGGCGGGGCGCGGAGCGGGGCGCGGAGCGGAGCGGGGCGCGGAGCCTCTCCCGCACGGTACCGGGCTCCGCTAATCACCCGGGGCCTTTGATTGCGCTGCACGTGGGGACGAGCCTCCTCACTTCAAAAGAGCGTGGGAAATGCTGATTAAAAGGCTTTTCTCCCCCGTTGGGATCGACACCTTCTTTGAAGCCCTTCCAAGCGACAGCGCAAAGGCACCCACCGCCGAAGGACCCTATCTATATTTTAAGTGACTTTAATTTCTCTTTCCCCCCCTCTTGCTCTCTTCCCCCCTCCTCTCCTTTCAGTTTTGGAAACACCTGGTAAGTTGTAAAATGATTTACGAAGTGAAAGTGTTAAATGAGGCCACCAGCTGTAAGACTGACAGAGCTTTATGAGTTTTATTAGGTGCCCTATTATGGAAAATAAACTTTAATCCGTCCATAAAAACAGAATCTGAAAAACATATTTGCCCTTGTAGTCTGGAACACTGAAGGTATTCTTGCGAGACGCTGGGCTTTAAAGAGATTCATTTTATTGAGACAGCCACAGTGCACCGGCAGGACTTTGATGGAGAGCCGGTGGATGGCCGCCTGTACCCCGAAGGCTTGGTTTTCACGGGGCTGAGGCACCTTTGGGCGCACACCTCCTGGGCACACAGCAGATTTCTGGCCCGGCGGCGCACGTCTGCCAGTTTAATTAGCGGGGATTTAATCGAAAATTAACGGCTGAGGGAAGATCTTATTTTGGGGGGGGGGGGGGGGGGTGTGACCTCAGGCAGCTCTCGGTATTTTATTAGTATTCTATTTCTTGTTATTTTTTTGTTAAGAGAACGATGTGGAAGACTGATGCGGTTTAGGTATTTCAAGGTGTAAGCCAGAGGTAAATCCTGCTGGAAGTGAGGAGCTCGGGCGCGCCGCCGGGTTTAGGGGGGAGGAGGCGCCGCGGCCCTGCGCGGCCGTTGCGCGGGCGTTGCGCGGGCGTTCACCCACGAAGGTGCAGCCGCAGCCATCGGCGTGAAAAATCGCCGAGCAACTAATGCTTTTATTTTTCTATCGCCTTAAATTCTCTCCAACCCGTGGCCGAAAGGAAACCGTTTACAGCTCTAGACCCGAGCCTCAGCCGTGCTTCTTTCCCTGCAAGGCGGGAGGTATCGATCAAGCCCAAATCAAGTTTATCCCCATTAAGTTTTTTGACATATGGGATCCATCCAGATTTATGATTTACCCCGTGAAGGTGTGTGATTTACGGCGTATCCCCCCGGCACGCTGGTAACTGAGGGCATTGTCGCTAAATGCCACCTCCAGCCGCCCCCGGCCGAAGCTCTCCGTGATGGACAACTCTTTTCCTTGGTGGAATCTCATGCCATAGTCTCAGGTATCCGCCAGCCTGTGCTGTAGGGGACGGGTTGTTAGGGGAGGCGTTTAGAGGGGCCGTGCTGCTCTCATGTGAAAGGTTAACGCGGGTTTGTAAAAAATCGCTTTTTTTTTTTTTTTTTTTAAAGGCGTACGGGAGTGGGAACGCTCCATATTTCGGAGCTCTTCATCCTCCGGGGCTCTGTGGGGGAGCGGCGGCACCCGGGATGGGGGGGGGGGGGGGGGGGGCGGGGGACCGGGGACCCCCAGGCTCCGGCGGGGCCCTGCGCGGCCCTGCGCGGGAGCGGGAGCCGAAGCCGAGCCGCCCCGCAATTCATTAGCGGGGATGAATTGCCAGACGTGGCCCCGAGCTGGTGGGGATGAGCCAGTGATTATATTTAAATTCGCTATAATTGATTTGGGGAAGAGCTGCGGTGACAAGGATGAATTGATCTGCGAATTTATCGGCGAGATAAATCCCGCCGTTATCGAAAAGCCGGCGCTTGGCTGCCGGGGGGCCGTCGGGGGGTCCCGTCCTCGGCCCCTTCCACCCCCCGGAGCTCCTCGCTCCTTTGCGAGCTGGAAACCAGCGCTGCTCCCCCCCCCCCCCCCCCATTCCTGACGCCCTGGCTCCGGCTTTGCAGCCCCGGGGTGGGGGGAGAGGGGCCCCGTTGCCGCTCGGGCTCCCCCCCCATCCCCGGGTCACCGGGAGCACGGCACAGCGGAGGACCCCGCCGGAACCCGGGGGGGGACACGCAGCTGGAAAGGGCCTGGAAAGCAGCAAAACAAAACCCGGGGGGGAGCCGTCTTGATTCCTGCCCTGTCCCGGGGCGCTCACCTCGGAAGGACCCGCGCCGATGTCAGATATTGCACGACGGCCGCAGCACCGAATTAAATTCGGGTTAGAAACCGGTTCCCCGCTCCTTCCCGGGCGCTTCGGCCCCGCTCAGAGCACCGGGCCCCCCAGTATCCCCCCGCACAGAGCGCTCATACATCTCAAGTACAAAACGCCATTTATTTTCCACCCCATCGCGCAGGTGGGAGGGCTTGGGAATAACTTAGCATGCATAAGTAGAGGTATTTTTTTTTTTATAAATACAATATACAAAAATAAAGACAGTATTGAGATTTCCAGCAGTTTTAACGTTCATGACATAAACAGTTTTCCCAATATGTAGTAAGAACAAAACATTTCCAATATTCAGCGAAAGGGACGCGCTTCCAGGGGGCAGGGATGGGGGGGGGGGGGCTCAAGTTTTGTCTGATTTTCAGTCAATAATAACACTGTATTCACCATAAATCCTCTTCCCCGCCCGGCATGCGGGGGATCCTCTTCTCCATCTCCCTCCAAGCAGAGAGAAATCGGAACCGGGGGGGGAGCAGGGCCGGTGCCGAGGCGGGGCGGCGGGGCTCCCCCCCGGCTGGAGGGAGCGGGCGGGCGGGCGGGGAGCTCACTGGGGCTGCGCCGGGGCTCCCTGCCGGCCCCGGGGCTGCGTGTCCTCCTCCTCTGCCTCGGAGCAGTCGGAGGAGTGGTAAGGGCAGCATCGCCCGGCCACTGCCTCCACTGCCTCCTCTTCCTCCTCCTCCTCCTCCTCCTCGGGCTCGCTGTCGGGCAGCTCCCGCATCCTCCTCCCGCCGCTCTTCTCCGGGGTGGGCAGCAGCAGGTCCTCATCCCCCTTCTCCTCCCCGCCGCCCCCCTTCTGCTTCTCGGCCTCCTGCGCCGCCTGCTCCTTCGCCTTCTTGCTGCGTTTCCACTTCATGCGCCGGTTCTGGAACCAAATCTTCACCTGGGGGGGGACACATAGAGACACCTCCTCATCCACCGCCCCCCTCCCCACGGCAGCATCCCCTGCCTGCCCCTCGCCCCCGGGAGTCACCTGCGTCTCGGTGAGCATCAGCGACGTGGCCACCTCGAAGCGTTTGGGCCGGGAGAGATACTTGTTGAGCTTGAACTGGTGCTCCAGCTCCAGCAGCTGCTGGCTGGTGAAGGCGGTGCGGGGCCGGCGGCATTTCCCCAGCAGGTTGGACTGGGCCTGGGCTGGGAAAGGAGAGGGCGAGTGCGGAGGTGAGCGTTGAGCCGCCCCTGCCGCGGCCGGGGGACCTGGGTGGGAAGGGGGGAGCCAGGGAAGACGGACGGTTGTCCACCGGAGCACGGACCGAGGGAGGGATCTCCTCCAGCCGCCAGACCCTCCGGCTCCGGGGTTTCGCGGTTTGCACAGCGTCAGGGGATCCCCCACAGGGACCCGGACAAAAAATTAAATTAAATCTTTTAAATAAAGAAAAATGCCTCTTGATTTCCCAAGAGTCTGGCAAGTGCCAGACAATAAAAGGGAGCCAGGGATGGCGGCGAAGGGGTACCGGGCTCTCCGGGGAGCAGCAATTTGCTCTATTTAATGCTTTAGTTAAGCCTGCCGCACTCCCAGCCCGCCCATAGCCGGTTAATTACCGGGATTGCAGGCGGGCACCGCTCCGGCGGCCGGGCCCGGGGTCCGCTCCGCGCCACCCCGCCGGCCGGCAGCGCCGGGCACCGGCCGCCCGTCGGGGCCGGGGCTGGGAAACGGCCGTTGAACGAAAAAGAAAAAAAGAAAATATCGGCGTGTTCTCCGTGTTCAGAAATAATAATTAAAATCGGGGGTTGCATTAAAAAAAAAAAAACCAAACAACAAAACAAAAACCAAAGAAACCAAAACAAACTAAACCAGCCCGGCGATGGGTCAGGGGGAGGGCACCGGGGGGAACTGAGCCCCTCGGCGGGGCCCAGACGCCCCCGGGGATGCGACGCGGCCACGCTACCGCTCGTTTCTCGGAGCATTTTGGCCCTTTGGCTTATTGGGTTTAGAAAAATCAGAGCACGAAGCAGGGGCGGCTCTCGCTCCCCGGCGGCCGCTCGCCGGCGCGGGCAGGGGGAGAGGGGACAGGGGCGAGGGGGCCGGCGGCCGCCCCGGCCGCAGCACCCGGCGGATTTTCTCACTGCCGTGCGATTTGCCGAGGCTCCGTTCTCCTGCCTCTCCGGTTATTTATTCCCCCCCTGCACCTTGTTTGAGAGGCAGGGCTGTGACAGCTCTCCTAATTATTTTTTCTTCCTGAATGTTCCACTCCAAACAGCCCCAATTCGAGAGAAAACAATGGACTTTTTTGTCTGCGAATGTGTGTGCAGAGTATGAGAAGGGGGGAAAAAAAAAAAAAAATCGCAATTCTTTTCCTGGCATGATTTTCGTAAAACTACACCTCCGGCATTGTTAAATCGGCCATTCCCACAGAGAGCTCACACCTCCGAAAATGATCTTTGCTTAAAACAGATGCAGGCAAAGTCCCCATCGCCGTGAGGCCTAGTGCTGGGCACGGCGCCTTCGCTGGGACTTCGGGAGCGTCTGGTTCGGCACAGCGGTTCCAGCCTGGTCCCAAACCTAAACCCTTCCGACCGCAATTATTTCGTGTCTGTTCGTTATCCCCAGGGAACGTGGAACCCCACATTTTTTGCTAACCCCAAATCCTCCCTACGCCCGTTTGCTTAGAGGAGCCTGCCGTAATTATTAGAAACCCGTTTCCGATAAAAGAGAAATAAGACTAAGAACGGTGGCTGGGTGATGGGACCCGCCGCCCCGTGTTTTGGGGGGATAGATCAAGACCGGGTTTTGGGGGGAGACCGCGGGGGCCCCTGCCCCGTCCCCACCGCCCCCCCTCCCCGGTGGCCCCCGCACCCCGCGGCCGGCGGGGAAGGGCGTCCGCACCGGCAGGAAGGGATTTGCCACCTTCCTATTGAACCTGCCACGAACAGCCGAGCCGTTCGGGGCTCCTCAGGGACCGGGAACGGTGAGGCGACCCACACGTCCCCGCTTCCCATTGCGGATCGCTGCTTCTAATAAAAATAAAAATAAAAAAAAATCGAAGTCACCGCCTGTTTAAATCTGCAGCTCATTGACGCTGGGGCAGGGAGGGGGTTTCTTCCCCCTAGGAAGGAGACGGCTGCCGGTAGGCCCCTGCAGCGGGATGGGGGCGGAGGGGACGCGGCTGAGGGAGGCAAATACTCACAGTTGAAGTCGGGCATTTTGGGCAGGATCATGCCGGCGGTGGAGGCCCGCAGCCACTGGTCCAGCTGGAAGGTGCCGGCGCTGAGCTTGATGGGGTCGGCGGCGGGGTGGGAGGGGTGCGCTCCCTGCACTTGCGAGTAGGAGTAGGAGAGGGCCGGGTGCTGCCCGCCCAGCGCCGAGTAGCCGTACACCGGGTGCCCGTAGAGAGCCGCCTGCGCCGGCATGCCCGGCCCGCCGGGTGCCGCGGGGTGCAGTCCCAGGGCCATGCCGGCCGCCGAGGCGTGGTGGTGCGGGTGGGCGCCGGTGGCGGGCAAGAAGCCGGGTTTGGGGACCAGGGCGCAGTGGGCGGCCAGGAGGCGCGGAGGAGAGGGGCTGTCGGTGCGCAGGCAGTCGGCGGGGCCGCCGGCGGGATGCTCGGAGGAGGACGAAGAGGACGAGGAGGAGGAAGAGGAGGACGGGGGGCTGCCGCTCCCGCTGCTGCTACTGCCGCTGCCGCCCAGCGAGGTGACCAGGGCCAGCGGCGCGCTCTGCCCCGCCGCCGCCGCCACCGCCTTGGGGGGGTCGACAGCCAGCAGCGCGTCGATGCGGAAATTTTTGGATTTTTCCATGGGAGCGCCGGCGGGCCGGGCCGAGGGAGGGGAGGAGGGGGGGAGCGGCGGCGGCGGCGCGTCGGGCGGCCCCGGGCCGGCCGCGTCTCCCGGCGGCGGCGGGCGGCAGTGCGGCCGCGCTGCGCGGCGCGCCCCTTCAAGGGCCGCAGGCGGCTCCCATTGGGCCGGCGGCGCTGCGGCCTCGCCCGCCATTGGCCCCGCCGCCCACCTGTCACGGCGGAGCGGGGGACGGCCCGCCCCCTGCCGCCGCCACCCCGCCCCGCCCACCCCGGGGGCGCCGGCAGCGGCGGGGAGGCTCCGGGGCACCGGGGGGGAGCGGGATCCTCGCCGCGGGGAGAGCGCTCCCGGCCGCGGGACGTGCCCGGCTCTGCCGGCCCAGGGGGCTCCCGCCGTGCGTTCGGCGACAGTTTCCCACCCTTCCCGCACACGGCAAATATTTGCCGTAAACGCGCCGCCGGCCGCTTTTTAACGAGTCGGAAAGAATAAACACCTGCGGGTCAGGGAGTCACGCCTGCCACCGAACCCCGGGCTTGTCAACAGCGTTATTAGGCCCGCTTATCTAACACAAACAGGCCCGAACAGAAAAGGGAAAGAGCGGGGCGAGGGTTCGCCCCTTCGCCGGGGTCCCGTTTCCCCGGGGGGACGGGGCAGAGGCGGTGTGAGCGGCGGGTCAGGCTGCGGCACGGAGCGCTGCCGGGCTAAACGCGCTCTGCCTCCAGAAAGCCTTTGCCAGCCCCCGGGAGAAGGCGCTCGGCTGCGGGGCTGCGGCCCCACCGCCCTGAGCCCCCCCCCCCCACGCCGGCGGGGCCGCTCCGCACCCGGGGGGCGGCGGGGCTGCGGCCCCGAGGCTGCCGGTGGCACCGCGACGAGGGTGCGCTGCCCCCCGGCCCGTGGCCCTGGGGTGGGAAAAGTAAAAGCAATGAAAAGGGGCGAGGAAAAGGGGAAAAGAAAGGCGGGGGGTGGGGTGGGGTGGGGGCGGAATCGGAGAGAAGAACGGAGTCCAACAGGACCGACAAAATATCCAACTTTGCTCCCGGTCGCCTTCCCGCCGCTGCTCCGCGGGCAGAAGGCCCAGCGCGCCTCTGCACACACGGACGGACACGCGCACAGACAGACACACAGACACGCACAGACCCGCACACACACGCACCCTTCGCTCTGTGTCCCGATGCTCCCCGTCTCTTCTGCACTGACTTTTTTTTGACCTCCCCGACTGGAGCCTCCGGACACGCTCACACACAGCAGACAGACAGACACAAGCAAGCAGAGACAGACACAAGCCCAGCAGACGCACAGACACAAGCCGGACAGACACTCAGACACAAGCGGGGCAGAGACACAGACACAAACAAGCACAGCAGACACTTGGACACAAGCAGACAGACACAAGCAGGGCAGACACACGGACGCACCTGTACAGCCCAGCCACCACCGCACACACGCACAGCCGAGCCGCAGGCACACCCGCAACACCCGCACCCAGGTGTGCCCCGCACCCGCACGCAGGTACGGGCCGAGCAGCTGCACCCCGACCCGAGGAGCCGCCGCTCCCGCACGGGGAGCCCGGCACCCACCCGGGCAGAGCCCGCACCGGCTGCGGGGGGGGCCCGGGGAGGCGCCCCGCAGGCGGACAGGGCACCCGGGCCCCCCGCTCCCCCGGGCTCCGCGGGGAGGAGAGGCGGAAACCGAGTCGCAGGGTGGTTTTCATGAACCGCCGGGCTCCGAGGGGCCGGGGAGGCCCCAGGGAAGGAGCCCGGTGGCCGCCCCGGGGATGGCTGCCCTCCGCCGGGGCTCCCCAGCTGGCCCCACGCTTCCCCTTGATCGCCACTTCGGGCCCCACGCGTGGGGCAGTCCCACGGCAGCGAGTGGGCCTGGGGCTTGTCCCCAGTGACCGGCTCCGTTGCAGACGTGCCCGGTTGCCCATGCCCGGGCCGGCGCTGCCGGGGCTGCGGGTTGTTCCGCACGCACGGAGACCGCTCTGCGGTACCGCTGTGGGCCCCTTCCCGCTGCTGTTCTGGGGGAGGCGGGAGCGGAGCCGCAGGGGAGTTCACCCCGGCTGAGGGGGTGAGGGCCGGGGCCGCATCGCCCCCCCCCGCCCCAGTCCATCGCCGCCCCCCGGGGCGGGCTCAGGCGGGTCGCCCCGTCCGGGCACCCGGCGCCTCCGGGCCCGGGGCCGCAGGCAGGCATCGTCTGGCTGATGGACGTGCGGAGAAGCCCCCCCCCGCCCCGCGACCCGCAAGCTGCAGCTCAGCAGCGCCCGGCCCCCAGCAGCGCTGCCGCGGCCGCGCTCCTCCGTCCGCCCCCCGCAGCCCCTCGGGCGCTCCCCGGCGGGGCCGGGGCCGCTCGCCTCGACCCTCCGGATCGCTCCCCAGGCTGCCCTCCCGCCCGGGGGCGAATATTTAGTGCTTAGAGAAGGATTTCGATTTTCAGAGTTTTTTTTTTTTTTTAATCGAGTACCAATATTTTTTCCCTTTTTTCCTCTTTTTTCCTTTTTATTTTGCCTTTTTTATTTTTATTTTTATTTTTTCCTTTTTTATTTTTTCCTTTTTTCTTCTTTGTTCTTTTTTCCTTTCCCCTCTTTATTTTCTTCTTTTTTTTTTTTTTTAATTTTTTTTCCCCCCCTCTCCGTTCCGCCTGTTTGCCCCCCTCCCAGGTGCCGCCGGGCGTCCGGGCCGGCTGAACTCCCCGCGGCTCCCGCACCTGTGTTGATCCAGTATATTGCCCGGCAGCCAACAATGCGCGGTTATCTCGGCGGAGATAGCGCAAGGAGCGGACTCCCCCGACACCTCCGGGTGGTCCCCTTTCAGCGGAGCCCCCGCTCCCCCGGCCGTGGGCAAACAGATGCCTATCTCGCCTTTTGAAAAGCCGGGCCGGGGGATGCAGGGGGCGGCGTGGGGCCGTGGGGTGAAGCCCGGGCGGGCGCGGGCTGCCCGGTGGCAACGACGGAGAGCCCGGAGCCCTGCGACGGCGGCGGGTCTCAGTCCTCTAAATTAACCCCCCTCCCCGGGCAGGCCGGGCTCTCCGAAGCCGTTACAAACCTCAGGCGCGGGGCCAGCGTTATTGCCAAAAACACGTATTACACTGCGACATTCTGTAAATGAGATAATGATACATAAACCTCCCTGATAAATGTGACATCCTCGGGATGTCTCCTCTAAATTAGCCGCTTGCATTGACTGCTAATAATGGTGAGTTTATGAAAGCAATTTCAGTGCAAAAAGCACAGGGTCTTCTCGGTCTAATCAGCCTGCCTCCCTTAATGGATGAGGGGGTCAGGCGGAGAATTATTGACACTCTGCTGCCCTTAACCTGTTTCCCAATAAAGCTGATTAGTTTTTGTCAATTCATCAGCTAACCACTCTCGCCGGGACTGCATCAAAGCCTTATTTGCTCAGGGGAAATCAACAAGTCACAGATCAGATCCATTACGGAGCGGCTCCGGCTGCGGGCGGGTCCCGAGCCGGGGCCGCGTCCCGGGCGGCCGCTGCCGGGCCTGGGGGGCTGGCCCCGGCCGTGGGGGTTGCCGGCTCTTCTGGGGAGAAAACGGCCCCCCCCCCCCGGGTACTCGGGCTGGTATAACCAGCCTCAGGTACTTGGAAAATGCCTGTGCCTTGTCAAGGTGTTTGCTTTCGGCCGGGGAAGGGAGGCGGGGATCCCGGGAGGGCTCCGGGCCACGGAGGCGGCGGGGTCCCCGCCAGCGCCCCGTCCTCTCCGGGTGCTCGGGGGCGATCGCCTCTGCGCGTCCCCACCGGGAAAGGGGGCATTTAATGCCCTCCAAGAGGTCAGTCCTGCAGAGAAGGGCCGGTCTGCACCCGGACTGCCAAAAACCTTTCTTCGCCCCAAACCCCCGCGTTCGGGGAAAAAGCTCTCCCTTGCGTTAGGAGGCCGGGATATTTTTTTCCCTTTATTTTTTTTTTTTCCCCTACAAACCATCTTCCAAAGTTTTGCCTCTGGTTAGACTTTCTCTCTCTTCAGATAACGTCAAGCAAAAAATCAAAATTTATTTCCGCTACTGCTGCCATCCCCGCCTCAGGCGCGGGTTTGTCTGGAATAACGAAAGCTTCGCAGTTTTTGCTCATCCGCAAAAAAACAACAAAAAGCCCACCCAATGTGCGCTGCCCCTTTAAGCCCCGACCGACAGCCTCTCAGTCCACCCCCCTTCAATTTAATTTCATTAAAACAGAGCATGAATATTTCTATTAAACCTAAAATGAAATATGAAGCCATTTAGACTCTGCCTGCACCAATCACCCAGATTTATGACTTTTATTCATCACATCAAGAGCTGGGAAAAATGAATTTTCTTCACCCAGGAAGGAAATAAAAACCCTGCCTTGGTCATTTCCAGAAAGCTGTTAATTTGCCCATGTGGTAATTACTTTCACAATTAACTAAAATACAAATCAACCTGACAAATTGGGTTAGTTTATATATTAATTAGCCAGTTTAAATTTATTCATTATGAAAAGACAATTTAAGAGGACCTCGGGTGTCTGTTTTATCGCAATAAATTATTGTTAGGAAATGGGGGCTAATAAACCACCGCAATATTTGAGGGCACGGCGCAGGCGGGGAGCTGCCGCTCCGCCGCTGCCCTGCGCGGGCTTTCCGCGGGCGCGGGCCGGGGCGCGGCTCTGCGCGGGGGCGGCGGTGGGAAGGGGGTCCCGCAGGAGGGGGCCGGGGCCGGGGCCGTGCCCCCCTCCAGCTGCGCTGATTTAACACTCCGTCGATAGGATCATTCGATGCCTTTTAGCTTGTGATCTTTATAAATGTCCCGCTATTAAATTAGAAAATGATTCTCTCCTCGTTTAATTGTATTCTTTCGTTTCTTATTTCCAATTAATTAGTCCTATCGACGTTGCAATATTTTAAATGACTGGAGTCCGTTTACAGTTTAAAATATATGGGTCAGCGCATGCAATTTTAGACTAGGCAGAACTATATAATGTGGGTTTTAACTACTCTTCTCTCATACGTCTTAAACATCTGGCTAAATGCATCATTTGGAAACACCGCGGGTATTTTACGCGCTCGGGACCGGCCGCGCCGCTGCCCCTCCGCGCCCCGCGGAAACCCGGCTGCGCGCAGCGCAGGTTTCTGAAAATCGCTTGCGCCGCTCCTGCCGCCGGCGCTGCAAAGAAACGGCGGGCTCAGGGCGAACCCCGCGGCTTTGGGGAAAAGCGGCGGGTTTGGTTTTTTCTCCCAGCGCAGCCCCGGGGTGCTGCGGGGGCTGCCAAAGGCCTTTGGGGCTCCCCTGTGCCGCAGGGGAAGGGGCGAGGGGCTGCGCAGGGACCCCCACCCCCCTCCCCGCTGCCTGTCCCGGGCAGGAGCCTGTGCTGGGGACTGGAGAGGGAATAACGGGGTATTAAATATAGATTAAATACATACAAGGGTTATTAAATAACCAGCCCCCTCCTGGCTGGGGTGGTCTGCGGGCCCCCCCCCGAGCACCGCCCCAGGGGTGTGCGGGATGGAGGGCACATGCCTGTCCCCCCTGTATCAGAAGCAGACGGGGGGCCCGGTGCTCTTTCGCCTTCTCTGCTCCCCTCTCCCCTGCAGGAAAGACCCCCGAGAGCTGCCCAAAAGCCAGGGTGGGCAGCGTGGGTCATCCTGCCCCCGGTGTAGCCCCCTTCCCAGAGCATCCAAAGGCTCTACACAGTCCCACCTTCTCCGTGGGCTGGGCTGGCTCTGTCCCCAGGCTGTGAGACATGGCGGGGACCCCACAAGCCCATGGGCAGGCCACCTGAACATGCACAAGGCTGTGGGAGCAGCCCCCCGTGAGCAGGCTGTCTCCAGGGAGGGGGCCAGCAGAAGCACCCGGGGGTGGTCAGGCAAGCGTGGCTGGGCTGTGACAGTGTGGGGATGCGGGGGACGTGCTCACGCTCTGTGCAGATGGACGCAAACTCCCCAGGTCTCCTGGTTCACCATCCCTCAACTGGTGCCTCAAGCTTGGTCCAGCCCAGCCCACCCTACCCGCCAGCACGTGCGAGCCACTGTGGGGGCTGTGTGTCTCAGGTACATCCTTCATGCCGGTGGCCTTTCAGGGTGGCCCTTCACTGACTTGTGCTTAACACCTGGGACGGAGAAGTCACCTCCCAGCCACATCAGGAGTGATGCTGAACCTCTCCCTGATAGCTGTGGGCTTGGGCAGAGAGAAGCCAGGCTGCGAGTCACCCCTGCAGCAGGCAGAGCTGCTCTTTGCTGTCCTCAGCTCACCTCGGGTCACTGGTTCCTCCAAACGGGAGTGTCCCAGGAGGATCTTGGCGCTGCAGATCTTGCAGGCTGCCTTGAGCTTTCGAGATTCAGCCTCAGTCTCCAGCCCTGCCTCCATGGGATCCCCTCTCCAACCAGGCAAGGCTTCTTCCAACTGATTTTAGAGGAATTATTTGGAGAAATAACAGATGCATGTGGATGGAGAGTGAGATGCCTGCCGCCTCTCCAGGAGACACATGAAGGCTCCCTTCACCTTCATGCTGTTCAGCTCGGGGACTGTTTGGGCCTCCAGTGTGCATGTCAGAGGGACAACATAAATGTCAGGAAGGATAAAAGATGAATCATAAGGGCAGATTAATAATGTGACAAATACTATTGTTTCTTGGCCTGGGCTCCAAAGGTCCCTCCCATCCACGGCGGGCTCAGAAAAAGCACCTAATGTGGTAAAACCTAAACGTGAACCGCTCCCACTATTAATTGTATCAAATGTCGTTGTAGTACCATTAATCACAGCAAGTTCCTCGTGCGATTTAGGAGATTGTAATATGTGATTCCATAAGACTCTCATTGTGATTTAGCATTGATTAATGTCCATTCATAAAATGATATAAAACTTACTTCTCTTCCATTGTAGAGCCCCAAGCCGCATTCCAGCCAATATTTCAAAACCTTGTTAATGTAACTGCTAATTCTAGAGGGTGATGGTGATGGTTACGGCGTACATAGGCTTGTGCGGAGGGGTCTGCAGTGGGGGCAGGAAGAGGTTAGAGAAATTATTTCCAAAGCAGAAAATGGCTGTCCGGTTTAAACTATTTCAAGTGTTACACGGTTATTCTGCTGTGACTTCAGATTCACGTCAGAGCTTCTGAGGATTTAACTGGGACTTTGAAGCGCCTGACTCTAAATGCTCAAAGAATCAAATTATTTTGGTGCTAAAACCCACAGGATTTGTACCTGGGGCTTCTTCGTCCCCTGGTAGCATTTAGCCACCTTCCCCTCCCAGTGAACTGGCTGCTCTGAAGATATTCATAGATACAGTTTGCTTTCACTGTATTTTCTGGAGGCAGGAGGCTCTGCTTGGCACAGGGCCTAGCACAAAATAGGTCATGCTTTTTATTTCCTTTTTTTCTTCTTTTTTTAAGACACATACCAGGGATTGCGATGTGCATGCATAATGTTATGTGACCCAGGAATCATGCTCTTGCAAAAAAATATCAAATTAGCGAAGCAGGGAGGAGACTGCGTGACTAGCGAAATGTTTAGAGAATTAAAAAGAAAAAAGGCTGAAAGTTGACATCTGGATAAAAGAAATATATAATAGGAAGTTCAACATTTGGTGCTTTCGTATATATAATTTAGCTATAGATAATAGATAATAGAGAGTTCACAGGATCACTTGATGGGAAATATATTGATAATACAATTTTTCTTTGCAAAATGGACGCAATGATTGCAGTTTTGGTTTAATAATAAATTTAACTTTGAAAAATCATTTGATTCAAACCTCTGCTTTTTCTAATGGCATTCAGAATTATTAATATCTGTCTAGCCAGCTAAAGAGGTTTTTAAAAGAGTATGCTGGGTGTTCTGCAATTAGAGTGGCCACCTGCCCTTTATTAAAACTCCATTAACCTTTACATTAAAATACATTTAAAATGCAGACACACTGAAAATATCAAACACAAATAAAATAGATAAATCTAAGTGGTTTCTTTGCTTTACTGGCTTATTTGTGCAGAACGTGGCAACTTGTTGTGGCACCTATAATTTTCTGGGGACAGATAACACTTTGTAGCATTAATTTTCCTGTGTTAAGGATAGGAAATAATTACAAGAAGGTAACGGAATTAATAACATTTCTGATGAAAATTTCTAGAACATGACCTTGTTTATAGAAGGCTAGAAAATTGTTTAAAGTTCATATTATTAACTTCAGAATAAAACTCATAATTTTACAAGCAGAACTAATCTGCTTTGCTCAGGCAGCTCTGCTGATTACAGTGGAGATATTTACGTGGTAGAATGATTCATGCAAATAAAATGATTGAAAAATATAATCCAATATAAAAATCCAACACAATTCCTGTAGATGCTGCTGCATTGTTCCCTTGATATACTACGATATCTCTCTAAGGAGTGAGAGCGATACTGTATTTACCCTGCCTGAATTATTGCTACTTCTGGCAGAGCTGCTGATTTTGTCTGTAAATAAATATGCCTAAAATACCCCTTCTAAGACCTGCTTTTACTTACTTCTAATTTCACCACATTTGATCAATGTGGGCTGAAATTTCTCAGCTAAAATATCTGCCTGCTTTTTTTTTTTTAAGTCAGCAAAAATGGCTCAGACATTTCCAAGACGCAGGTTAAGAAATAATGTCATTGTGTCGCCCAGCTTAAAGTCTTCCCAGTGAGGGTGTTTGCATACCCATTGAGCCGTGATTTACGGCCGCAGCTGGTGCGGATCAGGCCCCCCTGGCACGGGGCACACCTCCTGTCATCGATCCCACAAACCCAGCCTTTGGCCAAATCATAAAACTTTCGAAAGCAGCTCCTCTGTGAGCTCCGCAGCCTCCTTTGCATTTCCCAGGGACTGCTTTTGCTCCAGAGATAACCCTGGTCAGGACCTGAGCAGGATTGCCCTCCTTGTCGTTGCTTTTTCTGCCTCCCATGGGCTGCAGCAGCCGGTACGGGAGGAGCGAGGTGTCAGACCTGACCACAGCTAGGGAAACGGGCCGAGGAAGGGGCCGGTGGCGGCACGGAGCTGGGTGAGTGATACTCACCGAGAATCGTGGGTACCGCACCTGCAACGAGGGCGTGCAGGGAAATTCAGGGCTGGATGTGATGGAGGCAGGTGGGGGGACGCCAGAGAGAAAGCTACAGCTGGCTAGGGAGAGAGGGTGGTGGGAGGTGAGGAGGGATGGGGAGGATGAGGATGGGCAAGGGATCCAGGTCTGCGATGTGGGGTTGGGGAGGGGTAGCCGGGAAGCGAGAGGCAGCGTCTGGAGAGCGCCACGCAAAGAGGACGTCAGCGTCGAGAGGGAGAGGTCAGCAGTGGTCGATACCCTGCGTGATCGGCTGCCGCTGCGCTCAGCAATTGCCCAGAGAGGAATTTCTGGCAGTCCTGGGATTAAATACTCTCACTTTCATTGCAGAATTGACTTTGTAAAAATTTTACATGGCAAAGCATTTCAATCCAAACTGCAAGAAAATGCTTTTACTTGACTTGATAGTGTATTTTCAAAGCTGTAGTTTCTCAGAAAGTTTTACAACATTTGCAATTTATTTTTATTCAGAAGAAACCCAAATATCAAAATTGTAGAATTTCCCAAGAACTACAAATTCTGCTTCCTTTAAGGCTCTGGTCTCAGTGATCCCTGTGTATCAAACAGTACAATTTAAGTTCAGGTCCCAGTAAAGCCCTGCTGATAAGGAAATGGTTTAGGGAATTAAATCATGTATTTCCACAGACCATCATGCTATTTTCTTAATTGCATTTTTGATAGCAGAATCCACATTTCCCTAGAGTGAAGGATCATCTTGGAAAAAAAGAGCTTAGCTTTCAAACAAGTTTGTAGTTTTCTTTGCTGGGTTTATATATGGTCCTCATATTGACAGTACTTTTTGATTAATATTGTGTATAACATTCCTTAATGCATCAGTTGAATTAATTATGCAGAAACATTTCACCACCTGGATGTACTATTGATGAAATGACATTTTATTGACAAAATGACAATTTAATACTGAGCTCCCCTAAAGCTCTCTGCTGAATAGATTGTTTGGTTCAGTAAGGAGAACAGGGGGTGTGGGCCACTCCAGAAATCCCTTTGTTTTCCCCAAAATTTCCTCAGTTGGCTATGAGTACATCAGGTTTGCTACTGGAAGTCAGTACTGGGCTACTCTGGCTCTTCTGCTAATGGACAATCTACAGAGGAGCATCCATACCTTCTGCTGGCTGAGCTTGGAGGAACCTTCTCAATGAAGTTTACTAAAATGCACCTGTGGGGAATGGTCCCAACATCTCCTTTTGGCAGGGGCCCTCCCGTGGCTTCAGGCATTTCAAATTGTCTTGGTAAATGAGCTGAACTGTGGCCAGGTGACATATATGGCCGTTAAGGGGAAGAAAGAGCTGCCTCCACCAGTGTGGCTTGCAAAGAGCCTGGATTTGCTGCCCTACCTGCACCTTGGCGAGAAGAACATTCAAAACTTTCTTTTCTCATCACTGTGTGGACAGTATGATCTTGCTGTGTGGTCTCGAATAAGCTTTTGTTTAGCTTTCGCTGTGTTTTTTAACCCCAGACTTTAAAAATCAAACAGACTTCAAAATGATAGATTTGGGGTGGGATTTTCAAAAGCTTACGAGTGACTTTGGAACAGGCGTCCTATGAAATTGCTGGCGTCTTCAATCATTCGGGCACTTTTGAAAAAAATCATATCCTTTATGGGGACCTTAGTTTCTCTTTCTTAAAAAATTGGAGTGCAGAGGCGGTCCCGATGATGGAGAATAATATTGACTTTCTGTAGCTGATAGCAGAGATGTGAGTGGGCTGGGAGGTTTCCAACCAGATGTTTTTTTCTTGGAAAACGCTGATTTATTGAAACTGAAACTTTTCATGGGAACATATCAGTACTGATTAAATTTTGTTGAGAGAGATTGCTAGGGTCTGAGCCAGAATTTCTGGCTGTAACAAAAAATGAGATCCTTGAATGGGGGATGGCCAACAGGTCAGGGCAGCCATCTGGAGCCTGTCTGGGTCAGGTAGAGCAGTGGATGGACTGTGGGTCTCGCACATAACTGACATAGCCCTTGGGCTATGGCTTACTCCAAGGATCCTACACTGGTTTTTCATAAAGCAAACTTAAAAAAACTCTCCAGCTTATTCTTATGTGCAATGGGAAGTTTATTTCTTGCCTAGGTTGTTGTGAGAATTAAATATTTGCTTGCAAAGGTCTTTGAAGATCCAATCTGTCAAATTATCAGTATTGCAGTTATTATTACTCATTTAGATAGAAAGTTGCATTGCTGGGTATGATCAACAGAAACGCTTTGGAGAGGATGTCTGGATGTCAGGTCCAAAGACTGAATCCTCTGGAAGCAAATTACTCGTAACTGCACTATGGTGAGTTATCATCAGTAAACATTATTAGCGTGAGGATTTGTTCCCATGTCGGGATGATGTTAATACAATATTAGTGGTGCAGGTCTTTGGTGTCAACATGAGAATATCAAATGCAAGTGGAGGAAAATTGTATTGGATTGTGGAGCTGATGGCAAATCAATGACACAGAAAATCTATGGAGAGCAGCTCACAGTGACACAAGAAAGCAGTGTCCACATAAATCAGTGCAGACCAATGGACACTGAAAGGAAATTTCCATCCAAGATTAAGTGGACGTTGTTATCATGTCAAGACTATGTGAAATAAGTGCTGCAAAATGAGGATGATACTGTGATACTGACATTTAGACCAAACAATGTCAACAGAAATTACTCTCCCATTAAAAGAAACCAACAGCCTTCTTTGTTACAAACTCTTGTCAGCGGCATGAGCAGCTACTGTGCTCCATCAGGCCTGGGAGCTCCCGAGGTGGATCAAGCCCTGCCGTGTTTGGTGCTGGGCAAACACACACCTACACAATCTCTCCTGGCCCAGAAAGCTGCCAAGGATGGGGAACAGCAGATGTTTCTGAAGGGGACACAACAGCATCTGAAGAGATGAAAGGACAACATGATCAGCGTGGCGGCAGCTGCCTCTGCTTCGCTGAATCTTCTGTAGGCAAAGGAGAGAAGTGAAGAACGAGGAGGGCGATGCTCTGGGGACTGTATGGGGACATGGGGCAGAAGGGCAGGGTGGTTGGAGAACCAGAGTGGGAGTTGGCAAGACGATGCTGATGGGAAGGAAAAGCTGATGGTGACCTCACTCAACACCTTTTCTAAGTAACCCCTTGTTAAAGAAGATAAGTAACACGTTTGAGGGGGGTGAGTTGATATGTCCCATCCTCTTACCTCCTCGTAGTGTGAAGTTCATGAAACGTCCTTGCCTGTGTCCCGATCCACCTCTCCATCCAACACTGCCCATGCAGCGCAGCTGAGTAGCGCTGTCAGATATCCATTTAGTCCATCCTGAAGCCTAGAATATGTATACATATACACAACATGTATAACTGGATGGCAGGACGCATCTCACCTAATTTTAAGTATCTCTGAGGCAGCTCGCACATGGCACAGGTATGGTGGGGAGGAATAAATCCTGCTCCAAATGCCGCTGGTCTGCAAACACCTCCTCAACACTGCAGGCTCTCAGCCCAGCCCGGCACGGTCCTGGCTCCCAACAGGTAGCTTGTGTATCTTGCGCTCGGGGAGTTCTCCGCTGTAGGTGGGAAGCATTTCTACATTTTTTCTACATTTATTGCACATTTATTTTACATGTGTTTAGTTAAGGCACAGTGAGCTGGGTCTCAGGGAAGTCAGTGGGAATTTTGCCACCAGTTTGACGGCGAATAGGACTAGGCCTTGTGTCTGCAGAGCAGTGTAAGTGTCCTAATGTGTTTAAAGTGTTTATAAAATTACTTAAGTCAGACACATTTTTCAGTTCAGCCCATTAGCCTTTCACATGTGTTTGCGTGGAGTGCAGTGCCTAGGCAGACTGGCGGCTTGTAAATGTTAAATCAGCATAAATATCGCAGCCTCCATGAAGACCGTTAGTGCGGCAACTTACAGCATGATTAACATAATGCAGGGAAAGAAAATATTGACATTTTATACATCCGTATCTCCATAATGCTGCATGAAAAGTAATATCTGCAATACTAATGGACACCTAATTGATGTTATTACAATGCTTACAGCCCACTGGGAAGCTGGTGAGAGAGCCTGTAAAAGAGATAAGATTAAAAGAGTGAACAGTTGTAGTAATTCCAGCCACATTTCTGGCAGCAAACTCTAGCACAGCACTTGCTTTAACTACCGCTGCAGTCGCTGCTGGCATTTGTTGCTTTGTAGCTTCAGGGCTTGCTCCTGCGAGGCTGCTGAGCGCTGGGCAGTAAAGAGGAGCAGAGCGTGTTGAGCAGGAGAAGTCAGATTTGGGAATGAATCAGAGAGATTTTGTCACTCTGTTTGGTGCGGTGCAACCTTGTGGCTGCTGCTCAGAGCTGTCTTGACAAAACAGGGGGAGATGGAGAGGAGCTCAGCGAGAGCGCGTGCCTGCGGCAGCGACACAGGGAGATGCTTGAGGAGGAAAAGGCAGAGCTCCTTCCTGGTGTGGTCTGTGGCCATTGTGAGGTTCACAAGTTTTTGTGGCGTGTTTTCTAGTTACACTTCATACCTGGCTTCCCAGGCCTCACCACTAAACCAGCAAATTTGCTTTAATCCCAGTTATGACAAATAGTTATTGGCTTAGCCTCATGCTGATCAGGGTGAGGAATCCCCAAATAACATTTCCAGAAGCATCCCTGTAACTGGGAAACCGGTGTCGCTCCCCGACACCCCGCAGTGCTGAGCGCGGGCGGCTCGGTGGGGCGAGGGAGGGCCCAGCTGGGCGAGTCCGGGCCCGGGCAGGCGGGGGGAGCCGCGGCTGCGCCCTCCACCCGGAGCAGCGGTGCCGGGGGCGTGCAAGCACCGCAGAGCGTTGTGGTGTGGTGAACCGGGAACTCTGGAAAACCAGTATTAAACCCCATCCTTGGCCTAAACCTCTGGCAGTGAACAGAAAGTGAAAGCTCAGGGTAACGCTTTTCTTTAACAGGGCTCCGGGATTTGCAGTGACATTGATTTGTCTCTGGGACTTATAAACTTGCCTTTTTTTCTCTGCTATTCAAAGGACACAAGTATCTCCTGGAAGCACAGTAGGTACATTGATATTGGCTCTATTCAAAAGAGGGTCTCCTTCCTCCAGCCTCTGGAGATCTGGGGCACTGGTTGAAATCCCAGCCTTGCTGGAAATCTCTGTCCTCCCTTGGCAAGGCCTTCATGCTGGGTGCTTTTCTGCCGGCACATACCAACCGGCATGCCACTGTCAAAAAGGACTCTGCCAGGCTATTGCACGTGAATACAAATTGCTAGAATTGCGTCATGTCATTAAAGGCAAATCCTCAAGCAAAGTTACCTTGAACGCACCAGGAATTCTTGCGTTAAGATTTCAGGATTAATGTGTGATTTGCAAGACACCGATATGCCTACAGACACTGTGGTCCCTCACTGCTTGCTTGTCTCCAGCTCCAGTGGTGTTGATTTTGCTTCCACCACATTTGAGCAATTGGTTTTAGTGCCTAGAACATCATTCATGTGTTGAATAACCTAAACTCTTTAATCCAAGATTGTTTGCCCCCAGAGGGATTTAGATAACTTTCCTAAAAGATGGCAAAGAGCCAGTATGTTATCTTGAATCAGTCTAGTTCCAGAACAATCAACTCTAAGTTGTTTAAGAAGACTGTGTACATTAAAGTGGCTGTAAATCAGCATAATGAAAACAACAGCACATGCAGAAATTCATTACGAATCTGATACGAGGGGGTGTTATTTTATTATTTGGTGCATTTATGCTTTATGATTGTTTTGCAGCACAAAATTCAGCTGATGGATGTGAAATTACAAACTGCTGTCGCTTCTCTCTCAGTAAACAGAATGCATTTTGAAAAATAAATAAATAAAATAAACACCTAAATGTTTTATTATAATAAAGTTACTTGAGGCCAAGAGTTCAATAAGGAGAATTTATAAACATATCATTTCAGATCTTGGAAGGATTTCAACATAATTTGCTTGTGGTATGGTAAGTGAGGTGAAATCCATCTACAAGTCTCTCTGGAGTAATAAATGTATGGAAGTGTCTATTTATATTTGCTATGAATTTACTGTAGCACAAAAACGCTCTAGACTATCCAAATCAAATATGCATGTCTTTTGGGCAAGGAAGGAATTCTTTAAGCACTTTATTCTTAAACAAAATCAGTTTTATTTCTCTGCAAAACAAAAGCCCTATTCTCTCTTTACTCACTTGACTAAAATGCTGCCACTCGGAGGGTAAGAACTACTGGTGCCGTTAAGGCTTTGAAGAATCAGGCCTCAGGGCCCCAGCTTTCAGCAATATTTTTGAATATGCTTTCATCTAAGTTGACAGTGTAAATAAATTATAATAATTGAGACTTCATTTTATGTCCATTTGTAAATGAACATAGATTTTTCAATTTGTCTAAGTAATTAACCTTTATCAGAACTGCTGGCTGTAATGCAATGACAATTTTATACACAAATAGACGCCAGTGATTATCTGGAGGTATTTTGGGCTTGCTAACCAAGTTTACTCTTGAGCAAATTCTCTGTTGTGTGGGTGGATAGGGCTGAAGAGTCCCCTACCGCAAAGTCCCCCATCGCGTGGTCAGCAGCCGCCCCTGTGGGACAGTAAGAGATGGGGTTGCTGAAGGGAACAACTTTGCTGGAGCAGGATAGCTTCACTTAATGGCACTGCTGAGATTTTCACCTTTGCTGCCATTCACCACTGGAATTAAATCAGCCTATTTAACTAAACACAGGACTTTGAAACCTTGTACAAGAAGCAGAAAAAAAGAATGGCTTCTAAGCTTCTAGTGAAGTTTTATTTAGGGGAGGTGTTAGTTAGTAGATGTTACAGATCACCTGTTCCACTCCAGCAGAAATACTGCCTCCTTTCTAAATAGGTGGTTTGGGGCTCAGTTTCTAGGGCTACATTGTCCACTTGGAACAAATTTCCTCACTTAGTTGGGACTGACAGCCCTTCTAGCCAACGCATCTGCAGTCTCTGGTGTGTTACTTCTTTCTATCCCACCCATGCGAAAGAAGGGGTCAAGAAAGGCAGGAATTACCAAGATCAGCCCTCTTCTTAAACCCATAGTCAGAGCCTTTGTAGCTGCCCCCTAGGAAGCGGATCTGCTCACAGGCACCCAGAACGGGAGCAAAGCAAGCCTCCTTTTCCATCTGCAGTTTTGCAGTGTCCTGGAGGCTTAGTCAGGAGTTCAGAAATCACGCCTTTGAAAACTTTCTTAATTTGTTGCCTGTGCAGACTTTCAGATTGTACAAAATCATCTGATTAAAAAAAAAAAAACCACAACTGTTTAAGAAAAGTTTAAGATTAGCTCTAGTCTTTAGACGTCCAGAACCCTCCAGTACCAAAACAGAACCATAGGGGGAACACAACTACGTAGCATCAAATACACATATTTTTGGGTATTTCACTTTCACTAAAGGAAACTAAAGTCTTAAGAATAAACCTGCAGGTATGCAGTAAAGTTGGAATTTAAGAAGGTGGTGGACAGAATCAAAATCTGATCATGGATTGGATTATACCAGGAAGGTCAGTCCTCTTGCATAAGCAGTCTGTAAAGCACTAGGGCATATATACAGAAGCAGGAGGGGCCTGAAGTCTAATGCAGCAAAATCATTTTTAGTAGATTAGGCTAGTGAAAGATCAATCAGAGATTATGTAGATATTTTTGATCACACCCTGGGGCCAGATCAGGGGCTTCTCAAGGTCTCTGACAACCCCGTTTGCTAAGATCTGACAGCAGTTCCAGGCTGAACTGCTGAAAAGCTGCGATGTAATATAACTGATTTTAAAAAGTGCTAGGAGTTATTCTGGCCAATCCAAGAGAGAGAAAATGTCCCTTCTGTCCTCCTGGCATACAAATCATAAGATGGATAATAAAATACAGATCGTGACAGAATTGCTTTCCCCTCCATTTTGGAACTGAATGACTTTTAAGCATTGGCAATCTCCTCTTGCCTGGGTTTTGAACTCCCAAACCCATGTTTTAGCATGCTAGGTTTTTTCCATTGTAAGAGGCAAGGCAAGCATTTAAATGTTTTGGGTTTTGGCAAGCAGGGCAAAAAAATCATCAAACCCTACAACTATTAAACTCTTGAGAAAGAAAGCAACAGTCAGCAAAAAGTTGCAGTGAAAAGGAGCCTCTCCTAATGAGGAAAAGCCATGGCAGGAGGATCACTGAACTTACTCTGGGACCACAGGGATCAAGATGGTGACTGTCTGCCAACCCCTTAAAAAGGCAGAAGCTGAAAAAGCTCTGATGTCCCACCAGACCTTGAAATGGGAAGGGCAGAAAGAAAAAGAAGGAAATAGTTGACAATGGCTGAAAGTATGCACGAAAGAAGAAATTGCAAGAATTTTGAAATCAAATCCCTGGAGAAGGGTGTTTGCACACCCCTACTTATCTAAAGGATGAAGTGGAAAAGCTCCAGCTCAGCCTGATTAAGAGTGGAAGTTGCTGCTGTGGATGAGGAAGGGGAACCAGAGTCCATCTCTCTGGATCCCTGACCTCAACAACCTAAGGAATCTTTTTTTTTTTTCTTGGAAGGAGAATTTTTATTCTTTTCATGTTTAGAAAATCCTTCCCAAATACAGACGTTTTCATAGCCACCTCCCTAACTCATCCCCCCCAACAAGCAAATTACATGCAAACAAACAAAAATCTGCTGGTTTTCTTGATGGAAAGCAGTTTTGGAGCATGGATGTAGGTTAAACCAATGCTGTGGAAGTCTGAAAACCAGTCAGGGTTAGAAACAGAGCATCTAGGGATAGCTTAGCTTTGTTCGATCCCATCCCAGGCCCAGATCAGAGCCTCTCAACAACTCTATGCCTGGCCATAATGGAACCATGGTTACAAATCCCCCTTGAACCTGTTCAGTGGAAAAAGCTGTGGTTTCCCGGTGGACTTCAGGCAGTCTTAGGTTATGCTGCTGCTGAAGGAGGGGTCCCTCCTCATCCTCAGCCAGGGGTTCCTGCCATGTGTCAGCTCTAGCAATCATCGGATTGCAATCCATGTTGTTGATCTGTCTGCAGACTAACTATTTTTGGTTTTAGGTGAGTTTTTAATTTCATAGATGGGTTAACCCAACACACTGTGTCTTGCACATTCATTCATAATCTCCCACTCTGTCCTTCGCATCTTCCACCCATGTGGCTCCCATGCAGACTACCTGCAAGATGCCTGTAGATAACTTACCTGGACCTGCCTGAGAGCTCCGGTTGTGTGATGCTAAATGTTCAAGTCTTGGATATGAAGGATTCCTCATGCCCCCATAAGCCCCAATGCAACCGGTGCTTGAAGATCTTCTCTTTATATGGAGAGAATCTGGCCAGCATGGCTGCCTTTGGGTGGTCTTCAATGGGTGGTGTAGAAATGCCCGGTCTTTGGGTCTGTATAGGCCATCTCACAGGAGCTCACGTAGACTTCTGAGTCTTATGTGAAATAGACTCCTTTCACAGCTGTCCCCAGTCAAAAAGCAAAACTAAAAACCATTGCAGAAACCCTGAAGCTGCTTGGACACACCAGTCTATGGGAACCGCTGTGTAGATTTCCAGAAGCTGTTTAATTTAGGTGTGTCCTTGTTTCTTTTAATTTGCTCAGGGCCAGGACGGTGTGTGGTTTGTGTCTGTGGAGCAAGTGTGTTTGCTGCCCTTGTTCTGAGTCACCACACGACCGTCAATTTTTCCCCATGGGAAACCTCATTTTCTTTACCAAGAACAGCCTTTACTGTGAATCATCACATTTCTCATGCTCAAAGTTTTCACCCTGCCAGTCAATCAGCAGGAAGGTCACCATGTGGCACATGTCAGAGAGCGCAAATATTCGATGAAAAACAGCTTCAAAATTTGTAAACGTGATGGAACTGCTCACCCAACTACTTAGTGATTGCTTACAGGTCCCAGGTCATTTGTGAATGAACTTGCAAAAGCATAAACTAGAAGAGTTAAATTTGTTCAGCAAGGAACTGCCTTGAAGTGCTTATTCCCCCTGTGGGGAAATGCTCTCTGTAAGCACGGTGGATGTTACCTGTGACCCGTGCTGTAACAGGCAAATCTCACGGCTGCTCTGTGTCTCACTTTCCCTATCTGTGGACCGACAGTAACTTCATGTTTGAAGTTACTTTGACTAGGGGAACAGTCTTATGTTTCAATGGGTTTGGATGAGATCCCATGAACTTAACATGCCTGGTGGTCCTAATGCTACCTCAGGTGACATCACAATTGCCTTAGCAGCGGTTGCCTCTGCGTCCAAAGAAGGGCAACGAAGCTGGTGAAGGGTCTGGAGCACAAGTCTTATGAGGAGCGGCTGAGGGAGCTGGGGTTGTTTAGTCTGGAGAAGAGGAGGCTGAGGGGAGACCTTATTGCTCTCTACAACTACCTGAAAGGAGGCTGTAGCGAGGTGGGGGTCAGTCTCTTCTCCCCAGTAACAGAAAAACTTCTTCACCGAAAGGGCAGTCAGGCACTGGAACAGGCTGCCCAGGGAAGTGGTTGAGTCCCCATCCCTGGAGGTATTTAAAAGACAGGTAGATGTGGTGCTTAGGGTTTAGTGGTGGACTTGGCAGTGCTGGGTTAATGGTTGGACTTGATCTTAAGGGTCTTTTCCAACCTTAATGATTCTATGATTCTATGATTTTATGACATAGGGCATAAGGGAGCCCAAGAGTGTTGTGGGGCAGGAGGAGTGGAAAAGAGCGATGTCTGAGGCTGCATGCAACGATGGATTCCCACATCCACAGGTCTCGGTCCCTGGGCCACAGGTTCTTGTCACAAAAGCCTTCCCAAAACAAGATGGGAAATGGATGTGCCAGGGCTGGGCAATGTTTAATGCACTGTCAGAAAGTCCTCGTGTGAGCATGAACAAAAGAGAGCAGGCTGTACTCTCTGAGTAGAAAGCACTGAGTCTTCCCCACAGACCTTTTTAATGTATCAAACCGGTAGCTGTCAGCGCTTGCCAAAACTAGCAGTTCTGTTCATCTTTACTTGATGCTTCTCATGCAGAATGAAGAGGAGACCCACGCAAACAAACACAATCCCATACACAAACCCGTGTGCAGACAGTCCCGTACATAAACATGCACACACAAAACCAGAGTGCTGCATGATTCGGACATTTGTGTGGGATGTAAGAGACCTGGTCCCTTTCCCCTTGAGGCAGGTGAGTCCTGAAATCCATTTTTTGGTTTCTCTCTGGCCAGAAATTCCAACCAGAAGTGAGGAAAGATTGTCTTCTAAACCAACTTATTTTTGTGAAACACTTTGTTAATTGGAAAGGGTTTTGTTGAAAAGTTTCTGTTCGATTCTGGTGCATCCGGACACCAAACTCCCAGCAAGCACGGTGGGATGCAAACAGACCCAAACCAGAAGGTTACAAACCGGTGCAGTCCTAACCAATATAATCAAGACTTCTGTATGTTTCCCTTTTAAGTTACAGCAGCTTAACTAGATATAGTTAATCCAGTTAACTAAGTATAGCTTAATTAGAGTCATTAAGTGAAAGCAGCAACATACTCCGTGCAAGAGGCAGAGGTTGTTTTTTTGTTCTGCACACACTGCCTAGAGTAACGCAGCCCTGCAGGCTTACTTACAGTGTTAGAAATTAATATAAAGTGAAGACATATGGATTCATTCTCCTCCCAACTATCGTCAGGCAACCTGGGAGCAATTTCACTAAAATCAGTTGTTATAGTCTAAAGGTCAAAAGCACAGGATTTTTGTAAAATTTGTTCTGACAAAGAAAATCTACCTTCGTTTCTGGCCGCTTCTGAGTTGTCTCTGTGGTGTCTACTCCAGTATCAGCGAATGGGTTTCTCTCTAGACATTTTCTCCATAAATTTCAGAATATCCTTGCTGTTTTATATTTTTAATGTGAGCTGAATGTTTGGTAGCTGGAAAAGGGACAAGTGCAAGTCTCTGCTACAGAAGAACGGCAAACGATTGCAATGGGAACATAAAAATGATACTTCATGATTAAGGAAGTACCTGTGTTGAATGCTGGGAAATAGCATATCTGACTCTCACTGAGTTTTAATAAAAATCAGTCAGTCAAAAGTGGTGACATCTGCATGTGATTGGTGACTTCCATATCCCTGATGCAGTCGAGTTCATTATCTTCCTCCAGTAAAGAAGATGGGGGCAACCATTGGATTTGGGAGTGTATTTGTGGATCCTAAAAATTACAGGAGAAGAGAAAGGGCTATTCTCAAGCGGGTAGTAGGACCGTGTGTAATCGTGGTCACTGCTGCTTCTGAGAGAAGTTATCCGAGCTCTCCTGCATGAAGGACTTGATTCAAAGCCCACTGAGATGGAGCAGGAATATTTCTGTGGACTCCACTGGACTTGGCCCAGAGCTCAGAGCAGGCAGTATGTCCCCTTCCTTGGACTCCATTTCTGAAGTGCTCGTACATGGGAATTTCATGGCACCGAACTGAAATAGGCCTTTCCAAATGTTACCTCTTGCTTACTCCCTGGAGCCAAGCCTTCTGTTCATTATGGGCATTCCTGCACAGTAGACTTCTGCTGGCTTAGGTGAGTGAGTGGGAGATGTAGAGGAGTGACCTTGATGAACATACCCTGTTGTGGGTACCAGCCTTTGCTCCCTGTTGTTACACCTGGAGATCCATTTACCTGTAATAGCTGTCTATGCACAAGGACATTGCCTCTGTGCTGCTTCTCCTGTCCTGGTAAAATGCTCATTGGGCCTCTCTCTGGAAAAGCTGTTTGACCTTCAATAGCCAGTACAAAGGGGAAATATTTGCACTGGCCAAGTCTCATTCTTGTTTGTTCAAAATCGAGCCCAGGACTCCCTGAAGGGGAGAGTCCAAGCTTGCTCGGTGCCTAAGCGTTGGCCCGGCCATTTGGCTAGGAAGAGTAAAAAATGTTACAGCCTACTTGGCCAGCGTATATCCCAGACTTGATTCTTTCTGAATTCCGTAAAAACGGTTAAAGCCCAAGTCCAGGTGAACTGACAGCCAGCAAGGTGGACAGATGTACCTTTTAATGCTCTCAGACCTGGTCTTTACTCCAGAATACAGATGTAGCTGTACTCCTGGGGACGTTGTTCTGTGAAGTCTGGTTCAATCCTGGCATTAGGATGCCACAAAATGAAACCAATGTGGTATTTTGCCCGCACCCTTCCAGTGTGATTTAGAGAAGTCAGGTGAACCTTGTTTCAACCTTGTTCTTGGGTTCTAAGTGGTTGTTTCATTTAGGACATTTGACTAAAAGCCCTTTTCATGGACCCAGCTCCTGCAGGAAAGATGCCAGCAATTAATGAAAGATGATAAAATAATAAAAGAAGTAATACATTAACTATATTATCCTTGCACATTTGGGCAGTCCTTTTCATTATATCCTCTTTATGGACATCCTCCAGCAACATTTGAAGAGCTTCTTTATTGCTGTTCTGTGACTGTTTTGGTTTCCAGACATTAACAAGTTATTTAAATGCAAAAGCCTTCTCTTGCTCTTCCATTTCCTACTGGTAGATTTCACGCAAATAACAAAAAAAATTTGGTATGTTGCATTTATACAATTTTTGTGTGTGTATGAATAGTCATATTGGATTGAGTTTGGACCTTTGACTTTCTTCTTTTTCTTTCTCTTTCCTGCAATACGCACAGATGCAAATATACCTTATGGATACTGGTGTATACTCTTCTGGTTGAGCAGCACAGTACTCTGTAGCCATAGCAGCCACATCGTTTTGATGTAGATGATTTATCTACTGAGACAGTATCTTCTGAGCAGAGAAACCAGAGCGAGTCCACCAGCCTACAGCATGATGATTTCTCAGCACCTTGTAAGCAAAAATCTCTACCCCTCCTGGGCTGGGTGGGAACCACATTGGAAGTTCTCTCACCCAAATTTCACGGCCATGTAACTCCTTCGGTGCTAGTTGTTCCAGCACCAGCACAAACACTAGTCTGGAGGCACCATTCAAGGTTTGACTCTGCTTTTGCCCAAATCAGAAAGAACTTTCCAGGCGATTCTGACTTCTGGCATCAAAACAGGGCACCAGGTGGGAATGGCTATTTTTAGAGCCTTGATTTAACATGCAGTTTGGATTATTTTGAGACAAGAAATGTAGGTATGGTCAAGCCCAATGAGAAGGCTAAAGGGGAATTGCCTGTTATGTTATTCATTCATTCCACTCTCCCCAAACACCTTCAGACAACTCATTAAGGCAGGCAGCAGCGGAACTAGGGCTGAGAGGAGGTGCGTCCTAGGCTGCCTGTGTACTGCGGCCCACGATGCTTGCTTCAGAGTATTTTTATGTATGGCACAAAAATCAAATGCTGTATCTGATTTTTCATTCTGAAATAACCCTGTGGCTACAGAGGTTGATGAAAACTGCCAAGGTTCTCAATGTTATCTTTTATTTTGCCTACACTTCCCCAGCTGCCTTTCTTCTGAAATAGCTGTTGTTCTAGCTCCACATATATATATATATATTTAAAATCCTCAACTATTAAATAGTAGTTTGCCAGTCTGGAAGAAGAATGTCAATGAATTGTCAATTCTTTATACTGAGTAATTGATTAATTGGCACAATGTTAATCTCTAAATCAGCAGCAATAAATTCTATCATTTTTAATCTTGACCTAAAAGTGCTAAAACACTTCTAATTGCCACAATTGCTGCTGTAAAATGACTGATTAAACCGCATTCATATAATAATCTTTGTTGCTCCTAAAATGTCTCATTGATAGTCACATCAGTGACTCGGTGCCAAGAAAGGACAGGGATCTTGCTTTTGCTTTCTCTCAGGAATGCCTTGAATGGGAAAACCTCAGTACTGTACACTGGCCTCTCATTTTAATTATTGTTGCAATGCTATTTATTGTTTATGTTGAGTCCCAATGTACTGGGTGTTATACAAACCCAAGACAAAACAGTTCTAAGCCTGAGCGGTGAGGAAGAATAGGGATAAGTAGGAAAGCAACAAAAAATGATGAAACACCACAACAGAGACCAGGTCCAGGGTATCAGAACTATTGACAAGTTTTCACCAGGCATCAAAGCAAATGGGCATTGTAAGGAGAGCAGACATTTAATTTTATTTTATACTTTCCATCATTATTTTCTAGCAATTCAACATTGTAAAGGCCCTGGAAGTCAGCTTTACCCTGACCCTTGTATACATTCCTAGGGAAAGGGATATAGCCAAAATCCCACCATTATGGTGAACCATAAATCCTGGGGGCCATGGGCAGCTGGGATTAATGAAGAACAGCCTAGTGGTCCCAGGATTAGGATGGCCATGTCCAGGTTTCCTTTGTCCTCGTGTCTTCTCTAGGCTGAACACAGCTCAGCCTGACCAGAGAACCCAACCCTCTTGCACTATCATCATATACAAACAGGATTTGTAAAGTAGCACTTTAACCTTGTGAAAAGCAAAGTTTTCTGACAAAGCAGCAAAGCAGACCATCAGGATCCAGCCCTGCCTTCTTTGAAGTCAGGGGAATTGGGGATGCTTTCTGGCAGACAAAATACAGCTCACTCTTCCTGTGTGAGTCATCCAAACTGCTGAGAAACTTGAGTGGCAGCTTCACGTTGTAAAAACCTAAAAAATAATGAAGTAAAAATAATAAAAGACCCAAATCCTGCTGGATTAAGCTGAGGCCCAACTTCTAAACTTTTGGGAACTAAGTCAGTATAAAAACTCAGCTAACAAAGTCACAATGCTTTCCATCCCAGATCCTTGGATTCTGTTCTGGTTTATTCATTATCAGCCCAAGTTCTGTAGCTGCAACTTTATTATCATTCTCATTCCACATGTAGTTTGCAGATGAAAAAATGTTGAAACTGTACCAGATGTGATCTGAAAGAAACTGAGAAAAAAATAAATCCAGACCACCGTGACACTATAACCATGTTTTTAGATATTGTAAACTTTATCCTGCATTATTGCATTTGACAGTATTACACTGCAAGTGGCTTGATTGCCTTAAATTAAGAGTCTGCAAAGCTGAAAACCTGTGTTTTAGCACAGAATCGGTTAAAGGAATCCAAAACATCTAGAGAACCATCAGGAGGATCAGAAACTAGCATGAGCAACATATTTTCTTTTGCATCCCTACATCTTCCCGTGATCCCAAGGATAACACTGGGAGCAGCTGAGTTCTGTTGGGTTTTGGAGAGAGGTGCTGGCAAGGCAGAAGGAAATAAGGAGTGGAAGGCCACAGCTCTTTGCACAGGTTCCTCTCAGTAAATACAGGGCAAATACCTGTGGGTGAAGATTAGCCATACGTGTTTTAAAATATGTGTTGTCATCTTGCAGAGTGAGAGTACAGGTGATGGGGACAGACATGTCCCTTCAAGGACAGAGGGTTTCTCATCCCATGGACATCCGAGGGGCTGGAAGGAGAAAACATCTCCCCATGCTGTGAAAAGTCCAATTTTGCCAATTCATGGTGTACATATTGTGGGTGTGGGTATTGACTGGAAAGCAAGTGCATTGGTGCAGTGTAAATCTGCTCCTGTGGGTCAGCACTAAGGTGGCAGAGGGCTATGGATGAATACTGGTACCATACTCTTGTTTTTCTATGTTTTTGAATCAGTGAGGAATACATTTAATGCTTTTTAAAAGTATTTTAATTTTTTTTTTTTTTGAGGAAAGGGTTTTGTGGGATTTCTCATTTGTCATTCTTGTTTGCTTTTGCGGGGAATTTCCTAGCTACAACTTTAGCAAATGGTGGGCAGTAACCGAGCGAATGGAGCTATGAGCTTAAGAAGAAATGGGGCTGTGAAGCCAGCCAATTTAATCTTCTCCATGTGAAATCTTGTAGGTGAGGAGGAGGAAACTCCAGCTGATGGCCATCTTTCAATCAGGCATTTGTGTCATTTGAAGTTTCCTCTATGAGGATTAGAAAGTATAAAAGTATGGAGTATTAATCATAACTGATTTGGTGGTTAAATTGACCTCTATAATTTATTTAGGGTTTTCTCTGCTTTCAGAACACCAAATTACTCTGTCTTTAAAAGCAATATGAAAATGACTCTTAAGAACAGGTTGTGTCTTTCACTGTAGGCCTTTATAAAGAACACCTGAAGAGTTTGTCTCATTTCTTAAATAAAAGGTTTCTTCTTGTCCTGGTTTCAGCTGTGATAGAGTTGTTTTTTCTTCCTAGTAGCTGGTATAGTGCTGTGTTTTGGATTTAGCACGAGAATAATGTTGATAACACACTGCTGTTTTAGTGTTGCTGAGTAGTGCTTACACCAGTCAAGGGCTTTCCAGCTTCCCCTGCTCTGCCCGGTGCACAAGAAGCTGGGAGGGGGCACAGCCAGGGCAGCTGACCCCGACTGGCCAAAGGGCTATGCCATACCGTATGGTGTCATGGCCAGTATAGAAACTGGGGGGAGCTGGCCAGGGGGCAGGGATCGCTGCTCAGGGACGGGCTGGGCATCAGTCGGTGGGTGGTGAGCAATTTATAGTGTATCACTTGCTTTGTATATTATTATTGTATTATATTATTATTGTATTATATTATTATTATTATTACTACTACTACTATTCTATTTCATTTTACTTCAATTATTAAACTGTTCTTATCTCAACCCACGAGTTTCTGACTTTCACCCTTCCAATTCTCTCCCCCGTCCCACTGGGGTGGGGGGAGTGAGCGAGTGGCTGTGTGGTGCTTAGTTGCCGGCTGGGGTTAAACCACAACAGTTCTACTTTATTATTGCCTTAAAATTGCAGAGATTTTGTATCTTGGTCATTTCTGGTTTTCCTAGGAGGGGCTGGGTAACTTGGAAGGTGCATGCTGAGATTTCTCTGACCACAGGTGTCAGGGTGGGAGTATTCCGTCTCCAAAAGTGAGAGCTGATGTCTTATAACACAAATGTCAGCAACTGAAATGAAACAACCGTTAAAACCAAAACCACCCAGAAGTCCCATGGAAGCCATCTGACTGATCATCTCCACAGCTGTCAGTCTCGTCCCTTGTGATGTCCTGACTCACCAGCTGCAAGGCACCACAGATTTCTGGTCCAGCTAGGAACTGGCTGAAGAAGTCTAAAAAAACAAATAAAGGCATACCCTAAAAAAATGTCTAGTGAAGCCCAAACTGCATAAATACAGCAGATTTCGGCCTTCCTTGAAGAAGCAAAAAAGGATAGAATCCCGGTTTAAAATAAAAATTTTCAGGTCATCTTTGTCCTGTAAAGGGGTAATTCCCGCCCGATATTCAGGCTGTCTCATCCCATTTCCTCTTTTCCTGTTTATGTGTGCATGGTAATACATGTTATTGTAATGCTTGCATCCACAGAATAATTTGTACAACAGTCAGAGATCATATACATCTGAAATGACTTAACTGGAAGAAGCCACTGTGTGACTGCGTGAAGTTTTGGCACCAGCCTCCCAGTACTGCGGAGTAAATGATCCATCATAGAATCATAGAATTGTTAAGGTTGGAAAGGACCTCTGAGATCACTAAGTCCAACCGTTAACCTAACGGCCAGGTCCACCTCTAAACCATGTCCCTAAGCGCCACATCCACATGTTTTTTGAATACTTCCAGGGACTGTGATTGCACCATTTCCCTGGGCAGTCTGTTCCAATGCCTAACCACTCACTCCGTGAAGAAATTTTTCCTGACATCTAATCGAAATCTCCCCTGGCACAACTTGAGCCCATTTCCTCTTGCCCACCCTTCATGGGAAGGTGTGGGATGGCTGTGGGATCGCCAGTGGATTTCCTTGGTTTTAGTTACATGGGGTCAGATCCATTTCTCTTGGTGCTCTGGCCTTCAAACCTGTGGCTGAGCACCCTTACCACGACCCCAGAGCTGCTATATCAGGTCGGTGCATTGAAGCAGTAATGATGGGGTTGAATTGCTGTGGGAGAATCCCTCCCCCCCAGGAACGGAGGAAGACATCAAACTGGGTTACTCTGAAAGATCTACTGCAAGACCTTGCATGGCTTAAAAATGATAACAAAATCCATAAATAGTTGAATGCTTCTAATTGCTAGGTTATGAACGTCCTTGGTTGATTTGCATTTCAAACTTTTCTCTAGAGCCATGAAAATTTGGACTCCCACAGAGCCACTTGCTCTAGGAGCTGGCAGAATGGCAGGGAGACAGAAAAAGGGCAAGTTTGGGGCACAGACAGTGGCGATGGGACCTCGGCGAGGGGCTTCTTTGGCCCAGAGGCTCTCACCCTGCAGGAGATGAGTTTATAACTCAGTGAAATGCTGAATCACTCAACTGGCAAAGCTGAAGTTACTCCTCTGATAAAATATGTTATCTCTGCTGTTCTCTGTGTGACTTGTCCTGCAGAAACACACTGCATAGCTTATTCTTCATCAGAAGTAATTAATACAAAATCAATTGTATGACACAACATTGGCCATGAAAAAAACTTTATGACAAACTAATTTGGAAAGTAATTTACAACATATACATTTTGGGAAGAGTGTTATATGGCAAGCTCTGGAATGCAAAACTGTGGTGACTCTATTAAAGCCAACTTTTACACATTAGTAAACCTTAAAATAGTCCATGTCCTAGATTTTAGAATTATCTACAAATGGGTCATTTTTCCACCTACAGATTTCAGAAACCCTATTGTTAGACAGATCCAAAGAAGAATTTTATTTGCCAATAAAATTTTCTAAAGGAACTGCTTTAAAAATGGTTAGAACATAATGTAATGGCTTTATCTAACATTTTCAGCTAATGGGCTTGGTTTCCTATGAGTAAGAGTTTGGGACAGAGACATCTTATTATTCATATATTAGAAAATAATTTCATTCCTATTTTAAATGTAAATGTCCATGCAACCCTAAGTGCTGGGCTGCCTTTTAAGTATTTGTCATCAAATCCATTAATCCTCCAAACTTTAAGTCCATTTGTTATCAGATCCATTTGTTACATTAGACAATGTTTCTTCCAAAATAATAATCAGTGGAACATTAAGTGACAACTCTCACATGATGATCTGCAGATTGCAGAGGCAAGGCACAAAAGATATTACTGAATCAACTTTCAATCTTCCCCCAAATTTATAAGATTTTTAAACTGCCAAAATTTAAAAATAACACACCGCTATTGCCACGAACATAATTAAAAAGAAAAAGGAACAGCAAATCCAAGGAATAAGAGATGCTACCTCAGCAGATTCATACAACCGCAATGTACCTTCTGTCTTTGTTTTACTACAGTCTAGTAGCCAGCCTTCACATCAGTAAATCTCTGAAATGTATTTTTTTACCTTTAACACTGCCTTTCATGTGAAGGCCTCAGTGCAGCATAAACAGGACCAAACCCTCATATTACTACGACTAAAAAATAGAAAAACAATGAAACCCCCGAAAGAACTATGCTGATTTTCTTATATCGTATAAGCTGTTCAACAAATGCACTTGTAAATTTTCAGAAAACTTACTGTAGTCAACTACAACTTTCTGTAGTACAAAAATATCTAAGCTCCTGCTTTAAAGAAATAATGAAACCTTCAATGGAGAGACATTTTGGTGGTTTCATATTAAACGGTGCCTCCAAAACTGTATCTGTCATCTTGTCATGGAAATTAAATGCACAAGACAAATAACATGACAAGTCTTGGATTTTTTTTTTTCTGTGCAAGATGACTGCTAACTGTAAAGGAATGATGGAAAATTTGTATAGCTAAATGACCTCATGCAGTTTTAATGCTCAAATATTAAGCACGAATGTTCTAGGTTTTTGGGTGATGGACAATTGCACCATTTGCCAACTGTGGTCTGATACCAGGAGGGGGCAATGTCCATAACTGCTATGATTTAATCTAGCCTTAGTAGTGTCATCGCTACAGAGGTAACACAATTTATTTTCCCTTAGGTTTTTTTTTTCTGAGCTAGCTTCACTTGAATTGAATTACACTGCAAACTAACTTTCAAATTGTGCCCATATGGTTCTGCATTTATTCATTTGTCTGACAAAGCCAAGTTTTATAATTCATGGCACTGGTAAAAGCTGACCTGCTCAGCAACTTCATTCCCAGTGAACATGGAAGAATACTTATTTTTGGGCTCACAGAGGATTTGTGAGAAGGCCCTGGATAAATAGAGCTGGTCTGGGTTCACACTACCTGGTGGCTGTGTAAGTACCGAGCATGGACCAGGCTACTTCAGCATCTCTACCCCTGGTGGCTTAACCAACTTGAGTTCAACACATTATCTCACTCAGGTTAAAAGTTTCTGTGTGTGAACTTAAATATGACTAGAAATTACATTTCAATGATGGCATCAGCTAACTTTGCTATAAATACCAGCCATATGTCTATTTTCTTTTAATTCCAAAAGTATTTGTCAGTTGGTTGCCTGAACACCAATAATCTGAGCGTTTTTGAAGGATCATGGATTAACAATGAAAAGTAAAACGTTGACAAATAGAATCAATGTGGCATTCAATAACTTTGGCATGTTTGAACACAAACAATAGATAACATCACTGCAAAACTATGGATAGCATTTTCTGCTTTATAGGTTAAACTTCCATGCTAAAGTAAACCTTTGCAGCCCAGCCCGTTTACAGGAAAGAGGACAAAAAGAGATCCACACCAAATTCTGCTGATCTCTGCTAGTGCTTTCCTACCTGATCTGGGGCAACCCATGCAGTCTCTGCCTCGTCTCTTCAGGGTAATAAATACTTTTAGCCTTCCCTCACTCTTGTGTCTGTTAGACCCAAACTCTCAAAAGTAATGGCTACTTTTTACTACTTTTTCAAAAACAATGAAACTCTGATTTTAGGAGGTCTTCAGATGATCTACCATGATTGAAATGGCTTGAATTCTTGACATTTCTCTCTCTTGCTTTGTTTTTCCTTATCTGTCACGTTGTATGTTTTTGCAGCCGTATTTCTTGTTTCCATATTGCAGCATTTGATCGCGCATGCTCCAGCAGTGCTGCTTGGTGAGCGTTTCCTGATCATCTTCCGCACTTGGCTACAGTGATCTGTTCATCGTATTTCATTATCAAATGCAAGGTTAAATACATTATATAGACATTTTAGGCATGAGACTTGCAAGGTTAATGCAAGTACAGCAATAACTGCTCTTTGAATATAATTATACTTTCTCTGTATTCACTCAGCTGTAATTTTTTTTTTCTAGATACCAGGGTTATGCTATGGAAAATGTTACTTTCCATCAGGCCTTGTTATTGGACTACTTGAGATTAATGTTCTTAAAACCAAAATACAACCTACAAAAGATGTCATGTCTTGGGAAATTGTTACCAGAGACACTTTCTTTGGTAAATTAGCGATCAGCAGTGACATATCGCTCGCATATTAAGTACAGCATGAGACTGCTCTGCAAAACCATCATTCTAGCAGCAAGTCTGAAACTAAGTAAACAGTTTTTCTTGAGTTCAAAAGTTAAACGTATCTATAAAATTTGGTTCCCTTTTCAGTCTTGCATACTAGACAGATAGTGGACAGTGCAGGGCCAACAAATACATATCAAAGGCTGCATTTTTTTTTTGCATCACCACGGTGTTTTGTTTGCTTGTGTGGCTCCTGAGGACAGGAGCTTTACCTAGGAAATATATCAGTTTGGTGCAGAGTCAGGAAGAAAGATCAAACGTTACCACGACAGTTTCTAAAAATAACTGCATTACAACTAACAACAAGCTAATATTCCAGATCTCGTTGTTCTGTCTCTGTAGTCAGGTAAATAAATACCTGAAGATGACCTGTGGTATACTACCTCGTGACTCCCAAACATGTTAAACATGCCACATAATTGTAATTTAAAAATAAAGTGGAGGCAGGGGGTTTAGTTAACTGCAAAATAAATAATAATAAAATTCCTAAAATCCTTTAGTGTAGTCACCTAAAAATTATTAACACCGGTTGTAAGCAATAAGGAGATCAGATGCATGAGCCAGTCTCCTTTTGAAACAAATTCATGACCTTCTATTCACTTAATGTTAGCTTTAAAATATGCTATTTCCAGGAAGCCTTCCAAAGATAGTCTACCCTAGAAACAAATCCTATCAAAAAAGCTTCATATGAACAAATGAAAATAACAAGAGGGCTACAGTAACTGATGGTATTTAACCTGTATATCTTTTACTCTTTTCTCTTTTGTACTTTTCTTCTTGTTTAGGCTTTACAGTACTTTGGATGGTGAGGAAAAAAACCAAGGTCAAGTTGCCTGGCATAATCTTGCTGCTTTGCAACGCTACATTTTCCTTAAAATGACTGTAATCCCATTTTAGTGAAGAAAAATTTCAGTCAAGTAGAAATTGTCTAAGCTGAAGAGTCACCATAGATGTTCTCGAGCGCCTGTCCAGCCTCGGGCCTGTCTTGTACAATATTTCTATCAGTGACTGCGACACACACATGAGGAATCTGCCAATAGTAAAAAGAGGCACTGTCAATAGTGAAGTGAATCTGAATATCAATCAGAAAGAAAGTACTGAATAACTGAACATACTGGAATCCAAAACTGAGACCGAATTTCATCGTTCAAAAGTGTCCTGCCTTAGGGGAAGCATCAGAGCAACTTCTGCTGTGAATTGAACTCATCAACTGAAAATATCTGAGGAAAAGGAAGATCGGGATGTACCAGTGAATACCAGGACTATTAGGAGACAACAACATTATGCAGAGATGAGAAAAGTAAATGGAAACGATGCATTCACAGAAGTACTTCAAAGAGTGAAAGGAAAGTTTCACTATGACAGGGGAGACCTGCCCTGCAACACAGCCCCCAGCTCTGGTCAGCCGTGTTGACAAGAAGTGTGAAGAAGGACTAATAGGGTGATGAAGGGAGTGGGGAGCCGACCTTACAAGAAGACACAGTTGGTGTGGTTCCTGGAGGTGGCCTGAACCAGCTGAGCTTTGACCACCCGCCGAACGGATCCCGCTCACTAAACCAGCAGAAAACTCTTCGTGTTTTCTGCTGGGTTATTTTTCTGCTGGTTTAACCAGCTAAATTGAAAGGTCAGACAAGAGCCAGAACCGGTTGCACAGGAAACACACACGTGACCAGGAGAGGCAGGAGGAGGAGAAGAAAATCAGGGATCATCCCTTTCAATGGCAAGAGGCTGGTACATTGACTCACCCTGTTTCTGGCAACCTCACCTAACTCAGAAGAGCAAGGCTTGCTCAGCCTAGCAAAACTCGACAGGGCAGAAAGAAGATTTTGTCTATCAACACTAAACCAGATAAGGCAGAGGCCAATGTTGTTGCAAGAAAAAATGGATATAAAGTGAACATGAACAGAGTTGGACTAGAAATTAAATTGTTTTAGGCTTCCTATCAGTCAGATTCTGCAACAGCTTCTAATTGGGTTAGTCAGGAAAATGGGAAAGGCATAAACACTGAGGGACAACCAATAAATACTCAAGTAAAAAACTTAAAACAAACAGAAGATTTTACTTTTTCACACATGGAGCATTTACAGGCATGTAACAACAGGAATCTGCTCTTGGAAGATGTTACAGAGGCCAAAAGGATAAATGGACTCAAAGACGGACTGGCCAAATTCCTGAAGGGGAAACCCTTCAGTTTCTCCTTCAAACAGCCCCAGTGTTCCTAGGATGAAGCTCCATCAATTTTTGCAAAGGGTTGTATGTATGGAGCCCGTGGTAGCAGGGGACCGGAGTGCATGACGTAGGATGCCTTTTCAAGTCCTACATCCAAAGTGTATGGATCACTGCAGAGGCAAATGGATCAAATTCCATGTCTTGTATTCCACAAGAGACCAAACCAGTGTTCTTATTTGGCCAAAATATTTATTTGCTTAAGACTAGGGTACCAGATAGTGCAAAGCTTGTAGCCAAGTTCCCATTTCTCAGTTAGAAGTATTTTGTTTCGATTCTCCACCATTAAACACTGTTATTGACTGCAGTCGCTGTAGGGACTAATTGGTAAGTGTAGAATATGGAACTGATGAAAGTTAGTACATAATTAATACAAAACACGGTTTAGATGTTATTTCTGTTATTCAATTTACATAATTTAATTTTTAAATTATAGGTTTGTGCTCCGGAAATGCACAATACACGCAATTTAGCAAATGTTCATACTTCTATTATGCAGTTCCATAAATTATTTTATTGCCAACTCTAAATATTCAAAAATGATGAATCAGAACCCAATAATCATGATACATCTTTAACAAATACATTTTTTCAAAGGCATCAAGAAAATTCTGGCTGCATTGAAGTCAATGACAAACCTTTCATAAAGTCAATGATGAAATCCATATGGGATTAATTTTAATTGCCTTTTGTTTTTTATGAGCCTTCAGGACTCACCTACTTGCCATTTCCAGTCTCTGTAACCAGAAAATTAATTTTCCTCTTTAACTGACTGCTGGAGTTTTCCTGTAGTCTAATAACCCCAGAAGTTGAGGCAGTAAGAGAAGGACAAGTTATCACAAGGTTTGCGCTGTAATTATGAGAGTCAGCTGCAGTGCAAATATTTCTTTTAAACTCATTCTGCAGAAGAGGGCAGAGTGTCTCACAGATCTGATGAACTGGGCAGGAGCACCCTTGGGATGAAGGGCTGGAAGTGGGGTCCAGCCAGCTCTGAGAAGGTGGAAGGACCAAGCTGGGAGGGAGAGGGGGATAGAGATCCCGGCTGAGCTGACCTTGCCACTGCTCCTCAGGGGACAGACAGCTTGGGGCAATGCTGTCTTCTTTTGGGACTGTCCACCCCATCCTTGTTGCTGCTGCTCTTTATAGCCCGTTTCCCCCTGCAGAGGCAGGAGTTGGTAGCCTTGTTCTCCAGATGGCACAGGCAAGTGCGCAGTGCGAGCAGAGATGTTGTCCTGCCCTTGACAGCTATTGACTTCATCTGTGCCTGGTGCCAACCCTGTTTGCTGGGCTGCATGTGGGACAGAGGGAAGCAGAGGACTACCCTTGGAAAATATATAATTATCAGGCCACTTACGTTCAGATCAAGCCTGACACCTCAAACAATGCCAGTGGACTTGATGTCATTTTACAGAAGATGGATTTATTTTCTGCTGATGTTCGCTGACTTTATTTTTCAGACTTGACTAACTGTTCATTGCTGGTTGAACCTCCTGGGAGCTGCTTCATAAAAGAACAGTGACAGTGGAATAGTGAAGACCTCTCTTGAGGCTGGAAAAAAAGCATGGAAAATAGCTGGAAACAGCTGCTTGGAAGATAAGAGCTCTGCCTAAGGAGGGGAAAAAAGAGAGAAATCGGCAAGAAACAGGAACGGCAGAAGGTGGCCAAAAAGGTCAGAAATATTTTAAAGTAAAAATAAACCTCAGTTCTCAAACTTAAATATATAAAGCTGTCTATTAAAAAAATAGTACCAGATTACACCTCTACAGTGCCAAATAATTAATGACTTTTAATAACCCTAATAAATTTGGATTTCATCAAAACCTTGTTGCATATCATTGACTGTTTCAAGCAAGGACTACGAGCTCTTAAGGGAGACTAGCACCTGTACTACAATGTACACTGCTGACATCTTTCCCAGGTACATCAATTATAATTAAAGAGTAATAAGAATGCCAGGATGGACTTCTCAGGCACTTTCATGCAGGAGCCCCACCATTTAAAATTAAATCCATTAATTGTAACTACTGTACGTTTGTGATCTCTCAGATAGCATACAAACTAATTCATTGCTTTTGCAGTCATGCCAGTCTTTGTTAATTAAGGCTTGTGATTTATTTAATTTGAGCAGGGATGTATCAGAGTGCCCCAAACTGGACTGATAAAAGGTCATTAGTTCATACTGTTCAAGACAATTTGGAATCTGATCGTGAAAAATGTTTCTAGGCGCCTGACAAAAATTGATTAGCAAAATGGGCTCTAATTGTTTAAAGGAAAGCTCCATATTTTCTTCAACCCAGCCATCTGAAAGTTCATATGTTAAGAAGCTCTTCTCACTCTGAAGTGGCTCTGAAATACGTTTGAAGATAAAAGGCTTTTTTAAAATTATTGTTGGCATTGCTTAGGAGAGGAGGGAGCCACAGTGCTGTCATCATCTGGAAGACTTTATTTCTTTTTTCTCTTTCCATATATAGCAGCCAACATCACAGTTTCTGAGTGGGGCTCAAATACTAACAAACGTGTTCCTCCAAAAAAATACTGAGGTAGGAGTATCTCTGCTTTACAAATGTGAAAGAGAGGTAAAGAGTGTGAGACTGATATGACTAAGTCTTTGTGGCTTAGAAGGGACTCCCCTCTGTCTCAGGAACTGAGCGACAACACCGAGCATGGGCTGGTCTGCCTCATCTTAAAGTCAATGCTGGATGAGTCACAACACTGATGTCAAAGGGAACCCAGAGCAACCAGCTCAGATATAAATGACCACACTATAGCTATTAGGTGAACTGAGTCGCAGAATCAGGGAACAGTTGAGGTTGGAAGGGACCTGTGGACTTAGTCCAAACCCTCTGTGCAAAGCAGGTCAACAGATTGCTCAGCACCCTATGTGGTGTAGGCTTGAATATCCCCAAGGATGGAGGTTTCACAAGGTATCTATCTGGGCCCCGTTCCAGTGTTTGACCATCTCTACCATGAAAATTTTCTTCCTAATATCTAGTTGAAAATACCCTAATTTCCCTCGTTGAAACTTGTGTCCATTGCCTCTTGGTTGCAACTTCTGTCCATTGCCTCAAGAGGAGTCTTCTCTATACACTCCCATTAGATAGTTATAAACTGCAGTAAGGTCTTTCCTCCAGCTTCTTGTCTCAAGGCTGAACAAACCCAATTCTTTCATCCTCTCTTTGTATCATACAGTCCAGCCCCTCATCATCTTGTTGGTTCTCTGATGGATTTGCTCCAGTATTTCAATGTCTTTCTTGCCCTGAGGAGCCCAAAATTGCATGCAGCTCTCCAGATGCAGTCTCATAAGTGCCAAAGGGAAGAGTCACTTCCATCAACCTGCTGGCTACGCTCTAGTTAATATAGCCTGCTACACGGTTGGCTTTCTTTGCTGCAAGGGTACACTGCTGACTCATGTTCAGCGTCTCGCCTAGGAGGACCCCAGGTCCTTCTCTGCAAAGATGCCTTCCAGCTAGCTTACTTGATCATGATTACACAGAAGTTTAGTGGAAGTGCTGGGCATTTAAACTATATCTCCTGAATTCTGGCTGTGACATCTTCACCTCTTCCTAATAGTATTTTGAAAATCCAAATTTACCGGCAGAGATCAAGACAAATGTCATTTCTGTGTTTTTTTCCACAGCAGATGTTAACTACAGCCTTTAAAATCAGTACCGAAGTAAAATGGGAATCATGCAACAGTCTCTGGCACTTTTCTCGACATCCTTCTGTGACACTAATAATAATCCTGAACAATTTTATTGCTTATTTTTCATTTAGGTCTTAAAGTCTGTTTAGAAGTGTCTAAGCATCATTGCCCCCTCTTTAGGGATGAAGGATTAATTTCTTCTTTATTGTGTGGCTTGCCTTCAGTCACATGGTGGGTGAACTCACCGCAGCTAACTTCAGCCATGCACATGGCAAATGCCTAATCTCATCATGAACTTTCAGTCAATAAACACATCCAGTGAGCAGAACCCATTATAAGACAGGAGTTTAGAAGAGGAAGGAAGTGCCTCTCTGTGTTGAGAAGTCTAGATGAAGAGGTTAGACTAGGTGCCTAATATTCAGACAGCTAAAATTAGATTACACTGATCCCACTCTCGAAGAAATATAAGAGTAGGTGGGAGTAAAATTCAGGAACTTTATTCTAAGGCAGCATAAACTGTCTTCACCCTTGCTGAATTCTGTGTAACCGTGCTGACTTTTATCAACTGCAAAGCTAAATTAATGGATCTGAGCTGTGCAAAATCTAAGTTTATAGAAGAACCTATACAGCTCATTTAGGACTAAGCTAATACACCCATGCAGAAAATTAACCTGAATAACTTGAATGATGCACAGAGGTAAGTCAGAACAATCTTCTAGGATTCCATGGTGTAGCTGTAGTAAATTTTTTAGAACAATTTAAAATATCAGAATACTATTGTTTCCTCTTAGTTATCTGAATTGGTTTCTGATTTATTTTTTTCTTGCTTTCTCTTAATTATGGTCAACAAGATCATAATTTGTGCCCCTTAAATAATTTTTGGATGAGTCTTCACAATATGAGCTTATCATCTGCCTTTAATTTCTACTGTTTCCAGTAGGTTTTTGAAGGCCACTTCCATCTCATAAGGGCTGGTCGGTGAAAACGTATCCTCTGAGTGGGCATGACATTGGCCAGTGTTTTCATTACCTTAGAGCCAAAGCCCTGTACACCAAACAACCCATTTGAGTGTTCGTACTTAATGAACACAGGTTGGGATGTACTGGGTTCTTCTTCTTCAGACTTTCTAGACCTTTAACATTTTTAATTATGAGTAATTTGTTATGAAGCACCTCTTCACATTATTCTGAGAACTTCTGCAAGAAAACACTTCCATCCATCCATATATCAATACATACACATACACACATAAGTGTGCGTGTGTGTATGTTTTTCTGGATCACAAGGTGATCCAAAGAAATAATCTTGCCTGGTTTTCCTCAAACCACATGAAAGTTCTGACATCGATAAGGCTCTTGTTTACATGGGCACCAAGGGAAGGTGAAAATACTCCAACCAATTTAAATAGGAAATGAAGTGGAACACGTTTTAACAACAGCTAGATGTGTACTGGCCCGTAGCACATATGTTTCTGTCAGCATAAAATCAACATGTTGGAATTTGCTTGGAATGGCAAATTTTACAATGCTTATATATAGGGAAAGCTTCCAGGTATATTAAAGGTGAGCCAAAGATAACAAGGTAAATATGAAGTTATATTTGTGCTCACTTGAGGGCAATTACTCTTTGCAATTCGGCTTTCAAAGACGTCTACAGATCCTGAATGCTCCATTCCTATTAAAATAAATTGATACTTAAGTTTTCAGGCAGACTTGGAAAAGAGCATCCTAATCTTTACTTTATTATTTAGCTGAACATCTTTGCAGAACTAGTATTGGAATTAAATATGTTTATAATTTTTAACCCCAGAAAACAAACTAGGATTTATGGTTAACTAACACTTGCCAAGTAACATCATGATGTCTCACAATTAGAGCTATAAAACTATAATAAGTCCTTACCCCCACACTCCTCAGAAGACTGGATGCCTAAAGTAAATGATTTTGTTCGATCAGAAGCTGTGAATGAAATGTAGGAATCTCTGGGGGGGAAATTTTGCTATGTAGATCTTATAAAGGAGGTGACACCACAGGGTAATAACTTTTTATCTTCGAAACTATGGATATAAAGTTCCTTAGTCTCTTCAGCTCGACATTCCTATAGAGGAATAAGGTGTCAATATTAAGAAAGGTAGCACTTGTTTGATTGTTTTAGAGCCTTGGGAGCATGGACTGCAGACAACCTATACATATTCACAGATTTCTAATGGAACCCCCCAAAAATCTCATTGAACCAAGCCAACAAAACACAAAATGATCACCCTAGACTGGAATTCAAATGCATCACTGTAGTTTGCTGATCCGATTAGCTCTGTAATACAGGATGAAGCCCGTCCATTTTTCAAAACTGGGCTAAAGCCTTGAACAGTTGTTTTGGTAATGTAGATGAGACTTTAGGTCTTAATAGTTCCTACAATTACTGCTGAATCTGGCCTTGGCTCAGGAATAAACTCCTTGTATTGAAAAGATTTACTACCCTAACTATATCTGTATCTCAATTTAATGAAAATGTTAAGGATAATTTGATGGTCTCTTGCCAGTGTAATTTTAAATAAAATGTCTTCATTCCTTGGCAGTGTCTGTTGGCACTCAGGTTTAACTAAAGGAAGTGCTTAAGTGAAGTGCTTTTTACATTACAGTCTTGCCAGTATCTTCTCTGATAGAATAGATTTAATTTTCAGTGTTTTACCCAGAGTAAATAAATTTAAAAAAATAAATTACCTCCCACCATCAGTCCATATGATAGCAAATCTTACTAAAGCATCACTAGAAATCAGATATTGGCCTATCACAGCATTTGGAGTAATCTCGACCCTCATCTCCTGTAAATTAAAGTATTTCTAACTTATTTGCTGTTCATTTATTATGCGCTCTTGTAAAAAATGTTTCTGCATCTTGGGAAGTAATGTAGCACATAATGAGACGCTGTCAGTGCATCTTAGATTTTCATCTGAGTTCAGCAAGTCAGCATAAAAGTTTAGGACACTTTATTATAATTGCACAGGGAATGGAAAGTAATGGTGAGATGGTGACAATTTGGCCATCATACCCTACAGTACTGAGCAATTGCCAAATATACTCTTGATTGCTTATCCTGTCTAAATAAGGAATATACGCACAGCGTGGGGCCAGAAGGATGATGCATCAGAAGTTAAATTGTTTGGGGATTAGTTTGATGATAGAAAAGATTGTAGATGTAAAATGGTGCTCATTCAAAGGGTAAAACCAGCATGTATAATATTTATTTTCTTTTTAAATGCCATTGATTTTTTTAATATGTAGAAAGAGTGTTTAGAAAAACTATAAAATCTGTCCCTGACAGAGGCAGAGTGTCTTAGTCTACTTACAATAAGGTACCAGTAGCTCCATAATTTTAAAAGTTCATAAGTCACCTCAGTAATGCTAGACTTAGCACCCAGCACAACATGAACTCAAGATCTTCATCACTGTTGGGAAGCAATTATTTTCTCTTTTCATTATTGCTCCCCAAAAAATCTTCCTTCCTAGTTTTCTTCTGCCCAGTACCAAGGTGTCAACAAGCTACATTTAGAAGATGGCTTTGCTCCGAGTCACTCATAGTAAAAAAGGAAAAAGAAGACCAGGGAGCACCACCTTACAATAGTCAGACATGAACCACAAAATTTTGCCTGTCCTTTTGTACCAAAAGGCAGGCCCAGGAGAGAATCTATAGATAATCATAGAATCATAGAACGGTTTGGGTTGGAAGGGACCTTTAAGATCATCTGGTTCCTGCCATGGGCACGGACACCTTCCACTAGACCAGGTTGCTCAAAGCCCCATCCAGACTGGCCTTGAACACTGCCAGGGAGGGGGCATCCACAGCTTCTCTGGGCAACCTGCTCCAGTGCCTCACCACCCTCACAGTGAAGAATTTCTTCCTTACATCTAATCTAAATCTACCCTCTGTCAGTTCAAAGCCATTACTCCCTGTCCTATCACTACATGCCCTTGCAAGGAGTCCCTCTCCAGCTTTCTTGTAGGCCCCCTTCAGGTACTGGAAGGCTGCTATAAGGTCTCCCTGGAGCCTTCTCTTCTCCAGGCTGAACAAGCCCAACTCTCTCAGCCTGCCTTCACAGGAGAGGTGCTTCAGCCCTCTGATCATCTTTGTGGCCCTCCTCTGGGGGGGGCTCCAACAGGTCCAATAAGTTTCTCTCTAATGCCGATTGAATCACACTTTGCCCATATTTTCAGCAAATGTGACTAACTTGCGTGTGTTGCCGCTTTCATTTCTATGGCATGCATTTACAAGAAAAAGAAGGTATCTGCACAGCCTCTGAAAACTTACCCCCACTTCAAGCCAATGCCAGAACTTAACCTTCTGCTCAGACATAATCTCCTCTGATGTCTCCCTCTCTGGCCCATACTTGCAAGCAAAAAGCAATACAGACTATCAAACCTACAGGACATCTCAGAGGAGATGTAAAACACGTTGAGACTGGGTCACTATACGTATACGTTATGATTCAGATTTTACTTGCTCAACAGAAGGATGGAAACATAAATTGGATGCTATGAGAAAATCCACGACTTTCTGTTGTGAGCAGCTAGGCACATTGTTGAACTTCCCGGTTGGCAGTGGTTTACTGAAACTATACTCAGTACTGATGTGTGAAAGGTGCTTAAGAGCAAGATAAACTTGGAGATATATGTATTTAAAGATGATTTATATGTATGTATTGATTCTTTTCTTAGAGCATGGGGATGGACTAGAGGTCAGCCCTACACCTGTATTTCTAGGATTCTTTGTTTTTAATTCCCCAGGACATTCATATTCATAGCCTTCTTTCTTTGTTTATTAATAAAAATACCAAAAATAAAAGAAATAATTAATTTTCTTGGAAATGGAGTACTTGTCATTGGTGATTCTCACACATACAGATGAAATGGCCCTATATACCCGATTTCAAATAAAAAGTAGAAAAGATTGATATTGATTGAAGGGGGTGAAGAAAATGTTGAGTACTGACATCTTTTTAACAGACTACAGTCTGATGAACAATTGCAGTCCAGCTGTATCTGGAAGCAATGCGTACATATGCCTGCAGAGGGAAAAAGGAATAATCAAAAGGCAGAGAACCGTGATTAGGAGAAAGCAAAAAATCTCGTGGAATGTGCAATAAGAAGATGAGAAAGATGGGAAACTGACTTCATTGCAGCAGGTGAGGCAGGTGGGTGTTGACACAGCATACTACAAGAGCAATATTCTTAGATCCTTCAGTATGTGTTTGTCAGGGCTCTGAACGCACTGACAGGACTTGGTTGCCCTGAACAGCTTCAGCCGGGACCCCCACTCACTCCCCCTGCTGCTCTTTGGTCCATCTAAGCTCAGGCGTACCTGTCTCCAGCCTGCCTCCTGGATGGACCTTGAACCTATGTCGTAGCACTGTCTTCTGCTCGTGGCTGGACCCTTTGGACTCCTCCCCTCACGCTGCATGGGGCTGCCCGTGAACCCTGTAGCCATTGCTGGGCTCTGCCCACTGTCTTTGGGTCCTGCGGGATTATGTCCTGACTGGGGAGGGCACGGCCTGTGCTGGGGTCACGCTCGGCGCCCACTCCTCTTCCTTCATGGAGCAGTCCTGCTCTTGCTGCTCCCTGAGAATACTAAACCAGTCTCCGCTCTGACTTTTTGACTAAGTGACACTGAGATTTCTGACTTTTGTATATTTTCTCCACTGTGATATAAATGTGTATTTTGTCCCAAAAAATAAATATAAAAATAAAACACACTTAGTTTCTTTTATGCTTCCATAAATTCACTGTATTCAAGATACAAACACTCAGTTTATTCTGTTATGTAAGTTTTCATTTAGTAAAATTACACCTAGAGTGGCCTCTAGGGGCACATGCAAATCACTAAGACTTCCCAGACAAACATTCATCAGTTGGGCCCATGTCATTTACTACTTGCTTCTTCAGAAGGTAACAGCCAGGGTCAGCAGAGGATCCTGTGTCCTTCTGACATCGGAGCTGGAACCTGTCAAGCGTGCATCAGTCTAAAACCTGTCTCACAGAAATCCTGCTCTCTGCAGTTTCATGTTTCTTTGGCTTCTTACATGAGGAGGGATTGAATCCCTAAGTTGGCTTTGCTAGTGATAAAAAGTTGGCACAAACTCATGACCTAACTGGTTGCTTCTGTGCTACTGAAAATCAATGAATTAACTGCTAGGGACACCTAGAGTAGTCCTTTTCCGTATAAGACTTACAAAGTTTATCAAGGCTTAAGTCCACTTGAAAGAAATGCTGTCATGCTTGGAAAAAAACTTGCTACCGCTCCCATATAGTGTTGTGATATTACATCAGCAATGCAACGTGTTGAAACTACGAATGAACATTTGACGTGGTATTTCACAATGCCCTAAACCTCAACTGCATTCATAAACAGTATTTAGAGGAGGCCAGGCTTGCTTATACTGAAACTATGTTATCTCGGGAAATGCGGGGATAATGTTCACTCTTGCTAAGCACTTGTTCCCTCATGAAAAGTCTGAAAAGTCTGAAATTTTAAGATTTAGACTCTTCTGAATCACCTAAATCCAAAGAAATCTCAACAAATATTTGTCAGCCAGCTTGGCGACAATTAAATGGCATTGTGGTCTTGGTATAAACAGCTGCGAAGTGCGTATATCCTCTCCTGACAGTGATCCTTGCCATTTGTTTGTTGTGATACACCAATGTGAGAATTGACGAGTTAGGGCTCAATCAAATTTCCACTGCAGGAAATGAAAGCTGGATTTGGCCACATATATTTATTTAGCACCTCGTACCTGCAGACTGAGTAACTGCTTTTTGTTACTGTCCGTATCACCTCTGTACATGGAAGGATGCAACTGCAGCACTGAAACATGGAGAACAAGCTAAGAAATATAAAATAAAGGAGCCTCAGGTATAGGTTCACCATTCAGGTCTATTGCTTTTATATTACAGCCCTTTTATCTTTCTGTTCTTCATTGAGGCCCTGATCCCGTGCACACCCCGCTCGCACCAGGAACTTTCTCAGGTGGATTTTCACATCTGTGTAAGCTCAAGAGCCTGTGCTTGAGTGTTCAGTACCCGGTCTTCAGACTGGTCATGAAGTCTTTGCAATGGGGTAACGTCTACCATATGCTTGTCCTACAAAAAGGACAAATTTTTTTTATATATATATACATATATAAACGCATGCCGCTACAGCCCACCGACGCCGAGGAAAGCAGCCCCGCGCCCAGGCCAAGCGGGCCCCTCACTCAGCTGGGCCCGGTCTCCAGCGCTGCCGTGCGCCCACGCGAAGCTCATCTTTAAAACGGGGAAGAAGTTTCAGCGGAAACAGCGGCAGCTGGGACGAGCCGGGCGGCGGGCAGGGCGGCGGGCAGGGCCTCGGGCCCGCCGGCTGCGGCGGGGGGTACAGCGCTCTCCTCAGGCCCGGGAAGCGCGGGGGCAGGCCCGGGCGGGGCGCGCGCGGGTGGCGCGGGCGCGGCCCCGGCCCCGGCGGCTGCGGGCGGCGCGCGCGCCGCCGCGGCCGGTCGTCGGGAGCGCGGCGGGGAGGCTGCGGGCGGCGGCCATCTTCTCTCCACAGCCGGCTGCTCCCCCAGTGCAAGTGAAGCAGCCCCGCCAGCCCCCCCTCCTCCGCTCCCTCCCTCCTCCTCCCTCCCACTACACTCAGCCGTCGCCGCCGGTCAGAAAGGGGGCGACCGGGGAAGCGAAGGCCGCGGGGCGGGGAAGGCGCCGGGTGGAGGGGGAGAAGCCGGGCCGCCGTGAGGGGAGCAGCCCCGCGGGGGCGGGCGGCCGGGGGCTCGCCGGCGGCGGGCGGGCGGGCCGCGGGGTGCCAGCCCGGGGGGTCCGTGCCTCCCCGGGGCCGGCGGCGGCCCCTCCGCTCGCCCCTGCCGGCCGGCCGGCGCCCCCCTTGCGGGGTCAGCTCGGGGGGCCGGACCCCGCTCTAGATGGGATAAGCGGTAAACATGTTTAGCTTTGAAGGGGATTTCAAAACAAGGCCCAAGGTGTCTCTCGGAGGAGCGAGTAGGAAGGTAAGAACGGCGCCTGTCTGTCTCCGCGTTTGTGTCTGTTTCCCTCGTCCCCGCCTGCCTCCTTCTTGTATTATCGTTATTTTTACCGCTGGGCCTTCAAAAACGGGAGCAGCTATGACTAAGGTGTAATAGAGGGGAAAAAATATCCTCCCCTCCTGGTGATGTGTTTATCTCTGATCTCCCTGGCTCCGTGTTTTTTTCTTTCTCTCTCTCTTTTTTTTTTTTTTTTTTTTTTTTTTTTTTTTTTAAATCAGGCCACACGCACCCTCCCAGGCTGGTAGTGTAGTAAGAATTGTGGGAAGCGAGGAAATGTCTCCTTAGCTCGTCGTCCCCCCCCCCCCCCCCGCCCCCGCAAGCAGTCCGGTTTGTTGTGGCTGGTAGCCGTCTGCAGGGCTCCCGGGGTGAAGGAGGGGAGGACTCCCAGACCTCTTGTCATCCCTCTCCAGAGGGAAAGTCCTGCGTGGGCCCCCCTCGCCGGAGGGACGGCGGGGAACAGCCTCACCCAACTCGAGATCAATCCGAATTGCTGGGGGAGGCTTCATCCACCTGAGCGAGGGTTGCCGGGTCACACAGGTTTAAGCTTTTCCCTGTCAAGTTTAAGTTCAGTCAATTTGTCATGTGCAGGGTGAGTAGCAGTTAATTGTCTGCCGTACCAGACTATTGAATCTCCTTGTATTGATTGATGGAAAAGAAGCGAAACGGTTTATTTAGATCTTGCTGATTGGACAGGGTAGTCAAATGTTTAGTCAAGCACTGAAGGGTGTAGAATTACCGAAGAACAAGAGAAAGGGCGAATTGTTTTTAGAAGTGGCCTGATTTGTAAGGGTCACTTTAATTCACTGCTAAAATACTGATTCCTCATGTTATCGTTGGATGTGATTGTGTTGGAAGCCATTGAATGTTTTCATTAGTATTTTTGAATCTTAATGGGGGCAAAAATAAGTCAAGTTTTGTTACTGCGCACTGTAAGCCAGTCTGGTTCTCTGAAACTTTGAAGGCTTGGCAGTACAGTTAGGAAACTGAGCTAACATACTGCACTACGTGATATTAAAATCACAGTCAAGTTTGCATTTTGGTGTATTCCGTTGCGTAATTTATTAAAGCGAATGTGTAACAGAACTGCATTTAAATTGTGCAGCTTTTCATTGGAATCATCTTCTGTTTATCTTAAGACATTTCTGTTCATTAGACTACATACAATGGCATTACACCAGTCAGAAATATGACAAATAGTCTCCAATTGAAGTAGGAGTTGACAGAACATGCCCTGGTCCTAAACTGTACACTTCAGGTACTTTACAACTTTTGGCACTGACTTGCTAGTAGTGTTGCTTGCAGAACATGTGTCCTTCTACAGAAGTAAACAACTGTCATAATATCTTCTTTTACACATACTGATTTCTTCATGAAAATTCAGCAGAATTCTATCTATTTTAATTATATGGGACAAATGCATTAATGTTATAGAGGTATAAATTTCCAAGGGCAAATATTAAAAGGTAAAGGAAGTGGAAACTGAAATTGATGCATAACCTTCACTCTGTCCAACACAAAGATTGTATTTCATGACCAGATTGATACTGAGTGGTCCACAGATTTCACGATTTTACATTGGTACACTGAAGTGCTTGTGCTGCATCGATGCAAAGCAGTTAGTTGCAGCTTTGGACGTCATCGTTATATGGATATCACAGAATGCCCTTGAAATAGCTGCTTATTTTCAGAGACTATGTACAGTACTAATGAAAGAATTTATTTAAACCGTACTAAGAATTACTTCTAAAAATGCAGTTTACCTGAACTATTATGTAAACATACTACAGCAGAGCTTGGTGTAGCAAGTGTTTCTGTGGGTTCCATGAGCTTCTCATCTCATGTCACAGGCTCCTTGTGACCACGTTTCTCATACCTATAGGCTTCAGTTTTACAGAACTGTGAATTGTGAATTGTGAAATGTTTCCTTTCAGCTTTTTGTGCACGTGGAGAAAAAAAATAAGATTGTTCTTTGACAGACCCCCTTTCCCTCCCAAATGGGTGTAATTTTAGAAACATACAGTGTATAGTTCCAACCCTGCACCTCTGTGATGCTCTGTTAGTTAGCTGGATACTTAGTACTGCATGTTTTGATTCCTTTGGTGGAATAAAGCACAACTCAGAAATACCGGTAGAATCTGTATGCAGGCTGCTTAATGCTAAGAATAACTCTTGACCCAATTTGAGGAAGTTTCTCAAATGTTGTTGCACATGTGTAACTACATTAGCAAAACCTTCCCAGTGCGAAAGCAGGGACTCCAGTTTGAGGAGCTAGTCAGTGCTAAAGGTGTCCGCAGAGTCTTTCTGATGTGGAGACAACTACACCAAAATAAATGATCAGCAAAACTGGCTATTAAAAGTATGGTTTTGCTAATGTAACTGCAGCTGCAAACAATAACGGTGTTGGTCACGGGTCACATGTGTTGATACCCTGTCTGACATTGCCACGTGTGTCTGTAGTGTTTCCTTAGGCCTCGCGAGGGGTTGACTTCAGTAAGTCCTATCAGCATAGGCACAATGATAGAAATATGGTTGGGAACTTGGGGCACTGTGGCAGTTAGAAAGGTACAGAATCTAGTGTGCTTTCTCACCACTGACTTTTATGTGTTTTTGAATGATAAAGGCAGAGACCTTCAGGTTGGTTTTTATGCTGTTTGCATCTTGTGTTCATGTGCGTCATGATGGTCTGAATTGTGGATGCTGTAGAGAGGCACTTCAATCCAACCAACCCTTTTGCCAAGAGTAGTCTAAGCATCACTTATTTTTGTTAAAATCCTGCATTGCAAAATTAATGTTCTCGAAATGACTATCCTTGTTGACCGATCCTTTCAGAACGTTATTGTAACATTTTAATATTGCATTCTACACAAGTGTAAAAATATAGGTGGTATTGTCTGTGTTTGGACTTTTCCCTCCGCATTTACTTTCACAAATCTGCTGATTCATTTGGGCTGTTTGCGTTAGTTGTATATTTGTTTGAGGGTATAGATACTGTGTTTTATTTACAATATTAATTTTTGTGTGGTTTTTTTTTTTAGGGGGGCTTATTGTCACCTTTAAAATGTTATTCCCTGCTTTATGAGGTTCTTCAAAAGTTATTTTCAGATTTAGTTTTAATTATAATTGGCAAGACATATTTTTTTACTTCTGAAGTAAAATAGCCTCCAAAAATGAATACTGTTATTGGAGTTCAATACAGGAACATCTCAAATTAACTCATGGACTTTTTGTACAGGACAGCAATTGTTGCCTAAAAGGCTGCGGCTGCAGAATTTCTGTGGTGTGTCAGGCAGGAAAAAAGAGGTGCGTCTGAAGAGTTGGTTTGGGGTGCAGTTCAAATTGAGCTAACCTGACCTAACTATGCCGTGGACTGAAACAGATGGTCCTTCCCCTGGGTGGTTCCTACCCCATCGTTTGTGTCCCATATAGTGAACATATTTCTTCAGGGTGGAATGTCACCATGCCTTCTGGTAGCAGCTGGCAGGTTTCACTAATTTTATCATGAAGTTGGACTCTTGGTGGCATGGTGCAGAATCGGTTTCACCACGTCAGCTTGATTTGGTACAGTCAGGCCTAGTGTTCCTTTATTAATTTTATCAGCATTGAGGAAAACACGAGGTACCAGTGCTTTAGTACATCCATGCAGGGGGATCCCCATGCCTGTACAAGGGGTTCTGTAGCTCCACATTATTTGTTTAGGTTGTGAAATGTATTAATGGCATCTTGTAAGCCTTTAACAGGAAAAATAGTTAAAAGAATATTATTAAGTCAAATTTACAGTATCACTTGAGATATCGAAAGCATGCTTTTATAAATCCCAAGCCTGTTTCAAAGAGCGTATTTTTAGATTATAACACAGTATGAGATGGTTTTAAAAAAAAATCTTCCTTTCAGGAATTTGTAATACAGATGAGTTAGCACAGCCATGAAAGTGAAAGTGAAACCAACTTCACTGGGTTTCGTTTTGGTTTTTGGTTTTGTTTTTGTGGAACACGTGGAAAATTACTAATGAACAAATAGCAATGACTCTATCTGTATTTTAGAAAGTCTCTTTAATTTCTTTTAATATGGACGTTTTTTAATAGTCAGAGATCTTCAGTTTACAAAGTTTGTTTATATTTTCTTTTAGTAGTTACTGATACATTTTCTTAAATTAATAGCATAACATTAAGCATTAGATTTCTGTATATTTTTCTTCCCCCTCTCAGCTGAAGTGCAGAGGTAGAATTCCAGAAGCAGCTTGTTTGCTCTTTGTTGTCTGTATTGTACGCATGAAGTAACTTCTTGTAGAATAAAAATTAATGATTTAAAAACAGTAAGCTGTAAAATTGCCAGTGTATGGAGAGATCTGCAAGGGTTGGGATTGCTTATGGTGATAGATGTTTGTAGGATTTAAGCAATGATGGCACAGATTTAAAAAATAGTTTTGTTTCTCTCTCACTGATTGATTGAGGAAAGTTCTTAATAATTTCAGGAAGAAAGAATTACTATTTTGTTATATCTTAGTTTAACCCACACCAGGTCACAATGGAAAAGAAATGATGCTAGGAATTTATAGTACAGGATTTCTAGATTGCAATTACAAATTTACAATTTATTTTTGAGTGGTGGGAAAGAATTGCACTTTGCTTTGCTTCATAAGACCTTTGTCCCATAAGGCACATGGCGTAGGTCCTTATGCAAGTACGTACCTCATTCTGAGTCAGAACTGTGTTCTGTCCAGAACATTGAAATGTCAGAGCCTAAGTCTTGAAATACTCTTTGAATTTCAGATTTGTGGTGTGGAAATACAATGAGACCATCATGTTGTAAAATAATGACTGTCTCTCAGTAGGAAACCATATAATTAACGCATACTAGATTCTTGTGGATTTTTTTTCCCTCTTGGTGACATTTAAAATTCTCCTCATTTGAAAGGAAACTACGAATGATGGAGTTGTAGTTAGCTGACAGCAGTGATTACACTGTTATTTTCAGTTATGTGCTATTTTCTCAAATTCCAAACAAAAATATCTGCTTTTCTAGATATATTTTTTCCCTGCTTGTTTCTGAGAAAAAAAAAAAAATCACTCAACTAAATGATGTGTACAATATACATCTTAAAAATCATAATAGAGACAAACTGAGAGTAAATTTAAGAGCAACTTGTTTGCGTTTCATTTGGCCTCTAGAGCCTCCAGTCAAGTCCTGGTTCCACTGTGCGCGGCTTCGTAGTTACTGTGATAAAAGTGGTTCCAGATACTCTCTACATCCTAGAGTAAAATTTGAGCTGAAATGCTGAGATGTTTTCTAGCAAGCACTGTGCCATTGATTTCAGTAGGCCAGGCTTTCCCTGGCCAAATGCCATTTCCTGGTCATATTTTAAGTACTTTAAAATACCTTCTTCTGGAAGATGGTCTTCTCTACATATAAACTTAATCATGATGTAAATAATCAGAGATATGAAGAGTCACAAACTGTTTTAAAGGAGAATTTTTCAAGCTGCTGAACATGTTTTACTCAGGCTATGTCTAATGAAATTTAAATTGTCAAGGTTCAGTTCAAGACATTGGGAGTCTTTTAAAATGCTAATTTCTTTTAATATTCAGAAAAAACAATTGAAGTGGAGTTTATCTTGTCTAAAATAATGTTGGGAACTAGAAACATTGTTGAGAACCACTTTGGAGGGGGACATCTCCCAGTGTCCACCTTTGTTTTCTGCAAATAAATGCTACAAAATCTTCCTTTCATTTGTTGAATTTATTAAATACTTGTGTTGAAAGGAATTTTATTCTATAAATTGCTTAGGTTGCTTCATTTGCTTTGGGAGTTGTTACTGATTTTTATGTGGTTCAAACTAAATTCAGCTGAAAAGTCGTGTTCCTCATTTTAAGGAAAGAAAAAAGGTGCGAGTTCTTGGGTTTTGTGGATGAAAACCGTACCAGATTTTATAATTGTCCTCAAAAGTTAAAAGATCGAGTGCTTAGTCATTTTTCCATGAAAATTTCCTAAAAGTCATGCCTTGTACTTTGCAAGATCTATTGTAACATTAAATAGAATAGCATTCTCAACTGAAGAAAGAAAATAAACCTCTGTGGTTTACAAGTAAATGTCAAACATTTATTAATAATATTTAATTTTTTGCATCAATGTATTTTTATTTATAGTGTTTAGACAGTACCTGAAAATAATTACTCAGTTTCACCTTTGCATCTGGCATATTTAAGTTTTAAATTTACTTGCGTGGAGCTAAGATAGCTTGATTAACATGACTGTCCAGGGGTGTTCCATTCAACAAATACTAGAAGTATTTGAAAAAATGTAATTATCTATACTTCTTTTTTTTCCCCTGAACCTGAATTTTGAGCCAAGGGGGCTGAAAGTTTATTATCACTCTCAATGCAAAGAGTTAAAGGGGAGGACAAAAAGTATAGTAATTTGTATATTTGTTTATGTTTTATTAAGTCTTTGTCTAAGATATGTAAAGGCTAGGAGTTGCGTGAACATACTTTTGCAACAAAATAGCGTATTTTGGCAAAAGGAGGACAAGAAAGCAGTTTTAATTCATTTTTTTTAAATTATGTATTTAATTGGAGTTTCTGAGCACTGACATTGAGGTTGTTACACTGTCGGATGCGGCTGTTCTGTTCTCATCAACTGATCTATTACAGCAGTGGTGCGACTTTCAACTTTGCTGTGATGAATAATATGGCACATAGCAATTTTATCCTGATGTATAAACTAACATTTCAAATATTACTTAACGTTTCTTTGATGGTAGTCACAAGCTTTCCTTTCTGTATACTTTCCTCTATCTGCTTCCTTGTTTTCACCTCTTTCCCCCTTCTGTCTTACTCTTTGAGTCATCATCCATAATGTCACATTGTGTTTTGCTGTCACATATTGTTTCTTTGCTTTCTTGTTTCTTTGTGTCATGCCTCACATATTTGGTGAAGAAAACTTCTCAAATCAGGCTTTTCATGGTCCTGTAGCTTGCGTGCCTGTAGCTTGCCTGAGGTTGGTTGTCTTTACCAGTACATTCTGTTGGAGGAAGGAGCAGACAGGAAAGGGACTGCTAGTAATATATGAAACATTGCATGAAACACACGGACAGCGTATTCCCCGTTCTGCACTCTGGAGGTCAAGCTCCTGAAGAAGGAAGACTACATCGTCAAAAGTGTCAGGAATTTGATTCAGTAAATGGCTTTTCGCTCCTTTTGAGTTAGGGTTGAAGGAATCAAGATGCTGATGCTTGATTCCCCCTAAAGTGTCTGACTGCCTACCTTGATAGGTAGACTTGGTACCTGATGTCTGTCTGTCTGGCAGGTGAAGAAAGAAGATAGCATGACCATCACAGAAGCGAGGCAAGGAAGATGGGGAGTAGGAACAAGCTAGGTGTGATCTTTGGAAGCTACTATCAGACGATCTCGTGCTGTGAGTAGCTCTGGCTGTAGGTAGGCAGGAGGAGGTGGTGGAGCAGCGGCTGTAGGTGTCAGCAGTCATGTGACCGTATAGATGGGAGTTGTCAAATGTACATCACTTACCGTAATGCTGTTGTCGTTCACAACTAGCCACAGAGCAACAGCTACTGAGTCTAGCTCTTTTTCACTGTGTTGTTTATTAAGATGACTGTACAGTTAGCTGTCTTTAAGAAATAATTTTCTTAGAATGCCCTTTGTAAGCGAAGGAAGATTATTTCATAGTTCTTTTCATCTCTTTCCCACAGCAGGTTTATTTTGTATGGCATATTTACTGTTACTTTTTTATTTCTGAAGAGACAGCGTATTCCACTTGGGCTGAGTAACTCTGAAGAAGATATATTTTTCTTGCATTTAATTTAAATATATTCTCTAGTCATAGTTATGATTCCATTCCTTTATGTTTCTGATCTATGTGTGTCTTGTGAACAGCAGTGTTATTTGACCCATAATAATTTTTAAAGGTGCGATGCACTCACCTATTTTATTCTTTGTCTTAAGACAGTTCCTCTATTGTGTTTAATTTATGCCTTAACAAGTTGGTGTTTTTCTTTACAAATACTCAAAGCAAGTATGTGACATTGACTAAAAACTTAGCTTTGTTATTTTTTTAAAAGTGGATTGGTTTAAAGAGTGCTTGCTTCAAAGAGACCCAATTCCTCATCAATGCAAAGCTGGTGATACACTAAGTGAGATTACACTGCCCTCTTATATCTCCCCCGCCTCCAAATACTTAAAATTATCTATCTCTGATAAGCCGTCTGGCCACTTATTTTCCTTTATCTACTAATCCCTGGCATTTACTGTGTTTGTATTTTTTTCACACCAGTCTCTTGTCCATTCATACGTAGCAATTTGTCTTCCCTTTTCTGTATGTTCTTGCACTTCTTTCAATCATCTCTGAAGTGTAAGGACAAATTCAGCAACATTGCTTCTAAGCAGAAATGCTCTGTACGTGGCGCTGCCTGCAGAGTGAAACTCTCCAGACGCATTGAAGAGATGACACTCTGATCACTTCTAAATAGGAACACTTTCCTAACTTCTTTAATGTGTTGGGTATCAGCTGTTGAAAAAGAAGTCATCTATTAAAAAAAAGTCCTGAAACTTTAAGCCATCTCTTGGTTATTTCTTAATTTAGTACATTGTTTTGTCTTTTCTGTGTGTGTGAGGTCAGAATTGCTTGCCTCACGTTACCAAGCAGACCTGGAGCCTTTCCTGTTGCTTGAGTGGAGATACATCATCTTATGCATGGATTTTGTTATGATTTGTTTATATTGTGTTTAACACATGGAAAAAAACCTGTCTTTAGAGGGCAATAGCTGTAGTTAGTGGTGTCTTTGGCCATAAATACTGTCTTTAGAGGAAAAGATGGTTAACCTTCTTGTGGGATTTTTTTCTTTATGCTTGCTCCAGGAAATGATCTGAAATACAAGCCCAATTTTAAATTCCTTTTTTGCATCTATGTTTTTCTTTTTTTATTCTCACTTGGTGGTCTGCGTTAAAGTATTTTCTGTCCTAAAGAAACTAGGAGAATCATGACCTCGCTTCTCCTGTGTTGTCAGAAAAGAAATGCAGAAGAGTTTTTTGCCCTCAGTTTTTGTGTCTGCATATAGACATTGAAAATATTCCAGCACAGTTGTTTTAGATGTGGTTAAATGTTTTATAAACATTTGTTTGCCAAGTTTGAATTTATGTATTCAGATATAATACATTTTCAGCTTGAGTGCATATTATTTCTTAACTTCTCTAGACTAATAAGGGCATAGGGAGAAAAAGGAAGTAGCTATATGTGTCATAGAGGCAAAAAAAGAAAATAGTTTCCTTATATCTACTGTCTGTTTTAGACTGGATTTGGGAAGGTGCCAGGGTACTTTCAACTCTTACTGTCTGCAGTGAGAACTGAATACTCTGCGTCAAAATGGAATTATTTTGTGTATTTTCTGGGAAACTATGCAGACCCATCCAGTAAGAGATTCTTGCAAATAAAGCTTTGTTTATATTTTGTAATCTATATGTACTCATTTAAGATTATGGTTTAAAAGCTAATGCACAGGTTTTCTATTGTAATGGTATTGTTCTTTAGAGGCCTCATGAATACTTTAGTATTCTTTTCTTTTTCTCTATTGGAGGGATCGCTGTTCTGAGAGTTTCAGTTTGCAGCCTTAATTTGGGTGAAGAGTTCAAAATTTTAAAAGAAAAAATTCCTAACCTTTATGTTATATAAGTCTGGTTTGACATCTTTTCCGGACAAGTTTTGAGGAAAAGGATAAGTAAATATAAGAGCTTACTGCTTTTTTGCAAGTTAGACAAAAGCATGGGGCCTTAAAACCGTATGTGATTACTTTGAACGTGCCACAACTTGCTGTATGCACCTGGGCCAATGACTTGTGTGTGCTCCAAGCAAGGAGAATGCTCGATAAACATTTGGTGCTACCTGGTAGGATTGGGACCCTATTATGCTTCAGCTGCCCCATTTGTAAATGGATGATGTTTACCTAGATTACTGGGATGCTGAGAACATAAACCTGGACAGGGATCAGTACAGTTTGCTGCTGTTGGCCTGTCCCTTTTCTTTTTACATAGCTCCCCTCCATCACTATGCTTTTCAGAGGTCTGTGTTACATGTATTTCTAAGAGTGGAAAATGATTAAAACTTGCTTTTCTCCAGTGTTTTACATATCACATATTGTGAAGTCTAGATTAAATATCATGAACACACTTGAATCATGTTTTTGAATGAAAATGCGATCATATCTTTATTTGTGCTTTATAGGAAGAAAAGGCTTCTCTCCTGCATCGTACTCAGGAAGAAAGGAGAAAACGAGAGGTAAAGTAGGCTGTAAGCATTTGCATGCACAGTAGATTTTTCTTTGATGTAGTAACATTTACAGTCAAAAGTACTGTATTCTGTACTTAGTTCAGGAATGTTTTGTTTCAGTTTGCAAGTTCTGTATAGTCTTCTAGTATACTAGAACCCTTTGACTGCTTTTAAGGTGCTTCCCAGAAGTGATTTTCATCTCAAAAGAAGGTAGTTAAGCATGCACTGGGTGCAAAGGGAATTTTTCCTTTTATTTTGGTGCTCATTTGATCTAGTCTTTGTTGAGAAAAGACAGGTATTTGGATAGTAAATGGCATTTTTTTGCCCTGTCCATAATCTATTACTATGGGTTGGTCTAGGCAAATTGTCTTCTGCTCCTGGTTCTGCTATGGTTTCTTGGATGACCTTCAGCAATTCACTTCCTCAGTGTGTGCCTCAGTTCTGTGGAGGCAGAATCAGAACAATGATACTTGAATATATCGTAAAGTACTTTGAAATCACCTGATAATTGAGGAGCAATAGAAGCAGTTTTGAGGTTGATGTGTGAGGCTTCAGGAAATTTTAACACTGGTTTGAGATTGAAGCTTACGCCCATGGATAATTCAGTCTGGAATAATACAGAAGAGGAATAGGCATTGAAAGGAAAAATACCAGTTTTAAAACATTAATATATGTGGCAATATGAAAACAAAATTTAGCAATATGGATTTAAAGTGAATATATTAATTTTGTCATTTTTTCCCCCCTTTGATATGAGTAGAAACAATTTTGGTCATAAAAATTATTTAGAAAGCGTAACTATGTAGTTTTCATGCTAAACAAGAAAAGACCTGTTTGCTCCTTAAAGATGCGTTTGACCCTTCCTAGATTAAATACAGGTTCTGCAGTAGCTCCTCTGTTTCTGAGGACAGTTACTGCTCTTTTTTCTTTCCAACCTGGATGTATAATTGTGGACCAAGTTTAAGTATGAAGTTACTAGGATTTCACCAGTTAGTTCAGAATGCTGTGTTATGAATCAAATTTATGATCAGTGAGTCCTTGCCAACATATGCAGAAAGGCTTTTTTGCGCTTCATAAACTTTTTGCCATATATCGAAATAACCCGTTTGGTTGCTTAATTCTGTCTGCTGCAAAGCTGATGTAGAGTCATATACTCATATCTGTATACGTACACACATACACACAACGATTTTCTGTGGCATATATCGGATTCTCACAAAATGAATGACTCCTCTGAGAATAAAATCAGTTATGGCTTGTAAAAAAAATGCCTGTAGCAGAATCTTAGCAGTGACCTCAGACTTAAAACCTTTGCAATTACGGGTCGCTAACTGACAATTATATGTTCTAGGATAAAACCTGTATCTAGAGAAAAGGAGAACATACCTACTTTTTAGTCGAGCATCACATTATGATTATGAAGAGACAGTGCCTCTCTGTAATTTAAACTCTCTCCTGCTTGCCCCCATGCTTTGCACTTTTCCTGTTAGATACTTTGGAGAGAAAAATACCCTTTGGCCTATCAAAATTCTTATTTTGGTCCATGCTTTAGAGGTAATTAGAGTCTTTCAAATATATGCTTATTCTGAGAAATTGCTTTAGGAACTGGAGTTTCCAAGAACAATAAAATAGGCATTGAATAGCAAATTCATCTGGTGTTTCTCTGGTCAGCTCAGGTTAAGTTCTTAAGTTGGATGTGTCTTTATGGCAGAATAAATTAGAAATCAAGTTTTTGCGAGTTGAAAGTTTATGTGAACTTTCCCAAATGTATTTTAATGAAATTTCTGAAAACATTTTGCAGTGGTTTTTTGCTTGGTGGCCCTCAGAATTATGGGCTCATTATAGTTCAAGGATTCATGAGGTTAAAATTTCTCTTCTCAAAGCCGGCTTCTCTGATTTTTACTCTCGATCTTCCCTACTTTCCCTCCCCCAACCACTGCTTTGTAGCTCTAGATTCATGAGCAACTGTTTTCTTTACTTCCCTCTTTCATCCCGTAAGAAACTATATGGACATTATTAAAAACCTGATTACCGTAGCCACTTTCCGTAGATATTTATTGTGATGGGATATGCTGGGGGTGTTGTCAGGGGACTCGCTGAGTGCTTTTTCCATAGTACCTGAAGCAAGCTGGCTTTCAGTTCCTCAGAAAGTGAGCCATTGTGAAGGGATGATTTTAACTACTCTTTCTGGCTACTGCGGAAGACATCATAAAATGACTCACTTTACATGTCTGGTTTGAAGGAGAGGGCAAGAATTTTTATTAATTTCCATATTGTGCTCCTGGGCCTAAAGCATTAAGCCTCATTTTCCTTTTGACAGCAGTATTGTCTCCAAATAACTGTTTTTGTTTTTTTTTTTTTTTTGTGGCTTGTTTTTTTTCCCCTCACATCTAAACTGCACCAGCCTCATAATACTAATACGTTATTTGAATGGAAACAAATAAGCGGGTGTTCAGTGTTAGCTGATCCATGCAGAAAGAGGAATGATGTCATTGAATTTGATGAATTTTTCAACATTTTAGTAGTAAGACTTTGTCTAATAAAATACAAACGTGTTTATTTTTATTTCTGTAGTATTACGTACTTATCGAGTATTAAAAATTCTTCTGCAATATCTTAATGGTAAATTTACGCTTAAAAACAAAGCTTAAAGCTTTCTCCCTAATTTATGTATATTGGATGCAAACTTTCAAACACTTTATTTTACTAATGATTAGTACTTAATTTTCATTAAGAAAATTCCTTTTGAATACAAATATATTTGATAAAATTGTAAAAATTAATCAGTTCCACAATATTTATTTCGATTTTCTTGCTTTGTGTTACAGGAAGAAAGGCGGAGGCTGAAAAATGCAATAATAATTCAGTCATTTGTAAGAGGGTACAGAGACAGAAAACATCAAGTAAGTACTTATTTATTTAGAAAGATGTAAAACAGTTTTGCTGAAAATGAGACTTTCTAGTAATAAGTAATTCCATTGAAAAATCTTCACCTTTCTTGAGTATTGTGTGTGCCCACAAAGTGCAAATTCTTTTTCCCTCTTCACATTTTAATTTGAACCTCAATATTTTAGTAGATGGACATTTATTCTGCAAAGCATGTATGTGACAGTGGACTTCAGTGGGATTACTTAATGGTTTTGTTTAACTGACAAAACATATGAAAACAGTTAGGTGTTAGCAGCTTTCATACACCAGTGGAGCTTTTTTTTTTCCAATATGACTAAGGTGGTAGTTTGAGTCAAGATGATGATCTTTCTAAGTTGCTCTTGGGTAGGTTATTCTAAGAAAGAGTTGTATCTGTTTAAATTCACTTGTATTTATTGACTAAGCTAGATGAAAATGTGATATTCTTTACTTGAAGAGCAACAAATCTGTTGCAATGTGTACTTTGAATTACAGAAGCAGTTATGGGCTTAACTATGATATTGTGTGTATGTTTTGATCTCTTAACAAATGTGTTGAATCTATTTTACTACTTTGCTACCACTTTGGATGGGAAACAAATGAGATTTAAAAAATTTTGCATCTCTATTTTAAATCATAACCATTATTGATATATTGATGCATGTCTTATTTTTAAGTACTCTATCCAAAGAAGTGAATTTGATCGCTGTGCTAATTTGGCCCAATCTGGAGGAACGTTTTCCACTGCTAATGGAGCTAATTTGACTCTTTTAGTTCGTCAGTTACTCTTTTTCTATAGACAGAATGAGGATTCTAAGCGTTTGGTGAGTACTATTACATGCTTTGATCCATAGTACTTTTATTTCATGCACTTTTAAAGTACTCTTTCATTTAAAAGATTTTGTAGGGATGCAAAAAAGGCTTTGACCTGGTCAGTAAATTAATTTAAGAATTCGGGCTTTTGCCAGCCTGCACTCTGCTGTTTTTTGTTTAGACAGAATAACTTAAAATTAGATTTTATATGTGTGCACTCACACACACACACACACACACACACTCTCTGTGAAATGAAGCCTTGAAAAATCTTGTGTGTATTACAGTAATCAGTAATTTATTAAAAATAGTATACTCTATATTGGAATTAATTTTTAAACAGTATTTTCCACTTAGCCCTCTGGTCATTCCTAAGGTGTTTTTTGTGTTCCCCCCCGCCATCAATAACGCTGGCGTATCAATTGCAAACTCACTGCAGACTTCCCAAATGTAGGAGTAAGTATGATTCATAGGAGGTATTAATAATGGACATTAAAGAATTACAGCTTTTTAGAAACAAAAAATTAACAGATAAATTTGTGACCAGAGTAAAGTTATTTGCAATTCAGTCTTAACTTTGAAAGTTTAGTACTAGCAGTTGTGTACTTTATGTTGTGTAACAATTTTTTTTCAGCTGAACATGGTTGTCTTACTTTGTGTTTTGTAAGTCTCCCAAAGGTATTCAAAACAGTATTGCAATATTACTGTCTGTGTTGCAGTAAATAATATAACTTGTTGTTATAAACAGTAAACTTGTGCGTATCTTTTCCCAGGTATGGATGTGTCAGAATTTAATTAAACAGAGTTCTCAGTTTGTTAAGCAATTGGATGGTCCAGACAGACTTACTTGCTTGTTCCAAATAAAAAGACTGTTGGGGCTGTGTTGCAGGTGAATTCTTTTTTATATATGCTACTGTCAAAAGTGTTCAGAAATTACATTGGGCACTTTTTTGTTTCTTTTTGCAGCATGTGAAGTATTAAATGTAAATTTATCTTATGGAGAGGACTGTTTATGTTAAATATATATGTAGGCCATGGGGTAGGATACTTGTTCCTATGTAAGAACAATGGAATTGACTTTCAAGTTCAACATGTGCTTAAGGGATGCCCTGCCTAGGGATAGGCTTAAGTATGCTCTTAACTGTTTACATGTAGCGATATCACTAGCAATATTTGCAGAAACCAGAAGGTTTTCTTGGGAACTGATAGTGATTAGAAGGTATTATCTGAGTTAGACTGATGTTCCAAGGATATGCTTTAGATGTATTTTGTTTTAAAACTAATATTATTTAAGATGCCTTTCCTCGCACTTCATTTTGAATTTAAGGCATGTTAAGCAGCTACATTACTGGCTTCAGCAGTACATTTGTTATTTGTAGTGGGAGGATCACAGGAAGGTAAATCTATCAAGGCGACTTGAATAGCTGGCAGCTAAAGCCTAGTTTTAGAAAGCAATATATTTGCTCTTATCAGTAATAGGAACTAGTTCTATGCTCTGGAGCTTTAAAATATTTTTTTTTTCCTTTTAATGTTGAGGCTTTTTTAGAAAATTGTTTCATTCAAGTGACTGAACCTTGTGTTCTTAGAATTGTGTACACTGCATGTATAATAACCAGTGACACCAGATACTAAAGAATACTTGAGTGGTGGGCTTCAAAGTCCACATAGAGTGGAACACAGCTGTGATATCACTGGATTGAATTGTACATTTTCAGTACAGTTGAAATTGTGGTTTTGTAAATGCAGCTCTCTCAGTATTCACAGTCTCCCTTCCTGACTGGGTGATGTGGGAAAACAAAAGGAGTGGAAGAGGTGTCCCTGCCTATACATATAGGGAGAATGGAGGAAGAAGCTCCTCTTAACTTCACCTTGCCAGCATGATGATGGGTATCTCTACTTGCTTTCTGAGCTACTTTAATTTTTTGCAAAAGCCCAGAAAGTGAGCAGCGGGACAGGTTGCCAAAAAAGTGTTTCCCTGGGATAAGTTCAGATTCGTAGAATCATAGAATCGTCAAGGTTGGAAAAGACCCTTAAGAACATCGAGTCCAACCGTTAACCTATCACTGCCAAGTCCATCTATACCATGTCCTCGAGCACCACGTCTACCCGTTCTTTAAATACCTCCAGGGATGGAGACTCAACCACTTCCCTGGGCAGCCTGTTCCAATGCTTGACCGCCCTTTCAGTGAAGAAGTTTTTCCTAATGTCTAACCTAAACTTCCCCTGGCGCAGCTTGAGGCCGTTTCCTCTCGTCCTATCACTCGTTACTAGGGAGAAGAGGCCGACCCCCACCTCGCTACAACCTCCTTTCAGGTAGTTGTAGAGAGCAATAAGGTCTGCTCTCAGCCTCCTCTTCTCCAGGCTAAACAACCCCAGCTCCCTCAGCCACTCCTCATAAGACTTGTGCTCCAGACCCTTCACCAGCTTCGTTGCCCTCCTCTGGACACGCTCCAGCACCTCGATGTCCTTCATGTAGTGAGGGGCCCAAAACTGAACACAGCACTCGAGGTGTGGCCTCACCAGTGCCAAGTACAGGGGCACTATCACCTCCCTGGTCCTGCTGGCCACACTATTCCTGATACAAGCCAGGATGCCATTGGCCTTCTTGGCCACCTGAGCACACTGCTGGCTCCTGTTCAGGCGGCTGTCAACCAACACCCCCAGGTTCTTTTCCGCCAGGCAGCTCTCCAGCCACTCTTCCCCCAGCCTGTAGCGTTGCATGGGGTTGTTGTGACTGAAGTGCAGGACCCGGCACTTAGCCTTGTTGAACGTCATACAGTTGGCCCTGGCCCAACGATCCAGCCTGTCCAGATCCCTCTGCAGGGCCTTCCTGCCCTCCAGCAGATCGACACTTCTACCCAACTTGGTGTCATCTGCAAACTTACTGAGGGTGCACTCGATCCCCTCATCCAGACCATCGATGAAGATGTTGAACAGGACCGGCCCCAGCAGCTGTAGCTTTTGATGCTGTGGAAAAAAAGGTGACTGTGTAATATTGTAGCTGCAATCAAACCACCACTTTTTGCTACATCTGCAAAAAAGGTCTTGTTGTCAAAATATCTTTTTTTTTCTGTTCAGTGAAACATCGTAGCTATGGTGTCAAAATAATTTTTGCTGATAGGTGCTATCTTTCTGAATGGCTGGGAATGAAAGCGCATTGTTAGGGCAGCTATGCCTATATACACCTCATACTAACAAATCCTTTTAATTCTAAACAGGCTCTTCACCATTTCTGTGGTTACTGGTAGTTGTTTCATAAGCAATTTTCTAAAATGATGGGGATGGTTGTATTCTTAATATTTCAGTCTGTAATCAAGGACATATTGTTTTAGTTACACATATGACGTTGCCCAGCGTTTGTTCCCAGCCCATATTGCTCTGGGGCTTTCATGATGTCATTTTTAATATGGGTAGTAATACATGTTGGAAAAACATGAATTATTCTTTGCTTCTCTTCCAGTTCATGCAGTAGACCTCCAAACTGTCAAATCATTGAAAGCAAGAATTTAGTGGGATTTAAAGAGACAGTCCCATATTATAGAAACCCTAAAATCAGGAATTACTATTATAAAGGTGCCATCAAAAAGATGTAGCTAAACTGCTGAGAACACTTAGAAACCAAGTAGAAATGAGTTATTTTAAGGTGCATGTGAAAAGTTTTCTTTCGTAGTTTTACTTTTAAATCAGTGTGCATATGCCTGTGGTGAAATAAGAGAAATATATTGTTAAATAATTTTGATTTCATTTCATTTATAGGCTATTGCAAAATTGCAATGATGACAGTCTGAATGTTGCACTTCCTATGAGAATGCTTGAGGTATTTTCATCTGAGAATACGTATTTGCCTGTTTTACGAGATGTCACCTACGTGACATCATTAATTGAACAAATTTTGCACTACATGATTCAAAAAGGTGAGTAGCTAGGAACTAGAAGTTCTGGGAAAGACTCAAAAATTAAACAGAATGTAGAATACCTGGAGACCATGTTGTTTAATCATATTTTGCCTTTACCACAGACGCGATGAATTAAGTGCTGCATACACTAACCTATACATTAGATGGGTATTTTGCTTGTAATGATATCACCGCTTGAGAAATTACTGTTCAGTTTCTTTGGAAATTCTGTTTATAAGTTGAATATTCTACCAAGTTACTTATATAGACTTCTACCACAGGTTTTGAGAGGAGGTACAGAAGTTTTATTCCAGTAGCTGTTGACACACCAACACACGCACATGTACACGTGCGCATGCACACACACTGTGCCAGGTCTAAGCTTTAGTTGTGTAAAAGTTGGGCGTTGTTTTGCAGTACTGTTCTCTACGACTGCAAATGTTCGTTATTGTTGCAAATTGGCATTACCTTTTCATCCTGCTAACACTAGAGACACCTTAGCAAAGAGATGGTGACCTAGCTTTTATTTCCTGTGTACCATCATCAGCAAAACTATGTGCTAAACTGCAATCAGTTACACCTGTGCAAACATACTGAAAGTTAATGAATTGTGTAGTTATCACCAAAATTTATGTTTTGTCTTGAAGAAACTTTATTACTCTGGGAATGTGCGAAAAAATTAATTTGGCTTTCTGATGCCATAGCTTGAGTTTGCAAGACTTGTGGATGGGGAGAAGAGACAAAAGCGTTATGAAATAAACATCTTGAATCCGGCTTCATTGGTATAAAACGTAAAAAGAGCACCTTCCAGTTTGTTAGTTAATTGTTAGAATAATTCTATGTTTGTAAGTTTTAAAGTACATTTAGTGGACTAGGCTATCTTATCCTGTTACTAAGGATTTGATTTTAACTACTACGTGTTGAAGTCACTATGAGGAAAAATATGACTGTTATTATAGCACATTTATTTTACTTGCCAGGCCAAACTAAAACTATAGAAGAATTTGTGTTTGTCTCATTGCTTACTATATAACAAGATCTTCCAAAATACATTATACTTTGTTCTTTTAGTATAATATTCAGTCCTCATAACTGATATATGAAAGTTTATCAAGATGTTAGATCATAAATTTTAGAAAAAAAAACCATCAGCTTTTTGATCACTTACAGTCAAAACAAAAAGAAGCAGTTGTGTGCAACTGCAGGTGTTGCGTCTCCTGATCATTTATGATGGTTAATTTGTAAAGAATCTGTAATCAACTTTTATTAGTATATGGTTTTGTATGTAATTTGTCTTCCATGTGCATCTTGTCAGCATTGCTAAGCTATTCCTTTATGGTAACTTCCACTTGTTGCATTGTATGCCAAGGGGTAAGTCCCTGACAAAGGGTCTTGGACTGGACCTCTCAATAATGCGATTTTGCAATAATGCAGAAATGCACTATTTATGCACTTGCAGTGGTTCCTGTAGTAGTGGAACTTGAGTCTTAGTTTAAGAGTTCATTGAGCAAGGGGAAGTTGGTTTAAGAAGAATGAAATCACGTGATTCCATTGGTACTTTAGTAAGACAAAAACAGATTACCCCCTACACTTGTCTTTGTGGCCTGGGTGGTAATGCATTTTATTACTGCCTGAGAGATCCCTGTTTTGGAAACAGTAATTGTGTTCTTCAGCCTGCTAAGGCAAGCTGTTTATAGAATGGAGACATTCTGCCAACAGGACTCTTACCTGTATGATGCAGTCATGTTTTGGAGTAGAGGGGAAAATTCATCATTTCTGAAAGGGTGGAAGGACAGCTGTCGAAGACATGACTAGAGTCACTCAGAGGAGAATATCTTTTTCATAGGTCATTGTTTAAAAAAAAAAAAATCAAATTATTCACTTCATCAGCAGGAGTGGTTGGTCTTGGATGGTTGGAAAAATCAGGCTGACTCTGAATGCAATTATCTATGATTTTATAAAGCGATGTTTCCACAGAGGTGGTTGGTATGGCCTGTTAGTTATGCGAGTGTGACTTGGACTATTTTAAAATGTCTTGCTAAGTAAAGCTTCATGCAATGAACTGTAAAGTATTTTTCAAGTTAAAAATGTTATGTAAGTTGTTTTATACAGAAAAGAAGAAAAATAATATTGTACTTGAAGTGATATTTCTTATTTGCAGGCTACTACAAGTCGCTTTATTTGTTAATTAACAATAAGCTTCCCTCGAGTATTGAGTATTCTGATGTTTCTCGAGTCCCTATTGCAAAAATACTTCTGGAGAATGTTCTGAAGCCATTGCACTTTACGTATAGCTCCTGTCCAGAAGGTGCAAGGTAAATAAAGATAATATTAGATATTTGTGTGCTTGTTTGTTATTGTCAGAGGTGCACAGTTTGTGGTTGAGCGTCTAGCTATTCTTTCAGTGCAGTTTGTTGCTTTATATGCAATAGTAATGATTTTTTCCTAACGCTTTTCATCGATGAAACAATGTAGTTTCAGGTGTGTTTAAGAAAAAGGCAATAAAATGCTGAAGGCTACAATAAACAGAGCACAGAGAATAGCAGGTATCACAATATGTAGGAACATAGGTGTGGAAAAAAATAGATGAGAGCAGAGATGCATCTAAGGGCAGATGGAAAGAATTTTAGAGTTAAAAAGGATTTTGTGACAGAGGAGCTGAGGTTTATGAAGAGAAATAACTACGTTATAGGTTACAAGAAGAAAGAGGCAGGTATGTAGAAAGATGCAAAAAAAAAAATCAAACTCTGGTTGTATCTGCTTGTTTTGTGTTAAAGTAGTTTTGGGGGAAAAAGACTAATTGTGTGTTTTTATTTTTTATTTCAAGAATATAAACAACGAGTTTAACTTCAGAATAGTTTTCTCTGAGTTCATGAAAAGTTTAAACGATAAAATTACATGTAAGATTGTCAGGAAAAGCATGTAGTGCAAGAAGTTCATTTTTGAGAAATCCGAGAAATTTGGTTTATTAGCACAGGATTGATGGAGCACATCTCTGCAGTCTTCTTGATCGATGTGTTCAAACTTGCAAATTGATCTATTGTTCCATGGATACAATTGTGGGAAATTTTGCCTGTATCTTCTATAAAGACAATTTTTCTTCATTTCAGGCAGCAGATTTTTGCAGCCTTCACAGAGGAGTTTCTGGCAGCACCTTTTACAGATCAGATATTCCATTTCATCATTCCAGCGCTTGCTGATGTGCAGACCATTTTCCCTTATGAACTCTTTCTGAATGCACTATTATTAGCAGAAAGTGGATGTTCAAGAGGAAGTGATCAAGCCCCATGGCTCTTTTACTTTGTGTTAACAGTTGGAGAAACATATTTGGGTGAGAAAGCTGAATGTTTTTTTCATATTTGAGTTAATATGTTATGTATTTCCACAACATGGTTCGTTGCCAAGCAAAAAGGACAGTTTGTGGGTAAAAGTATTGGAGAGATCTGTTTTATTAGCTATTCCTACCCTTTTCAGTAAAAAATACACTTAATTTGGGAAGATTTGGCATAATGTGTTCTGGTCAGGTATTTCTGATAAAATAGATTTTATAGTACAGTGGGATCTGGCTAACGATCTTTCATTTCAATGTGTGTGCTACAGGATCCCTTTCAGAGGAAGGACTTCTTGTGTATTTGAGGGTACTCCAAACTTTTCTCTCTCAGCTGCCTGTGTCTACTGCTGGTACAAATTGTCAAGATGCAAACAGTGATTCTGAAGATGAGGATGAAGAGATCAGTAAAATGACAACTACACCAGTAAGCAGTACAGAATTTCTTTGAATGAATTTGTATTATAGCAGCGGCAAATACAGACAAAACCATGATCACCTGAAGTCTGGTATTTTTCCAGCTACATGTAAAAGGGAGTGTGTTGACTTGTTAAAAATAGATGGCTGCACACTGTAAGCAAATGGAACTGGTTGGTTACATTAAAAACAAAACCCTTACTATAATAAGAAATCTTAAAGTACAGGTAGTGTGTCTGCTGAAGGACAGAACTTTTCTTTAACAAAAAAAAATTAAACTTTTCTTCTTTAAATTTGTATTTTATAGAGACTGTATTACTCTCTGTATTCTTTGAGTCTGTGATGATGCTAAGATATCATGAAACATACCAATCTGATCTTCCAACTTAGTATTTTTTTTTTTTCCTCATGGAAATATGACAAGTTCAGCTACAGTCTTTACCCTGTAGAATTAGCTCTGTATTTAAATATATCCACTACCTGGAAAGCCCTCAAAGGGGGAATACCTGCTTTCTATAATATTGTATAGAGACTGTATTATAAATAGAACTTTTCACTGTAGTTTAAACTTCCACCAGTAAAATAAATCCTTTAACCTCCTAACACTTGGATCAAGGCTTTGAACAATCAAAGTTGGAGAGACATAAATTTAAGAGTTTCTTATTGGCCTTTATATAATCTCTCAAAAGAAACTACTATTGAAAGGGCTTATGCAGTGTACAGTCTTTCCTCATGGAATGTGTGAAATTTCACCATATTTAGGGTTCATTTTAAAAAAAAAAAAAAAAAAAAGAAAAAAAAAAAGTCTCGTAGATTATTTTGCCTCCCCACACTGAGCTGGGAATTCTGGATTTCTGTTTCTCTCAGGCATTCTAAGGCTTCCTGGCATTTTCTTTGTTAAGTGTTAAAAGCAAAAGCATACCAGCTCTTCTAAGAGATACTCTTCCTATAATGTCCACTTACATTTCATGTCAGGTGATGTACATTTCTGAAAGATGCAGTGTTTTTAAGACCTCAATATTGAGAGTAACCTCTTATAAACAGCCATGCTGCTGGGGAGTACATGCAACCTTTTACTTGTGCATTTTACCAAGATAGTGTGAATAAAATACTTAATTTGCCAGACATGCACACACTGTATGTGATGTAAATATTGGCAGATTCTACTTGTGGCTTACACATATTGGTGATGTTTAAGAGGCGATTAGGTAAAACCAAAGCATAAATTCTGTTCATAGGCAACTTACGGTAATTTGTAAATTAGAGAAAATCTGCTCTGAGGAGGCTTTAATACCCAACACTCTTTATTGCAATATGTTTTTGGTGTGTTTCTCCTGTGAGTTTTTAATGTATTCCATATTTTTATGCATGCCTGTCTTACAAAACAAAAAACCCAAAATGGGGGTAAGTGGGGAACCCCTCTTTCTTAAAAATTCATAATGAGTTAACTTGTATCCTTCAGTGAGCCGGACTGCTTTGCTCTGTTGGGGGCAAGATAAAGAGAGGAAATAAGGAAAAGAAAAGGTTGAGCTCCACTCAGTTCTAAGCCAAGAGAAAGCATTCCTCTTCGTACACTTCTGGTACTACCCAAACATGTATTAGCCACTCTGAAGTTTTTTGCTGTTTGTTAACCCATGGATTATGAACATGAAAATACTGTTTGTAAAAAAACATACAGTAGACATCTGTTTCTGGATTTCATGTCCAATGCTGACTGATGTCAGTGAGGAAGAGGTGACTATTTGTATATTTTATGCCAGTAAATGACCTTGCCTTATTGTATCCAAGTGTTGCAGAACATGCTTACATTAAAGGGAGTCTTTCCCACTGTCTGAAGTGAAAAGATCGATACCACAACCTGACAGTTGCCTACCTAGGGATTTAAGTTGGCTCTTGGGTCTGAGGCTTTTAAAAATGCTACTGGGATATACATATGTGCTTATGTTTTAATTGTTGTAGAAGAAAACTTTATGTTCTAGGGAAATTCTGGAGTATTATTTTTTTAAAAAAGGGGATATTTGATCATTAAAAAGACTTAAAGCAAATTTTTCTTTCATATGTTTGTAGGGTGATGGGAGAATATCAGTTCAGTACATAACTGAGGAGTGTCTCAAAAAATTGGATACAAAGCAGCAGACAAACACTCTACTGAATATGGTTTGGAGAGACTCGGCTAGTGAAGAGGTCTTTACCCTGATGGCATCAATCTGCCACACGCTAATGGTACAACACCGAATGATGGTGCCAAAAGTCAGGCAAGTATAAATAATAGTGATGTTGAACTGTAGTACATCTAAGATTGGTTTTATTAGACAGACTTGCTTTAAATACCCTGTGGGGTTTTTTCTGTGTTTTCTTTTATGATCAGCTGAAATAAATAAGAATTTCAGAATTTAAATAATAATTCCAGGCAAACCAAAGAGTGGAGTCTTTCTGTTTCTTGTTTTTCTTATTCATTCTGCTCTCTCTGGGGTAATCACTGAAGCCAGAAGTGTGAGCTCTTGGTTTGTTTAGTGAGTTGCAAGTAAGTTAGTATTCTATCACCACATTGAGGACTACGGAACAGGTAGTGTTTGTGATCAGAAAATCACACACAAAGGGATTGCAAAGATCCTCGAAAGGAGTTTATCTGTCTCCTTGTTCAGAGGCAGCGTTAAGCGTCATTCAAGCAGAAGTTTGTCTAGCTTGTTTTAAAACTTGCAGTGATATGGATTCCACAGTCTCTCTAGCTAGCTGGCCACTGAAACCAACTTGTTCCCTGCTCTTTTTAATATATAGCCCAAATCTCTTTCGCTACAAATTAAAATGATTCCTAACTATTGAAAATCACCGTTGTTTGGGAAGGGCTTTGGCACCTGAGATGGAGATAAAAGACTTGTTCATTTGTACAGCATTCTTTTACAAAGACTGGAAACCACAAATGTCAGTAACAATGGAAGAAGATTTTTGACCTTTTTATTATCAGACTAAGACCCACGAGTATCAACACTGTTCTGGTGCAAGTAGTTTTGAATAAGTATGTAGTTGCTGGTAGTAAAGTAAGTATGTAGGGAATGTTGTAAACATAATCAATTCAAACTGCATTGTAAACAGTGATACAGAAAACTAATTAGGTGCTATCTTAGCCCAATGGTGTTTATAGCTGTTAGAGGAAGTAAGATGTCAGTGAAACTGTGATTGCTCGATTAGGGTAATTAGTTCTTTGTAGACTAATTGCATTAGAGCAGGATGTGAGAGCTGAAGATCATAGCAGCAGTTGAATTAGTACGCCCCCTTTATTGTTGCAAGTAGTACATTGCCTTGGATAGTAATTACTGAGTTTAAATGCATCACTGCTTTGACTTGAGGTTTGCTGGTGAACTGTGTGGAAAAGGGTGTTTAATGAACAAAGAAGTCACACAGAACTTTAATTGTATGAGTATGGCATCTATTTCCTCTGAGAAGCCGTATTGGGTCTTTGCAGGTATTTGTGATAACAAGCTAGTTACACATTGGATAAATTCAGGAGTTATGAAAGTTGTACTCAACATCTTATAATGGCAAGCGATTTACAAATTTTAACTTTTGAATAGCTCCAAAATAGCTGAATGTACCAGTTTTAGAAATAAGTAATAGAGATACTAAGATTTGTGTCAGTAATACCAGTGGAATTGCTTTCATGGTCAAAATGAAGTTAATTCATACAGGTATTTTGTAAATTAGACATTCAATTACTAGTTCTGACTGCCAAGTCAATCATAAGTGTTGGGTTTGCCAGGCATCATTGTGACAGGAGATGTCAATCTTTTGTCCTGTTCTCAGTGCATTTTAGACCTGGCCTAAGTTACCAAGCAGCTATTCTAAACATTATTTTTGAGTGGTTTTCAAAGGACATTTGATGCTTGTTTTAAAGGTAGTAAACATTGTGCCATTTCAAAGGACAATTAAAAGATTTTTCATCATTAATTTCTGCTTTTTTAAAATTGCCTGATGATTTTTTTTATTGCCCAAATGATTTTGTCAGATTTCATGATAGTATTTTGAAAGATGCTTCACTTGTTTTGAAACTAACTTCTAAATGACTTACTATTCCGAGTAAAGTGTGTCTATTTATTTAAACCATGTAGAAATAGTTAAGCAGAAATAATTTATTTAAAATTATTTTTAATATATTCTAAGAGCAGAAAAATGCTCTTTTATTTTCTGTTTGGAAACGTACTGGGTCAAATGGTTTAAAAGATAGAAAAGGTTGTTACAAAGACATTGCTTATTTAACAGCATTTCCAAGTGTAATAGGAAATAATTATAATTAAAAGCATAAAGGCTGCAAATCTGCAAAGTGGGATGCTGTATAAAGAGAGTAATAACTGAAAATAACTTTTCAATAACTGTAAAGAAAATTAGGCTAAAATTAACACAGGCTTTGGTAGGGAGGAAACAACAAATATCTCTGTAATAATATCTCTTTAATAGTTCTGAGGCTTTTTTACTTCTTGAAAAAAGGTAAGAAACTCTTAGTGTAGACTTACATCACTTAAAGCTGAATGTTTTTTCTTATTGTGACTTCTCAGTGCATCTTTGATTTGACTGATGATGATATTGTATGGTGTTAGGAACATTGGTGTTGCTGCAATAGCTCAGTTTCTTTCGTTTTGCAACAGAGACCAAGAGAGAACAGAACAAGATACGTGAAAGTACCATGTAGTTTTGAGCGGAAGGAGCAAGCCTCTAAGGTTTTTTTCTGATTCTCTACAGAGAGTGGTGGGATCCAAAGGTGGATTACTGGAAAAGCACATTGCTTTGCGTTAGTCCTTAGGAATTTTGATAAATTCTGAATAAGTTCTGGAAAGGTGCAATCAAGCCCAATTAAAGACAAAGGCCACAAGACTGGAAAAACCTAGCTGTAGCTAGTGTTCAGTAGGCCAGGTGAGAGGTGTAGAATAAAATCGTGATTGTAACAAAGTCATTGGGAATTGTACTTGTTTTTGGAGGGCTAGGGCTTTCATCTTTTCACTGTAAAGTTGATATATATAATCGAATACAGTTATTAAAAACAAACAAAAAACCAACCGTGAGTCTTGGAGCATAGTTGTTATTCAAAAAGAGATTTGCAAGACTTTTTTTCATCAAAACTATACTTTAAATAACTAGTAAATTCTGTTTCTCCAGAATATTTAGGGGCGTAATTCAATACCATGGACTTCAGGTCATCACTATGGCTTAATATTAAATAGTGATGTGCTTAGTCCCTATCAGCCGTCTGATCAGTGCCCCAGAGTGATTGCTAATCTTGGTTTAACAGTTTCACAGTGACCATACATTACTCCTATTTAATTAACCTAACATTGCTAATCTTAACCTATGGTTGAAAATTGTTTGGAAAACTGACATTCTGGTGTAATATGAGCAGCCTGTCTTCATACCTGTGCTGAAGATACTCAGGCTTTACATGAGGCTATTTTAGTAATTCTTTAGGGAATGTTCTTACACTGTTGCGTTTTTCTTAAAACCAGAAACATTGTATATGAAGTTTTTTCATTTTTTTTTTTTAAGCTTTGCTTTGCATTCTTGGTCCAATACAAAGAGAGGCAGAAGCATAAAGCAGCCTCAAGAGGGGTATAGTTCATTTAACGACGGCTTTGTGTGCTGTCTCGTACCTGTGATACCTTGCAGTTCTGAAGTGTCCAAATCCGCTGCCCTGGCAGCAGTGACCTTTTGCAGACTGTATGAGCTCCTCTCATTCTGGTGTATTCTCTTCATTAACTTAAATGGTCTCAGTGGGAAACCGGGCCCAATTTATGACCTAGACTGAAAATCTTGCCTTTAACTAATTAACTTGTAGTGGTGCCTCAGCTAAATTAAGCTTAATGGGTCATTTAATCTGTCCCATTGCGCAGGAGGAATTTTGACACGTTTTTTTAAACCAGAGGTGCCCAAAATACCATTCTGGCAAGTACACATAAATCATGTGGCCTTTGTGGACAATTAGATACCTATGGAGAGAAACAAGGTTCTAAATAAATGATCATTATGTACTTATTTTTGGGAGCAGGTAATTTAATTTGGTATGATTAAAATAGATACTTAACAGAAATCACTGGAGCGATTTTAACTCTGTCATAGCCTGTGGCTGAGACAGTGTGCATTTTCCCACTTGAAAGGAGCTTATCCTTTCTGGTAGTTGAAAAATGGTTCTTCTTCCAAACTACAGTGCTAAATCTGAATATTGAACTTTACAGAAAATCTATTAATGAATCCATTATATAAAACCATGTGTAATGATCTCATAATAAAGGAGGTGGTAGTATGCAGTGAGATTTTCAAGAAAATGCAGAACCACAAGATAGGAGGGGTAAAACCCCAGGGGTTAAACTTTAGCCACTTGGTTTGTTTTTAGGATAGTACAAATATTGACAATGAAATCCCTGAGTTAAATTATAAAAATTTACATGAAAAGAAATAATGTCTAATCTTTTTTATTTCTAGTGTTTGTGTGTGAGGGGTTTTTTTTTTTTCTTTAAAGGAAAAAATGATCAAGATTGTATGGACACTCAAGCTTTATGTTAACTGATCTCTGAACTTTGTGGATTGATAATGCTTTGTCTTGAGCTATCTCTGTGATGTTCTGCAGTTTATTGAGAATTATTATCTTGTGCTGTGTCATTTTAATGTAGTTCTATCTGGAAATGCTGGTTTTTAGCAGATGCACATCTTTTCTCTGCCAAAGAAAAAGACCAAATGAGGTAGATTTTGACCTATTTTAATTCTCAAAGTTTTTATTTTTTACTTTTTAATTTTTTAATTTAATTTTTTAGGCTTTTTCATGTTTTTTTTTTCCCCAGTGTGAAGCCAAAAATTTTGAAACTTTTTAGTACAGCCAATTTCTTGAACTTTTGCAGAGATATGACTTTCCAAGGCCATCCTTGCATTGTGGGTTTTTTTTTTTTGTTGCAATTGTTATCTTCTACTTTGAAAGCCAATTTCTGTACTTGGAGTGGGAGGGTAGTAGGCTGTTTCTGCTGTCATTCCTTTCACAATGGATTATCTTTCAGGTGAATCTAGTGATGTAAAATTTTTGTAACACAAGGCCTAATTCACCCTTCTGTGTTTAGTATGCAGTTTCATGTTTATTTTCTGGTAACAGTATGGAATCTTTAGAATTGATGAATTCATCGGCTTCATATTTCATAGGTATTTCATATTGACAAAATAGGCTGTATGATAACATCTTCTATCAAATCTACATTTTTGTATTTAACCAGATTTTCAGGGAAGGGAAATGTGAAAGTTGAATACATTCAGCATTTCTGGAATCAGGCCATGAAATATAGCAATTGCTACAATTGACTGCCGGAATCACGGATATGGAATAAAAATGGCTAAAACTTAGACAAAGGTTATTATTATAAGCTCTTAAGGTTTGTCCTTCTTTTCCCTTCATTATTGCTGAATATTGCTAGAATGAAAAAATGAATTACATTATGATAGGTTCAGTGTCCATAATGTTTGTTCATTTCTGCTAAAACTATTACATAATTTCCAGGGATGATTGTAAAATTAACAAGTTTTTACTTGGAAGCCCCATGAGACCTAACGGCATGGTGCCAAATTACTTTTCATTTCAAATATGAGGTTGAAAACTGAAGGTCACTGAGGAAATTTCTCATTTCAGAAACCAAGACATCTGAGCTATCATTCAGATATTTAAACATTAAAATACAAATCCTTATTCTAAATTAGCTAGATATAATAAGCCCTTCCCTACATGATAATGCATAATTTCCACCCAAATTTCAAAATAATGTGACTTTAGAAGGAAGTAAAATTCCCATGTATTAAATTCAGGTTGAATTTTTTCAAAAATTCCACATATTTAAAGTAGAACTTAATTTTACAATAAAACTTATCTTAAACTGGCATTAGCTGCAATTGCTTCAAATTTGACTCAAACTTAGTAATGATCGTCAACATGCAGCTTCTCTGGCATATGTGAAGCTCCCAGCTCTTTTTAAAGGTACTGAACTATGTATTTAAAATTCAAAGTTTTTGAAACAAGAGGGGTGATATTTCAGCAAAAATGCACCGCAAACCAGAGACTGACTTTATTTCATTTTCCCTTCTTCTGCACGTTCCCATTCTATTTCCAAAACTCCCCGTACCTGCGAAACGCGATCCTTTCTGTTTGGTGAAGAGTTCCGCCCTTCCTAATGCTGCCTTAGCCTCGCATGCACGCACGGTTCCTTGTCCGTGCGACTGGCTTGGTGAATGCATGTGCAACGAGAGCCTGAAGAAGGGGCTAGCTGTGTGGATGTGTGAGAGTATCCACAGCAAAAAGAGCCTGCAGCCAGTAAGCGAGGACCCAGAGGCATATGGCACTATGCAGTGTTTGTTTGTGAGTGGGTGTGTAGGTTTTCTTGTGGGTTTTTTGTTTTAATGTCTTTAAATGAATTGCTGTGTAAACCATTTTCAAATGTTTTTAAGTGTTTACCGATATTTTAGTTTTTTCCTTAACGAGATGTGTGCTTCCTTTCCTTTTGCCATCTGGCAAATTTTAATTTGTCCCTGTGGTCTGTTATAAATATTGGCTTTTCAGGCAGCAGCACTTCCAGTCTACCCTCCCTGCTCCCATTTCCTAGCCTCCTACCTCTTGTATGCATGGTCACAGGGAATTTTGATGTTATAAGGCTATTGACCTCTGAGAGGAGATGTGGACATGAGTATCTGTTTACCTTATTTATTCTATTAGTAATTAGGAGACCTAGGAAGGTAGCATTTAGGATAGCTAACTGCATATAGTTCTTCAATATCCAAAAAATGACAGGTTAGTCAGTCAAATCCATTGGGTTTCCTAGAAGGTATTGTTTCAAATAATGATGTTTATCACATATGTTGCTTCCTGCAGGGGAAAAAAATGGGCTGAGGGAGACCTTTTAATTCCAGGAAGCGTTTTATTTCTCATTTCTATAAAAAGTTCATCATGCCGTAATCATGTCTGAAATAATATGGTTAAAGTCAGTCCTGTATATAACTGACTTATGAGCATACACATTTATTTTTACAGGTGGTTAAACCGTTTTCTGTCTACAGATGGATTAGTGTATGTGTATGGGTAGCTGTCTTGACAGACATTGTTCCATTGATGATGTTATATCTGCCATGCAGAATATACCAGTAAAATTGCTACATAATTTTAAACCAATAGTTGCTTCTAGCATAGATTAACTTTAAGGTATTTTAATCTACTTCTTGCAAAAATTGCTATTAGTCAGAACAACCATGGAAGTGACCTGTTTACTATTTGGTGTGGGTTTTCTATATTAGAATTTTAAAAAATCCCAGATAAATAACATACACTCTGAGTTATTTTTATTTAATGTGTGTTTAATTCTGTGCAATACTGCAAACTTGGGTCTATATTGTGTGGTTTGTTGCTGAGTTAATGAAAACTGTATTTTAGGTATAAGGATTTATGTGCTTGTTTTTCATCTTTGGGGCTTTCACCAGATTTGATTAGAATAAGAACCTCCATCTTGAAATAATAAATTTGAATTGTTAATGTTTGAGAAATGCTTGACAGAAAAGTTCTTATAGAAGCATTGTGTTTTGTGAATACAGTATTTTGGAAGACAATTTATTTGAACTTCCTCTTGCAGGCTTCTTTATAGTTTAGCCTTTAATGCCAGATTCCTGAGGCATCTTTGGTATTTGATATCTTCAATGACTACACGAATGATTACAGGGTATGTATTATACCATTTCTGAAACTGAGTCTTTGTTAATATAGAGCATATCTAGTGGAAAGAGAATGGGACAATTGGTGGTATGACAGTGCTCGTGGAAGATGATTGAAAACAAAACTGTAATGGTTACTTAGCTCCTATGACTTCATAAAACTGAGCAAAATCTTGGGAATTGGACAGTTGTAAATAATTACAGGTAAATAAATAAAATCTTTATTTAAAATAAGGTGGATGTTTTGTAGTTTTTGGAGTGCTTACTAGCATCAGTATAACAAACACTGAAGCTCCAAGTACTTCATCCCAAGTATGTGAGTTTTATCTCATACACTTCGACTAGTCCAGGAATTGATGGTGGCAGAAGCGTGTTCCCAGGAACTGAGGCATTGGACCTACAGATTTGTTCTGTGCTGACATGCAGATTAGCTACTCACTTTGCTTTGCCTCTCTGTTCTAAACCAGAAAGTATCTGCAGTCTGTAATAGCTAACGCCAAAGTTTATATATCATCAAGACACTGAGATACTATAGTGACAAGAACTTACAAAGAGTAACATTATTTTGCAAGAATGGGAAACAGTAGTTATTTAATTGAGAGCACTGTCCTTATTTTGCTGTAGGAACTGCTACTAAATATTTTTACTAGAATGCTGAAGTTAATACTTTTTAAGAATATTTAATTACCCATCCCTTTAATTTTGCATTTTATATTTTAAGGTCTATGGTGCCACTCCTTCAAGTGATTTCAAGAGGCTCTCCAATGTCTTTAGAAGACTCTAGTCGAATTATCCCTCTCTTCTACCTTTTTAGTTCTTTGTTTAGTCATTCACTTATTTCTATTCATGATAATGAATTCTTTGGTGATCCAATAGAAGGTGAGTTTCAGGCATACTAAATAGCAGTGCTTTGCAAAATGTTTTTGTGTAAGGCTACAGAGTTCCCTGGGCAATGATTTGCTGACATCTGTGGGGAAGGCTCTTCTGGGCTGACTTGCTGATAGTCCCCTCAGCACTCAGTTGTCAGCTGGCTCTTTCATGGTGATTGCATTTAAAAAAAAAAAAAAAAGGGAAAAAAAAGAAAAAGATAGTCTGCACCTTGGGAACCCTAGCTTTACAGGGTCTGAATGGAAGTTCTTAATCATGACAATTTTTAATGAGTTAGTGAAGAGAGTGAAGTTCTTCTGGACTGAACCTGTAGTCTAATGTAAAAATTTAACATAGCAGGAGTCACAGAAGAGAATAAGAGAATATTGTAATTAAAATCATTGTGACTGCAAACAATTACAAGACCTGATTGCCTTTATAAATGTATATTCATTCTCTTTTTGGGTGATGTTTCTTTTCTCTGCCTTTAGATTTTGTGTGTGAATATTAAAGTTCCAATGAAATAAGTGGTTTTTTAATAACAAAATGGTGAAGAAAAAGTCATTTAAAGAAACTTAAACTTGTGTTTTATGTAGTTGTAGGTCAAAGACAATCATCAATGATGCCTTTTACACTAGAAGAGCTTGTAATATTATCACGCTGCCTTCGAGATGCATGTTTAGGAATCATAAAGTTGGCTTACCCAGAAACAAAACCAGAGGTTCGTGAGGAATATATTGCAGCATTTAGAAGTGTTGGAGTAACAAAAAATACAGAAATGCAGCAATGTATACAGACGGAACAAAAAAGGTGGATTCAGTTATTCAAGGTAAATTATGTCAATTTTCAGAACGTAATTAAATAAAGTTTTCAGGCTTCTGCTGAAGATAGGAGATTTTTTTTTTCTCTAATTATACTCTTAACACAGTTGTTACAAGGAATATAGATTTGGGAAGGTTGTTTTTTGGTGTATATGCTAAACTTTGAGTAATTAAATTCTGAGAACTGTAACAGTTTTTTTTGCTTCTGGCAACTCTTAATTTTCCTGTTTATCCTCTTTATAAAAAAGTTACTGTATAGAACATAGGTTTTAACTTGGACTTCCATTCAGCAAGGTACTTAAGCATGTCATTTTAACTTTATGTAGGTGTGAAATTCTAACTGAATCATATGAGCACTCAAGTACTTCTGTATTAGAGGCTTCACTAAATTGGTACCATGCTGCATTGATTTTGTTGGTGTTCTACTAAAATATGTTGGTACTACTCCTTTTGGGTTTGGTGGAACACTAAGGGGATGGTGAGTCCAGCTTAGCAAGTGTAGACTTAATGTATGTTCTTTCTGGATATCTACCAATGTATTTCTGCTAGTTTTATCCATGGCATCCTACCGAAGACATGAGTTAAGAGAAGCTGAAAATGTTGGCAGGAAAAAACCTAATGTAACTGTTGCCGAAAAAAAAGGAGTGCTTGACTTGTCATGAAAATTCTGCAGCAAACACATCTAGTCAGCTAAAATTGCTCATTAAAGAAGTGGGAGCAGAAGAAATGCATTTTCCAAATTGAATGCTAGATTTACAGTCTGTTTAATACTGGCGACCTCTCGCACACTAATGTTCAGTTCGAGTCATCAGCTGTCCCTTCAGGTCTTTTATCACTGCTTTTGTCAAGCTATCTATTTAATTGAAAGAAGTTAATTGAATGAAAATGATCAACTAAGCTTGTATTAATATTGCTAATGGAACTTTCTTCTTGGCCATGTTTGGAGAAAGATGTCATGCTAGACTTTAGGAAAGGCCCATTAAGGCTTGCACTTAACCTGATGGGCTAATTAAGGAATGCTTATTCATTCTACAAGTCTAAGATAGCCTCTATCCAGCCTATTCTGCCTGATTTTACAACACATTTCACTTATGAGCATAAGCATTAATAGCTGTGAGAGTAACTGATAATGTTTTGATTGCATTGAATACAGTCCTAATGCACCACTGAATTTGTAATTTGCACGGATTGATCTAATATATGTTTGCACAATTTAATTTAATTACTTGTCTTTAAATTGCCAAATAAACTTTCGATTTAAAGGTCACAAGTGAAAACCCCAATATGTCTATTTTTCTAAGAAGGACAGCGTGCTAGGGGTATTTTTATGTATGCAGTTTATATCATGCCATCTTCTATTTCTTCTCTTTAGTTAGTCATATTTAATCAATCTTTTTATAAGCTTCTTACATTTCAGGTGAATTTGATCATATTTTGCTGTCATTCAGAAAGTTGTAAAATCCCAAGTTACTCAGTCACACTTTGGCAGTCAGGAATTAAACTCGTAGTGGAACTGTCTAAACTTGGTGTACTCTTACGCTTTTCAGGAGCCAGGGTTGTCTTCCATTAGCTGAATTACAAATGTAAATCTTGAGGGCATCTCGAAGGCTCTGGTTCTACCCAAAAAAGTAGCTAATAACAAAGCTTCCCTTGTTTACTCCTTCAGAAACATATTGTTGCAGGTGAAAATTCAACACAGCTAAAGTTCATCTCATCAAGAAGACTACTGTATGCAGCACTGAGTTTTTCCTGAGGGCAGCTTCAAAATATCTTCTTGCCAGTGAGCAGGCAGCAGTATCTTCTAAAAATCATTAGAACAAAGCCAAAGTAGTTCATCATAAATATAAGGTGGTGAAGTAGAAAATACTTTACTTTTTTTTACACTATGTCAAACATGAGAGATTTATCTTTTCTAAAGCTTTTGCAAGCTGCCTTCAGAGAAAGTCACATTCCTTCCCTGTCATCTATGCTTTTAACTTCTCTTTTTTTCTTTTAATTTCTCACACTTGTTTTACGTATTTTCCATGCCACTGGTGTCTAATGAAATACATTCCTCTGTGTGTGTGTGTGTGTATATATATATATACATATATATATATACACGCAAATATAGGCTTTACTTCTCCAAGGTAAGGGTAAATCTGAAAACAGTGAGACTGCTGAAAATGACACGCTTATTTGCTAGCAGATTGGAGGTCTTTGAAATGGTAAGATTTACATGTGAAAATGTCTTTATTCAGCAGAATCCCGCTTTTTTTGGCATGATGTAATATTGAATAGTGTAGTCAACTGTTACAGATTCCACAGAAAGACTTAAGTTATGAGTACATGAAAATGGGTTTTGTCAAATAAAAGAATTATTTCACTATCTTGAGTTAATCCTATGAAATTAAGTTGCTAATTTTGCTGAATTTTAGTTTTGAATGTCACTTGCACTTGGTGCTTTATTGGAAAGAAAACCCCATTTTAATATTATTTATTGAAGTGGGTCTTTCCTTTCAATGAAATACATCCTTATAAAAAAATTTTTACAAAGAATTCTGGGTTTAGATTGCTAGTGTTCTCAGTACCCGTTCGTTGTGTAGAAGGAACTCCAGTCTCGCCTAATTTGATTCAGCTTCCTTTAAGGATTCTTTAACTGCTTGTGAAATATGTTATTAACAGGGTCTTCTCGTGGATAATTTTTTCTGATTTTTTTCCCTGCCTTTTTTTTTTTTTTCTTAAGTATAGTGGTAATGGGACCACAGAGCTTCAGTGACTCATCTAACCTGCCGTGAATTTTATAAGGGCAAGGTGATGAAAATTCCTCTGTAATCAGACAGTTCCCTTAATAGCATTCTTCTTTGTTCTGTCTTTATTCAAGATGTTACTTTACAAACTGGATCTTAAAAGATCTTTTGTATAGTATCTAGACACAGAATCCTTTAGAAGGCCCATTAAACTCTTTGTTACTCTTGACACCTGCCCGTTAAGACTGTCTTTTATCAAGATTACTTCAGAAAAGCTTTGTGTATGCTTTTTTCTACTCATTTTTCAAGTGCTATAGTTCTAAGTTGCAAAACAGATGGCTGTTCATTGTAGCAGTGATAATGTCTTTCAGGCTAGTAATTTAATATTCTATTGATTCCACTTAATTATGTTTTATGTAGTGTTGGGCTAAGTTGGTTCTGCTTTGGAGAGAAGGCATGCGACCAAGTATGGCAATTGTGCTTGAGATGGAGTAGTAGTTAGCCTGATATCTCTACTTCTTTCCCCCTGCGCCCTGCCCTGGATTGGAGGAAACTGCCAAGAAAAATATTAAAATTGCAAAGACACCCTAGTGACCATGATAGCCATTTTTCTCAGCCTCCCGATTTTGTTATGAAGATGTGCATAAACTAGTTAGCTATTAGGTTTTCTCATTTTCTGACTGCATGGTTATAATGATGACAGAATTACCTTTGATCATTTGAATTCCTTGTGAATAAAAATTAATTAAACATAGTGGTTTAAGCTAATGTGCTTGTGGTTGGGTGAAGTATGGATCTATGCACCATCACCTGCGTGTCAACCTGGTTCAGTTGATAAGCAAAAATTCGTTGCGCTACTGTTACTGGGTGGTTTTCAGGTAAATGCTTATACCTTCTTTTGGAAAAGGGCTTACTAACTTAACACACTAAAGGGCTTTTACCCAACACATTTTAGTTTGTAAATAACATTACGATAATACAGTATACATGGGCATATTAAATGAAAGTTACACCCAGCCACACCACAGGTATTTCTAGGACTGTGGGGGCTTTTTGTGCTGCTTCTGGTGATCACCAGAAGAATATTTGGTAAACATCCTTTTTCTGAAAATGGTCATCCTGTAATCTGCTTTCAGGCATGTTTGGGCTAGGCCCTTCTCAGGAGTGATTTTACTTTCTGAACCTGGTATGTTGGATCCTTTAACAGCCTTTTACCATACCCTATAAACAACTGAGCTAGTCACACTAGGATCTGTTTTAATAGAGACAAGAACTTTGAGGGTGCAGTTCATTTGATAAATTGGTAGCTACTTCTGGATGAGATGATCTTTTTTCCTCTTGCCAGCTTTGAAAATGCTAACAAGATACTCATTGACAAGAAGAGGAGCCTGTAATGTCCTTTCAGATGTAGACCTTTACCCTTAAAAATATCAGCATTAGTTTTTTCACGTGGATAATCACCTCAGTGTTTGGTCAGGTGATATTGTCAGCAGATACTTAGCATTTCTCTGAGGCACCTTTAGTTGGAAATGCTTTAGTTTATTAATGCAGCAACGAGAAGTAGTCAATCTTTCATGTACTTTAGAGATGTAATTTTTGCTGTTATGTTTTGATGTCAATTTAATGCTGCTGCCCTCTCCTTCTCTACTTTCTGAAGCTGATGTTGGCTTTTGTACAGTTTGGCCATCGAGAAGCACATCGCACGATCTTGTGCTGGCTAGTTAGTTAAGTTTATTGACTATAGGCAGAAAGACCCACTGTTTATTAGTTGATCCCTCAGATTTGCCTAGTGTGGAGTGATAGAGTGACCTTTGTCTTGAGATGGCAAGCAAAAGTTCCATTCTTCTGTGGAACATTTTCCTTGAAAAACGATGCACAGAAATTTAGGAATCTTCCTTCTTGTGGACAAAGAAAACCTACAAATCAGCCAAATTGTTCAGAATCCCAGTTTTGGAATGAGAGGTAGTAAAGAACAGCTGTATAGCTCTCTCTTCTAAAACATACATCTATTTACACATCTAATTTCTGAAAACCTATATAAGCAAAAAAGAAAAAAAAATCTGTATAAGAGACCATTGTATAAATGACCTGGTTAAGTGTTACTTTCTTTAAATAAGTAACGTAATGCTGGTAATGACTTGTTTAGGCTTCCCTGAGTGTGTGTGCAGGGTCCTAGGATTACCTAGTCCTAGGTAGTCCTAGTTCTTAGATTTAGGAATGAGACTTCAGTAAGCGAATTTTTTTTTTATGACTTACAAGTGAACCACAATTACTTACTCACGTTCTAAGGTATTTAAGTATTTAAGTATTAAGGTATTTAAGTATAAGAGCAAGTTTTTGTAAGTTAAAAGTAAGTAACAATTTCATACCTCACTGAAAGATTTTCTTAAGCTTTTCTTGTGGATTATACGATTTCATTCACAGTGCTAAATGTATATTGAATGTATGTGTTTCTGACACCCAGGTCATCACAAACTTAGTGAAAATGTTGAAATCTAGAGATACAAGGAGAAATTTCTGCCCACCAAATCACTGGCTCTCAGAACAAGAAAACATCAAAGCAGATAAGGTAAGAGTAATACCCTTTTTCCACATAGCTTTACAGGTGCCAAAGTTTTGATCGTGAAGTGTTTGATTCCTGACAGTATCAATGATGTTGACATTGCACGGATTTAGCGTGGTGTAAAACCTGGAGTAATGCTGCTTTTCTCTAATGTAAAAGTCTTGCATCTCTTAAGAACCTTTTATGTTAAATCACATTTCCACTCCATAAAGTAGAACCCACTCTACAGTACGATAGTGTAAGTCATCTGCATTTATAGCAGAGGAGAATTGAAAATCTAGTAGTGTTTTGTTGCATTTTATTTTCTAGTTATTTTAAGTACTTCTCATAATAAAAATGCTAAATAAGAGTTGCTCTGTAATAGGGAAAAAAAACCCTCAAAATTCTCTTCCAAAATAAAAGAAAATTCATGAGCATTTTCTGTATGTATCTCACCTAGAAATTACTTCTTTCCCCCCAAGAGCTTTTGAAAAAAATGGCATTGTTTGAGCTTAAAAAGTGTGTATGTGTGTGCAAAAGAAAGCGCCAATGTGAATGTGCAACTACATCCTTTGAATCATTGAAAACTTGGATCTTAAGAAGGTAGTTACACCTCAGATAGACTGCCTTGTCCTATTAGGTGTCTTAACAGTTGGAAGTTTTGCACGGAATAGTTAACAGTGAACCATTCTGTTTCTTTTTTATGATTGCACATTTGCTTGCCTTGTGTTCAAGATTTCCATTTCTCTGTGTGACAGTTCTTTATAGTTCCTACTAAATAGTGCCTACACACCTTAGAGAAAGTAGTAGTAGTCTTAAACTGTGGTGCTAACCTGATTTCAGTACAAAGTAAACAGAATTTATTTGACATCTCAAAATTCAAACTTAGCTTCTCTGGTATCTTAAATACCAGAATTCAATGTAACATTGCATGGTAATTTTAAATGATACATGGACTTTGTATTACATTGTTATTAATTTTGCAGGTCAGCTTTAAGGCACAAGTATAAGGAGGAGGGATTAGAAATGAAGATACTTAAGCATTCAGACATACTCTTGGACATAATGATTTCATGTATTTACTATGTAATAGTAAATTGTAATATGTAATTAGATAATGTTTAACTGTAAAATACTGTTCGTTTATTAGGTTACACAGCTGTATGTGCCATCCGCTAGACACGTCTGGAGAGTCAGAAGAATGGGAAGAATAGGACCATTGCAATCTACTTTGGATGGTAAGATACTGTCTATGCGATTTTTGCTTTACTAAGTCAAAGTAACAGTTTGTCTTATGCAAAGACAAGCTACTTTTTATAGAGCTCAGTTGAGTATTTTGTGTAGCAGTCCTACTGATAGCCAAAAGCAAGGCAATCTTTGATAATTTTGTTTCAGATATTTTAAAAAAAAGTATATTTGTATACACATGTGTGTGCATGTCTTTAGAATATTTAATGTGTAACAGCTTTCCCTAAGCTTCTGCTGGGACTGATGAAGGGAAATGATGAGGTGGACAAATGATATGTGTTAAAAATATATGTATTAATATGTATAAAAGGCACTTGCATAAGGTACTAAATTAATAAAGTTGCAGATGATGTAAAGCACTGAGGTTTTGCTTTTACTGTATACTATAAAGAAACTTCTTTATTATATATTAAACTGTAACAAACAAGGTTTAGGTACCATGATAAGTATTAATTACTGTTTATAAATATTGTCTCTAATTAGATAAGGCAGAAACTTAGCCCCTTGAATTACTCAAAATATCTAGACTTTATGGAGCTTCCGGAGAAAGATGAGAGAATTGGACCAACTTAGCAATCAGGGTAAATTTACACTAGTTTAGTTGTGCCGATATACTTTCTCATGCAGACAGTCTGTTTCTTTCAGCTTTTCATACCTTTGTATCTTCACTATTCTAGAATTTTACCTTGCTATGCTCAAGCAAAATAATCATTAAATCACTCATACTTGTGAAGATTTAATACTGAATTGAAAATGGGGCCTTTAAGCAGCAAAATGATTCATTTATGAGAGTCCATACTCTCTTTCAAGGTGATGTAATCTGCTTGAGTATCTTAGCCAGATAGAGTACATCATTTAGAGAAGACCGTAATGTTTGAATGCTGCCACAGAGTTGTACAGAATTAAGGGCTTTGTCCAAGGTTGAAACCTAAGGACTTCTTACAATGATATAGATATATATTTTTTTTTTATTTGAATAGCTACGATGGTTTAAGTTTACTTTGACTACCTTATTAGTCTAGTTGCCTGATAACAACTAGTTGGTCCAGTGTAAGTACTCCTCAGAATTTTGAATCGAATATTTTTTCAGTTTGGTTTCTCTCTTTGGAAATCGCCTAAGTGATTGATAATATGAACTCTTAAAAGCAGGTGTTTTAGCAAAAATTGCCAGGCTTCACCAGGCCTGTATCCTGTATACCTTACGGACTCTACATCAGTAATCCCTGTTTCTTCCATTGACCTATGTGGCTCTTGACAGCTGTACCGTCTTGATGTTCTCCACTGTCAGATCTGTTCCACATTTATTACTTTCAGATTCTCCCCTATGCTACTAGTCTGCTAGTCTCCTTCCCTTCACACATGTTGAACTCTCTCCCTTGTCTTCCCATAATAGCACCAGTTCCCTCTGTTACATTAGTTGCCTTGCTCTGGGCAGTTGGTGGATAAGGAATGCACATGCTTGGCTGGTGCAGAGCAGCTATATGCCTTCATTTTTCTGGCTGGCTGTCAGATAAACTGACTCTGAACAGAGCAGATAGCTGAGCTTTCCTTGCTGTTTCTGTAATCAGGTCACTAAAGGAATTTCTCTTGTCTATCCAGTTGAAAATTTTCACAAAACTTACTGTTTTTGAATCTCCTATTCTCAGTCAAAGTTAAAATTCAGCTGGTTAGCTCAAAAGGTGTGTTGGAGGCAAGATGGTGAGGAAAGATGACATGGTGTGTTCATGTAAACCTCGTTTTCATAGGAAATCAGGCTAAAAAAAGTGCAGTCAACATGAATGTGTGAAAACAAGCAGGTAACAATGTGCACGTAACTTGTTTAATCCCTCTTGACTCCATATGGGTTAAAGCCAATTAGCATGAAAGTACTGCTGAATCACATATGGTCATGTTTATTTTTGCTTTTTCATTTACTTAAATGGCAGACTCCTGAGTTCTAAATGCCCTCTGTATTGATGACTCCATCCCATATTTCTCTTTAAAGAAAGAAGCTGTGATGGAGAAATGCAGATAAAATTGACTAATTGACTGGAATAATTGAACTGTCGAAGTCATGTAGTAGTTTACCTTTGCTGTACATGCACTTTTTATTTAAAATGCTTTTAACCCTTAGCTTAATAGGCAGCATGCATTGACTTTAATTAAAAATGTTTACTAAGTAAACTAAGGGTAATCACAGACAAGCTTTTTTTCAGAAATTCCAAAGGCTTGCAATGTTGAAACCTGCCCCAAATTAATATACATCAAGTATAGTGATGTTTTGGGTCACATCATGTTAAATTGGTGCTTAAAATATCCCTACTTAAAGTGCTTTGAGGAGTTAAACAAAAGGAACATTGAAGTGATGTCCAGTTGCAGAAGGGCAGCAAAATGCTAGTCACCACAGGTAGGAGCCAAAGGAAAGACTTGAAACTGTCATCGTAAACTTCCAGACTGGGTAGTAACATGAAGCATTTCCTTCAGTTTTGTAATATGGTCTATACATAGTTTAGACTCTGGAGTCTTTTTTCAAGAAGGTGGATATTAAATATGAAAATGAAACAAGAAAGGAGTTGTGGGTTTTGTTTCCTCTCTAGACTGAAGCTAGGTGGACCTTTAACCACAGTGTCTAGTCAGTGAGCAATACTTTTTTTTTTTTTGCTGCCATTAATTAATTTACAGTCGTCAGATACATGCTCAGCAACTGAGTTTCTTCCCATGAAGTTAGAGCAGGATTGTTGAGTTGTTTCTTAAAAACTTTCTCCGTGGGTATAAGAAGGTTCAAAAGAGCTGCATGGTAGCTTGGGAACCATATGCAATTGAGTCTTCCTGTTGCTGTGGCTTCTTGAATTCTTTTCTAATCTTTTTTCTTGGCACATGATGCAATGTCTTGATGTTCTTTTCACTATTTCTGCAGTGACTAGGATTTAATGTGATCACTGTGACCTTGCTGTTGGAAGAGAAAACCCATTGAAATAAGTGTTATCTTTCTGTTAGTTTCATTAGATTTGGTTTAATTCTTAGTTTTTATGCCTAAAATGATTTGATTGAATGTAGATGTTTTAGTTGAAAGCAGAATACCTTTAAACTATTTTGATCTTTGGGGTGGGAATACTGTGTATTCCTGCTATGAAAATTGTAATTACTTAAAACTTCTTAATTGTCTTCTGTCATGTATTTTTTCTTAATTGAAAAATTAAAATGTCAATAATGAAAAAATAACTTTTTTCTTCTGAATAAAATAAAAAATGTAGGAGTACTTATTTTTATACACATTTTGTTTTCAGTGTGTATTTACTACTTACATTTCAGTTTGCTTGCAGAAACTAATGTTTAAAGAAGGATAAGGCTTGGTGTGACTGTTTAGTAAATAAACTATTTTAATGTATCTATTTTTATACAAAGTAAATTGAGTGAGTCACTTGGTACAAAATAAACTGTTTAAAAAATGTTCTTTCCAAAATTTTTAAAATTATTATTTCTATTTTAAGTGGGTTTGGAACCAGCACCTCTTTCTGTGTCTGAAGAACGACAACTTGCAATTCTGACAGAGCTACCTTTTGTAGTTCCTTTTGAAGAAAGAGTAAAGGTACCTAATTTCTCATTTAATATGCAATTGTGGTTGTTTAGTTTTTTATTTTCAAGAATTGTAAAAAGAGCACTTAGCTAAGTAGAAAATGGATTGTTTCCCTGCAGAAGGATATGACAGGCCATACTGTTTTTCTTCGGTACTCATGTGGCAACTGAACATTTGGCGTTAATTACTTTTCTCTTTTTTTTACTAGCTATATTGCCCTTTATAATAATTGCATTAAAATTAAAAACCTGTATTCTAAGATATATGAGAGCAGTTGTGTGTTTATAATAAATTGCAGTCCTGATTCAATGATTGATCTACATGATTGCACCCTCTTGTGGTAAGCAGAGCACTAACTAGTTGTGTATCTGTAATAAACAGATTGCAAGGTCAAGACTGGAGACTTTTGTGCAGTGGGTGGATTTACTCAGAATGAGATGATGGATGTCCATTTTGGGAAAATAACGCCTAGAGATTAAATTTCTGCATTCGTAGCTGAGTAGCTGAACTTTAATAGAGTATGTAGTTTAAAACTTGCAAGATCCTTGTATTATTTGATTTGCTTTTTAATGTTTTCTAGACTTTAAAAATGCAATTGTTAGTTCTATTATCTATTTCAGTTTGCATCGTATATATTTTTAAAAGCTCTTATTCTGTTACACATAATTTTTTTTTTTTCTGAACTGCTTTTGTTGTCAACAGTATCAATTACTTAAATTACTGAAATGTCTTGGAGACATTAAGTTGCAAGACACCATAAAGGGAATGAAGAACAGTTCCATAGGGAAAGTAAATCAGTATTTGTCAAAAAAAGACAGTGACAGCTTTGGTAGAAAAGGAGTGTTTTTTCCAGGCTTCTATGAAACAGTTGGTCCAACGAAACATCTTAATACTGTATGGCAGTATTGCACTAGGATTATAGGGAAACAATTGGAAGTGTCCTCAAGCAGGGCTCTGTACGTCACAATTCAGTCACTGTCTACAACCTCTGAACTTCTTAAAGCTATGTTCAGATGCAAGTATTCTAAGTTTCTGGAATTCATAAAACCTTATTTGGTTTTATCGCAAAAAATCATAACAATTGGATGAGAGCTTGGAGAGGTGGATAAAGCTGTAGACTGAACTTTTATAGTTCAACGAGGAGATCCTCTTATACTGCTTTTTGGACCAAGTATGGCTCTTTTTGTGTAATAGTGGGAGTCAGCATCCTTTTGGAGTCTCCCACTGCCCCTGCAAGACAACTTGCAATAAAGGAAGAAGATGCCTTATAATGGTTTAATGGTTTTGTTTGGGTTGTTTGTTTTTTTTTTTTCTTTCTTCCACTTGCCATCTATCACGCTGTAATTTAATGTGGTAATACAGCTCAGTGCTGCTTCCCTGTGTGCGTTGTTCCATGTGTCCTTTCATTTTCTGACTTCTTCATGAGATTTTTGCCTTGAATTACCAGATATTAGATACTCTTACAAGCAATTAATGAGCCCAGTTATCCTCTTCAGCCTTAAGGCATATTGATGTGCAACTTTCAATCTGATATGTACCTGTGGGAGGTCATGAATCCAATTTGTATCAAGTGCCTTGGTTCTCACTTACTTAAGCCGTACTTTTGTCAGCTTTCCTATGGTGATGTTACTTCCTATGGTGTGTACCTCAGTCAGCATTGCTTACTTTTCCATGTGTTAATATGAAGTCATTGTAAATGCTTCAGTTATGCATTAGGGTTCTTACTTTCAGGACTAACATCTACATGAACATTGGATTATGTAGGAGTCCAGACTCTGTATCAAGAAGAATTTTGCCATGAAATATACCTCCAAGCGATTCTTTCCATCTAGTGTTGTGTAGCAATAGTTAATAAACCATATCTAGCCATGCTTCAGGAAAAAAAAAAGTGGTGAGCGTATTCTTATGCCCTCTACATTAAAAAAAAAAAATAAAAAAAAAGAGGTGTCTGTGACTGTGTGTCTTTGTCTGTCATGGTTTAACCCCAGCTGGCAACTAAGCACCACACAGACACTCGCTCACTACCCCACCGGTGGGATGAGGGAGAGAATTGGAAGGGTGAAAGTCAGAAAACTCGTGGGTTGAGATAAAAACGGTTTAATAAGTGAAGTAAAATCAAATAGAATAGCAGTAGTAGTAGTAATAATATAAAAATACAATAATAATATACAAAGCAAGTCATACACGATACAATTGCTCACCACCCGCCGACTGATGCCCAGCCCGTTTCCAAGCAGCAGTCGCTGCCCCTGGCCAACTCCCCCCAGTTTCTATACTGGCCATGATGCCATATGGTATGGCATAGCCCTTTGGCCAGTCGGGGTCAGCTGCCCTGGCTGTGCCCCCTCCCAGTTTCTTGTGCACCGGGCAGAGCAGGGGAAGCTAAAAAGTCATTGACTGGTGTAAGCACTACTCAGCAACAACTAAAACAGCAGTGTGTTACCAACATTATTCTCGTGCTAAATCCAAAACACAGCACTATACCAGCTACTAGGAAGAAAAAATCAACTCTATCCCAGCTGAAACCAGGACAATGTCTTAGAACTGTAGAAAAATTTAGGTAAGAAGGGACTTCTGGGGGTACTCTAGTCCACATCCTTCCTCATACAGGAATCACTTGAGTTGGATCAGTATGCTCAGGGACACGTCCAGATCACTTTTGACTATCTCCAGAAATGGAGATTTAAACTCTTTGTGTAACCTCTTCCAATACGTAATAACTCTCATTATAATTTTTTTTTTTTCTTCATGTCTGTTCGGCATTGCTCTTTCTGCAGCTTATGACTATTTTCTCTTGTTTTCCTGCTGTGTACCTTAGGGAAGAATCTGGCTTTGTCTACACTATAACCCTCCTGGTTGGAGAGCATCTTCTCCACTAGCTACACTTGTCCATAGAAACAGTAGTTTTGAGACCTTACTCTAGCTTTGTCTGCTGTTGTCAGATTTTCCTCTTTCATGGTAAATTTGCTGTTTTTAAACATCCCTGGAGACTTGTACTTAATCTCTTAGTTAAGAAAATAGTCTGTGAGATTACATCCCTTGGAAAATGTGCTAGACTTATTTATTGAATATGGGAAAGATGCAAGAGAGGGACATAGTAGATGGAGGGTATATTGAACATTATTATACATTAGGCAACCCCCTCCCATGCTACATCTTGGCATAGAGACACAGTTAGCTACAGTTACTCTTCAGGTGAACTGTAACAGGCTCCTGTTGTGAAGACTTGCAAAAGGGCAAGTGAAGTTCAATTTGTACTTCAGCTGGCATTATTTTTTTGAATTGGTGTGATGCTCTGGTACTTTGTTTAATATGGCAGTGCTATCCACTATTTTGCTTTGAATTATTTGCTCACTGCTCCTGAGAGGAGAACTGATACCTAATTTCTTGTTACTGGGAACGTGCCTAAGCATTACAAAAATGACAAAAGATTGTTTACTAGTATTGGGGATTGCCTCTGTGTGTGCAAAAATGCTCATGCCATTTTTTCCCTTTGTTTTTGAATACTTTGCATTTCAGAACTCTGAAAGTTAGGGAGAAGAAACTGGAATCACTGACACAATGTCTGTAGATGTGTCTCTTTATGTAGAAAAAACTGAGGATGATATCTTAGCACAAAAAAGTTTTTTGCATGTCTGTCCCTTCTTCCCTCCCCTGGGACATGGCTCTATTATGTTTCTGCAGCTCAATGAGAGAGAAGACAAACCACTTGAAAGTGGGTGCCCAGAAGCAACTCAAAGGACAGTAATAGTAGTGAATAACCATCTCTCATTGAATATTTAGATCTGCACAATGACGTGATTTCTCTTTTCACTCATTTTAACAGATTTTTCAAAGGCTGATCTATGCTGATAAACAAGAAGTCCAAGGAGACGGGCCATTTTTGGATGGAATTAATGTCACTATCAGAAGAAATTATATTTATGAAGATGCTTATGATAAACTTTCTCCTGAAAATGGTAGGTTTACAATTAAGTTGTCATCAGCTTGTTTATAACATTTAACCGTTCTTACCATGTAGTTACATATTTGCTTACTTGAGTAGGATGTTAGAAGTATATCAGCTCTGAGGTGCGAAAGTCCTTAAAAAGTTAAATTTCCTCGTTTTTACGTAAAGTAATTCTCATCCAATCACATGCTTTCTGATTATTGCAGTCTCATTCTCTTTAACACAAACTTCCTTAGTTCAAACCTACTTTTATGGGGCTTTTCTTCCCATTTACTTGTACAAATAACTGTACTTTGTATGTTTATTGATGTAGTTAATTATATATCATCTGCTTTGGTAATCCATGTCAACAAGAATATCTAGACTGCATGGGATTTGCTAGGTACAGTGTGGCTGATAAGGATAATGCAGTGCACTTTGTAGTGATAGTATGTAGTAGTATATATTTTACCACATTGATTTAAATCATACCTTAGTATGAATTTGTGTGAGAGTGGCTGCTCTAGAAGCCAAAATACCAATGCAGATAAAACCTGCCCAAATAAAGTCCTTATTAGTTATGTTGTATTTTTGCATATAAAAAGAATATTTTCCCAAGGCTTGAGGTTTGCCATGTGAATCTCACCTGCTGTGCCACGTAAGTTCCCTCCTGGAGAACTGCCTAGTGTGGAGAGGAAGAAGAAAAAGAGGTGTTGATATTCTTGGTTGGTATAAAATTACTGGAGACAATGTGTTTTCTTAATTTCCTTTACTCTGGTAGTATTAAAGATATTATTCTATTTATAAATAGGATTTTGTATCTCAATACCTCTGTTTAAAACTGTAACTACCTAAAAGAGATACATTTAGACTATTTTTTTTTTTTTTAAATTAAGTACAAATTAAGTTGTCCTGTTTTGGGGAAATTTTTAAAGGCTAATCAGGAGATGTCACTGTACAGTCATCTGGAGATCATATGTGCAAGTGACTGTTTAGCCTCTTTCCTAGTGGTTGGGAATAGTTTCTTCGTACTAAGTCTAGTATGAGTCATTAACTGTTACTTTAAAAAGAGAAAGATGAGATGGAATTGGAAAACAGAAAAAGTTGAGTCTGTTGTGTTTCCCTTCCCTCTCCCCCAAATGTATGAAAATACAATTCAGAAACTGCAGTATAAGCTTTTGAATAATGCAACGTCAAGTAACAGGCAACCTATTTGTTTAAGAAGAAGATAGCTTTAAATGAGAAGCACATTTTCTGTGGAGACTACATTTCAACTTAATGTAATTTTATTAAGCTACAAAAACAGGTTTAGAATGTATGTTTCCTCAACTTAACCTACAGTCTGACAATCTGGGTACTGGGATGTATTCCACCATTAGTGAGGTTACAGGCAATATGAAATTGAGGGGAATAGTCAATATACCGCAAGGTCGGGTTGCCACTGAGATGGCCCTCGACACACTGAAGAAAAAGGCTTACAGAAGCCTCGTGAAGTTTAGGAAAGACCAAAGCTAAATCCTGTGCCTGGGCTGTAATAACCCCACGTGGCAGTACAGACTGAGCACTGACCGGCTAGAAAGCTGTTTTCAGGAAAGGACCCCGGGGTTCCTAATGGACAACAAATTGAACAAGTCAAGAGTTCCCGTTGATGAAAGCTAACTGCATGCTGGGCTGTATTAGCAAGAACATAGCTCACAGTTTCAGCACCAATGAACCGTGTCCAGCTTTGGGCTTCCCAGTGGAAAAAAAGATATTAACATACAAGAATGTGTCCTCCAGAAGGCCACCAAGGTAATACAGGGGACTGAAGCACATGGCATGTGAGAAGAAGCTGTAAAATGTAGCAGCAAGGGAAATTTTTAGTGGACATACATAGAAAAAACGTTTCACACTGAGACTTGTTAAGCAGTGAAGTGGGCTGTCCAGAGAGGCTGTAAAATCTCTGTTGTTGGAGAACTCAAATGGACGAAGGCAGTGAGCATCCCAATCTAACTTGGAAATTGGCCTTGCTTTCAGTGTGGGGATTGTGGATCGGATGAGCTCTCTTCCAACCTGAGCTGTTCCGTCATTCTGTCAAACCTTCTGCTCAGCAAAAAAAGCTTTTGTATTAATACAAAATTTATCTACATATACGTGTATACAGTTCCAGATAATGTTTTCAGCCTTTCCTTAGGAAGAAAATTACTCATAAAACAGTGAAAAGGGAGAACCCAATGAGCTTGTAGCAAGGGATTTGGAAGTAATCTGTAGGTGAAGTCTTCTGTCTTGTTTACAGGGACAGAGAAGCCATAGTGGTAGCTGGCCATTGAAGTTAGAAAATCTATTTTTTCTGCATGTGTGCATGACACACCATGTATACGCACACATATACACACACATATATGTATACAGTGCTATCTGATACTGTACTAGTGGAGCACTAGTGCTATTTAGAATCAATAAAGACTAAATTAGAAGGTTGGACTTTTTTTTTTTTTTTAAAAGCCAGTATTCTGAGACAGTATAATTTTTTGAAATAATCTTAATTCTGGAGTAGGTCAGGCACCACAAGGGAGAGCAGAAAAGAAGAAATTCCTGAAAATTGCAAGAGACACAATTTCAAGACTGTAGACTGAATTGATTAAAACCGATCTGGGAGATTGAACAGATGATAGATTAGGTCCTAGAATTGATCAGGGGAGAGCAAACAACATTGATTTGGAAGAGGCATCCAGTTTGTCTACTGGTCCTGAGAAGAGAGCTGTTCAAAGTTAATGTTTCCGTAGTACCTTAGCTGAGATCATTTAAGAAAACAAGCTTGGAATAGGAGAAATGTACTAGGTTGGTTCTTGTGGGTTTGTATTTGTATTTGGTTGTCATATGCTTAACAATGTGCAAGAATTTCTCAATTTATTTATTTTTTCCTGTGACTGGAATTTTCAGAATATTCCATAATAGCCTCCAGTGGACTCCAGTAACAGTTTAGTTACATTCTAGCTGTATGAGTTATAAAACTGAACTCTTCTTTTCAGAGGTTGCACTATCTTGGGGTCCACCTCTACCTGGTCACCTGTTTTGACATGTGAATTTGTTTTAGGACCATTTTTCCCTCCTTGCTATAAATGTGGTTGTCAGTACACAGAGAAAGAGATAAATAACTGATTTTCTTCATAAGGCCCCAAAAAGCAGTAAACCAACACTTTCCATATATAAAAGTTTTAACATTAATGCTCAATATCTCAGGAGTCTCCAGACAAAGCATGTCTGTATGCTTGAGACTGTCTTTTGCCAGTGGCCATTTTCTTGTTTTGGATGATGATGAGTGGACCTATTGCAGCACCTGTGGCTAAAAATGGCCATCCTCTTGTTTCCAGCCAGCAGAATTTTTGTGCAGGAGAGCATTTCACTTGAATGAAGAACTAATAGGTAATTTTTAAAAATAGCTGGGTGTGAAATGGGAAGTTGCTAATAGATGTAGAGGCATTTGCTAATGGGAGAGTGTGAGTAAGACACTTGGTGGTTCAGGAGAAATTCTGTTGCTACAAGGTGCTGAAGATTCCTTCATGAACATCATCTGTCCATCCATAATGTGTGCATTTGTAGCACATGGAAGCAGTAGAAAGTTTTATTGTTACTGGTTTATTACTGGTTGCTTTGCTGGGATGCAAGTGTAGTCAATGCAAGGGTTGTCAATGCAAGGGTTTGCACAAAAGCTGTATTTTGTTAGGTCTTTGGAAGCCTTCAGTGAATTGAGCAAAGAGTTCCTCCTTCCCTGTTATGTATACATAGTTCAAGGACTAAATATTGCTTGCTTTCTCAAGTAGCAGCCTACTACAAAACAAGCAGAACACCTGCCTTCAGAACACATCCATCTTTACCACGCCTTGCTCACTGGAATTACATGACATAGCAATGAGTCCAAAGTATTAAAAATCTTAAGTTCAATTTAAAATAATATTATTTAATTATGTAGCTTAACAGTCAGCCCCTCTAAGGGAATGCAGGGCTTATTGACCATTCCTTCAGACAGGAGAAAGTTGAACCTTGCATTCACAATATTTTATATAAATAGAATTTTCAAATTATTCTTGTGCCTCTAAAATATTTTGTAGGATTTTTTTTCTTCCCCTACCACTAGATGGGTCTTTCCACTCCCATCTTTTGATGACTCTTAAAGCAAGACCCTTTGTACAAAGCGAGTTTCATATACTGAATATTCCAAAATTCAGGCCAGTAATAGATTTTTGCTACTATTTACTAGTTCAATTTTTTATATAAAGTTAGCGTGGATATGTTTGTATGTGTAATTACATGTGTATTTATCCAAACAAAATTCAAGTAGATGGTTGTATCTGAGTTTGTCTCTCTCCTTTCTCTGCAGAACCTGACCTAAAAAAGCGCATTCGTGTTCACTTACTTAATGCACATGGTCTTGATGAAGCTGGTATTGATGGTGGTGGAATTTTCAGAGAATTTCTGAATGAACTACTTAAATCGGGATTTAACCCCAACCAGGGATTTTTTAAGACCACCAATGAGGGACTTCTTTACCCTAACCCTGCTGCACAGATGCTCGTTGGAGACTCTTACGCCCGACATTACTACTTTCTTGGAAGAATGCTTGGAAAGGTAAAAACAGTGTTGTGTAATATAAAGCTATAGCAGTACTGAAGTCATTCAGTAATTTTTTTTTCTTTTTAGATAGGGGTAGATGGGAAAAATTGATGGTGTTTCTAGAGTTGAGGAAAAAAAACTTCCAGATGTTGGATCTGAACATTATTTCCACATATCACCCAAATTTTATGTTCATTTTAGTAAGTTACATACTTGAGAAATACAGAGAACTTGATACCCTGACTGCCAGTTGAGCAAAGTGTGCATATGTCTGCTCCTGTGTTTATCCTCTTGCTTCAAGTTAAGTTGATTGAAGCCAATAGAGCTACTCTGCTTATGGTGATTTTTAACCTGGAGCTTTCTGGAGTTTGACTGCAGTTACATTTTGACCATTTGAAATATATGAAATTTTCAGAAAGAAACAGTTTGTAGTCGTATGAGTTGTACAATTCTTACTAGCATTTAAAATTTGCCATGAGCATTTACCATACTTAAGAGCCATATCCAAATTAACTTTCACTTATTCTGCTTGGGTTTTCATACATTTTGCATCTTTCTTGAGTTTTAGCACTTGATATTTTGGTGTTGTGAATGTTCGAAGACTAATACACACTTGTTGAGCTAGATGAAAAATGAAGGGCGGGGGGAGAAAAAAGAGAGAAACCATTACAAACATTCATTACATTCAATTTTCTCTTACAGTCAGGTTAATTACTGAGGCTATTTCCTTTTAAGCCCTTGAAATAATTTTTGTAAAGCTAATAATTGTGAAACAAAATTTGGAATACAAATTCCATTTCAGAAAAAAAATGTATTGATTGCTACTCAGCTGTCTAAAACTGAAGGTATTTAAGATGTAAAAGTCCCATTTAACTGCCTGAATTATTTTGGAGGCTAAAATCCTGCTGACTTGCAGTGAGATTTAACATATAGTTGGATGTCCTTTTAGCGTAGCTGGAAGTGGTTTAAGAGGATGTTGGCAAACTTGAGTTGTTGAAACAGAGTGCTGTCCTTTAGAGTTGCCAGTCAACTGATCTAGATTAAACTGCCACTTTGTAGGCAAATTCTCTGCTAATGCATCCTACCTATTGCAATATCCAAACAATGAAAATTTCAAATCAGCCATTTCAATAAAATAATCTTTGAAGGATGTTCCCACTGTTAATGGGAGATGGATTCAGTACTAATACAATAGTTTGTAATTGTGACCTATGTTACATATCCAAGGCTTCATTTCCTTTCTGCATCTATAGATTTTTGGAGTGGGGAAGCGAATACTGCTGTGGTATTGTGAGGAAGTTACTTCACTCCAGAAGTGTTTAGTGTTTATCCAGGAATGGGCAGGGCTCAATTGTCAAGGGGAAGTTTGTAACATTATTTCAAAGAAAAGATTGTAATTTTGAATCTTTAATTTCCTCTGTCAAAACAAGACATTCCCTCCTGTAATTGGATTTCAAATATCAGCATAAAGACAGAAGTTGCAAAGTGTGTTTTATCTCCCATGGAGTGCTACAAGTATAGCTTTGGTTTTGTCTTTTTAAAATCAGAGGATCTATTATTTAACATTTTGAAAGCATAAATTGTTTTTGTATTTGCAGCTTGTTTACATAAGGTAAGAACTGACAGTCTTCCTTAATAATTACCCCTACCCAGGTGCACAGACACCTTTTTAGTAGTGTATTTAGAGACTTGATGAATTAAACAGAAAGATAAGGCACGACCATACTATTCAAAACCTGCCAGTATTGTGATCTTGGTTAAGTTATTGAATACTCACTCACCTGTTTTCAAAAATGTGTCCATTTTATGCTTTGCACAGGGTTATTTGAAAGCAATAGTGGATTATTAAAAGCCCCTTTGTAAACAAAATAGATGTAATGCAAAGGAAGCAATCAGGCATCCACAGCAATTTCTTATTTGTGGAAACCAGTATGTAAAGAGCGCTGCCACCAAAAACTCTCACGTAAGAAGTTTCAGTGTTATCAGAAAACAAATACATTAAAATATAATAATTTATAGAAATTCTCTGTCTCTTGGTAACCATTTCATACTAATATCCAAGTGCATTTAACTTCCAGTACCATAGATTTACACCTAATTCAGTTTTTCTTCTCATCAGGAAGTTTCTAACAGCTTGACATCTGTGTTAATTGGTCAGTTCAGAAGTAGAAACATCTGAAAATTTAAAACTTACCTTTAAAAATAGTGTATCTAAAAACTTAAATTATTTTAACCCTAGATAAATGATTGACTATTTGGGGTGTATTTTTGTAGTTAGTGAAGAAATTGAAATCTGTATACTATACAAACTTCATGGTTGTCCATGCAACTTTTACTGATCACTGAATGAGCAAAAGGTCTTGTAGAAATAATACCATGTGATCGTGTCATTGCATATGTTGTCTGAAATCATTCTTCAAAGAAAAAAAAGGCAGAAATGAGTTTGCTTAAACAGCAGCTCCTCAAACACTTTCAAAGTTTACATTTCTCAACTTTCAGTGACTTTACTCTGTGATGTAAATATTATTTTAACATTGGTGCCTTTTAAGCATTTTCCTTTCTCTTCCTTAAAAGTAAAAGCTCAGCTTACCATGCACACCTCTGGTAGCAGTCTCCCACCACTGGCGCGGTTTGAAACTTGAACCCTTCAGTGTCGCCCACTGGAAGCGTAGCAGTGACTTCCTGAGTCCCAGGCTTTGCTTGATCGCTGAGGGTGTCCTGGGCTGTCGGGGGTGTTCAGACAGAGGTGTTGTAGCCCCAAATTCTCTTTGTTGTCCTCTCAGGAGAGTAAAGTCTTGCTGTCCCATGCAGTGTCCCAGAAGTGTGGATGGGATGTTGTAATCCTCCTGCTCTCTCAGTAGGTAGGATTGGGCTGTCGGGAGGCACCTGATGTGGTTTAACTTCCTTTCCACATGCAGTAGTTGTTCTGGCAGCACTAAAAATCTTTCCACGTGCAGACTTTCCTGCTGCAGCTTTGGCAATGTAGTGGACTTGGCTCAGGAGAACACAAAAGTTGCTATTTTGACAGGCTGCCAAAACTTCAAGCAACATAGCTGGAGAAGGGAAGTTTGGAAGCAACACCTGAGAATCTTAAATGAGGATTTTCTCTGTGCTGATTCTTGAATGGTCTGCTGCAAACCTGGAAAGAGGAAAATGCTGGTTAACCATTTCAGCAGAAACTGTGATCAGTAGCACAGCAACAGATACAGAACTAAAATCTGAACTTCACCATGTTCATACCTAAACTCAGTCTTGTATACAGTATTCTCCTTTTCCGTTTCCAGTTTACATTTGCATTTATTCAATTACGTTAATGTGGCAGATGTTGTGGAAAAGGACATTCTTTGCATTTGGAATTATTTGACATCAAGTAGCTAATTCTTATGATAATTTACTTAAATTTCATGAAGTATCACTGTTAGTTTAAGAATATGGCAGGAAGTCCATAGATTAGAACAATAATGTTTATAGCTTCCTCTTCCTTTTTGACACAAACCTGCTGGTTCTTGCATGTGTTATGTTTTGCAATGATTGTCTTTGCACCTTTAACAAGCGACTCTTCCTGGCACTAGAGATTTTTGTCTAATACACTCAGCATCTTTGGTTATACTGAATTCTACCATCTCCACTTCTTTTATTCCAGCATATTGAAGAGCACTAGTGAGTCACACATTCATGCTGCTGAAGAACACATGCACTGTCTTTGAAATATAATATACGGTCTCTTTTTCTAAGCAATAGAATCTGCAGTCCTTGGAAGACACTGGAGTTTTCTGAAAAGATTTAGATTTGTTTTGCCAAGACTTAGCTTTTGCCTTAAATGGTTGGGAAGGAAGTATAAAGAACAAAATGCGTTCTCAGTTATTGTTGTTTTGAACCGAGTCCTTCCTTTGTGGATCCAAATAAAGAACTTTGATAGAAGCAGCAGCAAGGACAGAGCAAAAATAATGTGTTTATTTTAAATTTTAGCATTATTTTGATGATGGATAGATGAGACGATCTAGGTCTAGTCTTTGATCATTAATATTTAATGTTATATAGGAGGTCAGTAATTTGCATGGCCTGGTGGATATTATATTGATGAAGGTTTAAGTTGTTTATTTTCATATGACTTTTTATAAGTTACTATACTGATTTAAGATATAATGGACTGTTCTGTGCACATATCTAAATGTTTTTAAACATATATAATTTTAAAAGTTATAAAATATGTCTTTTGATACAATTAAACATTAGAAGGGCAATAGTAGATCAAATACAAATTTTATTACCCTAGTAGTAAATGTGGGACCGTTAAGTACCAATTAGATTATTTTTCTGTATCTTTGAGAGTGTGCCTTGTGGTTACCGTTTGTAACTTTGAATAGAGCTGTGATAGATCATTTGTGCGAGATATTATTCCCGGCTGGAAGGTACAATTCTAAGATTAGCAGTGTCTACAGTAGCCATTTTGCAGAAAAACTAAAGTTGTCCTTAATCATCCTGGGGCCTTATCTAAAATGGATTGAACCAGTGGGAGTCTTTTCACAGCAAGATCTGGATCAGGTCCTAAACTCAAATCATTAATAAGCTGCACATACGGAGTTAAAACCTTCAAGCAAGTGTTTCTGGTAACATACTTGTGTGCCCTTTTTGTGCCAAAAGCTTGTAGAGAGAAAACAGAGCAAGAAAACTCTACAATGAGAAGAACTGGGTTTCATATACTTGAATATTTATTTGATAGGATGGTGCCTCAGGCATCGCGCTGCTACTCTTCCTCTGTTTCTCTGACTACTGAAGGGTGGATTGTTTTTTTTTTTTTTCCCTTCTGATTTTTAGGCTACCCTTTCCCTTTGCTTACCGTCCATTTAATGAAGGTCCACTTGGGCGTGGCTTAAGTCAGTACAGTCTTAATTGATTTGTGCTGCAGCCACAATTAATACTACTAGTACGTAGAGAGGTAGGTATGGAATTAGTGATATTGATAGGGAGGAGGTAATTTGTATAAACTTTTTATTTTATTAATTTCAGTTACCCTGCACATGATTTTATAGACTCAGCATTTTGCTTAAAAGCAAGTTAGCTGATGATCATTTGTCTCGGAAAATCCTGAATCATCTGAAATGGAATCAAAACAGGAATTTACGATGGAAAGGGCATGCTCTTTTAATTATACATTTACAGTGCAGAAACACTATCATAAGAGAGCGAAATGGATACCTTATGGAAGTTATTTCATGATTTACGAATGTAGATGCAAACTATTCTGAATCTATTTTCTGACACAGTTATTCAGCTTGACAATTCCTTTGTGTACTGGTTCATTTAACATAACCAATTATCTTTTGATTACAAATAGCTAGGTTAGTACTAACCTTGTAAATATATGTCTAGCACTAAAAGACTACTGAAATGTGGTATTTTAACTCTAAATCTTTAGGAAGGAAAAGTGTGTATTGATGGATTGTGATATTTATTGGGTCATAATGTATTTAAATTTTCTTTAATGCATATGTTAGTGATTGTTTACCGTGATAAAGTGCATAGAGGTCTCTGCAAGGAGTTCTGCGTGGAAAGAATTACCTCATGTCAGTGGTCACTCCTCAATTAAAAGTTCCATTAGCAGATGATTCCTGCTTCTGGTTTGTGTACTGATTGCATTTTATTGCCTCTAAATCAGGATCCTAGACAGGGAATAAATAAACAGTTAGAGTGTGTGGTAATGGTATCCTGATCTTTTTTCACAGTTGGGAACACCTACGTCCATTTCAGTCAATTAGGTTTGGAATATTTACTGAAGTTCTTTATTCTGTTTGAACCGTCTTCAAAAATGACTAGTTTCACTGCTATTAAACTATAGATTTATCTTAGAAGCATATCTAGAGGTTAGTTATATAGTAGTAAATGTTTCAGTTTTTCAGAAGATTAGAACTTAAATAGGGAGAAGATGTCTTCCTTTTATCTTCAGTTCTTACTAAATTATGTTTAAATTTGAGACAAGAAAAACCTATTAAGCCTTTACTGGAACTTCAGTGGTGAATGATAATTATCAGTTATCCAGTGCATCCACAGGTACCTCTAGGCCTTCCCTCTCCCATCTCTCACCCCCCCTGCCCCCCCAATGACATCGGTAGCAATTTATATCATACACATGGTGTAAGTTACAGAGATAATATGTTCCTATTAAAACAGAAAGAAAGTACCAAGCTGATGAAATGGTGGTTTTCTGCAAGTACCAACACTTCTGAAGCACTCTATTTTGGTAATAAAAATTCTTGTAATAAAATTAAATATGTCCTAAATTCTTAGAATAAAAATACTAGCATGACTTTCCATTTTTAAATTAAAAATAAACTCAAGGTCGTTATACTTGATACGCTCCAATGCAGTCTTTGGAAATGGATCCCTATGTTTTTATGGTAATGTGTTCATGAGACAGTCATGAGTTGTTTTGTGCTTATCACACACCTCAATGCATTTCAGATATTTACACTGACTGCAGCAAATTTGGCAGGCAGGCCCCTTGCATCTGAGTCTTTGCTACCCCAAATCTCTGGAAGTTCTATGAACTTATACTTGCTGACCTTCAAATTCCTAGTGAGTGGGAAACCAGAAGTGAAACCAATTTACAAAAGGCTTTTTTTTTTTTTTCTGAAAAAAAATTTTTACATCTGAGGATACTAGCACTGCCGCAAGGGTGTTTAACAAAGCTCTCTCTGAAGCCTAATTACAGGCATCTAGCTGTGGAATTTTGGACTCCTACTTTTTTTAAAAAGACAGAAAAGACATCTGGTATTTGAACAAAAAGTGCACTATGAATTTTTGCAGTCACATAGGGAAGATAATGTACCAGATCTTCCATTACTACGGTGATACGAATGCATCTGCTATGTCTCTGCTATTGTAGAGCTCGGGCAACTGTGAAACAGTGACTTAAAGCTACCAGGTAGCAGACATACTGCATTGGGACCCACGTCTGATAGAATTAATTCTATTTTATCATCTTGGTGTTAGGAACAATTTCCATTTGGTTTTGCTCACTTTAAAGCACATTATTAAGTGTATCTGTAAGAAATTATTTTATCTTAACATTACTAAATGCTAGCTTTAAAAATGCTTCAAAAATAAGAGTTTTAATGTAACTTACATTTTTAGTTTTATCTTTTTCATTAAGCTAGAAAAGGCTTTGCTAGCCCCAAAGGCTTTGTGAGCGTGATGAGATATTTCTAGGATATAAATAATAAGGTAGAAGGAAGTTCTAATGGTTTTGCTATTTTTCTATCGTTTTTATTAATGGGTCTGTACAGCTTTGAAGATCTATTGCACTCTGTAAGTGCTAAGTATTATTTAATAGTAACTGTTTAAAATGACTGAGATAGAAAGGGTTATGGTCTTGGGGGCTGATTAGGGAAATAACTGAATTTAAGCCCAGTCATTTACTGCCTGAGCCCATAAGCCATGTGTCTTTCTAGGGGTATGACTTTAGCATTGTTTAGGTTTTAAAGTACAGTTATGGCTTGTAAAGAATTAATGGAAAGTTGGAGCAATGACTGATTAATTATTTTTCTTAAGTAAGATTTTAGTTGAAATAATAAATGAGAGAATTAATTGTAGACCTGAAAGTGTAAGTAAAGCTGCCTCACAGTAAGGGAGGTTTAGTTGGTTCCTCTGTGAACTTGTTTACACAATTTGAACCTCATTCAGCGTGTTGTAATGCTCATGTAACCTCTACTATATATAGCTAATTTGTCTGAAATGACTGGAGTAGCTTAAACTTCGTCCGGTTTTAAAACATGGCACAAAGTCTTTTCTTTCTGAAGAGCTGTTTCCTAAATCTTGGTGTCGTACCTGACCAGGACCTCATGTGACCATGTAGGGCTTAAATAATATTGTGATAGTTACCATGTACAGTCCCAGTCAGATATTATTCTTCTTATCTTGAAAACAAGACAAAAGTCCTCCTTGCCCAGAAAACTGTCATTTTTCCTGTCTTACTATGTCCTGTATACAGCTGTCCTTCCAGCTGAGATATTCCATAATATATTAAAGCTACTAATTGCATGCCTATATTCGGCAAGTTGCTTGCCTTAAAGAACCATTCCTTGTTCCCCCACATCACAGGTGTTTAATGAATGCATTCAGTATATTCGTAAGTATCTGAACATAGTATTTGTCACTTTAGATGACCAAGTTGTGATCTGTGTCACTGAATTGAGTAAAGGCTTTTCTGTAGCTAGTCCAGGTTGCAGTCGATTATAGTTGAACTATACTGTAAGCACAACTAGCTAATATTATTTAAAAGAGAAACAACAGACTGTGTGCTTTGTGTGTGAAGTCAAAACCTATTAACCACAGTAGGTGTTCTGTTGTTCTGCTTGTTGTTAATGTTCTGGTGTGTTCTACAGGCATTTGCACAGAGAGGGAGGGAAGTGTATGAAGTTCCTTTTACTGACTACTGCTTCTTCCATAGTGAAATAATTGCTTCTCGGCCTTTTAACCAGAAAAAACCTCTTTTAAGCATTTATTTAAAAAAAAAAAAAAAAAAGGCTAGCAAGGCATCTTGGGATAATTGGGAAAACACTGGGGTGAAGAGTATGAAAAAAAATTTGTTACCGGAAAACAAATTTCTGTTTGCTTTGTTTTGTTTAGTTGTTTCAGACACTTTTAAGTTATTTTAATGGTTATCTAGAGATGTCATAACTTTGCCGAAAGAGCATCCCTAACCTACGTGAGTTTGAAATAGCACTGGGAAATCCAGGTTGGCCCTTTCAGCAGACGTGACCTTGTAGCTACTGGGAATGCGTCGCCCTATGAGCATTACACTGCTTGTGTGACTGCCCTTGATGGAGATATCCCTGCCTCTGCTTCAGACCAGCCTCTTGCCCCAGCCTTGCATCTGCAGATTGCACTTCCGTGGAAGTGGAATGCTACTCCCAGCCTTTTGAGGAGGCAGAGGTATATAGGCTCTGTTAAGGTGTTTAGGATTTATTTTCCTTCCCTCCTCCCCCATCTAAACATTAGAAACTAGAAGTCTAATGTCATATTTGACCACCAGTTGGTCCTTTCATGACTTCCTATCTGGGTTTTTTGCTTTATGTAAGTCAGTTGCAGCGTATGGGACTGCAGGATAGAGACAATGAAGTCAAGTAAGGGGCTCGTTAGAGAGGAGAGTTTGGAACGTGAACTCTCAGAATTCATCACAGAATGGCATTGGTCCCATAGGTGATGACCATAGGAGTTAGAGGGAACTTGCCAAAGGGTGAGAGTACTTGAATTCTGAGAAGAGATTAGTTTTAAAATATATACTGGTTAAGCTTGCTGGCTTTGATGTCTTGAAGTAGTGAATGAACAGGTACTTCTGACTTACAATCAAACAGAAGTCACCTCCCTCCAAGAGCAAGCCAGTTTCTTCCATCAGTGTTGTTGCTCATTGGCTGCTGGAGGAAAAAAGAGGACTGCTGCTGTGGGGAGAGTGTGACCTTATATTGTACTGAAGTATATATGTAAGTATATTCTAAGGGTGCAGCTTCGTGTTGCAGCTAATTAACCTGACAGCTGGTTACCTCTGTAAGAGGTGGTCATCATTCTCCTGTCTGCCACTGATGCTGGGCTCCTGCCTTCTCGATGTTGTTATTGCAGAAGGCCAGTCCAGAGACTTGAATGGGCAGAAAACTAAGTTTAAAATCAGATAATTTATAGCTCCCCAAGACACTTCACTAAGGGAGAAGAGAGGAGTGAATCTCCGCTTTTGGCCATTAGATTAGCTGCAGTAAGAAAACTAGCCATCAGGGTGGACTTCCATGGGCACCTGGCTGCTGTGAGGTTGTGCTCCCATTGAAACAAATGGTCTTGCTGTTCCTGCCCAGTTACAGCCATAGCTGTGAGCTGGATCTGATTCTGATTTGAAGGAAAGCTCAACTTCAAACAGTGTCTGTGCTGTGTCCACCAACACCCCCCCCCCCCCCCCAAACCCAACGCCCCAAACAAAGCACAACACAAATAATCTGCAAATTTTGAACCTTATTCAGCATGTTGTAATGCTTGTGTAACCTCTGCTATACAACTACTCTACTTGCAAACAAACCCAGTTGAATCAGCAAGCTGATTTGTTTCATCGCTCTGGCAGGAATGGGTGGAATCGCATCTTTTGGCAGCAACAGGTAGTTCGATCAGTTTGTGCTGACTGGGAAACAGGGAAGTTAGACTGAAACTGAAAAATAAAGTTTCAGTTTATGTAGTCATATTGAATTGTACACAGCATTTCTCAGCGTCTCTGCACAGTGCTGGAGCTGTAATGGTGTAATTTACCTCTTTGAAACAAAACCAAAGTTTATCATGATTTTATTTACCGGAGCGTTAGTGCATTTTTTATTAAACTTTATTAGGATAGCTTGACTTTCAAACTAATTAAAACACTACTGTTTGGCTTGTTTCTAAAAATACTTTGGTTTTAATATTGCAATCACTTAGCTAAGAGAAGCAGGAGTAATTAAAGTTATTCTCAAGTTGCACAATTTAGTTTATTTAACAGTGCTTTATATAGGTTTTAGATGAAGTTATAAATGTTCACTTTGGAAGCACCTGAAGATTAATAGTGATGCATTTGAAATGCATTATTTTTTTATTGATTCTTAATGTAGTAAATTACTGAAGTTACTTGGCAGCAAACAGAAATAGCCAGTGATGTTGTTCACATTTATTTTCCTGATAGCGTCACAATTTGCATTAATTGCATTGCAGCTGCACTCACTTATATTAAAAAGCTTCTACTATAATTAATCCTTTTTATTTCAAATCATTTTGGCACAATTTCTAGCAATAAACACTCATAAAAGACAGACACTTGAAAAATAACATACAAGTTTCTTCAATATACCTATTGCTGTTTTTTCCTGACAAGGAATTATTGATAGGCTTCTAGGATCAAGTGTTGCAAGTGGCTAAGACTTAAGACCAGTTTGAAAAATGCTAAGTGGATTATTTTGCATAAAAAATAGACAGGTTTTGAATTTGTGTAATTAACCTGTGTTTAGAAAATACCTTGATTTATGTCTACATTTGTATTTCAGTTGCATACATTATGGAAATTTAATTTATAATCCATTTAGCTGATGTGATCATAGTTTTTAGTGCTATCATTTATTAGTCCTTGTATATTAAATGCTCTAAAGGCTTAAACCTGCCTTGTGTAAAAAATTACACCTCTACATTTACATTTTATGAGTCATAGATGGAATTCCATTTTAAATTCGGGTAGCTTTGATATATTTAAGGAATTACAATGGCTTTATTGTTACTAATGCAGGAACAGCAAACACTGACCTTATACATTGCAAATTAATGATTTATCCCTCTAGTTTGCTTTTAAAGTCAACTATACAAATGAGGATTTCGACTTCTACACCTTGAATAAATCATACAGCTCTAAATATAATGCACCCTTTGGCTTTGAACTCGTTATTCTCAATTCTTTCTGCAAGGTCTAACTCACCTCACAGAAACGTTCTTTCAAAAGTTTAAGGAATTGTGTAGATTTTTCTTAACGTTTTTGTTGAAATATCGTTGAGTGATTACAGCTACATTTATTCTTTTTTCCTTTTTTTGCTCTTTGTGCTTCCTTTTCGAAGTCTGCAGCAGATCATGGAGGATTTAAGTAGTGCCAAAACACTGCTCTTGAAGAGTAAAAAGAGAACAAACAATGCTAATGTTGATGATGCCTTTCCTGATCAGCTTGGCAGTGATATTAATGATCCTGTAGAGATTTGATTGTCATTGTTTGAGGCGCTGATGTGGCAAACAAACCGGACAATGGGAAAGGCTATGCAGAGACAGCGTGTTTCAGAGATTTTTTTAAAGGCAACGGTCTTTTATTTTCCCTTTATTCATGTAGGCTTTCTCTAAATGATGTCTTGCTTTCTCTTTCTAGCTCTGAAGCTTCCATCTCTCCTTCTTTCGAGAGCTACCATAAATACTTTCTCCTTCCAGTCAACAAGAAGTTGTTACTTATTGTATGAAAAATATGCAAAGTTGCTTTGTGTCACATTGAAATGTGGTCATACAGTAGATCAACCGAGAGTGGTATTGCTGGAGTTTTGTGCATTTTTGAAAATCCTTGAGGAAACTCAGTTTACAGTAACATTTTCACGAGGGCTGCAAATTTAGGTTAGGCTCATTTTTGGTTCAGTAATCTTTTGACGGGTCTAACAGTGTCAGGCTTAGGAAGGATTGGCTATGTGATACAGGCATAACTGATAAGCTCTCGGCTTGGAAGTTAGGATGATTCGATGATGCCATTAAGCAGCAGAATTCACCAAAAATACGCCGCAATGAATCTGTATGACATGCAAGAGAAATAGCTTATTTGGATTTGTTTAAAATGTACTGGTTTTACACGGTTACTTTTAAGGGGCAGACTATTTTACATATGAATGGAAAAATATTGCTATGAATGGAAAAATATTGCTTGTGACAATTGTAATGGAGGTAGAGATGCTGACTTTTTTTGGAAGACATGCTGGATGCAGTTGCAGTGTCCTTTAGCAAACTTTGCTTTTTCTGCCAATCTATTGAATTGATACACTTGTGTTTGCTATCGTACTTCGGACAAGAAAATTAATGATGGCTAAGCAGTGACCTTACCTTTTAAATCACCACATAATTAATTTGTAAAATTTGGGAGCCTGGTATTTCACAAGAATATTCAAATTTCAAACTTTGGATGAATTTTTTTAAATTCATGCAGTATCTGGGCTATGACCATACCAGAAGATCCTGTTCAGGCAGCAAATTAAGAAGGAATTACCAAAAAGTTGAGAAATAGACAATAGCCTTCAGAATTCCTGCATGTACAACAATAAAATCTAATGTGCTTTTAATTGCATTGTTTTTCAGGCTCTTTATGAAAATATGCTGGTGGAGCTGCCATTTGCTAGTTTTTTCCTCTCAAAATTACTCGGGACAAGTGCTGATGTTGACATTCATCATTTAGCTTCATTAGATCCAGAAATGTACAAAAATTTGCTTTTTCTCAAGAGCTATGAGGGAGATGTGGAAGAACTTGGACTAAACTTCACTGTGGTAAATAATGACCTTGGGGAAGCACAGGTAAGAATGGCTTTCACTTTTTTTTTTCTTCTATGTATGACTGATAAATCATTACTAACCCTGCTATTTCATGTTTTAATTTAAAAGTGATAGGAAACAACTGTTAAATGTGGTATGTGTCGTGAGGCATCATCGGGATTCTGACTCAGTATTTGGAGCAGACAAGTAACTAATCTTGTATTTAAAAAAATAACTTTTGATGATGACTTAAAGGTTTGGTCTTTTAAGTCGCAAACTATAGTGATGATTTGCTAACAGTCATACATGAAAAGTTCTATTGCCTGAGATAATTTCTTGAACAAAATATTTTATGTTGTTTCTTTGATCGAACTTCAAATAATAGCAAAAGTCAGATGATACGTAAACTATAGAAGTACTGCCTGGTTTTGGAATCAGAAATTAGAATGGGTTTAAATAATAATGACCCTTTATAAGCATTGTCTCCTTTAGCTGTAATTTTCAAAGTAGAAGGCCTGAAGTTAGACCTTAATTTTTTTAACCCCCTCCTTGTTTTTTGTTTTTGTTTTTTGAGGGGCTGAGACACCAGGTGAGTCAGAGGGGAGAAATGGGTGTTCAGTGCTTCTAAAAAGCAGTTAGTTAGGGCCAGTTAATTAGGTCCTTAAGTATGAGGTTTTAATGCAATTGTGCTATATAATTTGATTATGGCTTTTATTTGTGCTGTTGTGAGTACTAAAGATCGCTTATGCTCATAGTAGAAAATCAATGTCACTAGAGCTTGAAAAGCGTGCCTTTATGTGCTAATACAATTAACCTCCTTAGTTCAAAGTCTTCTGTCATGCTTCCTCTTTCATTTTTGAGGATTTAAAATTGTGTACTACTTATGGCCTACTTGTACTTGATTCTGGTATTTAATTAATAATTGGATCAAAAAAGTAGACCCGACCATGTTGTGACGTGCAGCAGCATCTGAATTTGGCCTTCTTTCTTGTGGCAGAAGCAGAGACTATAAAAGGAGGTAAGCGGTTCTCTGGGGTTCGCCTGTTGGCAAACCAGGGAAGCCTGGGGCTGCGCACGTCTTGCAGAAGCAGCCGCCCCAACTGAGATGCAGCAGCTAGTCCTGGGAATTGTTAGCTTGAGTTCCCTACTGCTGCTTGAATCATAGCAAGCTTGATGTCCAGGACCTCTGCTTTAACAGCATCAGGTCGGACTTTATCTTTACTCTTCTGTCATCCATTTCCTGTCGTTTTGGAACATCCTAAAATCTGGATTGCATTACCATTTTAAAATAGTATCCTCAGATTTGGGGTTCCTGAATCATACTGAAAGGGAGAGTCAACAATTGCCTGATATAAGTAATGTTTCATATTAAACATATGCCATATGTTGTTTTTCCCCCTGGGTTGCACTCCCTATATGAAAAAGTTCTGACCTGCACTGTCTTTAGAAAAACACTCAAAAACTTGAAATAAAGGCATGCGATACAGATGTATCGGAAAGCATGTTCTCAGGGCGCCTACTCTGTTGTACAGTATTGTACAGTAGGGCGCCTGCTCTGCTGTCGCATGTGCTGTTAAGTGGGTGATACTGAATTGAGTTCTATAGTACCCCTGTATTTGGTTACTAGGTTGCAAAACACACAAGATGGAAGTTTCCAGTATACCCTAGGATTTTCGGGGGCGGGGAAGTCTGTTCATATTCTAAAGCCATTCATTTCAGTGTACTTAAAGTAATAGTTTCGTTGATCGCAGCTAATGCAAATGCAGTTTAGTCTCTAATTAAAAATGAAAAGTAGCTAATATTTTCTGGAGAGGTCGTGGTTTCCATACTTTATACATCTACTCTGTATGTCCTCAAAAATTAGCCACAGAAGTTAGAACCTACCTCAACAAGTAAGGTAGAAGGACATAGAAAAGAGAAAAAGCTCAGAAATAACATAGAGGGAGATCCAAGCTAGAGATGTCGCCAGCTCTACCTACTGCAACGAAAACTTGTAAGAACTGCATTCTTGCCAAGAAGCCTAATTTGTTCGTTAAAATTCTCTAAGGCCTATGGCTAGCATTATCAAGACTTTTGATTTTTGATTGTTCGTCATAACTTTAAAAGAAAGATTAAATATAATAGTGAGTTTCTGAGTAACTAAGTGAAATGTAAGTTAAATTAAATATTCTGGGGCTGTATTGCTATGTTTATACTTGGAGGGAGAACGTTATACCCGTGAAGTAGTAACCATCTTTTAATGAGACTGGGTGTTAGTGTACTTCAACGGAACTAATTGGTTCTTGTCACTGTCTTCCGTGTTTAATGCACCAGGTTACTTTTTATACTTCATTTCATTACCTTGGTAAACCTCATATGGATAAATACATTTTGTTAGCTAATTCACTTTGGGAAAAGAGCTTAATTTGCACTCCTTATGTTGAATGTACATTATCTCTCTAGTTTTCAGCTAAACAACCACTTTAGTGTCTAATAAATTAGTGCCCAATAAATGCATCATAAATCTATCATTGTAAATAGCTATCCTCCTGACAGCGTCCATCCAGCAATTGTGGCACAAAAGCATTATCTGCAATGAAAGACACATTCAAAAGGGGCTCTATCGCCTCTGTCAGTCGTAGAAGGTAGAAATTCTATTATCAACGTATTGATTCCACTCCTGTAATGTGCTTTTAGATCCCATTAAACTATTGTCAAAGTGCATTCACCAGAAGTTGAAAAAGGTACTTAATAATTTGCACATTAGACCTGCTAATTAGGGGAGCTATGCCATCAGCCTTATCTTCCAACCCCAAATAGCTTTAGCTTTTGATAAAGAACTATCTAATGCAGTGATACCAGCCTAGACTTCAGCTGTTGGATCTGCTGCATAAAATGGTGCCAGTAAAAAAGACTCAAAAGAATGTCAGCCTATAGTTACAGGTGCCTTCGAGTAGCTGTGTATATTGATTTTATCTTTCCTTTTATCTTCTAGATTAGATGGTGAGAAGATGGTTATAAAAAATGCTTATAGTAAGTGTAAGGTTAACAAATTCAAGAAAATACCTATTCTTTTCAGACCTCCCTCGCTCCCTCCTTCCTCTCTCTCAATGGGGAAAGTGAGTTTTGTGGCTGCCCAAGGGAAGAGAGGAAGAGTCAAACATATATTCCTCTTCCTTCAGAAACGTTAGAGTCTGTACTCCAGCGACTCTTCTCAAACATTGATTCTTGAGACTATATGGATGGGAACAGCTGAATATCAAAAGACTCCATAAATAAGCGTAGAAGCACAAATCCACAGAAGAGCGCTATAATATATATGGCAGCGATTTCTATGAAATCCATATAGCATAGAAGCTGGTGTCAGGACACCTTCTTTGGCTTTTTAAAACAGATGTGAATGTCATTGCTGTTACTGAAAATACGTTGACTCACTAAAGGAAAGTTCTTTGCCTTTAAATTTCCCCGAGAGAAAATTCTGAAGTCTTAAAAATAACTCTGAAAGTTTCTGTCTTGGCAACTTCTTTGCTAGGATACAGTGGCTTAGGTGAATGATTTGGGAGGTTTTTCAGAAGCAAAATATCTAAGTTGAGGCTGATCCTTCTCGGGCAGATTTATAACACTGCCGGCAAATGCATTCTTAGGCATTCAAATGCAATCTCCTACCTGGAACTCCGGCCTCAACATCTGGAAGGCAGATGACAGGGAAAGAAAGCAAGCCTTTATCTGCTTGTTTTCAGACTCGGGCAGAACTTGAGGGGTGATGTGAACAAAAGCGATCAGAGTCCAAGAGAAAAAATAAAATATTTTCATCTGTCCTAAAAACAAGTTTGTAAGCATTCTTGACTACCTATAAGAGTGCTTTTTGAAATTGCACTGCGTCTTACATCTTCATACACAAAAAAAGAATACCCAGATGACAGGTCCCTTGTTCTTTCCTAAAATATTTCCCTCTTTACCCTCTAAATATTCCCTTTTTCTCTATTATCCTGCGAAGCAGCTGCCACTGCCAGATCTGTGTGAGCAGCAGCTAGCAGTAAGTTTGTCTACCAACAGAGACTTGCCGTTGCTTGCCTGTAATCACATTACAAAGCGACTTTGTGTGACAGATTATTATCAGTAAGCCAGAAGATAAATCCCCTGAATTCTGCTAGACAAATATTCACTGCTTTCCTGATTCTTGGTGTGTATTTATTTCATTATTATGCTAATGTTCAAAATAGTAGATACAATGGCTGAAAATGATCATCTGAACCAGTCACTTGAACTGCAACCATACATAAAATGGAGATTTACTTTTTTTTTAACAAACTGTGGTGGTTTTCTTAAATAATAATATAAATGTAAGTTGAGTGCATTTTTTTAGTATGTACTTGCAGAAACATACAATTGAATTTATAGCCAAGAAAATGGTAAGTGCATGCAGCTGTAGTTCCGCGTGTATCTAACCTCCAGTTACAGGCCTAATGCAATGCTGCTGTCCACATCAGTGAAAAATGCAAAGCACCTTTTCTTGCAGATTTTTAAAAATGTTGGGATTTCTATATCCCATTTTAATATTTCCCCTTCATTTTGAAGATATACTTTGTGAGTATGGAATCAAATTCCATTATCTATGGTATTGTCTGAATGATCTGAATACTTACCTAAATAATATGTATGATTTGATTGCTTTTAAAATATGTGATTTTGATAATGAACTAAGTTAAAATATTTGGTTTTTTTTTAACTTAGATCTACAAAATAGAAAATAAGGGGATGACACAAGTCTGCAAGTTTTCTATTCTTGCCCATCTTGTGTAACTATCTTGCACCATCTAGTGGTGAAAATTGGATGGATAAAAATAAAACTGCAAGCTGATCAATCTTTTTCGGTTTTGGAAATCATGTTGTGGCCTTTTTGAAAAGGAACTCTTCAACAATCATCCCTGACATTTAGAATTAAGTGGCAATTCTACAATAGTCCCTTTAAAATGCCATGAAAACAACGAATGAATAAAAAGTGAACTGCATCTACACTTACTATAGTTTTACTGCCAGCCCAAGTGTTACCATTTTCTGTCTTCTGTTTTACATCCTTCTTAGCCTTTGTGGCATAATATATTTATTATTCCTGCTACGTTAGCCCCTTTGTTTCAGACTGTGATGATACTTTGACAAAACGGTGGTAGAATTAATCTCAGATTGACAAACCCTGAAAACGGATAGTTAGATCACTGGAAAACCCCAGGCAATGCAGTTAACTGAATGCTGTAGTCTTACTTGTGGCAACGCAGGGCGGGGGGGAAGAGGGGGAGCTACGGAAGTGCTGCTGGATCAGAAATGAAGGTTTGCTGCCGAAAAATATAAAAATCAAAGCAAAAATAGGATTTTTTTTTAATTTTTTTCCTATTTTACAAAAATAGTGGTTAGAAAGAGTAAACCAGGTTTTTTTTTCTCTGATTTGCAGGAAGAACATTATAGGGAGAGAAAATAGGTTTTATTATAGAATGAATACAGCTTTGCCGGCATCCTTAGACCGCTGTGGAGACAATACTATTATAATGCAAACATAAGCATAAATTAATCTGTGTCCTGATCTCCGTTTGCTGACCTACAGGGAGGGTTAGATGTTTCACTTCAGCTAGTGCTGGGATGAATCTTAAAGCACATCAGTTTTCTAGAACACCCTGCCACTAGTTCCCTTCTGCTGTTTTAGGAAGGCAGGCACTTCAGGCCTGAAGTGTGTGTAAATCTGTGTGTAAATAGTGGGGTCACAGAAATTACTGTATGCAAATGGAATAATAACTATTAGTTAGCTTATTGTTGGTGTCCGTATTCTTAAAAGGAGCTTGATGAGTTGGGTGGTACAAATACGCTTTAATGTGGCCAAATTCCATGTGTTTGTATTTCAAAGAGAGGAATTGTTTTTAGTGAAGTACTGACAAAAGAACGGGTTTGCAGTTCTGCAAAACAAGAGAGATGTGTAAGTGGGCAGGTAGCAAAGTATTAGCAGTGTTGAGGTCTCAGTAATGATCTGTTCATGTGGAACATCATGGTAGCTCTGATCTTGTAGCACTACAGAGGACAGGAATTTAAATAATAAGAGAAAACTTTCTGATCTTGTTAGGCTTTGTAAAAAGGTATTTTATAGGAGGAAATTAAAGGAACTTGACCTATCTTAAGTTTGGTGAAAAAGTCTCTGGGAACATTAATGAAGTTGCTGCCCAGAAGCAATACGCTGTGGATGTAATCGAGGAGGAAGGTAAAGAGCTGGTTAAACTATAGGGCAATACTGAAATAAGAACAGCGGGTATGAACAAACTTTACCCATTGGACTCGAAGTGGAAATTAGGATGTTTCTAATCATGAGATGAATCCAATTATTGGCTAACTTTCCAGTGACAATAGTAAAACTACCGTAGTGGGATGAAACACAGTACGTTTCTAGGCTGCGTTGTTGCCTGCAGCAGCAGAGGAGAAAGGGGCAGCACAAGGGTCCTTCTCATCAGATGTTTCCACTGTGTGGAACATGTCCTGTACTTCTATTAATGCTCCTTGTGGACTTTACCAGTACAAATATGCTTGCCCTCAGGCCGGTCAGTGGCACAGTTACTGGCCGATACCCCCTAGACGGGCCGGCTGCGTCGCATGCCAGGCTCCTCAAGGGGCAGACCCCAAAGAAGGCTCTCCTGCCTCTTGTCCCCATGCTTCTTGTTGAGGGACTTGCTCAGAAGAGAGCAAACTAATGTGTGCAGGGTGTGAAATAGTCAGCTACACACCTTCTTTTTACTTAATTCTTCAGGGAGTAGGACTTAAACATAGTCAGTGCTACCTCCACCCAGAGGTGGCAGGGTATGGGTGAGGTTTGTTACTGTAGGGGTAATAAAATCAAGAAGCTTGCAGCTGAAGGATTAAAGTGGGAAGTAAGACACGTTTTTAGCACCTATTGCAATTCAAGTTGTTCTGGCTTATGAAGGAAAGTGGTAGATACTCCATCACATGGAGCCTTTACAGCAGGATTGCCTGTCTCTCTAAAAAATGTGCTCTAACTCGTCTATGGATTTATTGAGTTAAATACAGGAATCTCCAGACAGAATCCTCTGGCCCGTGTTATCTGGGAGGTCAGATTCACAGATCTTAATGTTCTCTTTTGGCCTTAAAAACCTATGAATCAAGTAAAAACCTGAATGCTCAAAAGCACTGCAAATTTTTAATCTTACCACTTTGCATTTTGCTTAGTACTGGAACAGCTCACGTTGTTTGGTAGCGCGTTACAAAAGAAGCTATTCACGTGTTTAATTCTCTGTGCTCTGAAGATGCGATCGTTACCACAGCCTGAAATACAGAGTTACTTAGAACAAAAACAAATAAAAAATTGCTGACTGAGTGTAGAAAAAACAAACTTTTTTTTTTTTCTGAAGGCTTGAGAAGGTGACCATATCTCAGCTTTTCAGGTTTTTATCATCTTCTTAGTACTCAAATAATCCCTTCAGATTTGGCTACTACTCAGCAAAATTATCATCTTGTAGTAAAGAGTAGCATATGTAAAGGCCAGTAGTATTTTAATAACAACTACTATTGAGCCTGGTTTATACCTGGATGCAATTACAGTATCTTTGGTTTGATTTTTGGTTTGGTTTGGTTTTTTTTTCCCCATTAAAAATTCTTCCATGCTGAGGTATCTTGGTGTACTTGAAGGACAAAAGCTTCTCAGTAGAAAAACAAGGTTTAGGCTTGATTTTTTTTTGTTCTTGTTTTTTATTTTTGTTGAAAGCCCTGAACATGTATAACTTGGATTTTCAACAGTAGGAATTGTGAATGCTTATCATTCTGTAAATTAGGCTTGTATCAGAATCTTAATTTTGACTCAGCGGGCATTGCTTTTACCATAACGTGATCCTGCAGAATCCACAATCACCAAAGAGTTAAGAGAAGAGCCTCGCCAGTGAAGCACAGCTTTCCCAGTCCAACTGGAAGGAGGGTGCTGTGTGTGAGATCTGTGCTTATACAGGCTGCTCTCTCTTCCAGGGCATCAGCGAAGCCAGGGGTGAGCTTGCCAAGGGGAAGATTTTCCCCTCAGTTTCTGTCCGACTTGCAGTGGTGAATTTAGTGTTACGTTCTGTCTCCTGTAAAAGAGCTCTGACTCTGCCGAATCTGCTTGCTGGTAATAAACCACGAGGCCATGTGGTCAGCGGCGTTAGCAGCTGCGGGTCTAGGTCTAAAAACTGGATGCCATAGAACGTGCTCTATGAGTAATAACTGGTCATAATCTTTTATCTTGTGTTGAATATTCTTTAGTATATTCGAGTAAACTTTAAATATATACATCACTTACTAGAATGTTTTGCAGTTCAATTTTATGGTTACAGCACACAGAATTAAAGTTTACGAAGATGATGAAAATGGTTATGTTTATAGGTGGTTGAGCTGAAGCCAGGTGGAAAAGATATTCCTGTTACCAGCGCTAACCGAATCGCGTACATCCATCTGGTGGCAGACTACAGGTTAAACAAACAAATTCGACAGCATTGCCTTGCTTTCCGTCAGGGGCTGGCCAATGTTGTGAATCTTGAATGGCTTCGAATGTTTGACCAACAGGAAATACAGGTACTTCTGCTTAAAACTGTAGAAAACAATGGCTTTAAACAGAAATAAATGCTAATTTTTGCCTGTAATGTAATTGTCTAATTTCCTTCACTGTTAGGTTCTGATTTCTGGTGCCCAGGTTCCTATTAGTTTGGATGACCTTAAATCTTTCACAAATTATTCAGGTAAGTATATTTTACTTAAATAAAAAAATGTATTATGGCTGGCTCAGGAATAAATAAATCTGCTTTTTATACTAGCTTTTAAAAAAAAAAAAAAGGTTGTAGGGTCATTCATGCTAACTTTGGCCAAACTCTCTAGACGGCCCTGAATTTCAGAAGACTGGGTAAAATTACAACCTAATTTTATAAATGCTGGGAGATAGAGGTATGCAGTTTATTTTATCATACACTGAAATACAAGTTTATAGCCAGATAACTAGAGGACAAGTAATTCCGTTTCTAAATGGATGTTTGTCGATGTTGTGTCTGGTTGCCCTGAAAATAAGCCTGCAAATGACTTTGGGATGGCTGTTTCTGCCACCACATTCAGATACTTACCATTTCTCAGACAGCCTGAAGAGAGAGCTCATATTTTTTCCTTGTGAGAAATGCAAGGTGTCTTACTTCCTTTTTCCCTGCATTTGTCATGAATGTAATAAAAAAAGTAGCTACTATATCATCAGTTCACACCTGAGTTTACCTCAAGGTAAGCTGATTCGTTAAATAACGTCCTGAGTCTTGCAGATTTTGCAAACTCTTGGAGTAAAAGGCAGTAATCCAAAGTTACGAGGTAAGTGCTAAACTAAATAAAATTAATTTAAACTAAACAAATAGGACTCAGTGAAGAAAACTGCAGTTAAGAAGCTGCGGGAGATAGTAGCCATAGGTAAGCAATGAAGGAGAAACTCAAAATGCAGTGATCAAAGAGATCTATAGATACTGGAAGTCAGCAGCGTAAGCCTGCAGGTTTTAATATTTTCCCGAAGCTTTTCAAGATTGATGCTAGGTTTTCTGAAGAATTTATTTCTTACATAAAACTATTCTACCTGTAAATCATTTAAATCTCATTATAGGTGGCTACACAGCAGACCATCCTGTAATTAAAATATTCTGGAGGGTTGTAGAAAGCTTCACTGATGAAGAGAAACGCAAACTACTCAAGTTTGTAACAAGCTGCTCTCGACCTCCTCTTCTGGGGTTTAAGGTATATGTCTTCCCGACTTCCTGGCAAGCTCCTGTAAATACCGCAGATTGAGACAAGCTTTTCTTGTCTGTAGGTATTTACAATTTGAGAAGAATGTTCCACTGTGACTACAGAAACAGCTTCAGTGTTTGCACTTGCATGCGTAATGAGTATAGTTTAAAAATATTTCATGAAATGCTGCGCTATTGTTTTTCTATTCTAACTGCAGAATTTGATGAGCCTAAAACCACGTTGGTTAGAGCGCTTACTCTTTGTCATGGAAGATCCTTACTGCCATTTCATGTTACTGTACAGAAGTATTGCTACCAGTTTCAAGGAACAGATTGAGTTAAGAATAATGTCTTTTAAATTGGGCAAAAGAGGATTTCGAATATAAAGGCAGCTATTAGATTTGAACCTCTTAAATTAACCATTTGAAGTGGGAGATGTATTGTCTTCCCTTCTAATTACCATTTGTCTGCTTATAGGGTCACAGCTCATTACCCTTTGTATCTAAATATTTTGCTGCTATCTTTAGATTGCTATTTACAGTGAAGCTTAAGTATGAAGAAAACTGTTGCCTACAGCTTGTAAAACTGAAGAGAGGCTGAGGCAAGTTGAAGACATTCTGAAACTAAATTCTGGGGATATTGGGGCTGTCAGTCTCTTCTCCCTAGAAACAAGCGATAGGACGAGAGGAAGCGGCCTCAAGCTGCGCCAGGGCAGCTTTAGGCTTGATATTAGGAAGAATTCCTTCACCGAAAGGGCAGTCAGGAAGTGGTTGAGTCTCCATCCCTGGAGGTATTTAAAAGGCAGGTAGATGTGGTGCTTAGGGACATGGTTTAGTGGTGGACTCGGCAGTGCTGGGTTAACGGTTGGACTCGATCTTAAGGGTCTTTTCCAGCCTTAACGATTCTATGATTCTACCCATGAGTTTCAGCTGGGCTGCAAAATTCTGGCAAAGAACCAGCCGTGGACTTAATTTCCTCTAAAATGTGGGAACATTCAATGCTTTTCTGTCAGAAAATAAAAGAATACATTGCTTCATAGCGAACACCATCACCTTTAGTACAGGGGTCAACAGCATGTTTACTGTTGTACTATTTAGTAAAAGTATTACAAAAGTGGGCTTATATAGAACAAATATAGGCATTGCATCATCCAGTTCCTTACAAGTAAGAATAAGATTTGTTGCTAAACAAAATTTTGAGTACATGCACTTAGTAAATTTTCACATTATAAGGTACTCAGATACAATATTTAATTAGCAGAGGATAGTAGCTAATTTCCTACATTTATTAGGTAAAATAGGTGGATGAACCTATAAGAAATGAATGTAGGTATTGTGTAAGACCCGAAGGTTAATTAGCTGTTTTGTAAAATAAGTGGTGTTGAATGAACGTTTTCTCATAGAAATACTTCAGGGACAGATACTGACATTTTACATAGGAACAAGGAATCCAGATATAAATAATAGTCTGGAGGTAGAAACAACAGACGTGGAATTTTGCACAATTTTTTCTTGAATCGTACTGTGAAAAGTTCATTCTGGTGGGGGAGTTTGACGGTTTTGTTTGTTTGGGTTTTTTTTATCAGCATTTAAAAAAATACTTGAAAGGCAAATGCTAGAAGAATTTCTTCTCAGCTGTAGGAATTGGGCCCTTTCCTGTGACGTGTCCTGGGGTGACATATGCTGAAGATATCGGAAGTAAAACATGAAAGAAAACCCCCACCTTCCTCTTCCACACACACAACTTAGATGTTTGTAGTAGTTATCACTGTTTTTCTCTTACTGAATTAAACAGAATTCATTCTAGAATTTCCAGACTTTTGATGATATACTTTTTTCATAAATACAGTTTTCCTCTGGAAAACAAACAAGAAGACACTCCAGTATTGAAATCCCAGTGGTCTCAGTCACAGACCTCTGACACTGGGATGATTTAGGATATACAAACGCATACGTGGGTTGTCACACAGAGTAGTACGTGGATCAGTTGCTAGAGGTGATGAACGAATACTCCCAGTAGCTTAAACAGCTTTTTTTTTTTTCAGGCTGCAGAGCAATTTTGAAGTGGAAGAGTTGTTTCTAGCGCCACTTGCTGCAGGGAATCGTGGCCCTTTGCCCTTGACTTCCATCTCTCCCCTTCTGCTGCAACCTCACGTTCTCCTCCCTCTTCAGCCCTTTCGTGTATTTGCCCATTTCACTCTAAGCTGATACGGCTATGCAGCACTGCCGTTGCAGCGTGTGATCATTCCCACCTCCCTCTGGTACAGCCGTTCTGTAAACCTCTCTGCAGCCTCGCCCTCTGCGTAGTCCCTTCAGCTGCTGCAGCAAGCGTGGTGCTGGTAGCACGTGGGTAGGCAGCGTATCCTCCAACTTAAATAGCTATAGCTCAGCGACGCTCCTTTTACAGGCACCTAGGAGAGGAATGAGCACTTCCAGTTGGTAATTTATCTGCGTGTCTGCTTCAGGATGAAATGAATCATGTCTTAGATTCCACAAAACATGCTAGCTAGCTAGATCCCCTTTAACAGTAAAGAGAGCCTGGGGTGACTAGGTTTGGATGTGGAGACAGCGGAGATGGCTGCTTAATCACGTGAATCCCATCTAGGGCATTCACTGATTGATTTGTGGGAGTGATTATTTCAAAGCCTGCAAGCATTTATCCAAGTCTGTGTGAATATCACTGTACAGTACTCTGGCAACAAACGGGATTTTGTAGGACAGGGGGAAGAACGATTCGAAACCTGTGGGATGGGAGCGAGATGGAACAGTGCACGTCAGTCCTGTAATGAGGGGAGAACTGGGAAACAATTGGGTGGAAACAAAGTAAAGAGAAGTCTCCATTTGTCGTCATCCTTTTTAATTACAAGGGGGGAGAGGAAATGCAGAGGTAGGTGCCCAGCGTTGAGGTAGCCGGCGTGACATTTGAAGAGAGGGAGAAAGTGAATCAAAAGTCTAAAAATATTAAGGCTGACAGTGACACATTAGAAATGGGATGTAGCGAAGCCGAATGTGGAAGGCTGAAGTTTGCGTGTGTGCTTGGGAGGCAGGCTGCAACGTGACTTTAACGTACTTGGCTAGGAAAAAATGGAAGTAAAATAGTCATCAAATTTTCAGCATGATAGCAATAAGTTAAAAGTACAACGGGCTTGCAAGCTCAGCCCCATGCAGCAGCCTTGGCAACAAAAAGCGGAGTGGAAAGGCATTCCTGCTGCTTTGCTGGGCAGCACCGAGAGGGCCAGTACTTGCGCGGTGCTTGCAGTAGTATCTTGTTCACGCGGATTTACCAACAAACCGGGGGTTTGCCAGCAAAGGAAGCGGGTGATTAGTGTTGTCATCAGCAGTGATGTCTTGGTAGCCTGTGACAAGCGTGGTGTTCAGAGCTTTGAAGGTGAAGAGTGCGACGCTGCCGAGTGCTGAATATTACCAGCCAAGTAACTGTCTGAATAGGTTTATGGTGATGGTAGACATTAACACAAACTATCTTCAGAATTTGTTTACGGTTTTAATATGGGTACTACATTTTTCTGAGAGGAAAGCAATTTCTGGTTCTCACTCTGAAATCTTCTGTATGCATTATATTGTGGAACCTTCAGGTTTTCTTAAAGCTAGTGCATGTTAATTTAAGATAGGGAAATGTCTTGACATTCATGGCTTATAGAGAGCACAGTCTAGCTTTGCATCATTTAAAAATTTTGAACTCTCACTGCCAGATTCAGACTCAGAATAACATTTGCTAAAGCTAATTAAAGTTTAATAAGTTTAATAAATGTGATTGTTACGGACCAAAAAAAAAAAATCATTAAAGCGTGGTTGAAAATTGTTAAGTTCCAATCAGGTCACATAATAAATTGATGATACTTTTCACTTCCAAACTATTGCAGTTTCCCGCTGTACGGTATTTAATTATGCAACAAATGGTGCCCTTGGCATGACATTTCAATTTAGAACTTCATTTTTCCATTTTTAAAGCTGAAGTAGGGGAATTCAATTAGCATTTTGAAAGGAACACTAAAAATGCAGCATTTTAGCCATGAAATACTTTTAAGGCCTCCATTTGAACAATAATTTAGCTTAGAAACTCATTGACCTTTTGCCTTTGGAGCTGGGTTTTTTTTTCCAGTTTCTAAAATCAGAACTGTTTTACCTCAGGCAAGCATTTGATAAAATGAATACTTTCTTGCCAGCAAAAGCAGTGCTTTAGAGGTAACAAATATATTTTTCGCTATACTCTTTCTCAGGAGAAAAAAAATAATCAGATTTTAGTAAAACAATTAAATATTACATACAAAATGTCTTAAAAGTCTTTGCCTCGGATCAAGAGTTGTCACATCAGAAGAATAATCAGGGTTTGACAAGTTTATATCATTACAGACTCACTATGCACATCAGTATCATCCCCAAAACAGCCGAGTGACTTTAGAATCACTGTGAAGAAACACGAAGTGTAATTGCTTTAAATAAAGTTAGATTTGTATTTGGAGAATATAAAGTACCTCTTGATGCAGAGTTCTAGACCATGGTAGTGTAAATGCTTGCTTAAGCTTGCACATGAGCAGATCCACCGAAGTCATTAGTACTGCTCGTCTTGAAATTCATAAATTGTAGGCTTGCTGAAAGACTAGTTTAGACAGAAATGCCTTCAGGGCAAGAAATGCCTTTAGCATTGGATCAGACGATTGATTTTAACAAAGAAAATATCATTGTATATTGTGGTGAGCAGAAGGAGAATGATGGCTTGATACGCATCCACTTGAATTTATTTTACATATCTGGGGTATGCTAACAAACTAAAGCTCTAGGAAAAAAACCCTGAAAGGGTATATTTGATCGTGGTCGGTTTGTTTATTTGTTGGGGATTTTTTTTTTTTGGATGTCACAGAAAGAAATGATGTAGTACTAAACTTTATCAAATTTATTCTTAGATCTGGTCACTCATCCTCTTTCTCCTCAGAGCATCGCTTTAACATGACAAGTAAATGCTCATCTAGAATTTGTGCATAAAATTGGAATACTTTTAAACTCTAACAGAAGAATGTTGTAACTGGCATAGCACATCACTTCATTAGCTAGAGCAAAATTGCCTTTGCTGGGATTCTTGTGTTTACAGAAACGATGCCTTCCCTGCCTGGAAAGAAAAAACCAGAAAGTATAATTCTCAGAAGAAGCCGTGTCATTATACAGTGACAATATCCTGTGTCATTCAAACACATCAGAACAGCCTTTTCCATTTACCCCCGTTACTGCTCGGGGTCTGTTGCTCCCTGTGTTCAGCTTGTATCTCACTGTCAGAAAACCGCAGTGCAGCGGGAGCCCGGCGTTTCCCTGTTCCTACAGAATGAACAGCACCCGTGGGCACTTGGGAGGCTTTGTAAGGAGAGTCTGAAGTTGCGAATCCCAGTTGTTTCTCCCAAATCCAACAAAAAATTTCTTGGATGCTGCTGTTTTACTTTTTCCATTTTGTGTTTCACTGGTTTTGTAGCGTCATGAATTTGCAGAATAGAGTGTATGAACAATAACATTATTATTTTTTCCTTAGAACCAAGTAAATTGCTTTGTGTTTTGCAAAAATTAATGGATCTTGGTGGGGATACGGTAGAGGGAGGCACCACACAAGTGAAGAGTGCTTTTGGGGCCACCGGGAAGGAAAGAAAATGCTATTTGAGTATGTCATTGTGACAGGCTGAATCGAATGATTTATTTCCTAGAAGTCCGTGCCAGCTGTTACGGGGTAGGTTTTGGCTTGCATGTATTTTTGATACGTTTTTCCTGTTGCGTTTTTCAGGAGTTATATCCTGCATTTTGCATTCACAACGGAGGATCTGATTTAGACAGGCTACCCACTGCCAGTACCTGCATGAACTTGCTGAAGCTTCCTGAGTTTTATGACGAAAATCTTATGCGAAGCAAGCTTCTTTATGCCATTGAATGTGCTGCTGGATTTGAATTAAGCTGAGTCGAACCGATGCTTATTTGGACGATCTGCAGAGGAGCTAACCAGTGCCTACTCTATAAGCAGCACCCATACCCAAGCAGTTCTAAGGGAATTCTGTCTAGATTTCTGCAGCTCTTGTGTCTTATCAAATGCCCTCAAATAGGTTTCATTTTTAAACACGATTTCTTAGTTAGCTTTCATTAATTAATATTACATTGACACTGCTTTATGATTCAAAACAATGAATGCCGTGTGCAGTGTGGCTGTTTGCTGTGTTTATGCGAAGAAAGAGCACATTTAAAGAACAGTGACATCTCAGTGAAATTAACCAAAGATGAAGCTTTGGCTTTCTGCTGTTCAAACAGAAATAATTTCACAAACTGGCAATAAAGTTGTGTACCGTGCAGCACATTGGGGTGAGACAGGGCTAACATCCTGTAATTAATCTTTTAGATGGAAGTGAAGCAGATGTTTGCAGATATCCCAGAACTGAGGGGATGAAAATGCTCATTACCGATAACCTAACATCTTTACTTACGTTGTAGAATGGTTTACAAATCATAGTTGTTGCAGAACTGATTTTGTTTATACTACCTTCCCTCAAGATGGTAGGCACTGAGATAAAATGTTTATAATATTCCATGTGTGCTTTCTGAAATACAGTGGAGAAATCAGATTCGCATTATTTTAAGTTCAACCTTTGGCTGCGTCATTATCACTTGAACACTGTCGTGAACGGATGTGACTCTCCGTGGTTTCTCTGTTCTCTTTCTGTCTTTTGTGCCTGTACAGATTTTTTTTTTTAAATGTATCAGACTCCTGTTGCATACACAGTACATACAACAGTCATCACTTTGGAAAAATATACATGTAACAACTATTAAAATTATTTGAACCAAAGTTATCAGGCTTTATCTTTTATATTTGAAGCCTGTGGTGTTCACATTCCTTTTCCCTATCATTTCTTTCCATCTTAAATACCGTATCTGTGCTGTAGACACTAGTCAAATTCATTACTTTTTTGTGATTAAACGGCTTTTATATCCATCCGCCTGCAGTATTTCTGCTAAGGAAAGTAGGTGGGAATATGCTGCTTAATAGAATTTGATATCTGGGAAAAAAATTGCTTTCATACGGAAGGATCTGATCCTCTAGTAGTAGGCACATCGTTGGGTATTCGTATGCAAACTGCAGTCAAGTTAAAAAAGGAATTATAGCTCAAACCGTAAGATTCGTAAGTGCATCCCTCTGAACTTTAGTTTTATATTTTAAATCATCAAAATTTACAATCAAATTTGTATTCATCTCTTATGCAAAAAAATATTTTGCTGTTACTGGAAACTCTGTTGGATTTCATATTTAATAAGCAGTAACCAGCAATATCCTTTTAAATGTGGGGAAACTGAGTGATTTTAAGATGTTTACTAGTAACCATATAAAAATGTATAATTTCTTAATTTGGGTAATAAATGAAGTGTTAAAATACTATTTGTAGTCTTGATGTACAGAAATAAAACGATTGGTTTTCTTTTTGGTTTTGCTTTAGGCTTTTTATTTATGTTAAATGTTACATACCCAACCTATTCTTTATCCCAAAATTCTTTTCTTGTATATTTTTCTACATAAATTATGGAACTTGTAAAGAAGTTGAAAAAGAGATCAGTAATAGTGGAACTGCCTCTTCCTAACTGCAAAACCTGGACACTTCTTTTACATAGCATTATTTATTTTAGAACCTAATGCTTTAAATATTTTGAAATTATTTTTCAATTCCATTATTTTGCCACATTGGGTAGTGTAGTATCTGTATTTTGTAAAATTAAATTTAAATTTTCTATTAAATGTTCCTATTTTGAAGATTGCGTTGGAGTCATGCCAAGTAGTCATGACCGGTAATGTATGCTTTCTGCTTTTGTCGAAGGAGACAGTGGACGCTCTTCCTGCCTGTTACCGTGAACGCAGGTTCAGCAGAGCGGGTCGGCTGGGGGAAGCGTGAGTTGCAGATAGGTGTAGTCGTGTCACTGCAAGGATCACACCGTTGCAGAAAACTGCAGTAGAGAATTTGAGCTTGCTGAAAATACTCTGACTTTTTCTTTCTTCAGTATGTAGTACTCGGTGATCTTGTTTTGTATATTCTGTACATTAAGTATGAGATTCTGAGGTACTCACGTCAGTGGGATTGTAGCCTAGATTTCATTCTGCAGGTGGTCAGTTGACCATCTGTGCTGCGACAGCTTACCCCACTGTCGGTATTCAGACTGCGGTAAGAGGAGGGCAGGGCTTTCCTTTGGCAATGGCTGCTTTCAGTTCTGACGGTCAGCTGCTTTCGTGTAGTCAGGATGAAGTGCGAGTCCCTGCTTTTCAATGATCTATTGCTGGATACTTTAAGGAACAGGAGATAAAGGTATGAGAAATAATATAGGTATAGGTAGCCATGTCCTGAGGAGCTCGGTGGTCTCAATGATCTCTCGTAGCTCTTGCGTAGCAAGCATTGTTTATATATGAAAATGGATTTTCTGTTTAATAAAGAAGAGCGAACTCTCTCCCAGTTGTGATGCTCCCAGAGCTCAGGTAGGCAGAGGCAGGAAGCACTTTGCATGCAAGTAACCTGAAATATTATTGTAGATTTTGATCATCAGAATTATAGCAGTAATAATGATGGGTTTGGGGTTGTTTTCTGTGCAAGGCAACCCTTCCTTAAAGTCAATTTCTGTACTTCAGTGTTCCGTCCTCCTAGTTCAGTATTTGCTTTTTGAAAAATGACAGCATTTTGTTTGGTTTTTATTTTCAAATAATTTTTGTTTTATAATTTTGTAACCTGTTTTAAAAAAAAAAACATTTGTCAAGGTTTATCTTTATGATGGAAGAGGTCGCAAATTCTTCATCTCTCCAAAGTTAAAAAGCATAAAAGCGGAATAAAAAAATAAAATTAGCACTTGGTCTGTTTATCTCGGTAAGAGTTTTTCCAGATGTGGGTTTCGTCCTACGAGCTGGATTAAAAAAAAACCAAACAACAAAACGCCCAAAAAACCCCCCAAAGCTAACCAAACCAGAAATGATCGGCCTACTTCCTTAATCTCGGTTGTCTTCCATCATAGTCTTGAAAGCCAGACTTGTATAAATTTCACAAAACTCACTTGTGATTTCTAGGGAGAATTTACGTCTACAAAAGAGGAAAGATTTGGCTCCAGTTTCGTGCGTAAACACTGAGCTGACAGAAGTTTGATTCGGACAACAAGGATATCTTCAGTTATTTTTGTGTGGGGTGCTCCATAATTTAAAAAAAAAAAAAAAAAAAGAAGAGCTTCCTGATGCTATTAGTAGCAATGTGGACAGTTTTTTTGGCATCACTTGAGTAGTCTAGCACAAACATCCTAATTTGACCCATAAAGGGGTTTGGAATTCAAAGGAAACACTTGAAGGAGTACAGTGAGCTCATGCTAAATTTCAGTTTAAACCAAAAACTATTTGTTAAATGCCAGTGAGACGGCAAGTATGCTTTTCACCACTGAAACGCAGTACAGCACAGAAACAAAAAGGAAAAAACAAGCGAGCTGTTTTTCTTGGAATGTTTTGTTGGGGCTGTAATTTATTTTGTATTTATAATTATATGCAAAAACTTTAAAGCATTTGCTCATATACATGAATCTGTGTTAATAATGGTTTGTGATGTAAATGCTTGTTAGTATTTTTTTCATGATGCTTTGCCTGTCAGTGAAGGAGAGAAGAAATGAACACGGTCTGTAAAACTGATCAGGATATCTATATTTTTATTGACTTCTGCTTTTGTGAATAAAATAATTTGAGTTTTCTTGAAACTTTGCAGAAACACTCCTTTCTTTCATTTTTTTTGCAGTAAATTTGGCATTCTCTTGCTAAAGATGGATAGTACTGAATCGGTTCGACAAGGGAAGCTAATGCTAACTGTTCGGTGGTCTTGAAGTTACTCCTGTTGGCACAGGCTGCCCAGGGAAGTGGTTGAGTCCCATCCCTGGAGGTGTTTCACAGACGGGCAGACGTGGTGCTTAGGGCCGTGGTTCAGTGGTGGGCTTGGCAGTGCTGGGTCAATGGCTGGACTTGATGATCTTAAGGGTCTTTTCCAACCTAAACGATACGACTGCTTCAGGATGATCTGTAACTTCAGCTTTCGAGCTGTGAAGTTCCCCGGCTCTTTCGGTCAAACTGCAGCTATAAGGTTTAGCTTTGTTTTCAAGCGACGTAGCTAAGATCACTGATGTGCTTTGAAAAATTTTCTTCAGAATCTTTGGAAAGAACAAAACTCCCTCCTTGGATAAAAACAGGAGAAGCTACAAGTCATAGCAAAGAATGCTGCTCTGGCAGCAAACACGTACAAAAACATCTCCTTCAGCTTCTTCTGGAATTTTAGCACATATGTGGGCCCCTCTGAAGGTGTAATTTAATTTTTATCTCCTTTGATAATTACAATTATGTGCTTCCCTTTGCTTTTCTATTTTCATTGCTAAATGCACTTCTAGTTCCATGATAGCATTTTATGAGGTTAGTATTGTGCGTGTTTATTTTGGAATCCTTACAAATAGCACCATATATTCTTCAGCTTCAGCTTACCTGCTGCTAAAAATGTGGTAAACAGAAAATTACAGAAAACTCCTCATGTAAGGCAGTTGATAATTCATAGCATGAATAGAGCACAAATGCCCAGGTATCTTGCCTGGATTTCGGTACGTATCTGGTAGTCCGGAAAGCTCATGAATTTCTGATGTGCGTAGAGAGACAACACAAGGCAAAAAGTGATGATGAAGTTACACCAGTCGCATCCATTTCTGAGAACAGAGAGTGGCTGAGGCCAGGAGGAATGTCGGAGATCACCGAGTCCAACCCCTCCGCTCGAAGCAGGCTCCCCTGGCGCAGGTTGCTCAGGACCTTGCCCCGTAGAGTTGTGAATGTCTCCGTGGGTGGAGATTCCACAGCTTCTCTGGGCAACCTGTTTGTGTTCAATTACCTGTACAATAAAACATTTTTAATCGGGTTTAAACACAATTTCTTGTATTCCAGTTTGTGCCCGTTGCTTCCTGTCCTCTCACTGGGCAGTACCAAGAGGAATCTGAGCCTTCTCCAGGCTGAACAACCCCAGCTCTCTCAGCCTCTCCTCGTATGACGTGTGCTCCAAAGCCTTAACCATCTTGATCTCCGCCTTGCTTGTTAGCGAACACGGCGGCGTCTTCAAAACCCCTTTTGTGGACTTTGTGACTGGGGACCGAGTAGACGACACTAATTCTCTTCCTTCTCAGATACCTGTAGGTGTCTGTAGTTGTTAATAAAAGGCACTTGCTAGGTAAGGCTGGATTTAAGATTTTGTGGCTTTGCTTTTTCAACTTTCAGTGCTGCTTTGTATTTTCAAGGATTTTGCAAATGTTATCAACTGCAAAATAACAGACTCTGTAAAAATTGAGGCCTCAATTATTTTCACAGCTTTTTATAGATACAATGCTAAACATTGACGCAAAATCTGTAGGGCAAACGTTAAACGTTAAATCACCTACACGTGTATTCACTTCTTTCGCCACCAACAGTGTCAAACATCTGGAAGTGCAACTTCTTGGAAAAACTCCTGTAATTTGGCTGTCTTTACAAAGGCTGGGCAGCCCCGTGCTCGGTGCAATCCAGCAAAGCACGCTGGACGGTCACAGAGGAGAAACTTGGGAATTCTGACTGGCACCGGTGGGACTGCTTGTCCACAAAGGCATGCACAGATGTCCTGCAGGCTTGATTTTGTGCTGTCAAGGGATGAACTTTTCTTGTGTCACGCTTCAATCATTGCTACGTTTTACTGCCAGAATTGTTGCTCTCCAGTCTGGGACTAAGTTTACCTGCCCACAGCTCTGTAGAAAACATACATTCTGTTTGCGGTGTTTGTTAACGTGTTCATAGGAACAGCTTGCTCAAATCTCCTACTATATTTAAACTCATTCTTTTCTGCATTCCCAGAGCAGCTGTTAGTTCATTCTGTGTAACATTTGACTGAAAAGTAGTTTTGCGTTATTTCTATTTTACTCTCTGTTTATAGTTACACATACCTCTTGATTGCTGCCGAAGGAAACAGGCGTTCACCAGATGGTGTTATTTCAGATCGTCTTGCTACTTCTGCTTACCCAAATGTTAGATCTAGGAAAAGCATCTCATCAGTTGCTATGTAGTTTTGCTGTACGTTATCAAACACACCTTCCGAAGAAATTAGTGCCTTCTAGCCCTTGGATCTTTAATTAAGAGTAATTCTTTTCATTACAGCTCTGCTTACTGTTTTTCTTTTTCCCCTCTGCGCTTTCAGGCAAACAGCAGCAGAGCTTAATGTTCTGCAGAGATATTTTAGGTCTAATTATCTGTTAGATCTATCGGGCTATTGATGAAAAATTACACAGAATTAACTAATACTTGGCATTGGCATATGGATAAGAAAGCACATCCCTGAACAAGTTAATGACCAGAAATGCTGATCGAGCTGTCCTTGCAAGGAATCGGCGCTTGCCATAAGCTGTGAGATCTCCTGACTGCCTGCAACGGTTCTCAGGTGGTTGTCTGCACACCCCAAATGATCAGTAGAATACATCTGATGCTTCAGGAGGAACTGGCAAAAACACCAGCTATCCTGAAATGTTTTAACCACCTTCAAAAGCATCCACTCGGCTCAAGCTTTTGGCTACAAAGAGGAGCCCAGATAAACTTGCAGCCTCTTGATTGCCTGAGAAGCACCGTACCAATGAAAATTGAGGTTGTGCTCGGCAGAACAACTCTGGAGAATGCTAATGAAAATTGGTTATTTTGTGCTTTTAATGCTTCTACTTAAAGTTTTAAACATTAGGTGTATTGCCCATATTTCAAGTCTAATTGTTTCTGATAAGCTACCAGCAAAAAGTTAATGCTTATATTTAATTAAGTGGCACTTTCCAGAATTACTTTGCCAGTAGTACTATAATTAAATGATGTGAGAACAGTCTTTGATACATATGCTCATATTCTTTGCTAATACCAAAAATAGAATCTGTAAATCTGTAAATAGAAAAACTGGATGCATTAAGCAGCAGGCCAGAGCAGCAGGCCGGGAAGCCTACAGCCATTACCACATCAAAGGGACTGATATTAATATCACTCTAATGCAGCATTTTTAAGCATTTCTTGTGTTCTGATGGGCTTTTCATAATTGACCTCCATAAGTCATAAAAAATGATTAAAAAAAAGAATCTGGGAACTGTGTGAATTGCTAATACCTCCTGGAACGCTGCCACATTATTTCCATCATTGGGTTATAGCTACCAGTTAGGCCTGAATTCATCTCACTTAGCTTCAGCCATCTGTAAGGCGGCTGTCGAGGCACTTCCGATGAAAGAGAGGCAACCCAGCGACAGAGCTCCAGAGGGCGGTTCTTTCTTTACTAAAATACATCTCCAACGTGGGTGGAATAAATCGTGCCCTGCAGGTGCCCCCTCCTTCTCTCTCTCTCTTCATAGTCGGAGGCCTTAAAGGAGATAACTTTGAGACAGCTGAAGGTAGCTGAAGGGAAAGCAGACCTTTGCCTCATGTTCCCAGGTGAGAGTTGAAAATTCTTGAACTACGAAGATCCTTCGATACCAGAGTTTATTCTGACCCACGACTCAGCACCTGGATACCAGCCCAGGTCTGCCTGGGTCTCTGATACCAGCTTCGACAGACCCACCAGACTTGATCAGCTCTTGTGATTGGAATGTTGATCCCCTGCCAGCAACATCAGATTCAGTGCTCTTTAACACAATATGCCAACCTTTTGCTGCAAGCAGCTAGCCATAAAAACGTAGAACGCTTTTACTTTATACTTTTGCAAATACCTTTGAAGAAGGTTTTCTGAATCTAAAAGCATTTCTGTTTTATTAGCCCTATAAGTAGATCTAATTAAACATGTTACCTCTTTCTATGAGTCCTGCCTCTAAAATCTTTCCCTTGACATTACCTCTGATGAGGAGGAAGGTGGTTTTGGCTCTTTGCTTTATGCACTTCCCCCTCTTGTTTATCTGTGTTAATTTTTTCCACAGAGACTGCAAGGTCCTTCTGTTGCATGGAAAACACTGACACGGGCAGTTCTCATTTAAGGACTTCCATTGTAAGACATCTAAATACTATTAACGCTAAAGTTTAAAAATGATTATGAGAAACCTTAACTGAGTGTGACTGAATATGCAGATCAACTTGAACTATGGGTCAGAAGAATTTTAATTAATTCTTGGGGAACTAGTCAGTCCTGTCCTGTGGTACCTGAACTATGCAACTCGAATGAGAGAAAGGGGGGTTTTAAGGCAGTTCAGCAGTACCTGACTATAGTTACGAACATAATTTATCAGAGTGCTACTCTTAAAAGCAAAGTAATCATAGGCACAATATCTGTTTTGAGCTTTGGGTGATCTGGGAGAAGCAGAGACTTTGCCTGGACACAGACAGATCAGATCACGTTAGCCTGAAACGTCTTAGGGGCTGAGCTGACCCGCTGGAGATCTGAAGGGGTAAGCGGTGGCTGTGCTGCCATATGGGGCTGAGGCAACAAGTGCACGGGCTGAGCGGCATGAAAGCAGCGTTTCCTTCGCTGCTGACCAGCAAGCAACGTTCTTTTGATCACAAAACAAACAGAAGCCAGGAAAAGACGACCATGAATGTCGGTGTTTTTGAAACTACTCTTTATGTTTCTGTGTTAAATTCTACAAGAAGTTGATCAAAAGAGATAAAAATCTGTCACTGTTAATGTTTATATAGATTCATGCTGTTAGTCTTGTGCTCCCCAAATTACTGCTAACTGGTAACCCACTTTTGTGCATGAAAAAATGTGTCGGGTTAAACCTTCTCAAGATGACTTCAGGTGGAATGCTTGGAACCACAGCTGGGAAGTAGAGACTTCTCCCTTTGGTAGGAGCTGAGCAGTCTGAGGAAGGCTGTGTTCGAGGCAGCCTCAGCCTGGAGTCTCTGGAGCTCCTTCCCCCCACTCTGAAGGCCTGAGATATAAAGAGAAATCCCTTAGCTGCTGCCTCTGTCCTGTTGTTCCCGAATGTCACCAGCTCCAGTCCTCCTGCAGAGTCGGTAAGGTTGGCTCCTGCCTGGGCGCAGCTCCAGAGCTGACCAGACCTTGTGCTTACAGGCGTAAGGTAGTGAAATCTCTCAGAACTGGAGCACTGGGGACAATCATGGAAGCGGCTCTGCAGAAGCCGGCTCGGGTCTGGTGGGGACAAGCTGGGGTGACATTGTTTTACTACAGGAGTTTTGGGGATACTGACTTTGCACGCTCACCTGAATCTCTGCAGTGTGTTCTTCAGTATACCCTGCAGTACCCCGTCCGGCTGCCTTTGCCATGTGCTGTGTTTACTGCAACCCCCTGCCTTTCCCTGTGACCCAGAGAACAGAAAGTTAAATGTCAAGTGCGTAATATAAACAAACTTTAAAAAAATTAAATACTTTTTGTTATCGTTCAGTGTTAGATAATCTGAGCTATCAAAGGTAATAAGTTAAAAAAAAAGGTGCCCCAGTAAACGATATTTGTAATTGGTGGGTGTGCAAGCCACCCGTTCCACAAAGTCTCAGGAAATGTGTTCATATCCCACTTCTAAGACAAAGACAAGTGTAAAACAATTAAAAAAAATATATATTTTTTTTAATAATTCCATAATCGTTTGTTTCTTTCTATAACTTTGTTCGGAAACATTTATTTGCATTCTCTATGTTTCGCTGCAGAAAATGCCAAACTGGATGTCGTACGGCTAGCTCCGCCCTCAGCTGTGAGCAAGGCACCTCACCTTATCGCACCTTCCTTTCCCCAAGTGCAAAATTGGTCTCTAAGCCTTCCCAAACATTGCTCCTGTATCTGAAGAGTGCTACCGGAGAGCTACTCGTCTAGAGTCAGAACAGTGTTAGAAAATCTATGGGCTAATTAATGTAATGCTATCACCCGTACGACAATTGTGTTAAAGCAGCAGTGGTCCTGGTTGCACTGATGTAGACAGTATTGCAGTTTCAACCCTGTAATTCCATATGGAATTGTGCTTCTTCGCTACTGTTCTGCTTGTGTGGATAAATAGAAAATTTTACAATTGGCTTCCATGGTACTACAACGTTAGTACAAAATCTAGTCTGTAAACAATTAAAGCAAAGTAACTGCCTCAGGCACTACTTCTAGCTTGTTTACTGCAAGTGAGATTTTTTAAAAGACTGAAGACTTTTCATATCGTTCTCACCTGTCATCAGTGATGAAAGGCTGAGGAAAAAACTCTTTATTTCCACATCAAGAAATGTTTAAAGCATTAAATCAATTTTTTCTATGATCTCCTCCCAAACTACACAGTACTGACCTGCTGCTTGCCTTTGCACTTGCTAGGCGGGGAATCTTCTTGAGGTTTGCAACCCTACCTTTTCGAAAGAGCCAATCTAACCTACTGCTCTTCTTCTTTTTTTTTTTTTTTTCCAAGTGGATCAACAACTTGGACTTCACAGCTACTTGCTGATGAGAAACGAATAATTGGTGCTACGTGTCTCTTTGATCTAATTTTAAAGACTTGTTTCCTCCGCCAAAATTTAGCATCAAATCTCATGGAACAATATTTCTTTTGAAGCTTGTATTTCCCCCAAAGCACCAAGCCTATACTTTTCTTAGGGTTGTCCTACTACTTGCCTTGCTAATTTGTACTAGGTTTTCCTCTGTCTTGTTCCAAGCTTTTTTCTTTTTGACCTGATCCCACTCCCACATAAACACCTCCAAAATAATGAGTAGCCTTTTAATTGACTTTACTTGGGGAGCACACGTTTTAGGTGTGGAAACTCTCGAATTTCACCTTGGTGATCTATAAATCAATGCCTCCTCCAACTTTTTAAATAAAGGGCAAGAAATATAATTTTACAGCAATTTAAATCATGGATAAAGTCCAATTTTTAAAAATAGAATAATAACTTGGCTGCTTATACTTTGCTCTCAGCCATGGCACTCGGAAAACCACATACTCAAATGTAACCCGAAGGATGCTTAAATATGTTCAAACGGCACGAGGAATCTGTACAGGTGCCAGCTGGAAAACGATGAATCTGTCCTCAAAAGAATTGTACGTGAGGGTTACAATTTTTGAGACTAAAGTAAAGACACACATGGGGGAAGAAAATTTGGCTTCTCACTTCTAGCAGCCCTCATCTGTCAGCAAGGCACTTCACCTTCAGTTTTTTTGAAATTATGGGTTTTATCTTCTCCTTTTCCCCCAGCAGCACATCTGGACATCACTTTTTTTTTTTCTCCCCCCCCGCAGAGGGGTTTTCCACCCAACTGCCTGCCTCCGGGGGCTCACGGACCCCGGAGAGAGGAGCGGCGGGGCCGTGAGGGGAGGCGGCTGAGGCGGCTCTGCCGCCGGGCGCCCTGACAGGGGAGGCGACGGGCCCGCGCGCCCCGAAGCCCCGCCTCCTTCCCCGCCCAGGCCCCGCCCCCCGCAGCGCCGCCGGCCGCCGGCAGGGGGCGGGCTCCGCTCGCGGGCGGGCAGCGGCGGGGCGGCACGCCGTTCGAGAAACTTCCGGAAACAGCGCGGGCGGAAGTGACGCCGCGCGGTGACGGAGCTTCCTGTTTGAGGCTGAGGCGAGCTGCCGCCGTTTGCCGTTGTCGCAGGCTGCGGGCGGGAGGGTGGCGGCCGCGCTGCCGAGGCGCCGGGGCGGGTAAGTGCGGGGGGCGAGGCTGCCCCGGGACGGGCGGCGTGAGGGGAAGGGGGAGGGGAGAGGGGGCGCCGGTTTCTGGGCCAAGCCTCGGTCTTAGCAACGCTGTGGCTGGTAACGGGGCCTGCCGGGCCGGCGCCGCCATGCTGCGCGCTGGGGGACAGGCGCTGGAGCGTCCCCCCGCAGAGAGCCTCTCCTCAGCCGCTGGGGAGGTGCGCGGCGGCGGCCGGAGCGGGGTTCGCGCGGCGGAGCGGAGCGGGCGGCGGGGATCTGTGGCGCTTGGGGGCGGGCAGGGAGGGAGCCGCCCCCGGGCGCAGCGGCTGCCCTGGGCTTATCCCGTAGCGCGGAGCGGAGGAGTTAAGAGTTTGGGATCCCCGGGCCGTGCGATCCCAGATCGGATTTGTCTCCGGTTTGCTGCAAGCAGAGAAGGCCTAGGGGAAAAAAAAATCCGCGTTTCCATTTCTGCCTGCAGTGGTTTCAGTTACGGAAAGGTGAGGGGGAGCCTCAGTTCACCCTTTGCTCCTGAATGTGTTGAACAGACCTTTTACTTAAAGTGCTTTTCTTTGCAGCGTACCTTTTTGGCATGCTTGTGAGAGAAACGTGCTTTTTTTTTTTTTTCCCCCGATAGAAGTGGTTTAGTTAAATTCTGTTCTGCGTTTATTAACTCAGAGTAGGGTCAGTAGTAAGGTTTGTGGGTGGAAGTGGTAGTGGTCAGGTGTTTTTTAACTCGCTGTTGCCAATTTCTAAGCTGAGTTGAAAATTGTCGCTGGCAGGTAAGGAACATAGTTTGTCGTCAGTATTTGCTGGACTTCTGAGAGGGCAGCGAGTTGGGAAGTGAAGTTATTTATGACCAGTGTTCCCGTTTGTAGCAACGATTTATGCTGTGTTACAGTTTTAACTGTCAGAGCTCTTGTTGGCTGCTGAAAACGTGTGCTGCAGGCTTGAGCCATTCTAATGAAGGCATTCGAAAAGGTTATTCAAAACACTGAGCAAATTTGTTTTGAATTCTGATAGTAATAAACCGCTTGTTTGGTTCTCATTTGGACATAGTAACATCATAGAAGCTAAATTTATAACAATGCTAATGTGCAAATGGTCAAGCTTGTGACATTGCATAGTCAATCAGTGATCAAGCCCTGAGTTTTTAGGATATAAAGTGTCAAAAAGCGATAAGAACAAGGTGTTGACACAGAGGGAACAGCTGGAATGAAACTAGGCTCTGCCTCTCTGGTCCTCTGAGGTTGCAGTTACTGCTGCCTGCTGACCTTAATTTTTGTGTACTCTTTGGAGATCCTTGTACTTTAGTTAGGAGGGATTTTGTGTTCAGCTGATGATCAAGAGCCTGGTGGTTAAAGTACCATTTAGTTTGCTGGATTATGTTGTCAAAGAATATTTGTTTGGACCAGTGAGCAACTGTATTTAGAGATCTTGTCTCTGTGGTTACTTTTTTTGTGTTTTTTTATTTTCAACAACCAAAATGCTAACTAGTGCACAGTACTGGTCTAACTTTGTTTCCCCGTCTTGGCTCTCATATTGCCTTGTCAGTGGAGAACAAGAGACAGTTCGAAATGGAAGTTAGTTTAGGATTAAATTTTCTTAAATAATCTCGGACATTGGAGGAGAAATTTAACTTGCTATTTCTACTGACAGTACTGTTTAAACTGCAACGTTAATAACAATTTCTCTGTCTGTAAACTGCAAAATTCTTCTTGTTCTCCATCAGATTTGTCTTTTTAGCACTTGTGCTTTCTGACTGCAGCACATTCTTACCAAAACAGCTTTTCTCCGTGGTATTTTCTTCTGTCTTTCCTAGATTGATGCAGTTTGCTAATTTATCTTGGCCGGACTTTGGGAGAAAGCATGCAAGGCTTCACTTTTGTGTAACACGGAATTTTTAGTTGGAGGGATAATGTGTTTTGCTATTTATTTTTTAATATATAAATAAATTTGTATATCTACTGTATTCTTTCATCCACTAGAAGTTTTGGAATGTACATGGAGAGAGAAAACAACTTATGTTAAATCATCATCTCAATAACAAGGATATATGAGTTCCTAATAGTACTTGGACTGTACTGAGGAAAGAAATACCTTTTTTTTTTTTTTTTTTTTTAAAAACTGTAAAACTTTTGGGATTCCTGCATCTGTACGTCTGTGCTTAATGCATTGGCGCAGTTAGGTCTTTATGCTGAGGTCATGCAGGATGAGGGTGATGATTGTGTTCTACTGTGAGTCCAGAGGCACTGAAGTTCTAGCCTGGAATTGACTGAAACGTCACAGCAAGTCGAACAGATGGAGTGCAGCCACCCGTGTTAGCCGTGTTCTGCTCTCGTGCTGCTGGCTGTAGAGGATAGTGCATCTCGATCATGTCAATACACTGGACTTCCAGACTGGAGTGGACCATCTGTTTCCTACCATATAAATAATGATGTTTTGAAGGGAGTGTATTACCTTAATTTTCAACTTAGTTATGTGAGGTTTAATACAATAGTATTTTGCTCCTTAAGTAATAGCATTTATAAAGAACCTCGTCAGCTGTGTCCTGAAAACATTTTCTGTCAACAGCTTTTCCTTTGTCTTGATTTATTCAAGGAATGGAAGGATTAGTGAGATATTACTTAGCTTTGTCGAAACTTGTTGACTCTTATATCTGATGATTGTTTATTTCAAGATAGATAAATTAAAACTGTAGTTGCTGATATTAGTAGGTTTAAATTATATTTTCTTTGCTTTTGAATGAAATACATTTGAATAGGTGTTAGATTTTTCTTGAGTTTGGACTTAATGAAAGCATTATTCTGCTTATGTTTATTTAACTGCTAGGGAAGAAATAATTCATGCATATGAATTTCACTCCTACAGTTACTAGTTGTAAGTTTCATTTATGTTTTCTGTTTGTTCTGAATAAGTACTGAAATCCTACTGATATTAGTGAGGACCCAGCACTTAACGAGGGTCTTATAGCTCATATGATAAGTCTGAAGCCATTCATAGCTAAATTTGTAGCCAGTTTTTGTTAAAACTTTGTTAATTCTTTTGATTAGAAGAAATTCTTTTCTGTCTTAAAATGTAGTTTGAATCTATGACAGCCTGTCATCGTCGTTCTGAAAAAGAAACTGGCATTCGCTTTAATGTAACTTTTTTTTTTTTTTTGCTGTTTGGCTTAAGTAAAATTATCATGACTCCAAAAACAACTTCAGGGGAAGTGTGTAGAAACTTTAAACTATTTTCTTTTCCCCGAAGGATCATCTGGTTGCATGTGATTATTTGGCTGAAACTTTCTGGACCCGCTCTTTGCCAGTTGAGGCTTTCACTGTTTTTAATCACTTAATCAAACACAGATCATACATTTTTTTAAAATAACTTAGGAATATTTTTACTTTGTATTAAATAGCCTTTTATGGTTAGTTTTAGGAGGGTGCCAGTGTTCCAGATATTTGTATGACACAATTCCAAATTTGGACACCTGAGTTGTTGTGTTTTGGAAAAATGCCCCTTTGCTTTAAGGAGTGATCATGAATAAGTAGCCCTTGATTTAAGGCATGCTCATAGATCAGATAGATAAGCAGTAGAGTATCAGCCAAGGGTGTGAGGGTAGCCTATTCACTGATCTACTTCCTTTTCCAGTTTTTGTTAGCTAGTTTACATTTCTGTCACAGATTAAGATTTTTGATTTCTTCTGTTGCCACTTTTGGTAGATTAATTGGTTTTTTAGTGATTTCTTACTTGTTGACCTCTACAGGCTTTCCATGTGCCAGGCAGTCATACAGACAAGAAAGTCCTGTAGTTCTTTGCACAGTTGTGTCTTGCTCCCCTTGGGGAGGAGAGGAATGGACAGGGTTCTTTATTACTTCTTGCCTTGAGGGGTGATGGAGCCTTGTACAGGTGGCTCTTTTTTGGTTGTGGTGGGTTTTTGTTGTTGGCTTTTTTTATTTTTTTAAATACAACTTGAACTGCAAGGTGGAGCAGTCAGCCTAGCTACCTTTTCCTGTGTGTGAACTGCATCCTTTCATATAATAATCATGGTATTCGAATCTGCTCTGTTTTTTAACATAGAAACAGGATGTTTGGGGTAAACATGAGATTAAACTAAGCTTTTTGGAATGTTCATTTTATTAGATTCATCTCATGGGGATGCTGTGGTAGTATTAATGTAATGAGTACAAACATTGCTATTTAAGTACGTTTTATTAACATTAATTATATGGTAAATTTACATTTTTCCATGAAACAATAAATTTTAGGAACCTGTGACAGCTTTTCTAAGCTTAGGTAAGTAGAAGTTAAAAGTAGTGAGGTTTTTAATATACCTTAGTCTGTACCACACTGTGCGTATATCAGTGGTAAGAAAAATTTAATGTTGGTGCATTGTTTAAATGTATTTGTCAGATTAATTAATCACAAACTTTATACAGGTTTTCTTGCTGTATTATTGCGCTTATCAGAACTAAAGTAACTTTCTTTTGGTTCCTCAGCATTCTTAAACTACCTCTTACAAAGATTTTTCTGATACACAGTGCGGGCGGTTTTTTTGTTAGCACTTGTACAGCGTGAGCACAGTGGACCTTTGCTAGTACAGCCAAGAGGCTGCTCATGGTCTCAGCTCAGTTACGTATGGCACATCCCAGATATCGTTGCTAGATCTGACACAGATCTCTTAATTTTATTTGGGATTCGGCCATAGTTTTGAGACTTGTATAGCTTCCTGTGTTGCTGAGTTGTACGAGGTAAAATGCATTTGATTGTTGCCTGAGCGGTGTTCCGCTCTGAAGAGTTGTGGTGTGAGATTTGTCTTATTTTGGTTGGGGCGTGGGATGACTCCAGAAGGCAGTTTCTAAAACCAGTATCTGTGTGTTAAAGGCAGTGACCTCTTCAAGCCAGTGAGAACTCCTTGAGCCACTGGTACAAACGTGTCTTGGAAGCCTTGGCAAATAGTTAGTGCTTTATGGTTGATCTTCATTTGCCCTTCTTTTAGACGGGTAACTTGGAGAGATAGAGGCAAGTCATTGCAATTCATGGATTGCATTTGAAATCTGTAGCTTGTGAGCAAATGAAGTGATGAACCTCACCTGAAGTTTGTTACTTTAAGACTGAAAATATTTCTAGATGTCTCTGAATTCACGGTACTGTAAATAATAAAAAGCTTAGCAAAGATGTCTTAGCTATATAAAAATCAAATGAAGAAATACTTGAAAACTTCAAGAGAATGTGTGTGTTGCTGGATATTCTTTGCGTGGCCCTTTGTATGGATCCACAATAGTATTAATGCTACTGTAGTTTTGTTCATACTTTGAAGGAATGTAAAAATTTCACCAGGTCCAGCTGACATACTGCTTTCTAATAAAACTCTTGGAATGTGAAAAATGATATTTTTTTAATCATAGTTTGAAGTTCCCAAAGATCCTCGAGTGTGTGCGTCATCTATTAACATACCAGAGCCATCTCTAAATGGCTCAGTTGCTGTTGAGTAGGTCAGACGCAAGCTCAAGCCGAACTGGGATTCAGAACAGGGTATTTATTCTTCCTGTGTTGCCAGCAGGATGCAATCCTTTAGATACGTTCATAGAAAGCAGGCAGGTACTAGGAATTGGGTGGCTGTGCAACCTGCACAGCGTGTTGATGACTGGCTGCTTCTGTGAGTTGCGTGCATCAGGAATTTGGAACTCCGTCTCCCTCTGCCCAGGTGACTGCGCTAGTCACTAAGCTTGAGCTATTCTGGCATCTTTCAGGACTCTCCATGTTGCCCCGTTGCTTCATGGCCAGAAATAGATAACTTTTTCTGACTAGGCTGACTGCAAAGGTCACATGCCCTTTGCTGTCTGAATTTCCTCCTGACTGATTTAAGAATTTCTTGTTTGGATACCTTCCTCCCTTCTGTATTTAGTTAGGGGTGCTGCTTTGTCATCCCTGCAGGTTGTGCTTCTGATTACTTTTTTTTTTTTTTCTTTGTCATCTGATCTTATAAAAGTTTATAGATCTCTACATACCTATCTTCCGTAATTCTGCCCATGCCTTTTATGGAGCTGAGGACTTTGCTGTAAAGAGAGTTTATGAGCTGGGTTTTGAGATAACTCTAAACTGTTCTAGCTTTGGGCTGTGCTGTGAGAGGGATGTCTCAAGCCTGGTCATGTACTCCTATCAGTTGCTTTGAGCATTCAGGGCTTCTGCTTGGTAAGCCAGAACAAAGCTGACTTCTCCTGTGATGACTGAGAAATCTATAAGCTATGGAAACTTTTGGTTCACATAAACATTTGGATGTTTGATTTGTTCAGGCTCCAACGGGGGAGTTAGAGTAGTTGACAGCATCCTATAAACATAGTGCAGTTATGAACACAAGTAACTGTAGATTTTTGCAAGCAAGCATGAAGGCCATGAAACAACTTCTTTCATCTGGAGTTTTTTTCCTTGTTTTTTTCTTCTGAGACTTTGAAGATTTTCTGCGGCTGGAGGTGGGAAATTATCTAATGTGGGCTGGCTTCCTTGTGGCTTTGGAAAAAAAACTTGAGTGCCTAGTTAATGAGCCTTGCTTGTGTATTTGGAGACAAATTGGTAGATTTGGGGTTGGAAGAAGATTTTTGTCATGTTATTTTGGTTAGGACAGTTGAGTATTTTTGCTTTTCATTTTGCAGAAAGGTATATGGTTTGCAGCTTTGAAACATCTAGGCATTTTCACCATGCAGATTCCTACTAGCCTTAAAACTACTGATCTAATTTTTTTTTTTTTTAATCAGCCACTTTCTGTTTTGTTACAAGTTGATGGTGGTTTTTTTCTTGAGTGAATATTTTAAATTTTTTTTTTCCTGGAAAGATTTGAGACAGAGGTCTTTTCTAGTTTGTGAGTGCTGATTTGGATTTTTTTTTTTTTTGGTTGGTTGGTTTTTGAGTGGGTTGTGTTTGGGGTTTTTTTTGGTTCTTACTGGATGTTGAATAAAAATCCAAGTATTTTTAAGGGGCTAGATATTAGCTGATGCTGTTTCACGTTTGTGCGTGTTTTGCTTAAGCTGAAAAAAAAAAAGCTGCAGATGAATTTTCTTCATGTAAATATTGCTAAAATCTTTTTGCACACAAGAAAAAAGTTCCTATGATACCTAAAATTGTAGTAGTGGAGTTTATGCTTTATGGTAGCTATCAGATAGAAGCAATGATTAATTGGAGATGAACTTTTACTGTCACCCAAATGTTTGATTAAGAGAAGGGGAATATAAACAGTTTGTTTCCTTTAGAGAGCTGCTGGCTTAATTCCAGACTTCATATTAGTGGCACATAAAAACTGAACAATAACACACTCACAAAAGATAGAATATGCAAGCACCAGACATTTCATTGAAACAAATAATTCCTCCGTTCTTGGAGGAGTTGCTTTTCAGGGTCAGAGTCATCTATTAAGAGCTGGTCGTGTTGCTTCAGCACTCATTTTTGGTCCCAACGTTAGCCTTCTGTTATGTATTGAGTCTGAACTTACAACACTGCAGCACTGTTTTTAAACAAACAGCTAAAGTGTTTCAAGAAATATATGAAGTCAATATGACTACCAGTGTGCACAAAGTTCTCTAGGAAAAGATGTGATTTATTTCTTACATCTAAGTTGCTTTTCCTACCTGGTTATTCTAGCTAGAAGCTTGAGTTTTGAATTTTCCCTTTAAGATATATGCCTAAATTGAGAGGAGTGCCTATGCAAGTCTTGTATTTAGGAAAAAAAGGAGAATATGAAAAAACCACTTAGCAGTATGGTATGTGCTCTTACGTGTTGTGGCTTCCTGCTGTTAGCTCACTGGTTTTAGGCTAGTATATCTTGTTAGGAGGGGCTCTGACCTCTAGCCTTAAGCTTGACTCACACTAGATTCCACACACCCCTCCCCTCCTTTTTCTTTCTGTAAACTGTATGTTCCATATATGCTATTACTGGTAAGGATTGGTTACAGGATTTGATAATGTACCTTAGTCCTTGTTGACTTTGCTCCTCACCTGTGTGTTCATAGAGCTGTTCTTCTAATCATTGTTTGGGAAAGAGCAAAACTAGCAAGGCTAGTTGGTAGCAAATATTCTGAGATATTTTTGGTAGTCTATATGTTTACATATTGAACCCTGCCATTACTATATTAGTATTGGTGTTCTTGATGTTCGTTTTAATGCAAGTCTCCCAACTTCCCTTGGTGTTGGTCACAATATTAACCTATACCCTTACTATTTTTTTCAATGTGGGGGTTTCTTCAAAGTCAATTAGAAGGCTGTTTACTTGCTACACTTTAATTTTGTAACTGTTTGTGGGACTGTATGGTTAACTAGATTGCTGAAACCACCCAAGTTTTAAAAACACGTAGCTCCTCCAATACATTTGCTTCTATAAGTAGTTTGGAGGGGGGAGGTAGCGTAGCAGGGTATCTCTTAAACTGGTTTTGCCATTTGAGGAAATATGTGTGTAACCACATCCCTAGTTAAAGTTAATTAAGCTTTAACGTACAACAGCAATGTATTTTGAAGATGTACCAATTTATTTTAAAAGGAAGTCTCTCTGTAATGTTTATATCCCAGGATGTTGAAAGGTACATGTAATACTAGTACAATAATTTCAGAATATTTCACTGGGCTATATAATGCTTGATTTTTTCAGCATTTATGTGAAAGAACATGAAAATGAGACTTTGCTTGGGCTGAAATGAAAAACACTGAATGACTTGAGGGGGGGGAAAAGTGATTTCAATGAATTTTCGTTCTTGATGCACAGGATAAGAAAATGTGACTAATACATTGCTGTATTGTTATGTTCTAAGTATATTTGGGTGATTTTGCTTGCAACGAGTTGATAACTCATTGAGAAGGTCAGTATTGTCTTGTTCATAAAACTTGAAAGGAACCAGCAGCAGTGCTACCACTGATGGAACGGTGGTTGGAAGTTTTGCCAGAATGGAGACTTGTTACAGCGGTGAGAAGAAGAAGCCTTTGCATGAAGAGATGAAATGTTCTTGAAATTTTTAGAAAGATTCATTAATCTTAGTGGTCATTTAATTGAAGTAATGGTTAGTATAACTGTTCCTTGTAACTATTCTCTAATATTGACAAAGAACTGTTGGTATTTAAATCGAGTAGGGCAAACGCTGTTTCTTTTAACTTGTAGGTTTCTTAGGACGCTTGTGAAAACTTTATAGTAAGAAACACATGGTGCCTTTGTATTTGAGTTGGTTGGTTAACCTTGCAGTTTGAGCAATCTTGCCTGGCTATGTACTTTATGTTGGTGTCGTGGTTTAACCCCAGCCAGCAACTATGCACCACACAGCCGCTCGCTCACTCCCCCCCCGTGGGGTGGGGGAGAGAATTGGAAGGGTGAAAGTCAGAAAACTCATGGGTTGAGATAAGAACAGTTTAATAATTGAAGTAAAATGAAATAGAATGGTAGTAGTAATAGTAAAAATAATAATATAATACAATAATAATATACAAAGCAAGTGATACATGACACAATTGCTCACCACCCACTGACCGATGCCCTGGCTGTGCCCCCTCCCAGCTTCTTGTGCACTGGGCAGAGCAGGGGAAGCTGAAAAGTCCTTGACTGGTGTAAGCCCTACTCAGCAACATCTAAAACATCAGTGTGTTATCAACATTATTCTCATCCTAAATCCAAAACACAGCACTATACCAGCTACTAAGAAGAAAATTAACTCTATCCCAGCTGAAACCAGGACAGTATCCACCCCTTATTCCATACCATATACGTCATGCCCAGGTCTTACACTTTCAAATACATTCCAATTAATCACTACCACTTTTCCAGTCTTTTGATATATTTTTTTTATATATATATATATATATATACATACACACATATATAGATAAAATTCGGAATTCTCCATCCTCCCACATCACCCACCAAGTGCATCCAGGTCCTTGAGCAAAAGCAATCCCACGAATGGGTTTACCTCTGCCTGAAGCAGGAGTAACCCAGACTGTCTTCCCCGTCATGTTTTTTAGGTGCACTACAGGGACTTTATCCCCCTCTACAGTATGTAAAAGTCTTGACTGGGCAGGGCCAGCTCGATTGGCAGATCCCCTAGTGTTGACTAACCAAGTGGCCTTTGCTAAATGTGTATCCCAATGTTTGAATGTCCCACCACCCATTGCTTTTAGTGTAGTCTTTAACAGTCCATTGTATCGTTCGATTTTCCTGGAGGCTGGTGCGTGATAGGGGATGTGATATACCCACTCAATGCCATGCTCTTTGGCCCAGGTGTCTATGAGGCTGTTTCGGAAGTGAGTTCCATTATCTGACTCAATTCTTTCTGGGGTGCCATGTCGCCACAGGACTTGCTTTTCAAGACCCAGGATAGTGTTCCGGGCGGTGGCATGGGGCACGGGATATGTTTCCAGCCATCCGGTGGTTGCTTCTACCATTGTAAGCACATGGCGCTTTCCTTGGCGGGTTTGTGGAAGTGCGATATAATTAATCTGCCAGGCCTCCCTGTATTTATATTTCAGCCATCGTCCTCCATACCAGAGAGGCTTGAACCTCTTGGCTTGCTTGATGGCAGCGCATGTTTTGCATTCATGGATAACCTGTGCAATAGTGTCCATGGTCAGGTCCACCCCTCGATCACGAGCTCATCTATATGTTGCATCTCTTCCTTGGTGGCCTGAGGTGTCATGGGCCCACCGAGCTAGAAATAATTCACCCTTATGTTGCCAGTCCAGCTCCACTTGAGCCACTTCAATCTTAGCAGCCTGATCTGCCTGCTGATTGTTTTGATATTCTTCAGTGGCCTGACTCTTGGGTAAGTGAGCATCTACATGACGTACTTTTACAACCAGGTTCTCTATCTGGGCAGCAATATCTTGCCACAATGCGGCAGCCCAGATGGGTTTGCCTCTGCGCTGCCAGTTGCTCTGCTTCCATTGCTGTAACCAGCCCCACAGGGCATTTGCCACCATCCATGAGTCGGTATGGAGATAGAGCATTGGCCACTTTTCTCGTTTGGCAATATCTAAAGCCAGCTGGATGGCTTTCACCTCTGCAAACTGACTCGATTCACCTTCTTCTTCAGCAGTTTCTGCAACTTGTTGTACGGGACTCCATACAGCAGCTTTCCACCTCCAGTGTTTCCCCACAAGACGACAGGACCCATCAGTGAACAGGGCATATTGCTTCTCATTTTCTGATAGTTTATTAAATGGTGGGGCCTCCTCAGCACACGTCACCTCCTCCGGTGATATTCCGAAATCTTTGCTTTCTGGCCAGTCCATGATCACTTCCAAGATTCCTGGGCGACTGGGGTTTCCTATTCGAGCCCATTGTGTGATCAGTGTGACCCACTTACTCCATGTAGCATCAGTTGTGTGATGTGTACAGGGGACCCTCCCTTTGAACATCCAGCCTAGCATCGGCAGTTGGGGTGCCAAGAGGAGCTGTGCTTCAGTACCAACCACTTCCGAAGCGGCTTGAACCCCTTCATATGCTGCTAATATCTGTTTTTCAGTTGGAGTATAGCCAGCCTCGGATCCTCTGTATCCCTGACTCCAAAACCCTAGGGGTCGGCCTCGAATCTCCCCTGGTGCTTTCTGCCAGAGGCTCCAGGTAGGGCCATTCTCCCCGACTGCAGTGTAGAGCACATTTTTTACATCTTGTCCTGCCTGGTCTGGCCCAAGGGCTACTGCATGGACTCTCTCCTGCTTAATTTGTTCAACGGCTTGTCGTTGCTCAGGGCCCCATTTGAAATCGTTCTTCTTCCGGGTCACTTGATAGAGAGGGCTTACGATCAGACTGTAATTTGGAATATGCATTCTCCAAAAACCCACAATGCCCAAGAAAGCCTGTGTTTCCTTTTTGCTGGTTGATGGAGACATGGCTGTTATTTTGTTGATCACATCCATTGGGATCTGACGACGTCCATCTTGCCATTTTATTCCTAAAAACTGGATCTCCTGTGCAGGTCCCTTGACCTTACTTTGTTTTATGGCAAAGCCAGCCTCCAGAAGGATTTGGACTATTTGCTTCCCTTTCTCAAAAACTTCTTCTGCTGTGTTGCCCCACACGATGATGTCATCAATGTATTGCAGGTGTTCTGGAGCCCCACCCTGTTCCAGTGTAGTCTGGATCAGTCCATGGCAAGTGGTGGGGCTGTGTTTCCACCCCTGGGGCAGTCAATTCCAGGTGTACCGGACCCCCCTCCAAGTGAAAGCAAACTGTGGCCTGCACTCTACCACCAAAGGAATTGAGAAAAACGCATTAGCGATGTCAATTGTGGCATACCACTTGGCTGCCTTTGACTCCAGTTCATATTGAAGTTCTAGCATGTCCAGCATGGCAGCGCTCAGTGGTGGCGTGACTTCATTCAGGCCCTGATAGTCTACTGTTAGTCTCCACTCTCCATTAGACTTTTGCACTGGCCATATGGGACTGTTAAAAGGTGAGCGAGTCTTGCTGATCACTCCTTGGCTCTCCAGTTGACGAATCAGCTTATGGATGGGAATCAGGGAGTCTCTGTTGGTGCGATATTGCCGCCGGTGCACTGTTGTGGTAGCGATTGGCACCTGTTGTTCTTTGACCCTCAGCAACCCCACAACAGAAGGGTCCTTTGAGAGACCAGGCAGGGTAGACAGCTGTTTAATTTCCTCTGTCTCCAAGGCAGCTATACTAAAAGCCCACCGGTACCCTTTTGGGTCCTTGAAATACCCTCTCCTGAGGTAATCTATGCCAAGGATGCATGGAGCCTCTGGGCCAGTCACAATGGGGTGCTTCTGCCACTCCTTCCCGGTTAAGCTTACTTCAGCCTCCAATACAGTCAGCTGCTGGGATCCCCCTGTCACTCCAGAAATACAGATGGGTTCTGCCCCTTCATAGCTTGATGGCATTTGGGTACACTGTGCACCGGTGTCTACTAAAGCCTTATACTCCTGTGGGTCTGATGTGCCAGGCCATCAAATCCACACAGTCCAGTATACCCGGTTGTCCCTTTCCTCCACCTGGCTGGAGGCAGGGTCCCTCTAGTCCCGGTCATAGCATTCATTACTCACTTCTTGTAAATGCGAATCAAAAACCCCTTTATTGAGATCGGAAGCAAAATCAGCCCTTTTACCCTGTCTAGGGAACTGCTCACTGGAAACTGGAGCAGCAATTTTCCTGGAAGAACCGCCTTTTGTAATTGTTTTTCCTTGCAACTCACGTACTCGTGCTTCTAGGGTCGAGGTAGATTTTCCATCCCACTTCCTCACGTGCTCTCCATGGTCACGCAGATAAAACCACAGGGTGGCCTGTGGTGCATATTCACTATATCTTCTCTCTTGAAGAGAGGGATGCTTACTCCTGATGGCTGAGATACTGGTCCATACAGGTGAGGAGCAGGACACGTCCTCTTTGAATCGCTGGAACTCCCGGGATAATTTCTCAGCTAGCACGTCAGGCTGTTTCTCCACAGCTGCGACGTAGGCCCGTAGGGAGGAAGAGAGACTTTCTTCGTATTGTCAGAGTTGGCCAGCCAATTAATCCACCGTTGGTCCCTCTTCATATTTCCAGGCTATTATTGCCAAAGAGTTTGCATATGATGATGGTGTGCTCCGCACAAACTTCCGCCACATGGGTCGTGTGGACTTCATCTGGATCTTTGGATAACTGCTCATTGTTCAAGTCATTATGCATCACCTCCAGCACGGCTAATTCCCTCAGGTACTGGATACCTCTGTCCATGGTGGTCCACTTGCCTGGCTGACATAAAAAAATCTTCCTTGAAGGGATACCTTTCCTTCACAGCTGCCAGAAGTCGCCTCCAGAGGCTGAGGACTTTTGCCCCTTTTCCAATCGCTTTGTCAATGCCCCCTTCCCTAGAAATGGATCCCAGCTGCTTGGCTTCCCTACCCTCTGATTTCAGGCTACTACCCCCCATTATCCTAGCATCGGAGCAGCCAAGTGATGACATGCTCGCCTGGATGATGACTAAAATCTTTTTGCATATCTCGCAGCTCACTCAGGGACAGAGATCGGGTTGTTACCATCTCATTTGTGGGTTTTGCCTCTTCCTCCTCCTGTTCTTGTGATGGCCCTGGTTCATCATCAGCCCTTACTAAACGAGTTGATTTTCTTGTGTATTTTTTCTTCTGTATAGGGGCGACTGATACTGGCACGGGTTGGTTCTCTGGTGTAGCCACAGCGCCTGTTACAGGGGCTGGTGTATCGGCAGCGCTCGTCACAGGGGCTGGCATAGCCGCAGTGTCTGTTGCCGGGGCTGGCATAGCTGCAGCGCCAGTCGTTTTGTTGTCAGCTCCAGAGACCTTTTCTTCCCCTTGAGGGTTCTGAATAGTGTTTAATACGGCTCGGTAGGCATGGGCCAGGCCCCAGCACATTGCAGTGATTTGTGTCTGCCTAGAATTGTCAGGATGACAGCATACTTTTTCCAAATGTTCTACTAATTTTTCAGGATTCTGCGCTTGTTCAAGGGTGAAATTCCAAAACACTGGAGGGGCCCACCGTCCTAGGCATTTGCCCATACTCTCCCACACACCCTTCCACTCATAACTATCCAGCCTTGGGGCAGATCTCTGGATGATATTCTTAAAATGCTTATTGACTCTAGACAAAACCGAAACAATATACCCAAGAAATACCAGTAGATGTATCTTAACTACCCAAGGATGTTCAAGATACAAAAAAGTAGTTATAATGAAGGAGGAAACATCATAGAAAAAGGCAGTGCAGGTGCCATTCTGTATTTCCTCCATAAAAAGCCTCTCAGAGGGAGAGGTATAATTGCTAATTGTCTCCATGAGGTGGTACCCAAAGTACAGTAATGGCTTCAGTACAGAACCCAAATACCAGATAGCGCTCAAGGTCAGTGTTTTAATAACAAATCTCTCAGGCAAAACATCACTAATCACGGCAGAGCACAGCAAACTGCAACACCCAACACCAATCTTTAACACATACTGCAACCGAGAGCAGATGAATCAATATTATGACCAGCAACTGTTAACAGATACAAATTCCTTAATACACTCTGATTAATCTGTTATTATCTCAAGCCCTTCGTGCCCCACGTTGGGCGCCAAAAAGGACTGTCGTGGTTTAACCCCAGCCAGCAACTATGCACCGCACAGCCGCTCGCTCACTCCCCCCCAGTGGGGTGGGGGAGAGAATTGGAAGGGTGAAAGTCAGAAAACTCGTGGGTTGAGATAAGAACAGTTTAATAATTGAAGTAAAATGAAATAGAATGGTAATAGTAGTAGTAATAATAATAATAATAAAATACAATAATAACATACAAAGCAAGTGATACACAATACAATTGCTCACCACCCACCGACTGATGCCCAGCCCGTTCCTGAGCAGCGATCGCTCCCCCCCGGCCAGCTCCCCCCAGTTTCTATACTGGCCATGACGCCATACGGTATGGCATAGCCCTTTGGCCAGTCTGGGTCAGCTGCCCTGGCTGTGCCCCCTCCCAGCTTCTTGTGCACCGGGCAGAGCAGGGGAAGCTGGAAAGCCCTTGACTGGTGTAAGCCCTACTCAGCAACAACTAAAACATCAGTGTGTTATCAAGGTTGTTCTCATCCTAAACCCAAAACACAGCACTATACCAGCTACTAAGAAGAAAATTAACTCTATCCCTGCTGAAACCAGGACAGCTGGTAAACATAAAGGAAGTAAACGGAACTCAGTAGCTTTGGCAATATGTAAATTTTCTGTCAAAGTTTGAGTACAAGAAAGGCTTATTGGAAACTATAGGTGGAAATTTAGATTTCTGAGACCTGTGCATACATTGGTTTTTTGAAGGCAGCATCTCAGTGGAAGTAATGTTTTGATCAGTAGATGTGAAAGATGTGGCCCTTTGTTCATGCTTCTGTGTGCTTAAGACGTGACATAGGTGTCAGCAATGGCATAAAGTGAACATGATACGTGGTTTCTTTTGCATTCAGTTATTAATGCATATATTAAAATGGTGACATACTGTACATGCTCTTCTTAATATACTGATTAAATCTAGCTTTTCAGTCTAATTTGTTTCAGGAACCTGTTACCTATGTCTCTGCAGTGTGTTTCAGTGGGATTAAACAACATAAAAATCAGAATCAAAGTAATTGCTTGTCAACATAAAATAAAGTGTTTTTATTTTTTGGTGTTTGGAACATTCAAATTTCTAAAAACAAGCAGCTCGCTCAGATCAGGTTTGGTACTGGAAGATACTAGGCTCCTACCTAACTTTTGTGTAGCCTTAGTACCATTGCTACTTCTGCTACATTAGTAGCATTACTACTTTTGTGTAGCATTAACAGCATTACTGGACAAGCTTCATTTACAAGTTCTTGTTGTTACAGGACTTGAAAGACTCACCTGTTGTTAACAAGACAACTACTGAAACATGGTGGATTACTATGAAGTTCTGGGAGTGCAAAAGCATGCCTCCGCAGAAGATATTAAAAAAGCGTAAGTATCACTGATGTGTGTGTGTATATATATATATGTTATGTATTTTAAGGAACAAATCTAATCACGTGGTTTCTGGATTCTCACTTTGTTGTCAATACTAGGATGAGTAGTAGTCATCAGAGGTGATACCTTTGCTAACAGAGAAATATTCAGTGTTCTGAAGAAAAAGCATTTGCTCATTTTTATGTAATTGGAAAAAGAATCCTGAGAACTGCTAAAGTGAAAATGCCGTCAGTCACTGGTTTTTAATCACTGTTAAATACATTTCTGTACAAGTGTGCCTCCAAACTTGATCTGGTACAGGCAGTGACAGCCCCTTCTTCTGTGGCTGAATTGCAGTAACTAGTCTTCCCTTCTGTTTGCAGGGTGCTTTTTCAAAATTATTAACAAGTATTTGGCACACTGCTTTTTTGGATACTAGCTCGCTCTTAACATGAGGTCTGGTTTCTGTGCTTAGGTTTTAACGGACTGAACATCTGTTACGATATTAAAAAAAACACCACTGTTTAAATTAGGCATGTTTAAAGGAATTAAATACAGTTCTTTGTTTAGATTTACTGTTTATGTACTGTTTTAAGATGGGTGTTTGTAACATTTTCAAAAGATACTGTTTACTTTTCAACAAACAATTGGGAGAAAACATTTCTGTAGTACACCTTTCTAGTATACCAAAACTGTTTGACAATAAATTGCAGTTTCAAGTGACCTGGAAATACTGTGTTTCTCTCTTGCCTTCTCCTAGGTGCCTGAGCTTAATAAATCAAATTGCGCTAGTGCGTGGAAGTTTGCTTTGTGTTTTTTTTTTTCTCCCTTGTTCTTTTGCAAATTCCTGCACATACTACTTTGTCAACTCAAATGTTTGAACTGTGATCTTGCATGGCTCTGTGTAAAACACTGCAAATCAACGTAAGTGCAAGCTTAGCTTTGCCCGTCTAAGTAGTTACGAACGCTTTGCCTAAAATAGTTCATTTGAGGATAGGAATTGTGTGCAGGTGTAGCAGTCAAAGAAGCCACTGATGTTAAGATGCTGCCACAGTTTGGTGTCAAGGTACTCTTGGAGCTTTATTGTCTTTGTCTGTACCAGAAGAGTCCTCTTGATGCTTCCCATGGTTGGTTGTAGTATTGAATAATTATGGAGCTCTAAGGAGAAGCCCATAGCAGAAATGTTATGGAATGTTTTGCTTTGACCTGCCAGATGTTGATCATCAGAAACACACAGGAATAATCTCAAAGTAACTGAAGAACCCCAAACCCACTTTTTTGTTTTTTTTAAAGCAAATCTGAGTAGATGGTTCTTTGTGTACTTGCAGAATCTGTTGGTACTGGTCTAGACACAAGATACAAAGCACTTGGGAATTTCTAAATGCTTTAATCCCTGACAACTTATTTGAAACATTTTGTGTTTATCTGTATAGCATATTCCTTCATTTCAGAGTAAAATATCCTTTGTTTTCCTTCCTTTTAGGTACCGGAAATTGGCATTAAAATGGCACCCTGATAAAAATCCAGACAATAAAGAAGAGGCAGAACGGCAATTTAAACAAGTAGCTGAGGCCTATGAAGTTTTGTCAGATGGTAGGTATTTTAAAAGGGCTCTTGAACTGCAGGTCTCTAGTCTGGGTATCAGACTGAAAATGCTGATGTATGATGCTTTAAAGGGATATTGTGACTTTGGTTTACTGTGCAACTCAACTACTTCCTTTTCAAAAGAAAGGAGAGAAAAAGAAGCTTGCAGAGAAGACAGAATAAGCAGAAATTTTGAAACAAAAAATTCAGGATCTCTCTAGATGAGTAACTAAACCGGTTTCCCTCTAGAAACTGAAATCCTGTTTGCCAGACCCCCTGATATCTGTGAATACCGATATTCATTTTTATCTTAGGAGGTAAAGCCAATGTTGCTGTCAGTATAGGGGAATTATTGTGTTTATCCAATAAAAATCAGGCTAGAAGTCTCTGGAGTATCTACTGCTGGGCCTACTGCTTCTAGTTCTTGTGACAGTAAACTGATCTTGACAGAGCCCAAGCATATTGTAAACCTTGCTGAAAATTTGGATTATGTTTGGATGAATTCTGTAATTTCAATCAACTGTGATACTGAGGAGAGTGTTTATTTTGAATTGTTCTGAAACAGTTGCTTAGCCTGACCCACGGGGTGCAGGAATTCACCCTATAGTTCACCTGTATTGTTTTGCTTGAAAAGTATCCTTAACTTTTGGTAGTGTTCTGGCAAGAGCAGTCTGAATCATAACAAAGTGATTCTTTGATGATTTTTCCCTGTAGTTGACTGCAGCTGTCTGTGTGCTATTTCTGCAGTGTCCTTGATTTCACCTGAGACCAGTGAGCATGGGAAAGCTATATTTAAAGCACCAGCAGCATCTAGATTACCTTTCAGAATTTGGCCTGGTTTATCAAGCTGCAGTCTTGTACACCCTGTTTCTTTGGTTGGTTTTGATATTTAATTGGCATGGGAGAAACAACTTAATTTATGGGCAGGTCATTGTATACTTGTCTTCTAGGGTAATTTAACCTTCTTAAGCAAACTTTTTGAGCCAAATAAAAATAGGATACTGGTCTGGTTGTTATACAAATCTTTAAGTTCTTTGGAAGCAGTACACTGCTAGAATTTTAGAACATCCTCTAAAAATGCTGCCTGTTTTTGGATCTAGACCAAATCCCAAGTTACTGGTGTCTTAACAATGATTTGTGCAGCAGGGGTATCTGAATCCTGAGCCCTGTGGTTGAGAGGCAATCAACTGTTCTGCAGACTTAATGAAATTTTCTGACACCATTACAGGCTTGAATGAAGACAGATTTTTGGCAGAAGAATAGTTTTGTAAGGGGTTACATAAGCAAAGAATACTGAAATTGGGTGATCATAAACACACTTCCCTTGTGGTTTCAAGAACGTTATATTTTTCAAGATGAACTTCAGGCTTTGTGAGCCCTCAGGTCTTCCTTGCTGTTTCCTGCTCCTTCTGACAGTTTGTCTACCTTACTGCTTTGGTCTTTTTACATTGGTGGGTAGGTTAACCTCCTTTCTTTAAAAATTGCTTTCTAGAAAGGCAGTATGGGTAATACACCAAGCTTTGCTGGGGATGTGTGGGATGGAACCTATTGCAAGTTTCCATTATTTGGAGATAATGACCAGTATATAAAATTTTAATTCCTGTTAGAAGTATTTTACTCTTCAGTAGCTGTTTAAGGTAACTACGTGTTCTTTCAGTGATGCTATTTAAATTTCAAAAACATCTTTCACTGAAGAGATTCCAGTGGGAGTAGCATGTTAATATTAAGAGTCTAAAATCAGATGCCCTGACTGGTTTTTGGCTGATGCTTCCACACCAGTGCAAGGAAAATAAGATGACTCTCTGGCTCTTTGTTCTTCACGTTCCCTTCCAGTACCAACAGTGCAGTCTGATCTTATGTAGTAATGTAGAGTTAAATTTTCTCCCCTTTCTCATGGATACTGGAGGGCTGATCTGCAGTGAAATTAAGAAAGGGGCATTCCATGCCTTCTAAAATAATAGAGAACAAGCAGTTTGAGTCAAATCCTTTCATGGCATTTTTTTAACATCACCTCATTCCCCTTTATTAAACTAGAAGTGGTTATAATTAATTTGAGGGATTTTGCAGTCACTCATACAAACACTGTCCTTCTGTTTTCATAACTCTGTCACAATGGGCTTGGTCTTGTGCAATAAAAGGAAAAAGAGACAATGGTCAAGATTTGCAACAAGGGAAGAAAATTCCAGCTGGATAGAAGGAAGAGAATGCTTACAATGAGAATGCTTGAGCACGGGGACTGTTTTCCAGAGAGACTGTGGAATCTTCTTTTCTTGGCGATTGATGAGATCAGGGCTTTATCCAGGCAAGATCTGACCAACTTTGAGATTAGACTTGTTTGGAGGAGAAGGTTGAGTTCCAGAGGTCCTTTACAACCTAAAGCTTTCTGTGGTACCTATGTAAAGATGAAGACTGCAATATTCTTTTTAAAGGCAAAGTTCCTTGTGAAGTTTGGCCTTATACCAAAATTTTTTCTGATACAATAGGACCTGAGCTTCTACAACTAAATGGTAATAAGTCTAAAGTTTAGTACCTGTTCTTTCTGAACCTAAATTGCTTTGGCAATCCTCAACAAAAACGTTCACCAGTTACATGCCAGAACTTTCTTAATAAACTAGCTTTGAGAAGATGTTTAGCTGAGAATACCAGTTAAGTCTTTGTTTTTTGTTTTTTTTTTTTTTCAAATTCAATGTGCCTATTTACTGACATGATGTACAACTTCTCCTTGTAGCTAAAAAACGTGACATCTATGACAGATACGGAAAAGAAGGCTTACTAAATGGAGGTGGAGGTATGTTGACAACTAGCAGTTCTTTGCTTTCTCTATTCTGGTGGAAAGCCATTTTCTGCAGCTTTCTTTTTAAGACAGGAATTTGGAAATGCCTATACTAAGGCCTAAAATGTAATCTTCTGAAAATGGAAATTTCAATTGTTTTTACGTTTTTCTAGTTGTTGTTGTAAAAGGTATTACTGATATCTGGAAACAGAGAAAAGAGAATTAATTATAAAAAGTATTGTGTATACTTAGCTTGAGCGATACCTGAAAGGGAAAGAGACATATTAGAAATGTGTTAATGTTTTTAAATGATTCAAATCTTTAAATGATTCTATGAAATACTATATAGGCCTGAACTTTCTTGTTAGTAAGAATGTGTGAGGGTAATTGAAATTTAACTTCTTTTTGCAGGTGGAAATCATCACGATAATCCATTTGAATTTGGATTTACATTCCGTAACCCAGAAGATGTCTTTAGGGAGTTTTTTGGTGGAAGGGACCCCTTTTCATTTGACTTCTTCGGTAAGTAATCCACTGGTTTTAGTTACCTGTATCTAAACTGTGGCTAAAACTTTACTCTTACAAAACAAACATAGCTAATGCAGCTTGATTAGAAGTAGCTCTGAAAACTGGAGGTAAACAATGGTATTTTGTATTATATTTAACATGTTGGTTTCCTGCCTGTGTCTTGGTTGATTAGATAGTACAGAACAGATACAGCTTGCCAATTCATATTTTGTTGCAAGGCCTGGTTTAAAAAAACGCCATAAAATCATGGCTGCTATGTCTCTGTAGGTTGGAAGGAAGTAACATTCAACAGAAAAAGTATACACTGGAATTCTCTCTTGAGAATTTGACCGGGGGAGCTTAGTCTGTTGAATTAGATCTCTTTTGATCTGTAAATATTTAATGTAGCTTTGAGAGCTCCTGAACTGGACAGGTTAACTGTAACTGTTACAGCATAGCTCTCAGTGTGAACTTGTATCATAACAAGAATGATTTTCTTGCATCAAAATAAGAACAGCTGCATACGTAATCTAGACACTCCCAAATTCATGTCACGTGTCTGTTTGGGGGATAGAGTACCTAAAGGCTCAGATAACTTAAATAGTTCTTGAAGCCTGGATGCTTCACTTAGTTAAAGGAAGCAATATGTGATAAAGTTGTCAAAGTAATCTTTTTACCATTGTGCTGACGGTCTTCTGGCTTGTGATGTTGCTTGCTCTAGTGTATTGAAGGTCTTTTCAGAGGTGCTGGAGTTCTTCCTCAATCTCTCTGTCTACTGCATAAAATGCTGGCCTACAAAGTGGAACAGATCCTGTGTTCAGTATTTACTTAGAGAAAGTAAAAAGTCCCATATTGAAAACTGCAAGAAGTATACTTGAAAAACAAAGCTTTCTCCCTATTCTGTGCCTTGATATTGATTAATCTCTGTAATAATGTATGTAGATGTTTTAATATTTTTAAAGGCGATTTTTTATCTTTGCTGGCAGCATTAAGGGGCTAATTCAGCTCAGATTTTAATTACATCTTTCTCTAGTTTGCTATTCAGGGATCATCAGTTGTTGGATGACTCTAATGAAGGATTAGAAAAGGGGTTGAAGGGCTAGAGGTTGAATTCAGTAGAACGTTAGTTGATGAATTAGATGAGAGGAAGAACTTGAGCAATTAGATCCAGTGGGAAATCAGCAGAAGTATAAAGGGCAGATTGGAGGAAGCATCTGGCAAAATACTGATGAGTGAAACGGAGGCTGAACTGGGAAGATGCAACTGCTTCATTGCCTGCAGTAGAAGAAGAATCTTAAGGAATACTAGACGAGGATTTCAGTTTAGATGAGAGTGATCTCAGCACTGGTTAGGCCACATCTGGAGTACTCTCTCCAGTTCTGGGCTCCCCAGTACAAGAAACAGAGCTACTGGATAGAATCCAGTGAAGGGCCACTAAGACAGTAAAGGGACTGGAGCTCCTCTCACATGAGGAAAAGGCTGTGAGAATTGCTGGAATTGTTCAGTATAGAGAAAGCTCAGGGTGAGGGTCTTATCAATGTGTATGTGAAGGAAGGGTGTAAAGAAGGTGGAGCCAGGCTGTTGTCAGTGGTGCCCAGTGGTAGGAGAAGAGGCAGTGGGCACAAATGGAAGCACAGGAGGTTCTGCCTAAACTTGAGGTAACACTTTTCTACTGTGAGGGTGACGGAGCATTGGAGCGGGTTGCCTGGAAAGGTTGTGGAATCTCCATGTTTGGAGATACTCAAAAGCCGTCTGGACGTGGTCCTGGGCAGCTCGCTCAAGGTGGCCGTGTTTGAGTAGGGGATTGGACCAGATAACCTCCAGAGGTCCTTGCCAACCTCAACCATTCTGTGATTGAGTGGTAGAAAACCTAGAAAAATCTGGGCAAGATGTTGAGTAGGAAGCTAGTGAGGAGGAGTTGGGAGAGAGAGTTTAGCTCTTTTGTTTATTTTTTAATCTAAGATACTTTAAATAAAATAGTTGGTTATCAATCAAATACCTTTATAGTATATTGTATAGGTAAGGCATGTTCTGGCTACTGGGAGACTGACATAGGCTCTGTTTGACTTTGATTGTATTTACTTCATCAGCACTAGGAAAAGATTTTACTTGCTGTCTCTAAAAATGTCTATGTTCATGACTAACCTTAAAGCTGTGAAGTTAAGTTCTGCATGTTAGATAGTCATGGACTTAAAAAGAACCTGAGGACTTACCTTTTGGATTCTTTAGAAGGAAGGCTGTACAACATAGTGCATAGAGCTATCTAGCTTATCAAATGGAGGTACCAGTACTGCCAGAGTTTTCCTGGGATATTCCAGCTGCTTTAGCCCCTCCTGTAGAGGAACAGTGATACATCTCACCCTGTGGAAACAGTGGACTTAACAACATACCTCTGCCCTGGTGACATCGAGGCATGCTTCCAAAAGCATTCTTCACCTTCTTAGCACCTGAATTTATTTATTCAAAAGCAGGTTGTCTACTTCACGTATTGAGCACTGTCATTGTCAGCTTGAAGATATGAGTAATGTGGCACAGGCTCCTCTTCTTGCAGAGTAAGGTTCTGGCACTGTCAGCAGTGTTTTGTATGCTCCAGTTGATGAAAACTAATCGTTTCAAAGCTGCTTCCACTTTATGTGGATAGTTGCAGTGTCAGTGACCAGAGTCCTAAAACCTGTGTTGAGCTTTGGATTCTGAGTAAAAGCTTTTTTAATTTTTCTCATCGGAAGGCTTCAAAGTGAGCACCTCTTATTTTTTTTTGAAATTTTTTTTGGCTTTAAGATGCTTAAGACATTCTCTAATGTGGGAAAGTATAACTTGGAACAAGTTTTCCACAGCTTTCTATAAAAAGTGTTTGCAACAATCTCTGCCTTTACGGGAATGTTTAAGGTAGTACAACATGAAAATACGGGTGCTTTCAGCTGAATGTAGTGCATTTAATAATGCCAAAAGTAAGCAGTAAAATTGTGTGTACAACACGAATATTTGTATTTGTGAACTAGAGCCCTTGTAGATTCTGCTGTGTTGAAACACTGGTGAGACAGCTTCTGTCCTGAAGAATAAGGGAATTCATCTTCTAAAACTGAGAAGTTTTAAACTTGTTTATGAATTTTTCTGTGGACTAGTGACTTTTTCAGGAACTACTCAGGTTATAACTGGTTTTATAAGCAACTGAATAAGGACTGAGGTCATGCTTTCTAAAAATGTATTCTGGTGGAATCAAAGATGAAATTGAATAAATACTTGGAAATGTTTGCACCTTTTATACAGTTTGAAGTGGCATGTAGTGAAGCCCACAGAATGCAGGTGGGATCGATATCCTGATTGCCATTGAGTATGTAAAGTGCACCATTCAGATGCATAATCCCTGTAAATTTATGGATGTGAAGAATTTCTAAAATTATGCTATGAATTGAGTCTATTAAACTCCACTGAGCTATGTTGCACTGCTATTGCAGTTACAGAAAGTTTTCTTTATAAACAGAGGCATCTTTATTCATCTGTAGAAAAGAAGAGAATGTATGAAGACTTCTGTGGTGATTTTTAACTGATGAGTCCCTTCAGACTTTTCAAATGAAAATTTATAATGCCGTTGAAGACAGCTCTAAACACTTCTAAATGGAGCAAAGTTAATGTTCTGTGCTGTGTGTTGCACTGGAATTAACTCAGCCAGTCACAATTTGTTTTCACTGATTTTCAGGCAAATTCTTTGTAAAAATAAGGGTGCATAAAGGCTAGTACTTTTGAAAACTTGATCTGATAATATGACAGATGGTTAACTCTCTTAACTTTTGGGACATGTAGGCTTGCTTTCTGTGACACCTGGTTACAGCAGAATCTGCTTTTTGCTAGTGAGCTCTTCCACCAGGTGGAAGATAGATTTCAGTCTCTTTGATGTACAGATGGATGGTAATCCTTGTAACAGGAAGAACAGATGATGCTTCCTATGCAGTCCTACTCTTTGTATTGCAAAGTACTGCCTTGGGATATCAACGTCTGGTTAACTGGTATTCAGCACTCTGTACCATATACTTCTTTTACTGTCCTTTGACATTAGAACTGACTGTTTACTCTTAAGGTAGGGATTGATTTCTCATTTCAGTAAGTTTGTTTCATACTCAAACTATATCCTACTCAATTTATATATGGTGTATTTATTATTTTAAAGATTGCTGCTTCAGGCGTTGTGAGGAACAGAAACTGACGTGTGTTGGTGTAGGCAAAAATGCTTGACTGTGATTCCATACTGTTAAAGAATTGACTTAGTTTTGGTTTAGAGGCTTTTCAGATTATCACTTCAAGAATGGGTTAGATGTTGGAAGGGATTATCAGTGAGGAATTATGTTGAAAGATGGAGTGCATATCACAAGAGCATAACATTATGCAACAGGCAATTTAGTAGTTCAAACAGCTCCTTAAGTAATTAAGTCATCTTTTATACACATTGAGCTTCACATACCCTAAACCGTCTCAAATGTCACCAGATGTGTATCTGAGATGCCCGAGTAATTTCTGCATGGGCTAGAAAATACAACTTGGGACCTACAGCAGACCAGTTTCCTCCAGCACCAGTATCTAGAAGCTCATCAGGATGTTGTGGGGCATTTCAAACAGCTTTAGATCCCCGTATGTCTAGTTAGATGAATTCCACAAGGAACCATGCTTTTCTCTGTGATAGAATGCGTTAATAATGTGATGTGATAAATTGCTCCAGATGGATGCCCTCTCTAGACTTTGATGTCCGAGAGAAGTCTGTTTGTGGAGTCTTTTTCAACATAGATTATAATCTTGACAGTTTGGCTGTAGTTCCTAAACGCTTTAGTATCCTTGACATACCTTCTGAGATGGTATTTTATAAATGTCTTAAATGTTTTTCCTAGTTTGTGAAGTAGAATTCACAATGTATTTTAATCTAAGCTTAATACCAGATGATGTATATAAACCCATATACATTCTGTGGAGTTTTCCCTTGAGAATTCTGGTTACTTGGTTTATGTGGTATTTAAAAATCTATACTCTTGGAAACCAAAGGTAAAATTAAACTTAACACCTTTATATGGCTAGCTAGATATATAAATATTTGTTACAGAGAATATCAACTAGGTAGTTATACGGTATGTAGTTTGGTTCCATCAAACAACAATTACTGCAGATTGGGTACTGTAATATCAATTACATAAAATGAGGCATGAGCATTCTAGAAAAGTATAGTGAGTTACTTTAAGCATCCAGGCTAAAGAGTCTTCCCCTGACAAGGAAGGGGAAAAACCTATGTGCAGTAATCCTTGCAAACTCTATTTTACATGATCTGTGTTTTAGGATGTTGTTTAGGAATGGGATAGCTTCATCAACCTTTTTGTCTCAAGGACAGAATGTTGTCTTCCTGGGGCAAAAGGTTTGCATAAGAGTCAGATGATGGTTTTAATCCACATGTAATCCCATTTCTGATAATTATGTTTGGGTGTTCTAATGCAAAATATATTTGTTAGTCAAATGAGTTCTTAAAACTGAAAATGGAGGTGGCTTTCAATTAAAGCTGTCTTGCACAACATTGTCCTCTTTGTAATTAACTTTTTGTTGACATAAATTTGCAGCTTTTGGTGCAATTTATAAAGTGCTCAGAGATTTGCATGTGCGTTCATTGCTTTGGTATGAATGCGCACAGTTGTATTTCGTAAACACCAGTCTTAGATCATAATTATCCACTGAATGGTCCAAATCTCACTACTATGAATTTTTCAGAATTAACTTGATAGGTTCAAAGAAGGTTTCTGAAACACAGGAGTTGTCTCACCCAGGCAGCATTATCAAATAGGAATAGGTAATGCTGTGGCTCTGTAGGTAACTAAACTAATATATAGCTTCTGCTGCTAAAAGGGAGGAGGCCTTGCTCCAAATTCTCATGTCTGTCTGAAAACTTTAATCTTTGACTAATGCCCCATTAGATACATTGAGAAGCTGTTTGGTAGCACACTGGCCAAAGAGGAAGTTTGTCTCGGGCATCCCAAGCCAGTTCAGGTTGTTAGTCCCCAAGAAAATGGTTTGGTTTGGTTTTCTTAGATGGCTAGCTGGTTAAGTTGGTCAGAGGACAACTGCTGACCGTAGCACAAGGAGAGCAGGTCATACAATGGTAGTGGAAGATTCCTCCGTTTTTAAGGTGTGCCTGAACATTTGGGCATTAATCTGATAAATACGAAATGCCAATTAGAGTTGGACTTGATGTACTTTAGCATCTTTGCAATTATGGTATAGATGGCGTTCAAAGGTAATGTTTTAAGTCTTCTTTTTCTAGAAGATTACTAATCCCAGGATGTCTGCTCTCTGTATATCATTAAAAAGACTTTCACATACTTCTGCTAGTAAACTTTCTTAAATAAGTGGGGCAAACATCTGTTTGACATTAATTTGTGGAAGTAAGCAATTATAAAAGACCATGCTGAAACACTCTAGGCGGGTCAATCAACAGTGCTTGCAACAGCATCTTAGTGTCTCGTCTAAGTGGCATCAACAGTATGCTTATTCTATAGTTAAGGAAGAAAATATTTCCATGCAAAAGTGCTTACAGGTTTCTGTGGCCTGTCCAGTTCTGATGATATGGTTTTTTTGTGGCTGGGTACGCTCCAGAGCTGTAGCATGAGGTTCTGTGTGTATTTGCTGCAAATCTGCATCTTTGAAACTTTTTTCAAATAGGAGACAAGTTAGAAACACCTACTCCAAGAATTCTATTCTATTGTATGTATCCTATATCTATAGTCCTTTGCATAAACACATTATTCAGACCCGCATTTCATCCTCTCTTCTGGCATGATCTATACAGTCACTTAAAGTATGCTTTGATATAAAGAAATGATGGTGGGCAGGCAGCCTGTACTGCCTTTGTTTGCTGAAACACTGCAGACTAATACTCGATGCTGTTGAGTTTAGCTGCCCCCTTATGTAGGGGCTGAGCAGCCTTTCAGCATTATTCTGCTCAGTGCGGTGCAGCTGCAGTGTCATCTTCCTGCACCTGCAGTGAGGGCATTCAGCTCGTGTGTCACGTTGTGGCTCTGATAGCAAAGAGTGAAGGAAACAAAGTTCACTGGTTCGGGAAGTAGTCCAGTGAGCGATGACTGAGCAGTGATGCTGTTTTTATAGGGTAATGGTCCTTTGCATACTGACCCTTTATCAACATCTCCGGCTGCAGCAGTGCGTGCATTTGAGAACGTTTGCTGACAGTGCACAATTTATCTCAACACTTCTGATTTTCTGGAGGTGAATGACGGCATCGCGCTGGAATGTGCTCAACACTTTGATCAGGGATAGCATCGTTCTGTGGCTCAAAGCATCTTCCTGCGCTGCTTTTGACCCTTGAGCACTTCTTCCTGCTGTCTTCTTTGTAACCAGCACAGTTGCTTTTACGGTCACAGTGTGAACTCCAGCAAAGAATTGATGTGGCTGAACTTGCTTTCATCTGGAGACGCTGTTTTCAGCTGATGAGTTCCTGATCTGGTTCCCCAAGCAACTGCCAGGGTACAAGTGCCAGGGTAGAAGTGACTGCCATAGGAAATGTGGCACTTCTAGTTTATAGTGTATTGTGATTTCAGCTAATGCGTTAGATTGATTTAATGAACTTCATGAAGTTTAACTGAATTGTGGGCTGCTTCAAATGTAGATACTCTGGTTTTTGCCTGCTTTCCTGCCCATTTTTCAGATACGTCAGTCTTGCCAATACTAGGTCAGATTAGCTCATGGATGCAACAGAAAGCTAACAATACAAACACTCAGTGTTTTCTTTTGACTCGGTGAATTAATGCAACTTGTCATTTGGTTCCATGATCACCAGGCAGGAAAGGAGAGCAATCACATCTTTTAAGTAGTATTCTGCAATTGACTTATACTGCTGAAAGGGAGAAAATCCTGTTTCTGTGTTACAGCTGAGGACTCCTGAGAGTGGGGGGGATCATGACCTACCTTATTTAGAACTGCAATGAGATGTTTATTATAGTTGTTGTTGTTATTTGACTTGTTTAGAGGTGAAATTCTTTTCCTGTGACTACAGAAGGGCAAGGTAGGATTCCATGGTTCGCAATGAGCAGGTTTAACATTTTACCCAGCGGAACAAGACAGTTGCTGCATTTGAATTAGCAAAGACTTTTCTAAATAAAGTAAATTCTTCTGGAAATGTTACCTCTAATGTAATTGTTTTCAGATGGGTTTGTTAGTGTACAGTCCTTTGTGTTGCTGGGGGTTGTGTGTTCCATCCTTCGCGTTAGCTTTTTGGCTTCTGTAACTGCAGTCTTCCTACCTAGTAACAGCAAGAGTCCTGAAGTCCTTCATTTTGTCTCTTCTTTTGGTAACAGGCTACCATGAGTTCTTCACTTAAGCATTTGCTTTTCCCCAAAAAAGCTCAGTCATCTGCTGTTGCTGATAGATTAAAAGTCTGTCTCGCTGACTTCCTTGAAATTTCTCACCTTTTGTTCTCTTGATCTTTGCTGTTTTGACAGCACCACAAGTTCTCTGTCAGAAGTGTACTCCAATATTTTTGTTGAAACTGAATCTGATACTCTGTCCTCCCATAAGCTTCTGGTAATACCCAGATTAGAATAAACTGTGAATTTATCTCCAAACAGTATTTAGTAATACTCTGAGGTTACACTAGTCTAGCATTTCAGTTTTCTGAAGCTTTTAAGTCATATAGTATTTATATAGTATTTCCCCTTTTTAGAAAGGCCTTCACTTGTGGGTTTTCTTTTTACTGCTTAGTTTTGTTGATCTGATATGCTTCTAACATTCAATAAGAAAATTACGTGGATTGTAGACACCAAAATCCTCATAAGAGGATTAATTAAAAAAACCTAGCACCCTGATATTGTGGGGTTCACTGCATTTGAACAGTTTGGAAAAAGCCATCTGTGTGAAGAGGTTATAGTGCGTGGAAAGGTTCTGCTAAATCACAAAAATAGACCTACCAGCCTGAAATGTTATTATTTTGCCGAGTGGTACTATTAATCATCCTGATTTAGGGACTAGAAGCATAAACAGGGTCTGAGTATTTGTGAGGTTGCTATATTAATGTGCATTTGATGGTGGATACAACAAATGATAATGCGGAAGCCTCCTACTGCCTTCTCTCAATGTTTTTGGCATTTTTTTTTTCTGCATGCTGGCTGGCTGGATGGCTATCAGGATAGTAAGAAATATTCCCTCAGGAAAGTCCGGCCCGTGTTCCTGTCTCTGCATAATCCATCTTGCTGAGCATTCTGCAGTCCACTGCAGAAGAGTGGTTCGAGTATCTCATTTTCTGGAGAGAATTACTAGAAGAGCACTGGAGGATTATTAGCAGGGGTGCTAACAGGAACCACCTGAGGCTAGAACATCTGCTAATACGGAGTGCTGACCTCTTTCTTTGGTGTATAGGGTTGCTAAAGGCTAATAAGGCATGTCCAAGTCTCGATTAGGTTTTTGCGTGGCTAGGAGTAGGCAATAATCCAGGTAGAAACCGGGTTGATAGCAGGGATCTTTGGGAGATTCTGTGATCCTCCCTTAAAAACCTTTGCGTTTCTGCTGCTGTTGTGCCGAGGAGGAGAGATTCACTGGCAGAATAGGCTGATATACTGTGGGGGATTAAAAACTCAAAGCTTACATGGTAGATTGTTTTGTTTTTATTCGAACTCCAGGTAACAAGAAAAATTGTACTATAAATAGAAAGCTTAACAGTGGGAGTAATATAATATAGGTCGTTTGTACACGTGAGTGAATGACCTTCATAACTAACTTATGAGTCACTCTGAGAATAAATTGGACTACAAAACAATTAACTGCAGTGGTTTTACTTGCAAGCTGATATGCTAGTCTGACAAAAATCACCTTTTTTTTTTTTTTTTTTTTTAAATGGGTGTAGTGCTTCTTTTGGAAATAGTAATTTTGGTGGCAGGATCCCATATTTCCATGCCTAAGTGTTGGCTTAATTTCTATTGTTTTAAAGATAATAACAGGTCGTCTTTATATTGAAAAAAAACCTTGTTCTACATGAAAAAAAATAAAGAAAACACAAAACAAAAAAGACTCGAGGTAGAAAAAAAAATGTTACCGCTTGCTTGTCTAGCATATGTAAGATAAAAGTTTGGTCCTGCCTTGTTTTATTCAGTAACTGTGGAAGCTAGGGGAAGGCTGGGGTTATTTTTTTTGTCATTCTTGGCATTTTGTGTCTTTGCTGATGGGAGTATGTGTCTGAACCTCAGCGGCTGCCTTTGTTCAGCATAAGTACATTGTGACGTTTCACTTTTGTTAAGTAATTGCACATAAACCAGATGGTAACCAATATCTTTTTATTATATTGATTACTTTAGTATTGTCATTATTGCATTAACTTGGTGATTTGTCATAAATCAGTGTGGATTTTTGTGGGGGTACCGGAGGTGGAATAAATGCTGTGTTTCTGACCTTTGCTTTGTCAATTTGTACTTCTGAACAGTCATGCAATTATAAGAGTCTGTCTTTGTTTTCATACTTCTATTGCTGCTATCACCAGTTTCTGCATTTTTAGTTAGAGCTCGTTCTGAGCAGTGTTCCAGACTGTTACCTTTCAACATGGAGTCCCCACTTGTAAAACCTGGTAAAATTGTTGGTACTGTACAACACTCATTCTGGGAGAGTTGTGATTGATGGAGAGAGTAGTTGAAGTTCCTAAACTTTTCTGATTTTAATGCAAGTATTATGTTTATTGAGTATCTGTTATATGATTGCAATTTTATATGTTGCTCTTTGTTTTAAGAGCACGAGTAAAAAGCAGTTTTCAGATATTCTAGTAATAACTATATTTTTTAGGAGAATGTGATAAAGTAAATAAGGATTGTTTATATAGGTGTTTGGTCCCCGTGTCCTGTTCCCCCCCCTTCTGTTTTTTGAAAGAGACTATTGTCTTCCTAATGGGGATGGAGCAGCAGCTGTTCTGAATGACATAACAGTTGTACTTGAATTTGAAATAGCATTTTATCCATGACCTTCTTTCTCTATTTCTCCCTCTTCCTCCTGCTTGGTAGGGACTGAATGCCTCTTTGGGACACTGTGTGTAAACCTGCATACTTTCCTGCCTAAACATGCATCAGAATACGTGTTTGAAGTACCTAATGTGGCAAGTGCTAAAATAAACACTTTGAACACTTTAAGATTATGAGTCATTGATCCCTGGCTGCTGTTTTTATATTCCAATAATTGATATAACCTATCTGGAAGTTACTTTTCAGAGGCCTCATCATGGTGATCCATAATAAATCTTGAATAAACTAGAAAGTTCAGGTATCTGTGTGCAATATTTTAAGATCTCTTGAATGCAAATCCCAAGAGTTTAATCTGTCTGTAGTGCTATGCTTTATTCTACACTTTGCAAAACCTTAGTCTGACAACAGGGAATTCTGTAGAACAGCTGAAGGATTTGCCTTATGGTGATTTTGTGCATAGAGAACATGATTATGCATCTGAAGAGTGTTAAATCTGTCAAGTGCTAACTGACTGGACATAGTTAGCTTCAAATAAATACCGATTTCATTTTTTTATCATACCTCCTGTGTATTATGCTATATGAGCATGTGGTGGAAATAATGCTATTTCTGTAGCTCTTTCCACTTCTATTGTACTGAAAAATGTAAGAGAGTTTACGTTAGGCTTGCTGGTTTTTAATACTAAACGGCTACAATAAAGAAATCAACTACTTTTTATAATTATTTTTAGGTCCAAAAGTGAGACAGAATTTAGTCCAGAAGGAGTGTAGGAATTGCCTTTTTGGTGGACTGTTCAGTTCAGTAGCATCAAATATTTCAAAGGAAGAATCTTATCTGTAACAGGAAATTTCTTTTTTTAATGAAGGATCCCTAATGATTAAATATAGAATCACTCAGGAATATTGACCTCTTAAATGTTGTCTTCTGTTTTGTAGAAGACCCTTTTGAGGACTTCTTTGGGAGCAGGCGAGGTCCAAGGGGAAGCAGAAACAGAGGTGGTGGATCATTTTTCTCTGCCTTTGGTGGATTCCCTGCTTTTGGAAGTGGTTTTTCTTCATTTGACACAGGTAAATATCACAACGTTTAACAAGGAATGCAGTTTTGGTTCACAAAGAAGCAATAAATACTTTTTAAAAAGTTGCCTTCTTCATTCAGGAAATTCTGAGGCTGCTGTTTTTTTTAATTAAGCTGCTCTCTGTAAAGTCTTAATGTAAATAAAGCTATAGTTACAATATTTGGTCTACCTGAAAGTTTGTGAAAAGTAAACAGGCCTCTAAGAGGTGGAACTTTTTGTGTTCTTAATTTTGGTGCCACAGTTTCTCTATAGTTTTAGAATTGTTTTTGTTCTGTTTGCTTTTAGGTGTTGAGGGGTGATGGCTTTTATTTAACATCCTGGAAATACACTGGAAAAATGTATGCCTAAAAGCCATGGTACTACTTAGTATCAGTTCTGGGGTAGTCGATTTGAATGCTGACATCTGTATTTCAGAGATTGCTGAGAGTTGCTGGTAGTCAGCATCCTTTCAAGTGTTAAGATTCTGGGTATTAGTTGGGATGTTATTGATACAGAACTTGTTCTGTCTGCTAACTCAGAGCATCCCAATATCTACATTAAAGCAAAAAATGAGATTAATTAAAATTATTAGCTTTACCTTGAGTGGAAAGAATGATATAATGGTTCAGCAGACAGGCTTGAATGCCTTTTCCTCAGGGGAGGAGGTGACAGATGGTTTTTGGACAATGCTGTGCCTTTGGAATTTGAACTATGGGTCCATATGGGAGAAGTTGATGGGGCTGGAGCCGTATTTTTATTCACACACTGGTGTTTAGTGCCATGTAGTCACTGATGCTGTGTTGATGCAACCAACTAAGGGCATCGTGAAGCTAGGATGTAGTCTGAGTGGATGATAAATTTGGATCCCAAGGTCATGCAAAAATACATTTTTAGTTAAATACTTTCTTTCCCAATAGGTTTTACTTCATTTGGTTCATTGGGACATGGAGGCCTTACTTCGTTCTCCTCTACGTCATTTGGTGGCAGTGGGATGGGTAACTTCAAATCAGTATCAACTTCAACTAAAATAGTTAATGGCAGAAAAATTACTACAAAGAGGTAAGTGATATAAATATATTTGCATGAAACTGTATGTAGAGACATACATAGCTATAAATACATGTATATAAATATACTATATATACACATAAATATAGTGATACATGCATGTGTATGTATTGTTACTTTAGCTGTTGTGGTCATCACATTACTTGGATTTCTCTGAATGCTTAAAAAAAAGTTGAAAAGTTTTATTGGGTTCTCTGACTCTTCTTGGCATTGCTGAGTTACTTAAAGTTGTCGCATGCGAAAATGGGGAAGATGGTGTTTTTGTGTAAACTCTGATATACTCATCTGAGTTGAGGAGGGCTCAGATGTGTAAGACGTCTGAGCAGCTTTCAGAGCTGCCCTGATGAAAAATGAAGGTTGCAACTTGTTTGCTGTTTGAAAGGGACCTGGCAATGGAGCAATTCCAGACCTTCAGAACCTGTTGTGTAGTGATGGATCTTCTGTTATGGTCCTTGACTGCTGTCTGCCAAGTCAGCTTGAGCTTTTGGAAGGGAAAAGTGCGCTTGGTTTCTGTTGATTGTAAAGCTTTTAACTGCGGACTGGGAGCACTTTTAATTTTGCAGACATTATGAAATGGTTTTCCCTAACATCTGCTCTAGTTTGCGTTCTAAGGCAGTGTTTGAGTGAAGTTTTTGTGTAAAAAAAGTGATTTTCTTTTATCTGTTAAGTGAAATAAGCAACTGAAACCTGCTTTGGGGAAAACTTTGCCTGTTTGTTGGAAAGCGAATTTTCAAGTGATATATACAGCATACCTTCTCGCTATTTCATGCCTGTGATGGTGAAATCACTGCATTTGGAAAAACCAAATATTAGTTAGCTATAGAGCAACCTACATGGAACATCATGATCAGTAAGTTATAGGAGTACTGAACAAGTAGTTAAATGTAATTTCAGTACTTAATAAAAATTTATGGAAAAGCAAGGGAGAACCGATTTTTTTTCTTGGTAACTTGTGTCCCATACTTCAAAGCGCAAGGTTTTTCTCTGTCCTGTTGTACTGGAGAGATCCTGTCATATTGACCACTTAAATGTAACCTTTGTCATCACACGCTGGTGTGGTCATGATATTTTTCTGTGAGTATATTCCAGAAAAATCTGAAAACTGCCCACTTTTGAGGGAATTGTGTACCAGGTGAGGGAGACCAAAGAAAGTGTTTATGCAAAAGAAGATGAGGCACTATGTTTGTTTTAATATTAGAAAATAGGCTAAATCAGGTATGCTGCTGTCATATCTTTTGTTATCATATTTAGAAAGGGGAGGGAGAAGCAAGAAGTGTGGTTAGCCACATCTAGGAAGACACATTTACTATCTCTGAGAAGCCCTGTTACTTTGTAGAATGTCTGCTTACAAGGTAGCTAAGTCTAAAGAAAATTCCTATCCCAGCATACCCAATGAAAATCAGTAATATTTCATTTCAGGCAAGAAGCTGTTCCCACTGTTTTTAATATTGGTGTATTCTTTTCAATAAGTCTGATCTCCAGAAAAATTTGTATTCATCCATGTGGTTTCTTCATCTGACTCATGAGGGGAGCATTCCCAGATAGTTAAAATTTAGGCATAAGTTAAATGTTGTAAAAATAATTTAAACATTCCTTATCTTCCCGTTTCTAAAACAAACAAACAAAGAAGCCCAAACCCACAGAGCTCTTTAATGATCTCTCCTTCCAGTCAGGGGTACTTAAAGTTTGCAATGCACATGCTGGTCATAAACTTGGTATACAGTAGGCCTCCAAATTAATTGCTCTGATCAAGTTAAAAGTGGATTAAAGACTGTCTTGTGTGCCTTACATCATGCAAAATTGTGATTGGATCTAGAATATTATGCATTTAACAGATGGGTGGGTACTAAATGCAATGTCAAGATTGTACAGTTGATCTGTCAAAAGACATTTAGTTCTAGATAATAGTGTGTAGTGTCAGTACAACTGTGACAATGTATGAGGTGACAGCTGTAACTGTGAACTCTACAAACTGGAGGATTCAAACTTCCAGAAAGCAATTTTCCTGCTATAAATAAGCAATATCAGTGGGGGAATGCAGATGGTTGCTAGTTACAGCTTCTGCGCTGTTAAATACAAAAGCTTGCCAGCTACAGTTGCATTAAGCAGGCCGTGCTCTGTTATAGTTCATTATCTAAAAACCTGGTGTGTATTTTGAAATGGCTTACAGTGCTTTAAAAAGGCTAACTGTGGTTTTGTCCTACAGAATTGTTGAGAATGGACAAGAGAGAGTAGAAGTTGAAGAAGATGGCCAGTTAAGGTCGCTAACAATAAATGGTAAGGAGCAGCTGCTACGCTTGGATAACAAGTAATTCAACGCACGCATTTAACAGAAATTTTAAGCTATAACAGCCACCATTTGAGGATTGACAGGAACATTTTTTGAAGATTTCAAACGAACTCAACTTTCTGTATATCCGTACTTAATCTTAAGTAGTATAAATAGCTCACCGAAGCTCGTACTTGTCATAGACTTTTGAGTTAATTGTTGGGACCACATCAATTGGACCATTTTTTTGTCCTTAAAATTGTTGTAAATTTCTGTATGCACTTTTCTTTTTATTATATATGATCAAGGTGAACCATGATCCTTCAGTAGTGCTAGGGCGAGATGTACACTAACACTAGCATGAATCTTGCTTTTTCCAATTTGAGATGTGAGCCAATTAGTAGTTTAAGTCTGCTGTGAAGTTAACATTTCCAGGATAACCTTTTTAATAATTTCAACTTTTTTTTAAATGTTTAGTAGTGAACAATGTTAATACATTTCTGGTAATGCATTTCTGGTTTAAATAAATTAAGGATGTTTTCTAGTTGTGCATGAATGCAGACAACTTAGTAAGTTTTGACAAATGTTTAAATGTGTAATGTAAGCAAAAGGTAAACAAAAGTGAAGCCAGTGAGCTGAGTCTTTTGTCATTTGCTAAAAAAAAAAAAAAAAATTCAAAATGAATAAATGCTGATGTTTGTGGTGCATTCTTTCATGAATGGCATTTGTAACCTTCTTGTGTCTGTGTGTGATTTGGGCAACTTGGGAGAACAGTGCTTTTTTTTTTTTTTTTTTTCCCCCCCTACCACCTTTTTCTTCAACCTTAAGGATGAGGGCCTTTTTTCTTTGCAGATGTTTTCTTCAGTGTGACTGAAAACATGACCTTTAATTTCTTTTCTAAACCTGTATTTGAAGCACCTATTTTTAAGAAGCATTCAGAGGCTGACTCTCTAACTCCATCTTTTGCCCTAGTACATAATTTTTTTTGGTCTTGGCCTAAAGTAACTCTCTCTGTTTAAAAAAAATAAATTTTCTGAAGTTTTAAGTTCTGAGATTGCTTCAAAAAATAATCTATAGTGAACATAAATATACAGAAAAACATTTAATAATTAAAAAAAGGCTTTCTGAACAATAGTTTTTTGCTTATTTTGAGAGCAAACAATTACTGTGAAGATTTGTACAAAATTATTAGCGTTAAAATATCTCACTCTTATATTTACTCATCAACCAAAAATCGAAAGATGGATTAATAACTTTTGTTAAGTTAATGGGGTGAAGCAAAGTGTTAATTTGGTGCTAAGACCAGATTTTCAAAGTTTAGTGAAAGATGACTTGATTTCTCTATGTCATAGCGAAAGCATGCAAATAACTATTGGCACATGTTAACACCTGTCAGGTTCTGGGTAATTTCATGCATAAATCATGGATGCACAGTTTTTATCTGTGCACCAGCTTTGAACATCTGGCCTTCACGAAATGCTTTAGGGTGGCTCAGTGTTTTTTTTAAAAAAAAAAAAAAAAAAAGCATGGTGTTTTCAAATGATCACTTAATGCCTTCTTGCTGAACACCATCTGCTTTGTACTAACAAATGCGTTGATTATTAAATACATTGAAAAGATTTGCTCTTGTTTATCATGCAGGAAAACCAATTCAACTTAACCCAAACCAACAATCTAACAAACTGCTACAACAGAAGTCATATTTGCAGCAAAGTTAGTCTGTCTTACATTTGTCCCTCTACCATTAATGCTAACTTCATAGAACCAAACAAAATAACAGGTAGAAGAAGAAATAAATATGTACTTTGGTTTTGGGACTACAGAAGTTATGTACCTTTTCAAGTTCTTTGCAGAGTTCTTGTTACTTCAGTGTTGTGTTTTTGGTGTAGAAGCACAAACTCAGTTTAGAACTAAATGGTGTTTCTTGTTAATGCTGTTTTTTCCTTCCCCATGTATGTTCCTTCTTGATCCAGATAACTAAACAGACAATTTATTTCAAAATCTGGCTTTGTTGTGATGTCTTGAGTTATTAAAAATGTTAATTTATATTTATAGGACACAGTGTGCTCCTTTAAGTTATGTAAACTGTAAAAAGTGCTTCAAAATTGGTTAACCAAGTCAAATAAAATTAGGACAATCTGGAGTTGAGTTTGAATTCCTTCCTGTGGATACCCATAGGTTTTATATTGAGCTGCCAAACTTCACCTTCTATTTTAATCCCAGGTAATCTTCTTTAACATTTAAATTACCTAGCTCCAGTCAAGAACACAGTTGTGATAGCATACCTACTAGTGGCAAGTCTGTACCCACATGCTTGCCTTAGATCTTACCCAGAAAAGTGTGGTCCTTCTCACAGCGTTACATACAAACAGTACACTCCAGGGTTCTATAAGGAAATCTTCTAACACTGTAAATTTGCTGAAGATCCAGTGTTTTGGATAGTCTCTCTTCTGCCTTCAGATCCCTGAAGCTGGTTATTGTCAGAGCTGGACAAAATGCAGCATTAAATGGCAACGCTGCACTTGCTTGGTAGAAAGAGAAACTGGCAAAACACAAAAATGGACAAGAAGAAATGAGTCAGCAGAAGGCAGAATTCATCAGTAAAGATTTCTACAGTAGTAAGCAGGTACCCATACACCAGCATGTCCATAGGCTGCTGGTTGAACTGGGTGGATACGTGGTCTTGGTCCAAGTATATATGATTGGACTGGCAGTTCCAGTTCCAGATGTAAAAAAAAAAAAAAAATTGTCACCTTCTTACACTTGACCTAAGCCTAATAGTCTCCACCTGTTTCAATATGTAGAACACAGTTTTGGTGTTGGTTTTTTTTTTTTAAATAACACCACACCCAACTTCTTTTTTTAAATGCAACTTCTTGCATCCAACTTCATTTTTAATACACAAAATAAATCCTTATTCTGTGTTTACTGTGGATCCAATTTAAATTCTTCCTATTACATATTCAGTATTTCTACTTATTTGTGCTGCTGAAATGAGTTTCTTTTCTCTTGAAAACCTATTTATTAGGTTGCTCTGAAAAATTTTATGTTGTTCCTTACTAACGTGTAATTTGCATGGATGTACAAAACTCACCAGAAGTAATGGATCCTCAAGGGCAGCAAATTTCCTTAAACTTCAATTTTGGCCAAAACTGCACAAAAATACTTAATAACAGAAAAGGTTCTTAATTCTAGCAAATGCTAGGCATCAAATGTGCAGTGGGATGAGGTGGCTCTCAAAACCAGGTGCTCTTTGATTGAAAGTACCATTTTTTCATACAGGAGGGATTAATTTTGACTGTTTAGGGACACCATCCAGTTTAAATTAAGCTTCCTCCAGTGGTTTGGAAAAAACTAAGATGGAGTTTTTGAACCTGCTAAGTCACTTACTCTTTCATGCTCTGCTTCAAAGTTCATTGGTAGAACACAATAACTTTGTAATGCTTTTTCTTGGTGCAACCTCTTTTCGGTCTCTGGTGCATGGCAGTAATTTCAGTGCAATACACTGTAACACAAGTTTCTCTTTAGATTGCATGGCACCTACCCCTTTCACTTGGCTTTACTGAAGAAGTTTGGGATTTCGCCTTAGAATGCTCCACATTTTAAAATTGCTGCAGCTATTGTAGTTCTCAGTTCTGACGATGCCTTCTCTGTTGAGAATCACAGGCACTGGTTTGTGGTATAAGCGACAAAGCTTCTCCGCAGAGCAAGCGTAGATAGTATTTGTAAGATGTATACCACATCAGCTTGTGATTACTTGATGGACCGAGTCTTAGAATGTTGAAAACAAGGCTTATAAAAGGCTTCAAAAAAACATCTCTGAACAGGCCCAAGGGTTTTATATCTCTCTGTCAGTGTTCGTGTTTGGCTGTGCTGTTTGCTTGCCCTCTTCAGTGTGTTGGCTTTCGGCGTCAGCGGAGGTTTGTCTTCGGTATTTACCTGTGCCTCTGTGTTTCAGACCATCGCTGGGATGGTCCAGCGATGAAGGAAGTTAGACTTTATTTTTTATTTTTGGAAACCTGAATTCTGTTCCGAATTTGCTTCTGTTCTGTTTGAAAAGTGAGCTTGTTTCCTACTTTGTTTAATCTGTGATTGTAACAGGGTAGTATTTACTATTGCAAAATGAATGTTACAGCTGTGTGATGCTTGCGGTCAGAGAAGTTTTCAAAAGCGCTCAATGCAATGCATTTGTTTAGCGTTAGGATTTTTGTTAACCTTTTTGCGGAAGCATTTTGTAGTACTTCTGGAAAACCTGCCTCTTTGGTTCTGATTTTTGGATGTCTTAGTATTTAGGTTTATTTTTAAGTCACGGTGTTGTCACAAGGTAGTTGCGATACCAACATCAGTAATCTGTTAGTCAGCAGTAACCTGTTAGTCAGCAGTAACCTGGACTTTGAAACTTTACTTTTTTTTAAGGTAAGAAAAGGAAGCTCGTTTGCACTGCCTGCTCCCTCGGGGCTTGTTTGCTGTGGGACTGCACTGTGACCCCAGGCTTGCTTTCTGTAGTACTCAACACAGACAGTTTGGGTTTTCTTGTTGTTGTTGCTTGTCTTCAAGTGGTTGTCTTAAGTAAAAAGCTTTTCATTTTCCACCTGAAATGCTGAAATGATCCTTCTGTTGCAATAGTGTTGGAAGGAAGCAAATTTACTTTGTTAGTGTTACAAACTGTACCTTTTGAATTCATCGTTGTGGTGGGTTTACTGCTTGATCTGCTTTGGTTTTGGAAAAAATACCTTGACTAGAGTTGGTTGTTGAGTGACGTGCACTACTGAAAAGTCAGAGCAGAAGATGGTTGGGTTATACTCTACTGCATAGGTCATACATTCACCAAACAGTAAGCCCCACTTTTGAGATGCTGCTGTCAGATTTAAAAAAAAAAAAAAAAAAAGAAAAAAAAATGCGGTGACCATCTGAGCCGTAACCCTGAACCTATGCAAGCTGACTGCCGATTGCAGCTCATGGAAACTTCCCTGAAAACTCTTCTGGCAGACTTAGCGCTGGGTTAGGTGGTATCTTACTTACAGCAGCTGGTAGAAAGTTAATTGAAACCCGACGTGAGTACTATATCCCCCGTCACGCTTACCGCGTCCAAAATACGTGCAGTAGTTTGGATGTGATAGGACCCAAATCTGAAAGCTCTGAAGCCTTGGTGTGAGGCAGATTGGACTGGTGGCCTAAGTGCTAGTTATCTTCCAAATAAAGGAAGCTAAAGACTCCTGCTTGAGATGATGCAATGGTGGGGATTGAAGTATATTTAATTCAGCAGATAAGTAAAAAGTTTTATGAAAAGGATGCTATTAAGTGGAGTTGTCTCTTTAGTTCTCTGGCTTTTTCAATAATGCTAGCTCTTGCAGCACGGTGGGTTCATTTTCAAATCACTAAAAATAGGTGATTTTTGAGCTTGACTTAAAATTGACAAGAAAATAGATTTTTTTTTTTTTTTGAGGCATATGGTAATAACTCTTAAAACTTTGCTCTAAAGTTATCCTTTATACTGAATCATAAATGAGAGCTCTTTCAGCTTGCCTTTTCAATGTAGCCAACTTTGAATGAACTTTCTAAAAATAGAAAAAAAACCCCAACCCTGTAGCTGCTAGTTTACCAGTGGTTAAAATAAAGCTGAATCCTTTCATACAATTGAATGTTAATTCTGAGATTAAATATTAACACCTAGTTTGTAAAAACTACGGTAAGGATGCTAGTCTTTTACGTGGTATAACAAACAGCACAGCACATCGAGAAGGCTTCAATTCCTCCTTTTATTGACTGTTAAAAATCAAATATGAAATCTCCTGCATTGTTTCTTATTTGTCAGTTTATTTGAATGAGTTACTAGTATGGGAGAGGAATCCAGCCTGGGTGGCTGGTCATAGAACTGAGGTGGTGGAACGCACATTCCCGGTGGCCAGGAGAGACTGGCTTTGGCTGTGTCTGTAACGGAGTTGCTTGAAGCCGTTACCAAAAGAGCTGACGATGCAAAGCAGCAGCTCTGGAACAGGATTCTTCTGTCTCGGTTGCAGTCACAAGCTTGGTTGAAATGTGGTCCAGGAGGGGAGCTGACCTGGAAAAAACCAAACCATAAGCTTGCAGAGGCTTTGACGCATCTGGTAGAGAAGCTGGCAGGGCCAGCAGTCTTTCGGTTTCTCTCCAGAAATACATGCCGTGTCTCTGCTAGTCTTTGTAACTGATACAGAGAGTAAGATTAACTCGCTTATTTATCACACATTTGCATAACTGTTGCCAGAGCCACCTCTGGCAAGCTTTTTTCCTAGGCATGTAGTTGGAGGCTGCCTTTTGCTCTGAGCAGCACCGGAACTCAATCTGAATTTGTCCTCCTGTTGCGATATGGGGCTGGCTCAGCCACAGAGTACTGCGCCTTGCTTTTGTGGAGGGGCATATTCTGTAGTATCCATCTCCATCATTCTTCTTCCAAAGGGGGCTAGGCTAAGGATGTTTTAAAATCGTTTTGGACTTTCCTATGAAAGTATTTCTGGAGGAAAATGGAGGAAACTCACATGGCCAAGGCTCAGCCTTTCCTCCAGTCTCTCTTAGCCAGAGTCAGAGGACTAAGCTCTTTGCCTTCAGAGGGCTTTGGCCAGGCTTTCCATACTCATACTGCCTCTCATCAGAAGGCACTTTGGTACTTTGATTTATTTGGACATGCCCTGTTAAGTAGTCACTCGGACACCTCCCAGAATTAGTCTGCTAATCTTGACGTATGCATTTCTTACTACTAGGTGCTTACGGGAAATACAGTCGGGTCCTTATCAGCAAGCGTAGTGCACTTCAATAACGACAGGGCATTATTCAGCTCTTTTATACAAGGTGTGAGCTGGATGTTCAGGAGAACAGTACAGGAGCTAGGAATTCACTTAAAGCTGTTTTGGATGCATCTGGTATCGCCTGCAAGCATGAGTAACGTTCATGAACCTCCTGCCCTCAATCTGTGACTGAGCTCCTGAATGAGGGCAAAGAGGCTGAAGGTTTTTGTCTTGGGGAGTTTCACCCTCTGAGTTAGGACAACCACCAAAGTGTTTTTTTCATTAAATACCTCGAGTGCTGCTTCCGTCTTTTCCAGGCTTGTATGTTTTAGCACCAAGAAGAAAGGCAAATCTTCACATCCTTGATGGGCACGATGCTGCTTCTCAGTGTAGCATGCAGGGCATGAAACCAGTAAGGGAGAAGCAGGAAACCAACACAGCCTGTTTTTGTGCTGTTGATGTAAATTCCAAGGACTTTTTTCCTCATTTGGCCTCTGCCTTTCTCATCAGGAGACCCGGGCAGGAGTTAGCCCAGGGAAGGCAGAAGCAGCAGGCATTTGCGCGTTCGCTGCCGGCCCGAGCTCCGCGCTGCTGCGGGGGCTCGCTTGCTTCCCTGCCCGTGCAGGCAGAGGAGGTGCTTCTGCAGCCTGAGGCTGGTGTGCCAAATTCCAGTTGGGTTCTAGAAACAAATGTGTACACCAGTAAGATAAAACTGTGCATATTAAGGGTCGCCTTGTTTGGAAGAAGGGTGTAAACATTTGTATAAGGCTAGACAAATTCAAATGAGAAGATAAACATACATTTTTAACACATGGGTGATTAACTGTTGGAAGAAGCTGCCAAGAGAAGTGGTTTCTCCAGCTTTCAGCATCTTAAAAAACTAGCTTTCTGAAAAATATGTTTTAGTGAGAAGCGAGTGTTTGGGCTCTACAGAGAAGTAGTGGAAACCCAGGACCCTGGGGCACAGATCAAGATGCAACATAGGGCACAGCGTTCCTTCAGGCCTTTCTTCATGGTCCGTTTCTTAGCTTCTTCCCTCCTTCTCCTGATGTGTTAACATTAAGGCACATGACATATTCTCTTACCCTGGTTTTGAGACTGGGGGATGCTTTTGTGATGAAGGAATTTGAGGGGTGGTTGGGGCTGCGTGCAGGGGCTGCCGTGCCCGCCGGGAGGGGCTGGGGAAGCAGGGAAGCTGGGAAGAGAGGAGGCAACACGTGCGTGTAGGGCGCCGACAGTGTTGCCTGATGACTGTTGCCCTAAAGCATCCAGTTTGGGGCGTGTGGGTGCCAAGAGTGGACTTCATGTGGGAGAAGACGTTCCGGATCTATTCAGGTAAGTAGTTGCTTTATTGTAGTGGGCAAATTGGGTGTTTAGTGACGAGGAGGAGCCAGGGCGAGGGCCGGGATGACTGTCCCGGGGAATTTGATTTGGAATTTGCATTACAGTGAGCCCTTGTATGTCTCTTGTCTCTTCTCACCAGCAACAGGCTGCAGAGCCTGAGAGAGCCTAATTTCAGCTCCTGAGATGAAGATTAGAAGGTCTCTTGTTAATGAATGTTATGTTATGACAAAGATTCATTTGGCAGCAGGCAACGTTTTAACGATGTAAAGTTTTTATTTTTAGTATGTGTTAAATCTTGCGTGGATAGCAGTATGCGTGTTTTGAATTTTGAGTGACTACGATGAAAAAAGCTGGCTTTTTGTTAATTGGATCATCTTTGGTAGTGTGCTAAATGCCTAACACTGCAATATGTCAGAAAAATATTTCTGCAGGGAACAGCCAGAGAAGCGTCTCCTGCAGGGCTTATGTGCGTGAAAAAGCTGTCTGTGGACGCTTATTTGGGTTTTGTATACACCCAGAGCTGCATTTGTTCATCAAGGTTATTTGAGCTTGTGGACAGGCAAATTCCTGGAATTATAACTCAGCAGCATTTGGGTCTTGTAACCATAAAACATAGCTTGGAAGAAAACCAAAAAGATAAACTCTTGCAGCGAAGTCCTGGTATCTCTAGGTCCTTCCTAATTTTCTGCAGAAGGTGCCCTGCTTGGAGAGTGCTGGAACTCCCGAACTAAGTCTTAGTGCTTCTACAGCCAAATTAACCATATTTTGAGATATAAATATTCAGCTCTTAAAATAGCTTTTGTGCTGTCTCCTTTCAGTACAAATGATAAAAATTGTAAGGCTTTTGCCTTACAATCCAGCAGTCAGAGCAGCGCAGCTTCACCCGTACAGACACAGCTGTAGTGACAAGGAAATTTGTTACCGGGAAAGCAAACAAGTGTACGTGCCGTAGTGCTCTGCCCTTTTCTGGCTGAAAACAAGTCTTGGACAGAAATCCTTCTGTAGTTGGCAAAGTATACAGCCAGTATACACCTTATATGTGTTCACTGTTCGTTAGCAGGAAACCACTTCAAAACTAGGTTTTTTTTCCTTTAAATGTCTCAGTGCTGTAACTTGGCAAAGCGAAAGAATGATATCTTTTTGATGCATATTTTCCAGGGAGCTTCAAAATTTTTCAGTTGCATCCCGCGTGGAACCTGTTTCAGAGTTAGGAAACGTGCTTCTGTGTGCTGTACGACCCAAGTCCCCTGACACACGGCTGGAAGAGGCATCACCATGTGTTCTGGGGCAAAACACAGCAATTTCTCTAGAGAATCGGGTAGAAAATGACAAAGTAGATGATAGTTTTTACCACTGCTAAGTAAAAAAAAATTATGCGTACTTTACTATGCATATTCATATTTTTGAGATGTTAGATCAATGCCAGCTACTACTATACGGTATATAACTTGCACTATCTATTGCAAGGGGGGCTGTCTAAATAATGTCCAATTGACTTACTTTTGATCCATCTTGAAAGTATTAGCCCGAAAGAACTGGAAGATAGTCCTGCTTGAGAGGTTAAAAGCAAGCTGAGTAATTTGTCCTGAATCCTACTAATAGCAGTTTTGTAGCCATTAATAATTTTTTTATTAACAAATATAACTCTGTCTTGAAAAGTGTCATAGAACAGGAGGTGAATTTTACATGCTTTCTAATGCGGTGAGTAATCGAGAAGATGCTTCTTGTAGTAGCTCCTTAAAACAAGAAGCTCAGCTCGGGGAAATAAAACATTTTTCTGCGAAGACACAGGTGTTCAACCCTCCCTGCTCTTCTTGATGGACAAAAGATTAATTGATTAGTCTGACGTGGTTTCCACTCTTCCCTCCCTTCTAGCACTTGCTCTGAGATCACGTGTGCACTTCGCTCCCGAAATGTTTATAGAAGGAGATGACTATGTCCCTGGTAACCCTGTTCATAGAATAAATCACAAAGCCGAGTGCGTGCCCGTGCCGTGTGCTGTGTTGCAGGGGAGGTGCTCCTTGCCCTGGTCAGAATAGTTTCCAAGAGTGGAAAGCCTTTTTTTATGAGAGCTGTTTGAGGTGGGGTTTTGGCTTACGCCTCCCAGCTTCTGAAACAAAAAGGCAACCCTTCCTTCATGCCGGGCTCCAGGTTCAGCTCACTGTTGTGTTTTCTGGGTGTGGCAGCAAAATTCCCTGAAATATCGGTGTCTCTGGTGTTGAGTATGGACCTGTAAGTGGCACAGAGCCAAGCCAGCCACTTGAAGTGCAGCTTTAATGTAGGTTAGATGATACATTGCTAACAGAGGTCAAAGCCTCTCCAGTTTTCTGGTTTTGTGTCAATTCTGGCTAATCTTCCCTTAAAATATAGGCCCTCCAAATTTTCAGTTGAAATTGTGAGAGATGGACACTGAGGTCCCAGCTGAACTGCCATGTGTGCCCAGTATATTAGTGTTACATCAGCGTGGTTTTATTTATTGGTTTATCTTCTCAGTAGAAATTCAGTGCTTTGAAGGCTTTTGCAAACAGATTCCACCTCCTGGAAGGTGAAATTACTGTCTTGCCTGCTGTAATTTTGTTTCCAGTCCACTATTCAGTCTTGAGTAAGCAACTTTTTCTTTAAAAAAACAGTTGTTAATTCTTTTATTTAGTATTTTTTAGAAGTACTGTAAAAGAAGATTGTTTCTGCGGAGATACCGGGCTGTATCCAATACCAGGAGTTCAGGCAAGGTCAGAATTTTAATTGGAAAGTGATGAAATGTTCTCAAAAGTGCAAAGTCTGGGACTTTTTATGTCAGTTGCTGACTTGCGTGATAACAAATGTAGGACAACGTCAGTCCTATCTGTTGTGCATCTCTTCTAGGTTTCCTTTTGATATCACAGTGCTGACTGCAGGACGTTTTCAACCCTGCGAAGGCAGCAATAATGATCTTACAAGGCCGAGGAGGAATGCAGTAGTGTAAATGAAGCTTGATAGCTTCAAACTTAGTAAAACTCTTGGCAAGTGCTTCTGAGAAGATTTTGAGTTTGCTGGTGTTCAAGGGGGAGGTGGATTAGCTTTGCTGGATCCTGCACTTGGGGCTGCTAGTAGTGCAAAATTGTCTTTGGAGTGAAACAGTTAAAACCTCTGCAGTTTTGATGATTCGTTTTTAAAATTTTTCAAATATTTATACCATGGTATAATGAGTCTGCTGACAAATAGCCACTTAAATATTTGGAAAAGCTTTCACTGCCCTTAGAGAATTCCGGGAGATGTGGGTATGTCCGTACGCCGGGTGATTTTGAGCAGAAGCTCGTTACAGCAACTTCAGGTGTTGAGGAGTTGTCCTGTTGCGCAGTCTCAGCGGGTGCATCCCTTCCACGGGCGCATCCACCTCTCCACCGAGAGCCGGTGGGCATCCAGGTGCTCTTCGCTCCCTTCTGGAGTGTGGCGCTCTCCAGTTTCTCTGCTTTTGTGGTAGCGCTTAAATACTGGTTCCCCCCTTTTTCGCTTTGGCCCCAAAGATTGTGGTTGGAAACGGTTGTTATTGTCCTTGGCGCTTCATCCCCTGGATCTCAGAGATGTGTTAAAAGGTGGGATGGTGCTGCTGCAGCAATGGAGGATGGGAACAGCCATCGCTCCGGGCACGGGTGGCTCTGGGGTGGCCTTCCCAGGAGATGCGTGGCTGTGTTGAGTACACCAAGTAGGTGTACTAATGTCGCTGTTCGACCTCTCCTTCTGTTTCCAAAACTCACAAAGCTCTCTTGGTAAAACGTTCCCTGTTCCCCCTGGAGCTCTGCAGAAGGAGCGTATAAACTGACTGACGATACTGTTTCCAGGCACAACAGATAATTGTAAGTATTGTTATTCTTGGATCGTAGTCATGTTTCTGATTTGGTTTGTTTTTAATTGAGAAAATTTTAATTTCTGTGCTAGTTATTTTGGTCAGAACTTCAGTTTGAGCAGTATACACGGAGCAATTTCTTTTTGTGTGTATAAATGTACGTATGTGTATGTTCGTGTGCATACGTTTGTGTGTGTAAACACTTAGTTATTGATAGATCTTGGATTTAAAAAATTGCTTGTTGTATTCCTAAACCGCGGTGGGTTTTAAGGCACAGGCTGAAAAGCTTGACTATGGGTGGGAAGGAAAGATTGGAAACTTCGGGAGTTCCCTGATGGACTGGAGATGCCAAACAACAAAAAGTGGTACAGCCTGGGAGCTACGGCCCCTGTAAGGCCGGTGTACAGGTTCCTAATAAAATACAGCATTTAGTCAAAATTAGTATTGAACGTCAACTCAAAACCAGTATTTTTTTCAAATTCAGACTTCTCATTAGTATGTCAGTATTGCTGAACTGAACGCCAACTAACGGCTTAGTGCTCTTGTTGTCAGGAAGATGTCAAAAACAGGATTGGGTTTTGTGGTGAAGGTTCATAAAACACTTTTGATACCTATTGAGCCGTCAGAAGAGACGTCCTGTTACTATGAGCATGTGTCATTTTCAGGGTTAATTAAAAGATGATGGTCTTTGTATGTCAATTAAATGATGATGGTCTTTGGAGCTCTGTAAATCAGGGATGTGTGCAGGCGCTGGGAGCTGGGATTTGCTTGCCTTAGTCCTGATAATGCAGGGACGGGTGAGGAATGAATTACACAGTGGGGGGTTTAATTGGAGAGGGCGGGTATCTCTTCTCTTTTTTGTAATTAAGATGTGAAACCCTTAGTGTCATATTTAAGGCTCAGGGTAGAAGGGAAAATATTTTTCAAACGATTAATCTGAAAAGATGAGAGCTTACAAACTGAGCACGGGCAATGCAATATAAAACGTGGAGCTTGCCCTTACTGTCTCGTGTCTGAGATTTCAACAGCGCTAATAGCCATTTGATGAAAATATAAACTCGGTGATTTTGTGCCTTTGCCAAATTACTATGGAAGTGTTGACAAAACAGCTGGGGAAGTCATTCATCACATTTTTCTGAAGTCACTCATGAGATTCTTTTTAAATTTAACTGCATGGCTTTTTGCTTTATATATAATTTTTTTCCCTTACTGTAATCTGGGTTTGCTGTACATTAAAGTTTTGAAGACTGGTTTAAAGCTGATAATCAATGGAAAAATGTGTAACAAAACTGTATAATTTGCAAATTAGGGCTTGCTCAGAACTGCTCTGGAGATGCTCCTTTTAGTGAGGACGACTAATGGAAATATTAGACATCTTGATACTTTAACTCGTTGGTTTTTAAGAGTTATAAGGATCTGTTTGTTGCAAAACTAGAGCACTTTCCCTCTGCTTGCTGTCTGAAGAGTTTTCTATTCAGAAGCCAATTTTGCTTGAGCCGGTGGTGGTAACTGCTAGGAGGGCTGAAGGCGAGAAGCAAAGTTTTGTGTCTCGGGGCCGCAAAGGGGCCATTCCGTCCGGCGGTGGGGGGTTCTGGAGCACGGTGGCGAGA